>NC_039358.1:76714171-77385922 GCF_003573695.1 Papaver somniferum
ATTCAACCCCTAGTTCCATAATCAACCTTCCCTGTCATCCATAAATCCATCTTCAACTGTTAGTCTTGTTTCCTTCCACTTGTTTGGTTTACCTGCATTTCTGTTTTGCATTTTCACTGCTTACTTGCTTTCCCTGCTGCATTTCTTCTATTGCTGCAACTGCTGCTGCAGCACTTGTGCTGCTGCACTGTTTTTCCCTCTTCTTGGTCTTGTGCTGTTTTGCCACTTCTTTGCCTGCTGCTCTGCCAAAGTGCTGCTGCTGCCCCTTCTTCTCCTGCAGCCAAGCCAATTCTTCTGTTGCTGCTGCCTTTTTGCAGCTGCTGCTGCCAAACTGCTGCAGCTCTTGCTCCTGCTGCTGCTGCTCCAAAGCCCATATTCCACATTTCTGAGCCCAAGCTCAGTTCATTTTATTGTGAACAAACCCAATAGTACATTAAGCCCAACAATTCCAAAAGGCTTCTAAGCCCAAAGCAAAAACTAGAAACCCAATTAGCTAAAACACTTCCGAAACACACCCGATCTCTGTGGATCGACCCGTACTTGCACGAGCTACAACTGACGACCGTGCACTTGCGGTATTACTGTAGGCCCGTTTTTATCGCATCATTTTTATACACTCTTCCGGACCTGCCAGTCTGCAGCTGGATTAATCTCCAAATATAAGTTATATACGCTCCAAACTGTTGCTCTAGTCATCATACACATTCAAATTCTCCAAAACTCATGCAATCCCGTGAAATGTTTCTATCATGCACGTGCTGCCCTGTTTCGCTCCATGACATGATTAAGCCAATTCTGATCCAAACGAACACCCATAACAGCTTTCTATGGTCATATCAAGTCTACCCACTAAGTTTTAGGGATTGAATCTCACTAAATCACGTCCAAACATCCGACTGAAAATCTGCCAGTTCTCTTCACCATTTTCCCGCCAAAACAAAATTTTGAATTTGTTAAAGAATGTCACCCCTTATCCAGTGGTTGCCCCTTATCCGTTGCTGGAGTCCGAATAACATATGTCCTCCGGGGTGCCTTTAACAACTTTTTGAGCCGAATTTTCCATCAATATTTATTTCCAAAAAATACCTAGAAACACACAAAACACCATAATAAGGACGAAAACAAGTACTAACAATACGAAACATTGAGGACAAATTAGACACATAAATGCGTCTATCAAATACCCCCAAACTTATTATTTGCTAGTCCTCGAGCAAAACTAAAAAAATAAATAAAACCGAGTTAATCTCGGGAGGGTTTACCAGAGGTGTACCCACAAAACCATTACTTCAGACCCTAGCTATCTACGAAGAACTTTGGAAGGCACTAAAGAATCTCCTTGGTTGGCATCCAATCACTGACTACAGGAGGAAGTACCCTGATGCGAAATTCCAATTGTTGTACACGAGTTTGCACTCAAGCATACTAAAATTCATATAAAGTGACAGAGATCTACTCAGATAGTTTCTGGACATCATAACCGGAGTCAACCAATCACATGGAAAGATTAAGAAGATGGATAAAGAAAAAGATGGTTTAAAGTGAACGGTGTTTCCTATATCTGTCTGAAGGCCTCTGCTAGGATGAACCTATCCTAATGGACTGAGATACCGGTAAGACTAATATCAACACAACTGGCATATACAAGGGGACCAGCGGTCGATAATCCTAACTCTAGGTCAACACAACTGGCATATACAAGGGCACCAGCGGTCGACTTTATTGAATTTATTCCGGTTGGTCTGATGGTCTGGTCTCAATGCTCAACTTTTTTTTTTTTTTTTGAAATCTCAATCACTCTATTTCACCCTAGCAATGGTAACAACTTGAATCGTGTGCCCCACCAAATCACTTAAAAAATACTTAACTCTATTTCACCCTGTTTACTATCTTTTTTTTTTCTTTTTTTTTTTTTGAAATCTCAATCACTCTATTTCACCCTAGCAATGGTAACAACTTGAATCGTGTGCCCCACCAAATCACTTAAAAAAACTCAACTCTATTTCACCCTGTTTACTATCTTTTTTTTTTTGAAATCTCAATCACTCTATTTCACCCTAGCAATGGTAACAACTTGAATCGTGTGCCCCACCAAATCACTTAAAAAATACTCAACTCTATTTCACCCTGTTTACTATCTTTTTTTTCTTTTTTTTTTTGAAATCTCAATCACTCTATTTCACCCTAGCAATGGTAACAACTTGAATCGTGTGCCCCAACAAATCACTAAAAAAAGATAAAAATAGAAGGATTAGGATTCAACGAGAAATGGCGAAACTATCATGTTTTTTTTTTATTCTAACACCTGAGCTCTGTGCTTTTACGAATAGACTCTTTAGATGTTTCCATCTAATCAAATTGGTTCCTCAACTCCTACAACCAAGATGTTCCCATCCACTTAGATTGGTTAGTGCCAACCTTAATAAGCATAAATTTCTAGGCTCTGGAGTTTATTTATTGCAACTAAAAGCTAAAAAGTTTCTTCCCCACCCCCAAACTTAAATCTAACATTGTCCTCAATGTTTCTAATGAAAGAGCAATACCAAAAAGTAAAGTAACACGAGGAATCAGTAAAGAGAGAAGTCGGGAATATAGTACCTGGGTGAAAATAGAAATCAAAAACTAATATACAACATACAATCACCTCGATGGTCAATCAAGGGTAAACAGGGTCCTCCAGAGGGACCTCCTCAATATCACCTTAGGAAAGGGCTCTAAAAAGGGTTTCAATCTCTGACCGTTAACCTTCGAAGAACTACTACCATCCGGTGTCTCGATTTCAACAGCTCCATGAGGAAAGACAGTACGAACAATAAAAGGACTCGTCCACCGAGAACGTAACTTCCCAGGGAAAAAATGCAAGCGGGTATCATACAGAAGAACTTTTTGACCTGGAGAAAATGACTTTCTTAAGATATTTATATCATGAACAAGTTTCATTTTGTTCTTATACTCCTTAGCACTATCGTATGCATCTCTACGAATCTCTTCCAACTCATTGAGCTGGAGTTTCCTATGGGCTCCTGCCTTGTCGAGTGAAAAATTTAGCTGCTTAACAGCCCAATAAGCTATATGTTCTAACTCAACAGGTAAGTGACATGCCTTGCCATAAACAAGCCGATAAGGCGACATTCCAATGGGGTTCTTAAACGCAGTACGGTAAGCCCATAAGGCATCAGTAAGCCTAGATGACCAGTCTTTCCGATTAGGATTAACTGTTTTCTCTAATATGCGTTTTATCTCCTTATTGGAAACTTCTACCTGACCACTAGTCTATGGATGATTCGGGGTAGCTACCTTATGTGTAATACCATATTTCTTCATCAAAAGCCTAAAAGGTCCATTACAAAAGTGCGACCCTCCATCACTAATTATAGCTCGCGGTGTACCGAAACGTGTAAGTATATTATCTTTCAAGAACTCAATCACAACCCTATGGTCATTGGTTTTACACGCAACCGCCTCAATCCACTTAGAGACATAGTCTACAACGACAAGGATGTATAAGTTACCAAAAGAATTAGGAAACGTACCCATAAAGTCAATACCCCACACATCAAAGACCTCAACAACTAAAATAGGGTTCAAGGGCATCATGTTCCTACGGGATATGGTTCCTAATTTCTGGCAACGTTCACAAGTCACACAGTAACTGTGGGAGTCTTTAAACAACGAAGGCCAATAGAATCCACACTGCAATATCTTAGCAGCAGTTTTCTTAGCACTAAAGTGACCCCCACAAGCATGATCATGACAAAAGGAAATAATACTGGACTGGTCACTCTCAGGTATACATCTCCTAATAATCTGGTCTGGACAATACTTAAACAAATAAGGATCATCCCAAAAGAAGTGCTTAACCTCAGCTAAAAACCTAGAACGATCTTGTTTACCCCAATGTTGGGGCATTCGACCAGTAACAAGATAGTTCACTATATTCGCATACCAAGGTAATTGGGTAACAAAGAACAATTGTTCATCAGGAAAGCTATCCCTTATAGGAAGGGAATCATCAGGGGAACTAACAACTAGCCTAGACAAGTGGTCTGCTACAACATTTTCGGCACCCTTTTTGTCTCTAATGTCTGGAGAAAACTCTTGCAACAAAAGGATCCACCTAATCAATCTAGGTTTTGTATCCTTCTTAGAAAGATATTTCAAAGCAGCATGATCAGTATATATGATGATCTTAGAACCTAAGAGATAGGGTCTAAACTTGTCTAAGGCAAACACAATGGCTAACAGTTCCTTCTCGGTAGTGGTATAGTTCAACTGGGCATCATTCAGAGTTTTGCTAGCATAGTAAATCACATGAAGTAATTTGTTTTCTCGCTGACCTAGCACAACACCAATAGCATAATCTGAAGCATCACACATGATCTCAAAGGGTAGGTTCCAGTTGGGTGCCTGGACTATGGGGCGGTAGTGAGTAAATTCTTAAGCTTCTCAAAAGCCTCTAAACAAGCATCATCAAAGACAAACTTAACATCTTTTGCAAGCAAATTGCAAAGAGGTCTAGAAATTAGGCTAAAATCCTTAATGAATCGACGATAAAAACCTGCATGCCCTAAGAATGACCTAATATCTCTTACGGTTTTTGGGACCTGTAAAGTCTTAATAAGGTCAACTTTGGCTTTATCTACCTCTATACCCTTAGAAGATACGATATGCCCTAAAAAATTCCTGAACGAACCATGAAGTGACATTTCTCCCAATTAAGCACTAAATTCTTTTCCTTACACCTAGTCAACACTAGTGACAAATGATGCAAGCACTCATCGAAAGACGAACCAAACACTGAAAAATCATCCATAAAGACCTCTAAGAACCGTTCTACCATGTCAGAAAATATGCTCATCATGCAACGCTGAAAAGTCGCAGGGGCATTACAAAGCCCGAAAGGCATGCGTCTATACGCAAAGGTACCAAAGGGACAGGTAAAAGTGGTTTTCTCCTGGTCTTCTGGGGCAATAACGATCTGATTATATCCAGAGTAGCCATCTAAAAAGCAGTAGTGACTATGTCCAGCTAATCTCTCTAGCATCTGGTCGATGAAGGGAAGGGGAAAGTGGTCCTTCCTAGTGACCTTGTTCAATTTCCTATAGTCAATACAAACACGCCAACCCGTGGTCACTCGGGTCGGGATTAACTCATTGTTATCATTCTGGACTACAGTAATACCGGATTTCTTGGGAACAACCTGAACGGGGCTGACCCACTTACTGTCTGAAATGGGGTAGATAATGCCTGCATCTAACAACTTAAGGACCTCGTTTCGAACTACCTCTTTCATATTAGGGTTTAGTCGACGTTGCATCTCCCTAGAAGGTTTGGTATCACTCTCTAAATAGATCTGATGCATACAAACAGTGGGACTTATACCCTTAATGTCAGCTATGGTCCACCCTAAAGCTTCCTTGTTGTTTTGAAGGACGGTTACTAGCCTACTTTCCTGTCACTATCCAAGACGGAAGAAATAATCACAGGTAAAGTCTCAGACGGGCCTAAAACACATATTTCAGGGAATCTGGCAATGGTTTTAGGTCCAACTTAGGAGGCTCTTCTAACGAAGGAACTAGGGTAGACTTAGAAACTGGTAGTGGTTCGAACTTAGGTTTCCATCCATTACTAGTATCTAACAAAGGGGTTGAATCTAACAAAGCATTCACCTCATTAATCACATTATCATCATCAAAATCAATCCCAAAGTGAGCTAGGCATTTCTCTAATGGATCTTCTAACAAAGTGTTTGGTAATGACTCCTCGACTAATGTTCCTATCATGTTCACTTCTATGTTCGAGTCATCTAGTTCAGAGGGTAGCTTACTAATATTAAAAATGTTCAGCTCAATAGTCATATTACCAAAAGACAATTTCATAATACCATTTCGACAGTTAATGATCGCATTGGATGTAGCTAAAAACGGGCGACCTAAAATTACCGGTATCTGGTTCTCTGGGTCAGGGACAGGTTGGGTATCTAGGATAACAAAATCCACTGGATAAATAAACTTGTCAACCTCTATGAGAACATCCTCGATCACACCACGAGGAATTTTAACGGACCTATCAGCTAACTGAAGTGTCATCTGGGTAGGTTTCATCTCACCAAGTCCTAGCTTAAGGTACACATGATATGGTAAAGTTCACACTAGCTCCTAAGTCAAGCAACGCTTTCTCAACACGGTATTTACCTATTGTGCAAGAAATGGTAGGGGACCCTGGGTCTTTATACTTAGGAGTAGTGGTATTCTGAATAATAGAACTCACGTGACTAGCTAGAAAGGCTTTCTTCTGGACATTAAGCTTTCGCTTTCGCGTACACATATCCTTGAGAAACTTGGCATAAGAGGGAATCTGCTTAATTGCATCTAGTAGTGGAAGGTTGATAGTTACCTGCTTAAAAACCTCCAATATATCATTAAAATTGGACTCCCTCTTAGTTGGAACTAGCAGCTGTGGGAATGGGGCTCTAGGGACAAAGCCGGGCTCAATATGACCCTCATTGGTCTCTTTAGAGACTCTATCAGTCTCCTCAGTTTCTGGTTCAGAAGGGTGAACTACAACATGTTCACTATCAGGCATGGAAACCTTGTTGTCTATACTCTACCACTCCTAAGGGTTTTAATAGCATTCACATGATCAGATGGTCTTTCACCTATTTCATTAATTCCTCTAGGGTTGGGTTGAGTCTGACTAGGAAACTTACCTCTTTCTCTTAAAGACTCATTTATCTGACTAACCTGGGTTTTCAACTCGGAAATAGCCTGAGAGTTAGCCTGACCTATTCTCTTATTTTCTTCTAAACCTTGAGCAACAGATTGCTGAAACTGCACAGTGTTACGAGTTAACAAAGCAAGAGACTCTTCTAAACTCATAATCTTCTTATCCGAAGGGTTCTGAAACTGTGCCGGAGCTGAAGGATTCTTAGTATAGCCAAAACCGGGGGAACCTGAGCATTACTAGACTGACCTTGATTCTGGCCCTTGGACCAAGAAAGGTTTGGATGGTTTCTCCAGCCAGGGTTATAGGTTTCTGAATATGGGTCAAACTTCTGTCGGTTATCAAACCTAGTGTTGTTATAAAGAGCATTGGCTTGCTCTTCAACAGCATGGCCTTCCCAAAAAGGCTCATTTCTTCCACTACTACCACTAGAATGACCTAATCTCCTCCCAAAACTTCTAACCTTTTGGCTATAGCTGCTATTTGGCATCTGACTCATAATTCCTTCTACCCTATTAACATTTCCTCTACTTAGAAGATTTTTTCTGGGGTTCCCTACTATTTTCCCATTGTTGGGTCTTATCGAGCGATTTCATTCAAAAATGTCATCGCTTCATCAACAGTTTTATTCTCAAACCCACCTGTGCATAAGGACTCAACCATGGTTGTTGTTGAATAATCTAAACCCTCGTAGAGGATCTGAACTAACCTAACCTTCTCCAAACCATGATGAGGACATTGAGATATCAAGTCATTGAACCTTTCTAAGTACCTATAAAGATTCTCCCTCTTGTTGGGCAAAAGTACAGATTTGTGTCCTAATAGACGATGTTTTATGCCTTGGGAAAAACTTATGTATAAAGGCAGAAGTAAGTTGGTCATAGGTTTTCAATTGACTCAGAGGCCAAACTATACACCAAGATTTGGCTTTATCTTTTAAGGAAAAGGGGAATAACCTAAGTTTCAACGCTCATCACTTAGGTTTTTAATTTTCAGAGTGCTACAAACTTCCTCAAATTCCCTAACATGAAAATAGGGGTTCTCTCTCTTTTCCTAAAAACATTGGGAGCATCTGTAAAGTCCCAGGTTTCAGTTCATAATTTGCCTCGGTTTCAGCTAACTTGATACAAGAGACGGAGAGGTCCTAGTTGGGTTTAACAAAGCTTTCAAAGTTGCCATTTCTGGCACTACCAAAGGACTAGGAGTACTTTCTTCACTAATTGTCAAGTTTTCAAAGCTGAAATTTCCAAACAGGGCTCTCAAAAGAAGAGTCTTCGAGCTCCCCGCCTTCACAAGAAGAACTACTAGGTTTGTCACTAATCAAACGACCTAGAGTGTTTCTTTTCCAAGCCCGTTCTAAACCTCGGGCATACACTAGAAAAACAAAATACAAATCCTAAAAGGAAGGGAATATCTAAGCAAACACAAACAAGGCTGACTCCACCACAACAAACCTACTGATTTCTAGCAAACAAAAAGCATGATGGCTCCACTTAGATTGTTTCTAGACCAGCTTCTAATCCTTCGAAAGGGAATTCGTTACAATTTAAGCAAACCCCTCTGGAATCAATCCGAGTCAAAGTAAGTTGAATAGAGGCGAGGGAAGCTCAGTGGAGCTTTGATACCCAAGGCCTCACCGGTATTACAAGGCGGCGCAGTCACGCATTCAACTCACAGAAACCATCATGAACTTCGAAGTATGCTTAAAAGGGTAACCAATATTTTTCGAACGACTTTCCTACTAAGCTCGTTACCCTATAGGTCTCGTTCTATTCCAAATTTTAAAGCTTAGGTTCGCGTTATCGTTTTCCTAAGGCGGGCAAGAAGAGAACGGTGATGAAATCCGAACCCTTATCTTGTATGGCCAGTCCTTGCCCTTTACTAGGAAATTAAAGCAGCGTATTCAGTCCTCGACATATATGCAAACGAAGGAATACAGTAACTCGCTAGCAGGGGATTCGCGAGTGTTTCGACAAGCTTACCTCCCGTTCCAGACGGGGGATGAACCTAGTCGACTCGGGCCACGACTCCTATGTCATGTGAACCCGAGGGGCCGAGGATATCGTAATCGCCGTCCTTCTCTGCAAACAATTTAATTTAAACTACCCTTCCTTAGGGTTAAAAAATAAAGAAAGTCCAATTGTCCAAAGTCCAAAAAAGTCTAAATAAAGTGCAAAAGAAAAAGAAAATTACAAAATAAAATTCCACAATCTAATAAAATTCTCTCTCTCTCTTTTTTTTTTTTCTTTTCGCTTCGTCTTTGATTCCAAATCTTTAAGTATCACCAACTTTGGCAACTTCTTTTCTTTCGCTCCAAATTCCAAAATCTGTAATGAAAAGACAAACCAAAAACGTAAAATAGAACAAAGTAAAAAAAAAAAAAAACCTTAAAAAAAAATAATCTAAAAACTCTAGCCTAAAGACAAGTCCGCGTCGGCGGCGCCAAAAATTTGATGTGTTTTCAAGTTGTTGAAGTAAAAAGGTTCGTTGAGACTTGTGAAGGAAGATTTTTTTAGACTTAATTTTTATAAATAAAAAAGATATAACAAGCTCGAATAAAAAGTGTTGTGAAAATTATGGAGAGACTGGGGCTAGGATTCCGCTATTTACCAATTCCATAGTGATACTAATTATAATCATGCAATTTCACACGTTCAAATTGATTCTCAACTATTGCAAAAGTAGATTTTTAGAAACAACAAATGTTAATCCAAAGCATGAGACATCAAAACCCTAGGCTAAGCATGTTCCATCAAAAGAAAATACAATTGTTTAACAAAAACCATAAAATCTATTTTCAATCTAGGAAAATAATCATAAATAAAAATTGCACAAATTAAATAATTAAGAATTACCACTTTTTCATTGGAAAGATAGCATCCTCCATCGACCCAAGGATTGGGTTTAGCTCATCATTGTGGAAACACGCTCAAAAGTTGATTTCATTGCTCAAAGTGTTTACAAATGATGAATTGGAGAAAAACTATTAAAAATAGGGTGTTTGCAACGTTTTTAATTGTGGCAAAACACTGTTACATAAAACGATTAAAGCCAACATTCGATGTTAAGCTTCTACGACCCCCGCCTCTGTGTCGTTATCACTGTTGATAAACGACTGTCTCTGCGAGTCTGTTCTTCGTGTTCTTGGTGTTCTTCATCATCAGCAGCAGCAGAAACAGAGTTTGATCAACTCGTGATTTCTTGCTCCTGAGCTATCCTCTCGACCTCCAACTCTCGACACCTCACTCTCGACCTACCAGAAACCTATTTATACACCTACAGTCCGTTGAATATCGCTCAATTACTCCCAATATTCTCTCATATTCAGAAATATTTTCTTTCCTTTTTTTCTTCAATCACGTGTCTGCAGCTGGATTAATCTCCAAATATAAGTTATATACGCTCCAAACTGTTGCTCTAGTCATCATACACGTTCAAATTCTCCAAAACTCATGCAATCCCTTGAAATGTTTCTCTCATGCACGTGCTGCCCTGTTTCGCTCCATGACATGATTAAGCCAATTCTGATCCAAACGAACACCCATAACAGCTTTCTATGGTCATATCAAGTCTACCCACTAAGTTTTAGGGATTGAATCTCACTAAATCACGTCCAAACATCCGACTGAAAATCTGCCAGTTCTCTTCACCATTTTCCCGCCAAATTTTTTTTTGAATTTGTTAAAGAATGTCACCCCTTATCCAGTGGTTGCCCCTTATCCGTTGCTGGAGTCCGAATAACATATGTCCTCCGGGGTGCCTTTAACAAATGTTTGAGCCGAATTTTCCATCAATATTTATTTTCAAAAAATACCTACAAACACACAAAACACCGTAATAAGGACGAAAACAAGTACTAACAATAAGAAACATTGAGGACAAATTAGACACATAAATGCGTCTATCAACGGCGCAATCAAGTTGCCATATTTCAAGAAGGAACCAACTGAAGAGGCCATGGAAAATCCTCGCTATTGTCGCTTTCATAGATTTGTCAGCCATCCCACAAGTGATTGCAAAACTTTGAAGCGTATATTTAAGAAGAAGGTCGAATCGGGAGAACTCAATTTGGGGACTGAAGGAGTACACAGAGATCCCCTTCCCGACAGAACCTTCACTCTTTCTGAACCTCCCGTCAAAGAGGCAGTTCAATCCTTGATTGAGCACATCTGAGAATTGCTATACTTATCAAAAGCTCAAAGGAAAGACATGTTTGCTGCATTAAACCACATCGTGTCAGGAGAGCGTCTAATGATTCAAGAGACATTTACTGAGCCTCCAGCGACGGACAAAGAAATGAATTACTGGGGACTGCTCACCACAGTGCACGTCAAAGGAAACGAGTTCAAGAGAGCATTTGTTGATGTCGGCAATGTCGTCAACATCATACCTATGAAAACTTTTAGAGCCGCTGGCATTACTCGACAGGAAGCTACTCATGCCCCCATGGCAATCAAAGATCACGAAGGAGTTTCCATAGATGCGTACGGCTACGTCATGCTCAAAGTCAAATAAAATTTGGTATGCACTGAGACCAAGTTTTACATAATCCGAGAAGATCTAGGATATGACATAATTCTTGGACGCACATGGATTCATGATGGGAAGGTGACACTGACACCTTCAATTACACATCTCTCCGCTGAAGAAACCTCTGACTCAGAGGAAGAAAAAGAAGATATCTCACCATTCGAGTATCTGGAGGAGGTCAAAGCCTTGACAGAACTTACAAAAAGTCCTGAGGAACATCCAAACTCTTTCGTCAAGAGATTTCGTACTCAGGCAAGTCTTATTCCTTTTCATGTTCCCATATCGCCAGTTTTTCAAATATGCTTATTTGGTTCAAGGGCCTCACTCCGCAAACAATTTAACAATTACAGGATGCTGTGAGTGGATAATTTCGCCTCAGCAATATTACACCCAATGGTTGGATTCATAACTTCTTCAGGTTGATCATCCAATCAAGAGATTCATTACGGAGGATGTGGCTAAGCATAACAGACATTATGAAGGATACACCTTTCTGCATGAATGTCCATATGTGCCATAGCCACGGAATTTCATCACAGGAGGATTTCCGAATCAACATAAGATATTCAAAGCACGGTCGACCAAACCTAACAAATTTCATGAAGGGGACCTGGTTCTCAAAGCAGCTCAGCGTGGTCTTCATTCGACAAGGAACTCCAATTGGGAAGGACCATTTATGGTTTCTAAGTCCATAACCGGAGGATACTACAAACTGATCAACACAGATGGCATAACCCTACCAGTAATTCACGAGAATTGGCTTAAGGCGTTTGTCTAAAATCATCAAACATTTGAGGTACTGGGCGTTTGAAGCATTCATGACGTCTGGATTTGGCATTTAGGATTTTCTTTCATTGTATTTCAAATTCCTCCAAAACGTTTGCAATACTTGCAATCAGTATTTGAATTCAGTAATTTATCAAAATTCAGTTCATATTTCTCAAAAGAAAATCTCTATCAAATCCAAAAGAAAATCCTTAACCATCTATCAATCCAAAACCAGCTAATATCAAAACCCAAACAAAAACCTCACATCTCTCAGAAGTTCATAAGTTTAAGAGATCATGAAAAGGAAAATCAAAGAAAATCAGCAAAAAAGGATTTTCGCTCCTCTGCATCCTTCAAGGCCTGCAAAGACGCCTTCTCATTGTTCAACTCTTCAGTCAGCCTGGAAATCTTGTCTTCTTTCTCCATCACAACATCATTGGGAAAGGGTATGTTGTTCTCACACGAGTCCTTGATAGCGTTCATTTGCTTACGAAACCACTTCACATTGAAGCCAAGTCTTTCTGAATTCTCCAAATTAAACTCCCAATCAAAGAGTATATCCGGAGTCACAGTATTTATGGACCTAGTTCATATATCACTCACGACACGGAAGATAATAACTACTTGCATTGTTAAGGCATAAGCACGTCCAGGGTTCTTATCAACGATCATGTGACCAAACTTCTTCCATATTTTCTCATACAAGCCTGCATATCCAATGGGAACGCTGAATCCACCAACTAGTTCATGATACGGGAGTGAAGCATCAAATGGAGGATCAAAAGCAACTATTGCACTTGGATATTCATGCACCACTATACGGTTCTCAATTACTGGGGCAGCTTCTACAATCAGGGCAACAGTATTCTCTACCGGTGTTTCAGTTTCTTCTGTCACTGAAGCAGCAACAATCTGGGTTTCCACAACTTCAGTGACAACCTTCTCATGGCCTTGAAGTGCAGCGATGGTTGTTTATTCATCAATAACTCCAGGGCAGTTCGAGTTATCCTCATTGGATTCAATATCCTCAACTTCGGTATTTGACACCTAATACGAAGATTACATGAGGTTAGAGTCACTTAAGCATGAAACCAAGTGAGATTATAAAATACAGTATACAAGCAATGCAAAATTATCCAAGTTCATCATTATGCACCCAAGACGCGTGCAAATAGCATGAAAGTCATGAAGATACGTTTTACGGTAACCTCGTCTAAAGAAACTGTACTCTGCCCTGTACTAGAAGACAAACTGGGAGAAACCTACAAGGAATCTGATGATGGATCATATACCATTCTCTTCGTATGGATGTCCTCTACAACGTGTCAAAATTTCATGACAATCCGATGAATAAGCTAGGAGATGTGATCAAAACATTGAGAAACATACCATCTGAAAAAGTTCTGAAAGTCTCCTGGAAGTTTACTGTTTCGCCTTTTTCGAGCCCTAAACGTGCTAAAAACTTAAAAACTTCTTTGTTACATCTTGGAAATTTTCCGGGCTTAAATATGTATATGCAGATCATGAAAATCCGACTCCAGATGAAGGTTTTACGGCGTTTTTTCTAAAAGACTGAGTTCTGAATTTTCTGACGACGAATTTCGACTAAGTTTTTCATGTATACACATGGATTCTCATTCATTCATTCACGAATCAGCACTTTCATACTTCTATGAAGAGGATACAGGACATGTACTTACTTGGGGGATCTCCGAAGTGTTCTAGGAATAGGGATTGACCGTGTTAACGACAAATGGCTCATTACTTCTATTCGGCTCCGACTCTTTAGAAGTGCCTTCGTCTCTATTCTCAGAGAATGGTCGAGTATCAGCACTCTCCGTCTCCATGACGACATCCTCCTGGACACATCCTCAACAATCAACATTTTATCTAAAAAGCATCATAATTGAATATGTGAAGGAATACTTACGGCTTCTTCTTCATCGCTCAAATCAGGAATTATTGCAGGAAACCGAAGACCATCGATACTTGATGGAGTAAAATTCTGCAACGTAACAACAACATTGGTTTCTTGATCCTAATAATGTGGGCGAGAAAAATTCACAACAAGGGGAATACCGAGAACTCACCAAAGAACCAACTGGGGACTTTATGGTATTAGGTAACAGCTTATAAATTTTGTTCCTTCCTTCTCCACCGTGAACAATCGCTTCAGTTTCTGAGAAATCTACACGGATTCGAGGTCTTACATTACGACCGTCCTGTGGTAAAATTCAGTAACGTAATTAGAATATGGTTCTCATAATTTCATGAAGATTATACGAAGAGACATACCTGAGAAGACCCTGGAGACGATTTTTGTTTATCACCAGAGAGATACTTCAATCTTGGTCGACTAGAAATTATCTCAGCAGAAGGAGGATCCTTCACTGGAGGCTGACCAGCCATCACGTAATCACGCAATCGCTGAAGTTGTTGATCCCAAAAGTCTACATAACCTAAAGTTACATATGCAAATTTCTCGAAGCAAGAAAACCAGTAATTACTTCCTTCCACATGAGTATGGTCTAAATGGGTTCTAAGTTGTTCAACTGACGGCTTCCTCCTTCGAAAAGTCGGAATACACTGATCCATACCCATTTGTCGAGTTGTTCTGTCAATATTGTATTCCTCCACTGAGAGTCCTCCGTATATAACCGATATCAAATGACCAGGGGTGCAACTCAACATGAAAGATCTTTCGCCATCACTCATATTTGCACCAGAAGTAAGCATCACACTCTCTCCAGTATTGAAAGTTGTTGGCTGGGAAACATAAGCAGGAACTGACACCCACGAGCGGAAGTTGAACTCGGATTCATCATCCAACACATTAATGAGACGTGCTTTAGACCGAGGCTGCTTTGTAGACCAACGCATGATCCTGGCATTAACTTTTTCGGAGAAAATGTGACGAGCATCAGCATTCGGTCCTTGCAAAATATTACGTGGAATAGGCGCATAATTCTTGAAGCGCTCCCACATCAAAGCTTGAAGAAACATCGTATTGGAATAGCACTCAATCTTCATAAATCCATTCGATACACTGGAGTCTATAACCAAGGAGTCTAAGTTAGAATACAAAGAACCCAGGAACAGGCTGCCTATTGGGAGTTGCTCACCTTGAGCCATCTTGATAGCAAAGGGGATCACGAAGGGATTCAACAAGTTTCTACTATCTTCAAATATGTCTCTCGACAGACATAAACATAAGAAAGCAGCAATGGGTAACATACCGTCGATGGGTTTATCAGAAATCTCGTCCTTTGGCCACCAGCGTGTCAACCAATGAGCATAGCATCCTTTACTTCTAGATGCCTTATTCACTTCCTCCATTGCAGCTGCCAAAATGTTAGAAACCGCAGCCTCCTCATCTGAAAGATACCCAGGGAGATTTCCCGTGATTGGGAGATGCATCAAAGCAGCCACGTCCTCTAAGGTAACGAAAACTCTCCCCATCTGCATATAAAGGTGTGAGTGGGAATACACCAACGAGAAAGTAAAGCCACAATACCTCTCGCATCATGGAAAATGAATAAGTCTCTAGGAGCTTGAATAGCTCTCGTCACTTGCGCCTGATCGAGCATGGCCCTGACATGAGGGAAACCCAGCATAAGTCTCGCCCATCCAGAGAACTTTTCCAAAGGTCGTCGAGAAAGCTTAAACTCTATGATTGATGCAAGGAAGATCCCTCGTTCAAGATAAAACCGGATCACTGTCTTAGGAGTCACCAATTTCTACTGAGTAACATTTCTAGGATTTATCAGAAGACGATACACTGGAGATTTGAGATGATTCTCAGATTCTTGCTCAACCTCCGCAAAAAATGCATCATTTATATTCGGGAAATTCTTGATTCCAGGGGTTTCATCCTCTTCTTCGCCAACGGAAGTCTCATCCATACATGTCTCATCTCTGGAAATATCATCATCAATACACATTTCATCTCTCGAAGCATCATTCACCTGGGAGTTGGACATTTTGCGGAGTAGCTGTAAAATTCACACTGCATTCTACTTCAGTATGTCGCCCAGATATAAATCAAGGAAGTACAAGCATCTAATGGTAACTCTTAACTCTTACCTTTTACGCTTCCACTAATGATAGTGATAGTAATGCTAGATTTAACACCTCAAAATCGTTCGTTTCGTCGAAACCTACAAAAGACGAACGAAACTCAGATTTTTCATAAAATCATGAAAATCTCCATTGCATGAACATTTACCATGGAATTATCAAAACTAAAACATTATTTCATCATAAATAATTGTTTACTTTGAACATTATTAAAAAATCAGTTTTGAAAATATATGTTTACAAACATGAAATAATAACTCACGTTTTATTTTTAGTGAGTAACAACTCACGCAAAAAAAAAGTACACTCTTTTCCGTGAAAGCATGTCACGGTTTTGTTTACAAAAATATTTTTCGTGGACATCCCACGATTTTACATAAAAAAAAATCTCTTTTCCTTCGTATCATTTAAAACGAAGGTTTATTTTAATTTTGTGAAAGCTCACACATTATAGGATAAAGTTTTGATTTACATGAAAGCTCATAAACAAAATTTTATCATTGAACACAGGTCCACACAAAAAAAAAAAAAAAACTTTTCCTTCGTACGATCGTCATTCTCTAAAACGAAGGTTTATTTCGGTTTCATGAAAATTCACTCTTTTTATGATAAAACCTTGATTCACATGAAAGCTCATAAACTAAGTTTTATCACTGTACCTAGGTCTACATATATTAAAAAAAATCCCTCCTAAATCAGGGATTATTATTAGTTTTCAAAACTAACGATCAAATGAACATACGTTTTCAAAAACGAGGGTTTCCAACGAAACTCACACTCATATATGCACGTGTATATAATTTTATTATGATCAAGGCATGAACAACTCATGAAACTCATAACATCTGGAAAAAAAAAAATTCGCCGCTTACCTGGTCGGCGCCGGCCGGAGTCTGGTCGATCGGTGATCGGACGGCGGCGGCGGCCGGTGATGCTCCAAAAAAAAAAACATTTCTCTCCTCCTGCTGATCACGTGAAGAAGATGGAGAGGTGATGAAGGTGCTGGTCGTAGAAAAATAATAAAAAAAAGGATTAATTCCTTTTATACCTAATTTTATAAGGATTTCCATATTTGGGCCCGGCCCGCGAATCCTAAACGACGAGGGTCCCGTCATCCAAATCAGCGGTTCAACACCAATTTATGCTCATTAGACGATGCTCTATCATATGATGGTTTTCCAAAAGTTGTTGTAGTTGTGGTAAAAACTGGGTTCTTTTCAGACTTGTGAAGGAAATAATTTTTAGACTTAATAAAAATAAAGATAAAACAAATTAAATTCAAAGGTGAAGTAAATATTATGGAAAGACCAGGGTTCAGGATTTCACCATACACCAAAATTCATGTGATTCAATGATAATTCTTATCATGCAATTCTAGACATTATAATTCCAATCAAAAGTAATTGTGATTCTAATCATTGCCTAAATCAGATTTTCAAAACATCCATTGTTAATCGCAAGCATGAAATATCAAAAGCAATAAACCAAGCATATTTCATCAAGAGAAAACACAATTAATTAATAAAAATCATTTATTCAATTTTCATTCGGTGCAATTAATCATAAAAGGATTGCATAAATAAATTTAAATGAATTTTACCACATAACTTTTGGAAGAATGGCTTCCTCCATCACCCCTGGGATTGGGTTTAGCTCCTCATCCCAAAAACACACTCACAAGATAAATTCATGGATAAAATAGGTGTTTTTATTGATGAATATAAGATGAAACAAGAATTTGCAACGCTGTAATGGTGTTACAGCGCCACTGTTACAAAGGGAAAAGGGCTGAAAATCAACGATACAACTCAAGTGCTGTAAAACAACGACACTGGGTTCCACTTTTAAGATTGTTGAAGAACGACTGTCTTAGCTAGTCTGTTCTTCGTCTTCTTCTTCCTCCTCGAGCAGCAGCAGCACCACCACTGTAACTCTCTGTAACTCGATTCTCCCTTCTCTGCAGACCTCTAGACTCTCTCCTAATGGTTTCTAACCCTTCTATAATGAAAACACAGCTATCTATAGCTACCCAACTCCCTAGAAACTCGATCAAATTCGAGAATAATCTCATTATTCTTCTCGGGCAGTTTGGAGAAAAATCACTTTCCTGTTGATTCACGTGGTTCTGTTGGCTATTCTCTCGTATCCAAACTATTCTCTGACTTGAACAAGACTAGGTACATCTTTATCCAGCGTAAAACTCTCCCAAAATTCTTCACAAAATCTTTGAAAATAAACAGAAAGAATACGTATCCCTGTTGAACTTTGATTCACTTCTCCAGGACATTCTAACCCAATATGTTCGACCCAAACGCACACACAAACCCTGTTTTGCTCTAGTAAGTCCAGTCCAATCGAATTCCACAATTGAATCTCTTTAAAACTTCCCAAAGATTCTCACACAAAAATTGCTCCTCGCTGCTGCCAGTTTCCTGCCAAAAATTGTATTTGAATTATGTAGATGACCTCCCCTTATCCATTTCGAGAGTCCCTTTAGTACATGCCCTGAAATGGGGTGCCCCTTATCCAACTTAGGGGTGCCTTTAGAAATTCTTCTAGGATGTTTTCCGCACTTTTTCAGGGTTCCTGCGGGGTATTTCTGGGGTGTATCCAACATACTTCTGGGGTGCTTCTGGTGGTTCCTCTCGGGGTGTAAATACCACTTTTCGAGCCCATTTCGCCGCAAAAGCTTATTTCTCCAAAAACACCTACAAAAGCGCAAAATAACCAAATAAGTACAAAAACGAGCACTAACAATACATGTAAATGAGAACAAATAGACACATAAATGCGTCTATCATCATACCACTGGGATCTTCATTCAAGTCATGGTTTGCTCGTACTATCAAAATCCGGTAACGTCTTAACTTACGACTAAGTTCAATTACTTATATTGTTATGACCGGAAAATCACCATTCAATGCTGACTGAGGAACACGGCTTTCCTCACTAAGCAGGGGACTTAATGTAGATGGTGGATTTTCGAAAAAGGTTAAAATCGTAAACCCATAATTATACGAACTCCTGATCCAGCAATCAGATGTGAATATTGAGATACGGGTCTCTCATTGAATCCTCTGACTGAGAATACTTTCTCTCAGAGTACATGCGGATATGTAGTCTCTCGGCTGGACAACGGCATATCTCATGAATACTGAACACTTCGGTAATAATTTTTATATAGAATCACGAGATTGACGGCTCCTAGACAGCTTTCTCAGCTAGTATAGAGCGATAACGTCTTCAGGATACAAACAACAAGTTTTCCCTGACTATATAAAGGATATGAAACTCCAGCAAGCTCATGTCAGAATAATTAATGCTTCTAGACAGCTTGCTCTGCTAGTATAGAGCCATCAGTTAATTATTCTTAAATTCTTGGATTCACCCACTGAATTTCCGAAAATATTCAAATATTGTCGCAATATTTCGTTACTTCAATCTATGGTTCTTCCCAGTAGAATTCCATGGGTGAGTAATAAATATTCAACGCACAGGCGTCTGAGCTACCTCTGAGTAAGCTCCGACTCAAAAGGTGCAAGTGTACTCAACGATGATGCACTAACAATCACCGGACGAACGAGTATTTCAGAATACGACGAAACGATGAACCTATACAAAATAGGAAGGAAAATAATAAACAACTAAAATATTGACCAAGGCGCTGGGAGCATGGCCCCACCAACTGGCCGACCGTGTCGTGGACAATCCCACGCCAGTTTTATATTTTTTTTATATTTTCTGTTATTTTCCTTGATCTCATGAAAATCCTTTCATTTGAACAAATATCCTTCGTTTTGAGGAAACTCCTCGATTTCGTGGTGTCTCCTTCACACCAAGGAAATAATATAAAATCAGGGAAAATATTGTGGGGCCGTGATTATTGGCCAACCGGCCATGCCATGATCCCAGCCGTCCCCACACCTCATGGTTCCTCATTATTTTATTATTATTTCCCTAAACTCATGAAAACTCCTTAATCTCATGGTATTTTCACAAAACCATGGAAAATATAATATAAAATTAAGGAAACCCGTGGGACCGGGCCCCAACCTCCGACCATGCCTCAGCCGGTCCCACACGCCCTATTATTTTATTATTATTATTTTAAGGTTTCCTTGATCCCATGAAATTCCTTGATTTCATGGTATTTCTCTCAAATTATGAAAATTCCTTCAAATCATGGAAAAATACACATAAAATACATAAAATTAAGAAAACTCGTGGGACCGGGCCCAAGCCGGCCGGCCATGCCCTAGCCGGCCCCACACGCCCTTATTTTATTATTTTAATATTATTTGCTTCCTTGATCCCATGGAAACTCTCACTTTAAGGAAACTCCTTAATTTCAACAAAATTCCTTGATTGCATGATATTTTCATAAAATCATGAAAAATATTAGAAAATTAGAAAAAGGCACCATGGAACCGTGGTCACTGGACGGCCGGCCATGCCTTGGATCCAGCGGTCCCATGCCACATATTCCTTCATTTTATAATTATTTTCCTTCATCTCATGAAGTTTCCTCAGTTTCAGCAAAACCCTAATTTTGTCATATTTTCTCGAATGGATGCTCAACTGCACGCCAGAAAATATCAAAATTCTCAGGATTGAGACACGGACGTGTTGACGACGTGAGCATGTTACCTTGACCGACCAGGGTTGGCTCCTTGGCTCGCAATGAGCCGGTCCCATGTATTTTCATGATTTGACCTAATTTGCGCAATTGCACGTATTAGGTCCAAAACTCTTCCAAATAATTTTGGATTTTCATGGAATGATCGTCAGTCGATACCGTGACCACCCATGGCTGATTTCATGACCCCTTGGTCGGTCTCTCACCTCTTCATAATTAATTAGGTTTTATCACCTAAGGCTCAGACGAGCATTATAGGAGAAATGATTGAACCAGCATTTAATCATTCTTTCGTCAACAAGTCACCAACTCTTCAAGAGACCTTGGTATTTGCCCACATGAACCTATGGGCGCTACATGGTCGATCTATGATCCCATGTAGACGATCCCTCCTTCATTCCATGGAATGATTTTGAAATAAACCATCAATTGGTCATCAATTGATCAAATTAAGTTTCTGAGTCCAAGGATCATAATTTCATATTCGAACACTAATAACTTTACGACGATCTCGTGATCAGTATTCTTATTAATTATGCTCGGTTCAACTACCAGTATTCTAATTAATTTTTTATTTTGGTCACGCCACCAATAATTCATCAGACGAGCAATACTTGCTCAGATAAGCAATATTTGCTCAAATCAAGGAATATTGGTTCAACTATAAATATTCAACAATTCATCGAATGAGCAATAATTGCTCGCCTCAACTATCAACGTGAGAATTATACCTCTGTCTCAACAGACACGTTCAATTCATGATTTTCAGAACATTTTGCAAAATCATGTTCAACTCAGCAAATACATGGACTCATCGTCCCATAAAGTCATGAAGTCAACAACTGACTAATTAACCACGAGACGTCAATCGTGTCACATAGGGGATATTAACTAGGGTTTTGGTATGGCGATCTACGGCACGTGTGTTCATACACACGATGGAATATGAGCAAGTCGTGCAATCAGTTGAAGGAGTTAACAAAGTAGTGGATGGAAAATCGACGAAGTCTCCGCACGATAAGCAACTGGTTTCAAACACGATTTCCATTTCCCCACTCTTTGATTCCATCAACTGTCACACTTCATGGGATCATGGTGTCTACAATTCCAGAAATATAAATAAGTCTCTGAAATCATGATTGAATATACAAGAATCTCACGTCTCACAGACAACACGAGATCAACACTTCATCAATTGAGCAATTACTCTCAACTGAGTAACTTCAATCATTCAGAACTTATCTTATTTAGAATTCACAACACACCTACGATCTTTGATTACAGTTGATTCCACACATTTCTCAGCTTCCCTCCTACAGATCAACCCATCCTCTCTTGTGACCGAATTTACTCTGGAACGGCCATTGTCTTGGTTTAGGCCGGAGTACTACATATTGATCTATCGAATTCCAAGAACTCCCTTCTTGCAGTGCATCTGTGTGAGGTTGAACATTTCGCTCGGTTCAAGGAGTCTCCTCCGTACAGTCGTCTCCTCAATCCCGTGAAAACCAGAAAATCGTTTTGCCCCATCTACACCCTCTATGTAGAATAACATAATTAGGCGGTTCTCCATAAGATTGAGAGTATTAACACCTTCAGGACGTCGGTGATACTCGTTATTCCCTGAATACATGAGAGAGACCCCCCCCCCTACATAGAAGAACGATTGGGCGGTTCTCCGTAAGATTAAGAGAAATAACGCCTTAAGGACGTCGGTGACACTCACTGTTCCCTGACTATGTATAGATGCAGGTGGTTCTCCGTAAGATTGAGAGCATTAACGCTTTCAGGACTTCGACAACACTCGCTGTTTCCTGATTATGCACCTTTCAGAACGGGTATGACGCTTGAACTGGCTAATATCCCTTATGCAATAGATTAATTCTACCGTGACATTCACCACCGAATTCCTAGAAGATAATCTATTTTATCTCATTAATCCGATTCCATGGTCGAATCCACAACTTGATCTCATGAAATGGTAATAGATAATTATCTTATCTCATTACTCCGATTTCATGATCGAATCCATGGCTGATCTCATGGAATGGTAATAGATAATTTTATTACTCTGATTCTATGGTCGAATCCACGATCCCATGGAATGGTAATGCTCATTTTATTATTCCGAATTCATGGTCGAATCCACGGCTGATCCTATGAATTGATAATAAATAACTACTCACCTTTATTACTCAGTTTCATGAATCATTCTTTACTGAATTTCATAAATTAGTAATAAATACTCAACAACAGGGCATCCGGACTATCACTGAGTAAGCCCCAAGAAAATGGTGCAAGTGTACTCGACAATGATGCACGACCGAGCATCCGAATACACGAATGAGCATTCGAAAATATGGACAAACGAGGAATCCTACACAAAATAGGAGAGACAAAATAATAATATTAAAATAATAAAAAGAGGCACTCATGGGCCGGGCCCACCGGCTGGCCGGCCGTGCCCTAGTCGTGGGCGGTCCTATGCCTCTTCCATTATTTTCCCTTATTTTGTTATTTTCATGAACTCATGAAAACTCCTTCATTCTAGCAACTTTCCTTGTTTGAACAAAACTCACGGTTTCTCCATATTTTCATGGTTTCATGGGAAATAATATATAAAATAGGGAAAGATGTCGCGGGACCGGGAAACCTAGCCGGACGGCCATGCCCTAGCCGTAGCCGGTACCATACCTTGCAACCCCTTGCCCTTTCATAATTATTATTTCCCTAATCTCATGAAACTTCACTGTTTCAACAAAACTTATGGTTTCTCCATAGTTTCACGGTTTCATGAAAAATAATAATATAAAATAGGGAAAGGTGTTGCGGGACCGGGTAACCTAGCCGGCCGGCCATGCCCTAGTCGTGGCCCGTCACACACCTTACAATCCCTAATCTTTCATAATTATTATTTCTCTCATCTCATGAAACTCCTCAGTTTGAGAAAAAATCATGGTTTCTTCATATTCTCTCAAATATTGCTCAAACCATGAAAAAGCCAAAAAGTCAAATGGTCACATGATCGACTAGGCTACTCACGTCAAACACTAAAATATCGTTATTTTAATATTTCTGAATTTTGATCAAACGAGCAAAGTTCTACTTCCTTTGCTCAAACGCACATCAAAAAATACTGAAACTCTCAGGACTGTGACACGGACATTGTGGCGACACGGGCATGATTCCTTGACCGAACAAGTCCAGCCCTAAGGCTTGCAAGGAGCCGGTCCCACACATTCTCATATTTTTGACCTAATTTGCTCAATTGCTCATATTGGGTCCAAACTCTTTCCAACCAACTCCGAATTTGCTCAAATGACCATCCGCTGGTCCCATGACCACCAAGGGACGGTTTCATGCCCTCTTGGTCGGTCCTCACTTTTCCATAATTAGGTTTTATAACCTAATGCTCAATCGAGCACTATTTCAATAAATGATGAAACCGACATTTAAATCATCATTCTTTCACCAACTGGTCAAACTCAGAACCCTGGTGCACGCTCACTCTAGCAATTTGGCATCACATGGTCGTCCATTATCCCATGTGGTCGGTCCCTCCCTCACTCATGACCTATTTTCAGCAATTCATCAATTGACGAACAATTGATCAGAAATTAGGGTTTCGAATAGACGCTCCACGAATTCATCATATTGAGCAAGTTGAAACACTACTAAATTTGTGTTGATCCGACAATCAACATCTGGATTAATTATATAATATTCGATAGTCTACCAATATTTTAATTAATATTTTATTGGGTCACATCACCAATAAGTAATTCGTCGAATTGAGCAATACTTGCTCAGTTGCTCGAATATTGATCCAACCATCAATATTCAGTAATTTATCAGTAATTCGTCGAATTGAGAAATACTTGCTCAGTTGCTCGAATATTGATCCAACTATCAATATTCAGTAATTCGTCGAACTGAGCAATACTTGCTCAGTTTCTCAAATACTAATCTCGATATTCAGATGCTCGGTTTCTTGAATTTACAATATTTTCTCAGACGAGCAATATCTAAGAACGTCTAACATGTTCAATCCATGAATCATCGAGCATTCAATCACTCATGCTCGATTCAACAAAACTTAGATGCATTGTCTAATCAGTCAACAACTGACTAATCAAATACACGTATGCTTTGCAGACTCCACGTTCGTGAGACATCAATCACGTCGCTTTGGGGGATATTACTTAGGGGTTTGGTCTGGAGGTCTACGGCACGTGGATTCATCCACGATGAGAAATGTGAGTAAATTATGCAAACGGTTGAAGGAGTTAACAAAGTAGTGAGTGGACGGTTAACCAAGTCCCCCCACGACCTGGAACTGGTTTCACCACGATTTCCCACTTTCCCACTCTTTCACTCAAGAAACCGTCACACTTACAGGGATCAATGTGTTTATTATGACAATATAAATAAGTCTCTGGATCCATGATTGAAACAAGATAATTTTTAGAGTCATCACTCTCAGAAATTCCATCAATCAACCAGAACTTACTTTGAACTCATCAATTCATAGAAAACTTGCAGAAACCTTCAACACATCCACAATCCTTGATCATCATTGATCCCACACAATTCTTAGCTTCCCTCCTACACATCAACCCATCTCCCTCTTTGCGACCGAATTGACTCTAGAACGGCCATTGACTTGGTTTAGGCCGGAGTCCTACAGATTGATCTCTCGAATCTAAGTACTCCCTTTGCAGTGCATATGTGTGAGGTTGAACAGTTTGCTCGGTTGAGGAGTCTCGACAACACGCTCGTCTCTTCAATTCCCTGAAAAACCAGCGAACCATTTTTCCCCATCTACAATGTTTGAGTACGGCTCATCCATATATAAATATAGGTATATTTCATTTGTGTGTAAGCAACCCTAAATCAGAAGTTCATCTAACGGTGAATATCAATTTCTTTGTTACTAAGCTTTCTAAGCTTTGACTGTAAGCAACCCTGATTTGAAAAACTATATAAGGGAGAACTCTAGCATCTAGGAAACCTAATCCCGACACGTTCGTGTGTCCTAGTTGTAAACTAGAGTCGATTCTCCTTTAACCTACGTTTTTCCAAAACCATTATTAGGTTAACGACTTGAATACTTCATTTGGGATTCGTGAAGCCAGATCCAACTATTTTATCTGTAGTTACGTATTTTGATTCTACTTGTTCTATCGTATTGAGTTTTATCTTCTCTAAGATTTACTCGACAATCATATCCAATAAGTAAGATATAAAAAGTAATCACAATAGTTCTTCATCTCAGACTCTTGTGATTCCGCAAGAACTTCTTCGGTTAATCAGTTAGGTTATTGTGAGGTGACTAATATTTCTAGGCTGCTCTTCGGGAGTATAAGACCGGATTATTAGTTGGTTCATGTTCACCTTGATATTTGTATCAAAAGATGGAACAAAAATAATAAAGGATAGACATATCTGTGGGAGACAAATTTTTTTATAAGTCTTCGACTTTGGGTCGTAGCAACTCTTAGTTCTGGGTAAGATCAGCTAAGGGATTCAAGTGCGCAGAGTCCTGCTGGGATTCAAGAGGCGTAAGGAACGCGACTGTACCTTAATCAATGTGAGACTTGGTTAGGGCTCAACTACATTGCAGTCTGAAGTTAACTTGTAGTAGGCTAGAGTCTATAGCCGCTTAATACAGTATGGTATTCAAATCTGGACTAGGTCCCGGGGTTTTTCTGCATTTGCGGTTTCCTCGTTAACAAAATTTCTGGTGTCTGTATTATTTCTTTTCCGCATTATATTTGTTTATATATTTGAAATATCACAGGTTGTTTTATTGTTGGATAGAACTTGATTAACACTCGGCCATTGGTCTTTGGTACCATCCGAGTTATTCTCATATCAATCAGTCTCACAGTTTTTTATCTAGTTGGTTACTGATTGTATTGAGAAGAGATAAAGCTCTTTGATATATTTCTTGATTGAGTCTCACTTTTAAGTTGGTGCTCTCGGAATTATATTGGAGTTTTGTCCATACAGATTGCCGAACGACATGTTGGGTGTGGTTGTTATACCCCGCGTTTTCAATTTTGACCGACCGAGTAATGCTCTAACATCTTAACATAATCCATGAGATCATTGATAACATCTCTTAATCCCAAACTTGGGTTCCCTTTATCATCTTCAATTCCATGAGTATCTGTCATCCAAGTCCTCAAACCTTCATCTTAAAACCAAACCCATCAACCTAAAAATTTCCTACATCCCATGAAGAACAAGAATCACAGAGAAGAATAAGACCCAAATTTATTTCTCATGATTTTGGCAACACATCGGGAAAAAAAAACACCCACAAAAATCTTTAACACTATTCAACAAGACATAAAACAAAGAGGATTGAATAAATCATACACAATATTTACTCTACATTCAATAAATTATATACAAGCTTGTTGTGTGAATATTTAGCTCCAAAATCTTCCAACACGATAAAAATAACATCAGAATCAACTCAAAACATCGATAAACACCCAATTGTACGATCAATTTTACAACTTCCCCATTTTCATACCAAGATCTCCGAATTTTTAATCAGACATAAATCCTAATTTGAAAATTGTTCTTTTTCGATTTGTTGTGAGAATGTGAAACATAATTAAAAAATAATTTAATTTGAGAAATTTTGGGTTTGTATAACAACCCAAACACGGTATGGATCATGTTTAAACTAGGGTTTCATTAGATTCCTAATACACGAATACTGAAACTAAAATCTAAAACTAACCCAAATATTTTGTGAAGAAATAGATGAGAAAATAAAAAAAAAAAACAAAAGAAGCAGAACGAGGAAAAAGTAAGGTTCGATCAAAAAGCCATGAAGGTTATTTTAGTGTATGACAAGCTGGAAGAGAAGATTGATATTTTTAATGGTGCATAAATATTGATTTTGCTGATGTTTTTTTTTAAGTTTGAGATTCAAGAGAGATAAAATAAACAAATTTTGTAATCTCAGCCATTAGTTTTTATGATGAGTAAAGATATAATATGAACCGTCCACATATATGATGGGTTAAGGACTTGGTTAGTCATTGTTACTAAAGTAAAAGATTAATTAACTGAAAGTCTAACTTAGAGGAGTCAAAGCGGGGCAACGTGAATTCCATGTACCAAACATCTAATTAAAACAAAAACTAATTTTAGACAAAGCCTAAGTACCAAAAGTCAAATACCCCTTTAATTAGTTATTTAATATTCGGTCCAGCTACCAATATTTAATTAATATTTTATTAATTCAACTATCAATATTCGAGAAGTAATATTTCATACTGATCCAGCTATTCGTTTTTTATTGGTTCATCAACCAATAATCAATTGGTCCATCAACCAACACCTAGTTGGTTCATCAACTGACCTTATTTTAATATTATAATCTCTCTGCTTGTCATTCGGCTTACTCATGACATGTGGATCGAGGATGAACCTTTTATGATCAATCAACAATGATCATCTTCATATGACTTCATGTCAAATGATTGACACATTAACATAATTATTTATGATCGATCGAGCAATCTCATTAAATCTATGCTTATCAATCCAAATCTTTAGTTAAGATCGACCAAAGTGAGACTGAAATATAATGAGAAAAAATATAGAGGGAGGTCAAGGGAGAAGTTCCATGAAAATATAAAACAATAGAAACGTCATTTTATCGTTTTCATTTTCACTGTTTTATAAAATGATATTTGTAGAAAATGAAAACGAAAAACACCCAATGCTCACCCACCAAACACATTTCTTGTTTTTGACCTTAGCGATCTCAGTTCATATGGTTGAAGTGTTCCAAATTTCTCTTACATCCCTAAATATATCTTACCTCGGAATGTTTTTCAGCGAAAAATCTTCTCCCCATCAGCTAAGACCTCCAACTTAACCCAAAAACTCCAGGTTAGGCAAAGCCTTGATTATCTGTATCAAACTAATGGGGAACTCTTGAAATAAACTGAACATAAAGAGCTGAATGACATATCTGCTAAAAATGTTTGATATTTTTCTGGTGCTGACGGGTTTCCGTCCTTTGATTTTCGATAATGGGGAAGTGAGAAGGATACATATTTTAGGAGAGGAGCAGAAAGGGGAGATTCGGGCGTTTCATTGTGAACAAGTATGTGAAGGATACATATTTATGCGAGCAACTGGCCATAAGTTTATATATTGGGAAAGTAAATATGGACTACTCTTTAAATTGCCTAACTTTTCCAAACTTGTTTTGTATTATAGATATATCTCCAAATTTTATTTTATTTTATATTTTTTTCGAAATAAAATAAAAGTACTTACCAGAAATAAGTCAAAGATCACCAACAAAGTCTAAAAAAGAAAACTAATTACAATTTCATAACGTCCTCCCATTTGAGCAAGCATGATTGACAGCAAAGTCTTTAAAAGTTTCCTTAGTTGATCACCAAAAAGAAACTATTTTGGAACTCAATCAGAACATACACGAACATTTTTTCTGTCTTTCTATTTCATAGTACGACTTCATCTCTCTCTTATTCAAAATTTCAAACCACTACCACCCTTAGGGCCGGGTTTTTCCATACTTATGACCGAAAAAGAACCTATGAATCCGGATTTATAGTCATTTTTAGACCTCGGATCACCGATAAATAATCATGACGACCGGGATATAACAGAAAAGAAATACGATTCCTCAAATTTATCCAGATATATACTCAAACTCTTTGGGAAATAGCATCATAAAATAATAAATATAAAGTTTAGTCTCTCTACAAACCTCTTTAAGATCTATCTCATTTCAGTCTCAACTAGTTTCTTTGTTTCCAGCGAATGTTTCAAATGATATCAAGACACAGAAGACTTTTCTTTGCTAGAAGACACAAAAATACATAAGAATACTCCAAGGTATCAAGACACCAAGACATCAACTTACCATATCACCTATTATTTATAACTGGAAAGTTACTTTATACAAATACATCAATCAAGGTTGTGATCACGAATCGTGAAGTGACTCATTTTTTAAATTTGAGAATAGAATCGTATAAAATCGTGAATCGTAGATTTATGGCCGTTTTTTTATTACATTAAAAAAAATTTAACACTTAAATATGTATCACAATAAGAACATATGGTACCCAAAATAATATTGACTTCATTAAGTGTACATGAAATGAGTACAGGAAAGAGGTTGGTCATTTTTGTCTGCACCTAAACAAATTTCAAGCTGGTCCCATTTAGCAGACAAAGAGATTGGGCTATTTATTCCCTAAATAATAACCTTTTTTCCTCCAAAATAATATAAGAGTTTTTTGAAGATTCCGGAAATTCCAGAGCATGTATTATACATACTTAAGTCAAGGGTATAAACTATGATTATTTTATTTTTTTCCTAGTTTAACGATAGAGAAGTTATCCCATTTAACTTTTCTTTTCTGTCAGCATCTCTCCGCTGAACCTGGAAAGAACAACGATAACCACCTAGATAATAAAAAATATTCATGATCCTTCAATGGAATCCACAATCAAAACAACAACCTAGATTCACATAAAATCTAACAAAATCTTACCTTTAATTCAGCAGCTCCACCTCCAAAATTTTCCAAAAGAATCTACATGCATGAGTTATTCGGCTATTAATCAAATTAGTAGATAACTGTAGAGTTTACCTTTTTTGTTTTAGAATCTCTATTATTTTGGATTCGTCGATTAAAACCAAAAGGTTTTCTTAAAAAATCCCCAAAAGCAACGGTCTGTTCGGGGATAAATCTGATTTTCGTCAAGAGATTTTAAACCTCCGAATCTGAGTTCAATTTTATAAGGAGCAATCCTTACTCTTTCTACCCAATTATTTTAGCATAATAAAAGAAATACAAAAACATGAATTGTTGAATCTGCAGTGATTTACGCTCGAAAGTGAAACATACGATTTATTGGAAAAAACTATTCACAACAATGAGTCTAATAACATTGACATCAATCCACTCCAAAAGATAACATAGTGCCAGATAAGACTCTAAAAGTAAACGACCTAATTAATCAGGCTAGGAAGCAAGATCTCGGGGTACAGAAAAATTGAGTGTTGTGCTTGATCAACAATTAGAAGTGTTTATTTAATAAATCCCCCTAATCCTAAAAACATCTAGTGATAGAAGAATCTGGACACCATCCAAAGATGAAATTTATCTAGTAAAACTGCTTAAGGTGCCCTTAGTGTAAGGAGTGATACATCTAATATAGACTTATAAAAGTTTGGAAACAAAAAGTGCCTCCTGAAAGATTTCAGCTATTTGTCTTGAAAGCTCTAAAAAGTGCTTTGCCGGTGAATGAGATTATGTACTCGCATACATATCTCTGAATTCGTTTTTCCTAAATATAAGACGAAGGTAGAATCAATCATGCGCTCACTTGCTGCAAAAAACTCACTAGATTTTGGTTTATGATCAATGTGAATACTCAAATATTCCACAATCATACCTTTCACCAATGGATCAAATTTTGGCTCCAATTTTTTTCGAAACTAAAAAGAAATTTTATTGATCACGTATTATCGAATTACAAGAAATTAGAAATAAAATCAGGATAGCTGCGGACCAAGTAGCAAAAATATTTTCTCTACGGGCATGCTTAGCTAAAGAATCCGTACACTTAAAATAATATCTTCAATAATAGATCTTAGTTCCTAGGGAACATCATAATCTCGACCCTGAATTGCCTTGATGATATTTTGATAATTAGTTTCTATGATGATATTCTGCAAGTCCAAAAAAAAAGACCAGTTGAAAGTCTCTAGAACGTATCAGGACATTCCAGATGCTCAAGACCCATTGCTCATTTGAGACTACAACATCGAGATCCTAAGTACTAGTGTTGACCTACATGATTATAAGAAATTAGTCCATAGCCTCAAGATAAATTAGTATGACAGAAAGAAACATCATAATTGGATTTAACAAAATCTCTGTCAGTTGTTGATCTATTTAGGAGTTGTACTGAAAATTGGTGTAATAATAGTCTTCTGGGAGACTTTGTTGGAGATTTCAATGAAAGATTTGATGTTACTACTAAAGATAGAGGGGTTTGAGATTTTTTTGTCAAACACCAAAAAACATAGTATCCTTCTGAGCTATATTATTAACTTCAGAATTATTAAACCAACTTTCAATCCAATCATAAACATTGTTCCAGATTAGAGCGTCAGTGTTATATATGCAGTGGAGAACCAGATTGTTTTGGGATAGGCACAATCAAGAAGGATGTGAAAAGTAAATTCCCGCACATGCTTGATTTTGTCACAAGACAAGTCTTCCTGATGTAAGTTTCTGCACATTTTTTCTTTAGAAGAGAGAATATCTCTGACAACTTTTTACAGAAATAGTTTAATTCTTATTGCATCTTTTGGCAACTTTCCACAGATTTTGGCTCCAATGAAGTCCTTATAAAGATTCTTCTGGAAGATCTGAAAGTTTCCATCAAAGATACCCTTTTCTAATTTATTTTATTCACATTTCGCGGGTAAATTTTATGAATCGAGACAATCAAACTGGATTTAGTATAAAAACTCGGAGTATTTTTTATGGATTCAACTCAAGTCTTCGAATAAAAACTTCCCTTGAAGAAATAACAAATTATGGTTATAGTATTAAGAAATAGCCTGATGGCTTGCCACCTTTGGTCAATTTGGGCTAACAGAAACGCGATTGTTCATAATAACAAGACATGAGAACTAGTATCTATAATAGTAAGGGCTAAATGGATGATGTCGATCCCCCACATAGCTTCCCCTCTTAATCAAATTGGTGCAACATATATAACTAACCATGATATTTTTTCTTGGGTCTTTCTGCCTGAGAATTGGATAAAATTAATACAGATGGAGCTTGGAATATGAACTATAACAATGGAGGAATGAGTATAATCGTAGAAGATATGAAGAATTTATTCATCTATGCGGAATCAATAATCCTAATTTGTTTTTCTGCATAAGATAAAGAAGTGAAATCAATTAGAGAAGCCCTAATGATAGTTTCGTACAACTACAAGAAGGTGATGCTGCTGGAATAGTTGAACAAATTAACAAGAAATTTTTCTTGGAAATCATCGTACCCATACTCAATCTTTGAAGGTACCCATACTCAATCTTTGAAGACATTAGAACCTAAGTCTGGAATTTAAGTTTTTTTCACTTGTTTATGTAAATAATCAGGTAATAATAGTCTGGAATTTTTTCTTGCACTCCTCTGTTTTCATATCTCCCATGTAATAGCATAAGGAAGAACATCATAATCGGTTACTGCCTGATCTTTAGTTTCAGAATCCTCCACCATTTAGCATAGCTTCAAAATTTTCAAGTATTATCCAATATGAGCTAAGTGAAGAGAATATGTATTTCCATACAAAATCCACCTTTTCACAGTGAAGGAATAAGTGATTGCTAATCTCCTCACTCCCAGTGCATATAACCCAAAAGCTAGAAGGCATAAAAATACCCCTGTCTTGCAACATATTCCAGGTCGGAATAGAGTTCTGCACACTATCCTACACCAGAAAAAAAAACTTGAGGGGGTTTACTTCACTACCAACTTTACATATAGATTTTTTTTTGCAGTAAAACATCCTATCATCCCATCTTCCTCATCCTGCAGAACCGTTACACTCCTCAAACCATGCTTAAGCTCAAGAAGATCGATGCTCTCAGTTGTCCCTAATTATTTTGATAAGCTCCCAATTTCGCGAAGTTTATTATTCATGAAATTTTTTATTTATTTTTCTGATGAATCTGTTATCACATGATTGTAAGTCATTCACGACTAAAGATAGCTTTTTCATATCTAGTTTGCCTTTCTTGTTAACTAGTCGATATGGGTCATAACATTTGTTGTACTAATTAAAAGTTGTACGATATTGTAATATTCTTCTCGATATTTACATTACTTTTGCATCTCTCAACATAACGGTGTTTATATAAGGCCCTTTTATATATAACCATAAGTCGGCAATAACCTTGTGCCGTTTAAAAAGTAAAACATTGTTTAAGATAGTACAGAGTTATATTACAGATTGTGTGTTAGGCCAAGCATTATGGTTTGGCCATTTTGCTTGGTTATGATTTCAGTACAGTGAAGCCAAAAGATGACATTGCAACCACTATGGCAGAGATACATTTCTTGGCTTATCGTCACGGAAATTTAGTTTCCGTCCAAATAGTAAATAAGTTTCCATCGACTGTTTTTAGATTTGGTATTTGGGGTTTCTAATGTATAAATAGAGAAAAGCCTAAAATATAACAAAAATATTAAAAATTGAATATAAAAATTAATTGACGGAAACCCAGTTTCCACCAGTAATTTCTTGGCTATAACGTGTAACAGATTTGTTCCCCTCTTAAGCCAAGCTAAGACACACGACCACATTATAATAAAGCTATAACCCATATTGATTTTCCTTCGCTATAATGTGGCTATAGCTAAGAAAAATTCACTACCTTAATACTTGGCCTTATAGACATAAAACACATTGCAATCACTTTGCAACTCTGGCTAGTCCATGACAATATTTCCGACTAATGTAGAGGAATACCCAAGAAAATAAACCTTACACTTCTGTGGCAAACAACTCTCAAGACTCTAACTTGCAGCAAACCGAGAGTATGTGACCTCTTGATTAAATAAAAAGGGTGTGACTGAGCTAATATTTCGTGTTCAAAACAGAAAAGTGAAATTTGGGCTTGACAAACATGAATGCTTGCACTAATGGTATATATATCTATACAAATTTGAAAGTATTTCCAATTCTAATATAAAGGAATGGGTTGAAATGCTTCCAGCGTGGCTTGGTTTATATGGAAGCATAGATATAATGTTTTCTTCAAAAAAATGTCAACCTGCTCCTCAAAATCTTATAAAGGACATCAAGTTCCATCTGTGAAAAAGCGGGGGTATAACAACCACACCCAATAATTCGTTCGGTAATCTGTATGGACTAACTCCAATATAATTCCGAGAGCACCAACTTATAAAGCGAGCAATATCAAGAAATATACGAAAGAGTTATATCTCAATTTCTCAATACAATCTGCAATCGAACAGATAGAAAACTGTGAGCCCGATTGATATGAGAAATAACTTGGACGGTACCAAATACCAATGCCCAAATGCCAATCAATCATTATCCAACGATCAAGGTCAGATTTACCAATTGATTGAACTGTGCACAACCTATGACATTTCAATTATATAAAGAAATAACACAGACACCAGAAGTTTTGTTAACGAGGAAAGCGCAAATGCAGAAAAACCCCGAGACCTAGTCCAGATTTGAACACCACACTGTATTAAGCCGCTATAGATACTAGCCTACTACAAGTTAACTTCGGACTGGAATGTAGATGAGCCCTAACCAAGACTCACACTGATTAAGGCACAATCGCGTTCCTTACGCCTCTTGAACCACGTCGAATTCTGCGCACTTGATTCCCTAAGATGATCTAACCTACAACTAAGAATTGCTACGACCCAAAGTCGAAGACTTATAAACAAATCTGTCTCCCACAGATAAGTCTATTCTGATAGATAAATTTGTCTCCCACAGAAGCACTTATGAAGTTTATGTTTCGTCTTTCGATAAATCAAGGTGAACATGAACCAATTGATAATCCGGTTTTATACTCCCGAAGAGCAGCCTAAAAATATCAATCACCTCAAAATAACTTAACTATATGGTAGTAGAAGAAGTTATTGTGGAATCACAAAGAATGAGACCAAGAGATTTGTGATTATTTTTTATATCTTACTTATCAGAGATAAATCTCGAGCAAATCTTAGAGAGGATAAAACTCATTACGATAGAACAAGTAAGATTAGATAACGCAACTACAGAGAAAATAGTTGGGTCTGGCTTCACGAATACCAAATGAAGTCTTCAAGTCGTTAACATATAATGGTTTTGGAAAAACCTAGGTTAAAGAAGAATCGACTCTAGTCACAACTACGACACAGGAAAGTGCCAGGATTTAGTTTTCCAGTTGCTAGAGTTCTACCTTATATAGTCTTTCAAATAAGGGTTTGCTTTCAATCAAAGCTAAGATGGATTAGTAACAAAGCATTCAATATTCACCGTTAGGTGAAAACCTTATTTAAGATTCAAGCTAAGTCTGCTTAAAACCAAAGCAATATCTCTCCACCGTTAGATGGTCTAAGCTTGTTACACACAAATGAAATATACTTTCATTTAGATATGGGTAACCGTACCTAAACGTGTATATTGAGTTGGCTCAATAATAGTTAATCGAAGTTAGCCATACGAACACTTTTGTCTTAATCACATTCATCTAACACTTCTAGATCAACTATGATGATTAATCAATCATGAAATATAATCAAATGAATCTAATTGTGTTTCAAATAAAGTTTTTCAATTGTTCACTATTTCACAGAAATATATATGAACCAATTAAATCAAAATCGGATTGATTCATAAAAATCAATTCATGAACATTAAGCCACTGTTTGCAAAGATTGCTTCCTTTGTTCATAAATGCATTTTTTCATGAGTATGAAAACATACTTAACCGATTTTAGAACTTTAACCACTAAGTTTGCAAACAGGTACGCAAATTATAGCTTTCGTACTTTGGTCTTGTTCAGCAGTTTGCAAATGGGTATGCATACTGTTGTTCTGGACCCTAACTCAGGTAGAACCGTTCGCATACTGGTATGAAAACTTGGTTCCTGGACTTTAACAGTTAAAACTGTTCGCATACTAGGTATGAAAACAAGGTTTCCGGACATGAATCATACCACAACAGTTTGCATACTGGTATGCATACTACGCTATATCCAGACAAAGGTTAATTGTTCTAAACTCGCATTTCAATCATTGAAACATCCTTAGAAGATGACAATAGCTGTCTCACACCAAATATTAGCTTATAAGTAATTTTCAAGTGATCAAATGATCAATACGAAAATTTCCGAGTCGACATCAAATAATTGTCTCGCACAAATCATGTAAGATGTTTCAAGGCAATTTTCACATGATCATCTATTGACTTATTATTTTGTTTCCAACAAATAAATTGTTTCCAACTAAACTCATCAAGAATATGATGAACGTAGCTAGATAATTGAGTTACACTCAGCTCGAAATATCAAATGTGTATAATATAAAAGTCTATATAGCTATACAACTTTGTCTCAGATATAATAGAAATAGACTTCTAAGTGATAGATGAGTTCAAGTCTCCACCTACCTTTTGTTGATGAAGTTCCACAACCCCCCCTTAAGAGTTCTTCCTCTTCAATCGATGAACGTCGTGAAGTCTAAAGCTCAACTACACATTCTATCCTAATCCGAGACATAGCTATAAGTAGACTAGAAATCAAGACTTATAGTTTTGAACAACTAAACTTGACAAAAAAGATTGAGATAGCAACGCTTGCGAGTTCGACCGAGCAATGCTCTAACAATCTCCCACTTTGTCAATTTTAGTGACAAAACTATCAATACATATGGATTACAAAATAAATAAACTTTGTAGCTTCTCATCCATCATGCTTGATTTCCTTGGTTCTTCAACATTCCTTGAATTCTTTGCCACTCCAAGTACTCCAGTGATTCTGAACGTGTTCAACTCAGCATTATTGTTGTTGAAGATCCGTAGTCATAACAATAAGAAAACATATGAAAAACATTTGTTCTCAATCATTGTTATACAGTGTCATAGTATTATTACACAACATCAAAGTGTATCACAACTTTGACAATAATATACGGTGATATGTATAACTCCCCCTTAGTCAATACTTCCATATCACAATGAAAACCACTCCACCTTATATAATGATCCGTAAACCATATGTATGTAGTGTGAACTAACAAATAATTCTCCCCCTTTTTGTCAATTTAAATTGGCAAATGTACAAAAATTACAGGATCATAATGAAATTCTCAAAGAGATAATTCATGACTAAAAGAGAACATATCAACTTTGTTTTGATGATTTTACATAGTTTAAACTTAGTGAGTTTATAAAGATACAAGATAACTCCTACAATATTCCACATCCACACTCTCCACAAAGATTTGGCAATTATGTAAAAGTTCATTTAAGAACTCTCTCCCATAAAATGTCATTCCCGAAAGAACAACAACAGCGACCTTAATTTTACAAGAAAAGAAGGATTTCTTTGGACATTAAAAAATTTCATGAAACATGAATTTGTATCCAGAAAACTCGAATAAATTAATCACAAGAAGACCTTATATATTAATTTAGTATGAAATGCTCACGATAAGAAAACTTACAGAGCCATACAGTATTTTAAGTGGATCAGGGAAAGATCAATACTGCAGAATATTCAAAAGTTTATTCTATCTTTTATCAATATTTGTATAGAGACATAATAGACTTAATTTTTGAGCATATTTATCTTAACTTTTTATGGATTTAACACATTTGGAAATTCAATTGAAAGATAAAATCATTCAAGGCTAAAATACCATTAAAGTTATTACAACCATTAAAAGATAACAGTTTTAATAAGTTCGACATAAGAAGTTCAACAGAAATATCATAAGAAGAGTTATAACAAAAAAAAAGCAGTTAATCCAAGTTCTCATAAAAGTCCCTAGCAACTTCATCAAACTTTTCAATCAGTTCTGAATAAGATTCCGAAGCATAATCCACTTGCCCCTGTAAACATTCAACTTGTTGTTGAAGATGGATGATCTTAGGATTAGAAGGTGTTAGAGCATAGCTCTGTCGACCTCGCATGCGTTGCTATCTCAAGCATATTTGTCAATGTTAGTGATCAAAACTATGAGTCTTGATTTCTAGCCTACATATCTAAGTCTCGGACTAGGATAGAAAAGTGTAGTTGAGCTCAAGGACTTCATGGTGATTCATCATACAACGACGAAGATCTATACAAGGAACCGTGGAACTTCATCAACAAAAAGGTATGTGGAGACTTGAACTTACCTATCACTCAAAAGTCTATCTATTCTATCTCCTACTTCTTATGAGACAAAAGTCGTACGCTATATAGACTAGATCATACACATTTGACATTTTGAGCTGAGCATTCATTGTTTATCTTTTATCTCGAAATCTTGTGTTGGTAAAGCGTTTCGCTTTTATCAAGTTTATCTTCACCTAGTGACGAAAGTCATGAAAAGTTTCAATCACTTTGAGAATTGCTCTGACGTGAATCGGTCTGTGAATAACGGCTACATAACGTCCTCTGAGAATGTCTCAATGATTGAAATGAGAGTTTAGATTACATAACCATGTATTCCTTGAACCGAAGTTTTCGAACTTTGTTGATCAAGAGAAATCGGGAAGATTGTGGAATTGGCTTGCCAAGTCCACGAACCTAGTCCGCACACTGAGTCCGCGAACTGATGGAAGTTCTCGACCAAGAATTTCTGCTGGATTTTCCAAAACTCGTTTGTGTGTTAAGTCTGCGAACTCAGTCCGCGAACGGGAGGAAGTTCTCTTTCCCAGAATTTCTGCTGAGTTTGGAAAACTCAACCGATTAACTTAAGTCCGCGAACTTGTTTGTGAACTTAAGAGGTTATGATCTAAAGATGTGCTCTGAACATGAAACTTAAATTACTAAGGAATTCTTTATGCAAACCGTGGATATAATGTTCATGAGACGATTCAATCGAATCGAATCATCTTTATTTCAATTGTGTCTTGTGTAGTTACATAAGATCTCATAGCAATTGAACAACTCTTTAACTAGTTCATTTGAGTCAATTAAACTAGTTATGGTGAAGAAGAACAAGGTTAATATGAAATGCTCATATGATTAACCTTTTGGGTTACTATGTTGAACCAAGATACACGTACACGTTTGGGCATGGTTTTCACAAACCCAGTAAACGTCTACCTAAGTGTGTGTGACAAGCTAAGTTTTCGATCTAACGGTTGAGAAATATTAGCTTGAATCTAAATCAGGTTTTTATCTAACGGTGAATAAGGATTTCTTTGTTCCTAAGGCAAAACCCTGATTTGAAGGCTATATAAAGGATACATCTAGAATTGTGCAAAACTAATCCCCACACGTCTGTGTGCTACTAGTGCGCCCGCTAGAGTCGATCTCCATTAACCTTTGATTTTCTTCTCTAAAATCAGGTTAACGACTTAAAGACTTCATTGGGATTGTGAAGCCAGATCGATACTACTTTATCATAGTTGTGTGATCTGATCTTGCATCTTCTATCGTACGAGTACAATCGATTGATTGGATTGAGATCGTGAGAGTTCTCCGATAGGCAAGATAAAGAAGTCACAAACATCTTTGTCTCACTGTTTGTGATTCCTCGACAAACCGCCTGTGTAGTCAGGAAGGATTGTAGAGAGGTGATTGATTAATCTAGGATGTTCTTCGGGAATATAAGACCAGATTATCAATTGGTTCCTGTTCACCTTGATTTTATATCAAAAGACGGAACAAAACCTAGGATTTATTTGTGAGAGACAGATTTATCCTTTGATAGACTTTTCTGTGTGAGACAGATTTGTTTATTATCAAGTCTGCGATTTTTGGTTGCAGCAACTCTTGGTTGTGGGTGAGATCAGCTAAGGGAATCAAGTGCGCAGTATCCTACTGGGATCATAGGCGTAGGAGTGCAACTGTACCTTGAATCGGTGGGAGACTGATTGGGGTTCAACTATAGTCCAGTCCGAAGTTAGTTTGCAGTAGGCTAGTGTTTGTAGCGGCTTAATAAAGTGTGTATTCAATCTGGACTTGGTCCCGGGGTTTTTCTGCATTTGCGATTTCCTCGTTAACAAAATTTCTGGTGTCTGTGTTATTTCTTTTCCGCATTATATTTTATATAATTCAAATAATACAGGTTCTGCGTTCGTGATCATCAATTGGAAATCCAACCTTTGGTTGTTGATTGATCCTTGGACATTGGTCTTTGGTACCGTCCAAGTTATTCCTTGTATTTGATAAAGACTCGTTATTGTTTTTAGATTGAGTAAAAATCAAATCAAGAGAGAGATATTAACTCCTTGAGATACTTTTATCTAGATTGAGTTTGACTGTCTAGTTGATTCTCTAGTAAAGTATTTCGAAGTTAGTCCATACAGATTGTTAATCAAAATATTGGGTGGTGTTGTTAGACCCCCACTTTTTCAATTGGTATCAGAGCAGGCAAACATGTTTAAGACCTAACAAGTCTGTGTTTGTAGCGATCTGACTCTATGGACAGAGGTGCTATCTCTATTAACATACCACCAGTCTTCGATGGATCCAATTACTTATGGTGGAAAATTTTTATGTGAGCTTTTCTTCAATCGCGTGATTTTCAATCATGGGTATATGTGGTGAATGGTTATGATGCGCCCGTTGTTGCAGCTGGAGACGGAATTGTTCCCAAGAATATTGGTGAGTATAATGATGCCGAGATTCTTGCTGCAAAGCAGAATTCTGAAGGGTTAAATGCTATCATACATGCCATTGCCCCAAGTCTTCAACACCATGTGTCTAATTGCACTAGGTCTAAAGATGCTTGGGATATCTTAGAAACCGTATTTGAAGGAAACTCCAGTGAAAAGGAAGATAGGCTTCAAAACCTTAATTCCGATTGGGAGAACCTTCATATGGCAGATGAAGAAACATTTGATAAGTTTAATCACAAAGTGTCTGAAATTGTTAATGCATCTTTTGCATTGGGTAAGACTATTCCTGAAAAGGACATTGTGATGAAAATTATCAGATCGCTGCCATCTAGATACGAGTCTAAGAAGCATGCCATCGTTGAGGGGAATAACCTCAATAATCTTTCCAGAAACACCTTGGTTGGGAATCTAAAGATCTTTGACCATGAGCATACATCCAAAGTCGGTAAGGATGTTGCCTTTAAAGCACAGAAGAGCACTAAATTACTTGCCAAAGGTAAAAGTGTTCATATCTCTGAGGTTGATCAGTCTGAGAATGATTTTTCAGATGAAGACCTTGACAAGTCGGTCTCCTTGATCACAAGACAGTTTAGGATCTTCTGTTGAAGAGAAGTAAACGGTTTTCAAGAGACAAACCTAGGTCATCAGACAAACCTCACGGTCGCGTACCTCCTAAAAACAGGGATGCTGACGAGGCTGATGACGAGGACATGCCTCAGTGCTTTAGGTGTAAGGGTTTTGTCCATTTTTCTAACGATGCCCAAGTCGTAGAAAATACACTGGGAACAAAGGTCTAGCTGTAACACTTGATGAAATGTCTGAAACCTATGATTCCGATGAAGATAGGAAATTAAGTGTACGGATCCTTGGTGAAAACATCGATTTTGATACTTGTAGCAATACATATATCAACCTCAATGGGTTCGGAGAATAAGGAAACCCAATCAAGCTGGAAGATTCTCTAACTGGAAACCCTGTCAGTAATGTTTCAGGATCTACTGTATGTCTAGCTGCTTGCACATCTCAGATGCCTGAATACTATCCAAGTTTGACGTGCTCGTTTTGTTTGATGAAGGGACACGAACTATCAAGGTGTTACAAGTACAAGCACCAAATAAGGCAGGAAGCAAACTTCAACGAAGAGCAGATCGATTAACAAGGAAGCTGAAACTTGCTCAGAAGACCACCGAGGTATGTAGGATCTTATATTCGTGTAAGAAGTTGGTTTCCAGGGATAGAGTGAGACCATTTGAAAGAAAGTATGGTCGAATTTTTGATAGACAGAAGTCTGAAGATTCCTCCCTTGAGGAAAAAGATGGACAAATCGTTGTTCATCGCAACACAACTTGATTGTGTTGTTGGGAAAAAATTGTCTCATGTGCCTGATCGAAAAGAGACAAGATTGAGTGCTGATTCAGGCTTCAGTAAAGTTTTTCGTTCTTTTCTTAGATTTGTTATTTTCTGTCTATCAAATAAAATAAAGGGTTATTATCGACAATTCTACTCTTTATAGGGTTTTAGAGTTGGGCGTATACGAACCTGTCAATAGGTTTCGAACCCTACATTCCTTTTTCCTTTTTGACATCCTATATAAGATTGCTTGTTGAGTTAAGTGATTCAATCACACAAATACAGTTGTTTATAACTATTGTCAAAGCATCATGTCAGATGGAAAGGATGTCAACATGATTGTTAAATCTTCAATCAAGGAAAAAGAAAAATCTCCTGTTTCTAAGTCCCTGAAAAGAAAAAGAAGGAATACAAGAAATCCCAGGGCTGTGCTTTCTAACTCTCAGAAGTTTTCCGATGTTCTTGATGAGTTGAAGGAAGTAAGAAAGGAGATTCGTGAAATAAAGGCTTTTGAGTCAAAGTCCTTAGAAATTCAGAGAGCCCTGGTACGACATAATCAGCCAAGACAGTTCGTTGATATAAACTATCTTCGTGAACTATATGTTCCAATGGCTGTTGACAACAAGGAGTTCAGGAATGATGCTGAATTTATCAAAGGCATTGTCGCCTAGGATGTCTTCTTTTTGGATTAGTTGGAAGAATAACTAGTGCTTTTAATAGCGATGATTGTGACTACACATAGCTATTTTTGTTTTCATCTTCTTGTGTTATTTTTTAGGTTTATTAGTATTAAATTCTAAAAATATTTGGAGGATGATGTTTATTGCAGTATTTTAATGGTTTGTGATATTGCAATATTTTTATGGGATATGTATTATTTGCGTCCGTGAACTTGAAGATCCCATATTGCAGTCAAAAGTAAAGTTGTTTATGAATCGGTGTTCGTATTGATGAAAGTACGAATGGACTTTTGACATATACAAAAGTTATGCCTATGCAATCATGTATTTGATGGAAAATAGGATAAAATCTTTTGTTCGACAAGGATAAAGTCTATTATGTTGTTATGATGGAAAATAGAATAGATGCTTGTATGTTATCCACGGTATTGATCTTCATTGATACATTTTATTATGTTTTACCGTGAAGGGTCCATTGTGTGTCTTATGTTGAGCACCTTACAACTAAGTCGATTTACCTTGTCTTTATTGGTTGCTCCATAAGATGCTATATGTCGAGCATTAGGAACTAAATTAATCAACCAGTTTGGTTATTTAGTTTGTACTCCATAAGTTTTCTTTCTTATGTCGAGTACATGTACGGTTAAGGTTGTCATATTCTATGATGAACTTAGTCGGGGTTCCATAAGTTCTCTTACGTTGAGCCCAAAATAATTAAATTGATTGCTTCGGTGATTAGTTTGGTTGTTTGTATTCCAATTAGATTAATTATAGGTTCTCTTGTAATTAATCTAGTTGAGTTTTCATATATTCCACAAATTCTTGTGTTGAGTATATGAACGGCTATACTAATCATGTTATATTGGTTAATGTAGTCGTATATTCCGTAAGGTTTTCCATATGTTGAGTATGTGAACGATTAAGTTAGTCATCTCCGTATGATTACCTTAGTCGTAGCTCCGTAAGTTTACTTATGTTGAGCATTTTCAATTAAATTGATCACTTTTGTGGTTTGATTTAGTTGTGTTTTCAATTGAATTAATCATGGATTTACTTGTGATTAATTTGGTTGAGCTTTGGATATAGAAAATCATTCCTATGGTTTTTGGTGTCCATTTAAAAAATCCTTCTTCTCTTTCGAAATTAAGGTCGCTCTTGTTGTTCTTTCGGGAATGACATCTAATGGGGGAGAGTTCTTTTGAACTTGTGCTTAATGGTAATATCTTGCGGGGTGTGCGGCTGTGGAATTTTATAGGGGTTATCTTATATTTAAAACTCCTTGATGAATGCATTTAGCTTCGGATTTATGATTGCATCTAAATTAAGTTGGTATGTATTATTCTTTTAGTCTATGAAATGTCTCTTGTGGAAATTTCATTATGATCTCGTTCTTTTACCTTTGCCAATTTTATTGACAAAAAGGGGGAGAAATAATGTAGTTCACACTACAAATACATATAGTTTTCGGATCATTGTGTAAGGGGGAGTGGTTTCCATGATCGAGATGGAGTATTGACTAAGGGGGAGTGATACATATCACCGTAGTATTATTGTTAAAGTCGTGATACAATTGGACTTTGATATTACATAATAATACTATGACACTGTATAATAATGATCGAGAATCTCGATTTCTCTCATTGTTATAGCTACGGATCTTCAACAACGGTGATGCTTGATCGCTGTCGTATGCGTCAAAAATAATTTCACTTTCCTAAAGTATATGATAAGAAAGAGTTCGTTTCCACGGAGAGACAATTGTAGTTATTATGTATTCAATTTTCTTAAAGTAACCAATTGGGGGGATTTCTGATTTTGTAAAAAAAATATGAATTAAATCAAAAGCAAAGTAAATAATAGAATGTAATCAATGAGAGAAAGATATTGGTCAAGGAATTCATCTTTTATCTTAAACAAGTGCTTGCATTCATGATTAGAATTACAATTTAATCTCTTTTATTATCAAAATCCTAGAGAATCAAGAGAGCAAGATAATTTATTAATTTCCTAAGTTCATCAACATACACATTAGAGCTGCGTATGTGAATTCTACCTAAAGAATAACCTAACACCTTGCGCTAATTAAGTTCAATTCCCAGGAGCATTAAGTTTTGGAAATAGGCTAATCAATGCAATTGTCATACATCGCGCATGACAATTCGGACAATGGTCAAACTCTATATATGATTACAAGAGTGTATCACTACAAACCGTAATCATATCATGCTCTTGTATTCGGGGTTATCGCTCGATGAAAAACCCTAAAATAGCTATGGACAAGGATGCAAGTTCAATTAATTGTCCACTTAACTAACCAAACATCTAAGTCCTATCACAATACATCGATCATGTGATTATTAAAACAATAGAGATTTGAACGATAATCAAGAGAGAAAACTAATGCATTAATCAAGCACAAGTTGTAGATATAGGACTACATCCTTAACCAATAATATAAGATTTAGCTAGTCATAGCTATGGAGTTCATCATAATCAATAATCAAATAAAGAAGATGAAAGCAAAGAAAACCCTCGTTGTGTAAACAAAAGCGGCTCTCTCCTTAGCTCCAAGAATAATACGTCCCCCTAAAAGTTGTAGAAGTCTTCTCTTTTATAGCTCTTCTTGTTCCAAAATTAGGTCCAAGTCTTCAAAGTCCATTAGATGAAAATCCACGTGGCCCAAAAGTGAAAAAACCCATGTAAAAACTCTGCCAACTCGTCACCGGAAATGGCCGGAAGTTGGCCGGAGAAGTATCTCAGGTGGAGAAGAGAAAGAAAAACCAATTATGATAAAATGATTTTTCTATAAAGTTTAGGCCTTCTGTAAGAATTTAGGTTGGATTTAACCACCCCAGCTCTGAGAACCCCAAAGTGTAAGCACCCAACAGTTAGATTCAGGCCACCAAATGACAGCCCCTTTATCCTCCAATGTGCTCCCGATAACGCTTGCCTGTGCAACGATGATTCCGCCCTCTTGCTCCAAATGAACGCTCCTTTCTTCTCTTGAATTCTTCCACCAATAGCAGCCGTCTCTTACTTCTCATATCCACTTCTTCTCTACAATTTCTCTTCATCACTAAAGCAGTCGTGCTTTTCAGACATAAATTTGCATCACTAAAGCCGACATGCTTTTCAGATAAAAATTAAGAAATAGAAGCAAATAATGAGAAATAGTTTGTCTCCAACAACATTTGCATCTTTTTTTCCTTGTTCTTCTTCCTTTGTTCCAAATGACTCCAAAGTACCTAAATACTCAAAAACAAACATAAGATACATAATTTACAAGAAAACTTAGCAAAGAGAGCATAAATACTAGATATAAAATTATGTGTTTTAGACACCTATCAAATTCCCCCACACTTAGAATTTGCAAGTCCTTGAGCAAATCAAACAAAATAATTATAAAATATACATACAACTCTGTGTCGCTGAGGATATATTTACTCTTAGCATGAATAACAGTCCTTTGAACCTCTAGGTGTCGCTAGTGGACGAGTTATAGTCTCTTGAAGGTTTACAAGAGGTGTACCTACAAAACCTTTTCTTCCAAATTCCATCTACCTGTGAAAAATCTATGAATGACACTAAACATTTTGTACTTAGCATACTATCAATGATTACAGGAGGAAGTACCCACTTTTGAATCTAATTCATTCATAAATTAGTAATGTAGCTTTATCAGAAAGTTGAACACAACCCCAATACTCGGAATCTAATCAACCACAATCACATGAAAAGGTTAACAAGATGGATATAGAAAGCAAATGGTGGCGGACTGTTGACTAAGGTGAATGGTGTTTCCCATATCTGTCTGAAGGTCACTGCCAAAAAAACCCTAAAAACCCTATTGGATTGAGATACTAGTCCGAATACTAATATCAACACAGCTGGCATATACAAGGGAACCAGCGGTCGACAAACTTAATTTTAGATCAATTCACTGGCATATACAAGGGAACCAGCGATTGATTTTATTCAACACAATAATATATATATATATATATATAGAGAGAGAGAGAGACATCATGATTGGATCTTGTGGATCCAAGTGCATGTTTCTTGTCAGCAGATTACATGATAGTTCCCTTGGATCCTGCACTCTACGCTTGCTTAGGCGACAGAGACAGGGAGAACACACACATAATGCTTTATCCAAGTGTCATATTTATTCCTTTTGGTCAATTGGTCGGTCTCTTTTTTTTTCTTTTTCTTTTTTCGTAGTAACTCAATCACTCTATTTCATCCTAGCAGTGATAACAATTCGATGTTCGTGCCCCACCAATTCACTTAGAGAAACAATAGATAAATATGGAAAAATAAAAATAGAACGTGATATGGTGACGACTCCGAGATATGGTGACAACTAACATGTTATTTATTCTTATATTTTGTTTGTTTTTATATGAATAGACTCTACTAATGGGTTCCTCAACTCCTACAACCACGATGTTTCCATTAGTGTAAGGCACAAGTTGCTAGACTTTGGAGTTTATCATCTCTTTTTGTTTTCTATATTTTTTTTCTTTTTTTTTCCTCTTTTTTTTCTAATTTTTTTTGCACTAAAGGCATCAAATCAACTAACTATACAAACATATAAATGCTCCCCCACACTTAAGCTTTACATTGTCCTCAGTGTAAATTAAGTCATTCAAAGTAAAGTTCAAGGTGGGAAATTCCGCAAATGATATGCAAAAACAAAGATAAAATGCTTAAAAATAAAAATATAAAGATAAAGATACAAACCGGTGGGTTGCCTCCCACTTAACGCTTGGTTTAAAGTCGTTATCCCGACTTGCAACTCCAATCACTCCTCCAGAGGGAGTACTTCTACAAGGTTAACTCCTTCCACGACTTTCTAAGAGAAGTTCTCATAATATGGTTTCAGCCGGTGCCCATTCACTTTAAGCTCATTTCATGTAGCTAAACTACGAATTTCCACTGCACCATGAGAAAACACATTAGTCACAATAAAAGGTCCAATCCAACGTGACCTTAATTTACCCGGAAATAATTGCAAACGAGAATTAAACAAAAGCACTTTCTTCCCAATGCAAAATTGTTTCTTTGTAATCATACTATCATGAAATGCTTTAGTCTTTTCCTTGTAAATCCGTGAACTTTCAAATGCATCATTGCGAATCTCCTCTAACTCTTGAAGTTGCAACTTCCTTTGCTTTCCAGCACCATCCAACTCCATATTGCATTGCTTAATAGCCCAAAACTCCTTATGCTCAATTTCTACGGGTAAGTGACAAGGTTTACCATACACAATCCTAAAGGGAGACATCCCAATAGGTGTCTTGTATGCGGTTCTATACGCCCACAGAGCATCATTAAGTCGCATGCTCTAAACTGGTGGTTTAATGATAGGGGCTGAAATCAAAAGTTCTTTCAAACGATTGAATGCCGCCACACACTTATCATCAAAGTTAAAAACCACATCTTTTTGCAATAAATTGCAAAGTGGTGATGATATCTTGGAAAAGTCCTTGATGAATCTACGATAAAAACCTGCATGACCAACAAAAGAGCGTATCTCCCTCACCGTAGTGGGAGGGTTTAGAGCACGAATAAGGTCTATCTTAGATTTATCGACTTCCAAGCCTTTAGAAGATATTATATGGCCTAAAACTATGCCATGAGTTACCATGAAATGGCACTTCTCCCGATTCAGCACAAGATTTGTTTCAACACATCGTTCAAGGATTAATGATACATTGTGCAAGCAAAGGTCAAATGAATCACCAAAGACACTAAATTCATCCATAAAGACTTCGATTATGTTTTCAACATATTCTAAGAAAATACTTACCATACACCTTTGGAAGGTAGCTGGAGCATTGCATAATCCAAAAGGCATCCTTCTATAAGCAAAAGTACCGAAAGGACAAGTGAAAGTGGTTTTCTCTTGATCCTCCGGCGCTATCACAATCTGATTGTAACCTGAATAGCCATCAAGGAAGCAATAGTAAGAATGTCCATCTAAACGTTCAAGCATTTGATCAATAAAAGTAATGGAAAGTGATCCTTCCTAGTGGTGGCATTCAATTTTCTATAATCAATACAAACCCTCCAACCGGTTTGCACACGAGTTGGGACAAGTTCATTCTTATCATTCTCCACCACTGTCACACCTGATTTCTTTGGTACCACTTGTACCGGGCTTACCCACTTGTTATCGGGTATGGGGTAGATAACACCCACATCCAAAAGATTGAGTATCTCCTTTTTCACAACTTCCATCATGGGAGGGTTCAAACGACGTAGCGCTTCCCTTGTAGGCTTTGCATCGTCTTCCAATCGGATCTTGTGCATACAAACGGCAAGGCTTATACCCTTGATATCGGCAATTGTCCATCCTATGGCCGTCTTGTATGTCCTTAACACACTTAGAAGTTTTTTCTCCTGTAATTCATTAAGCTCATTAGAAACAATCACAGGTAATTCTTCGTTATCACCCAAGTACAAGTACTTTAAGTGACTTGGAAGAGGTCTGAATTCTAACTTTGGAGATTTAACAATAGAAGGAACAAGCTTTTCATCATTATAAGGTAAAGAAGCATATGAAATATTCTTAATTGCTGATTTTTCCGGTAATGAGTCAACAGAACCAATGGTTTCTTTAATCTTATCACCATACTCCAAACCATCATCAATGGGTGTAGTGAGCACGGTTTCCAAAGTTTCAACACCATTCAACTCAAAAATTTGTTGCGCCAATGTATCCATCACATCAATGGAGAAACAAGAGTGGACATCACTAGGATATCTCATCGTCTCGAAAATGTTGAAACGTGTTATTTCTCCATCAAACTTCATAGTTAGCGTTCCCTTGTCCACATCAATAATGGTTTTCTCCATTTTCATGAAGGGATGCCCAAGTAGCAATGGAAGAGATGAGTCCGGTGAACCTTCATCCATCTCTAACACGCAAAAGTCAGCTGGAAATACTAGTTGATTAACCTGCACAAGAACATCCTCAACAATACCCATTGGGTAAACATTGGAGTGATCGGCTAATTGCAATACAATTCCAGCCTTTTTAAGAGGACCATGATCGAGTGAGTTATACATAGATGCAGGCATAACATTTACGGATGCACCTAAGTCCAACATAGCTTTGTTGAATGTGGTGTTACCAATTGTGACGTGAATATAAAAGTTATCGGGATCCTTGCACTTAAATGGGAGTTTGTGTTATAAGATTGCCGAAGCATTCTGCCCCACACTTAGCACTTCATTACCTTAGAGCCTTTGCTTGTTGGTACACAAGTTATTCAACACCTTTGTATACTTTAGAACTTTCTTGATTGCATCTATGAGTGGTATGTTCACATGGATCTTCTTGAGAACGTCTAAAATCTCCTTTTCTAGTTCCGCCTTTTTGGAATTGCAAATCTGCGAGGAAAAGGTATAGGAGGAATATAAGTAGAAACCGGAGTTTTAGAGTTAGAAATAGGTACCTCAGAAGTTTGGGGAGAATCCTCATCTTCTCCTCCAAAACAGGTTCCTTTGGTGTTTCCACCTTGCCCGAATCAGTAACTTCGGGTTGCACAAGTTGTGTACCACGTCTCAACGTAATTGCATTGACCCCCGCTTTTGGCTTGATAGGTTAAGAAGGGAGTTTCCCACCATATTGTGCCTTCAACTGATTCAACTCAATAGCCATAGAACCGACTTGAGTTTGCAACTCCTTAACCGTACTCTCCGTTCTTTGCATGAAATATTTCAACAACTCTTCCATACTTGACCCCTGATTTTGAGGTTGTTTTTGTTGTTGTGGAAATTGTTGTTGCTAAAATTGTTGTTGTTGTGGTTGAAATCCACTCGGACGGTTGAAAGGAGGTTGCTGAACCGCTCCTTGCTTGTTGGCATAGATAAAATTGGGGTGATCTCTCCATCCCGGATTGTAAGTGTTGGAGTAGGGATCATACTGTCTTTGTTGATTTGGAAAGACAGCATTAGCTTGTTCATTGGGGTCTTCATACCCTTGAAGAGACTATGGTATCATCGCGGCTGCAACTTGTTGCATCATTGCTGTCATGTTACCCATTTGTTGACGAAGTTCTTCGACCTACCTCACTTCATTTACTCTCCTAAGAAGCACATCCGAACCACGACTCAAGAATTGTTGCGAGTCCGCTGCCATGTTCTCAATCAACTCTTTAGCTTGTGCCACCGTTTAGTTCACTAGTCCACCACCACCCGAAGCGTCAAGAAGATTCCTATCACTTGTTTGGAGTCCTTCATAGAAGTATTGTATTATCATAGCGTCACTGAATTGGTGGTGAGGACAGCTTGACAACAATCTCTTGTGTCGTTCCCAACATTCATATAAAGATTCTCCCACATTTTGCTTCATCCCGCAAATCTCCTTGCGAATTTGAGTAGCCTTTGATGCTGTAAAATATCTCTCTAAAAAGAGTTTCTTCAACCCATTCCATGTTGTGACACTTCCGGAAGGAAAATAATACAACCAATCCTTAGCACTATCCGCCAAAGAGAATCGGAAAACTTTCAACATTGCATCTTCCGCATCAGTATCCGCTGGAAGCATGGCCGTGACAATGGTGTGGAAGTCCATAAGATGCTTGTTTGGGTCTTCATTCACCATGCCATGGAACTTTGGTAATTCTCTAAGCAACCCCGGATTGATCTCAAAATTAGAGTTTGTTTGAATACACCATTATTGTGTATCCAACTTGTGAGAAGCCAAGTCCTTGAGTGTACGATTTGCATCATCCATTGCTTCTTCTTCTTCTTCAACTAGTGGTTCTTCTACGAATGGAACCTCTTGTTCTTCTTCTAGTTGTAACTCTTCTTCCACTTCTAACTCTTGTTCTTCCGTTGTGTCCTGACTTGGTTGGAGTATTGTGCCTCTTCGAGTAGCTATCCCGCACCTTGGATAGTTCCAATCTTTAGAAGCCAGGGATTAGGTACCTGGAAAAAAAAAAAATTCTCACAAACAAGTAAGAAAAACGAAACAGGAAACGAAAAGCAAATATGGAAGCAGAAATGATGATAAGAAACTAAAAACTTAATAACTAGTTGTATGCCTCCCCGGCAGCGGCGCCAAAATTTGATCGATGTCGTATGCGTCAAAAATAATTTCACTTTCCTAAAGTATATGATAAGAAAGAGTTCGTTTCCACAGAGAGACAATTGTAGTTATTATGTATTCAATTTTCTTAAAGTAACCAATTGGGGGGATTTCTGATTTTGTAAAAACAATATGAATTAAATCAAAAGCAAAGTAAATAATAGAATGTAATCAATGAGAGAAAGATATTGGTCAAGGAATTCATCTTCCATCTTAAACAAGTGATTGCATTCATGATTAGAATTACAATTTAATCTCTTTTATTATCAAAATCCTAGAGAATCAAGAGAGCAAGATAATCTATTAATTTCCTAAGTTCATCAACATACACATTAGAGCTGCGTATGTGAATTCTACCTAAAGAATAACCTAACGCCTTGCGCTAATTAAGTTCAATTCCCAGGAGCATTAAGTTTTGGAAATAGGCTAATCAATGCAATTGTCATACATTGCGCATGACAATTCGGCAATGGTCAAACTCTATATATGATTACAAGAGTGTATCACTACAAACCGTAATCATATCATGCTCTTGTATTCGGGGTTATCGCTCGATGAAAAACCCTAAAATAGCTATGGACAAGGATGCAAGTTCAATTAATTGACCACTTAACTAACCAAACATCTAAGTCCTATCACAATACATCAATCATGTGATTATTAAAACAATAGAGATTTGAACGATAATCAAGAGAGAAAACTAATACATTAATCAAGCACAAGTTGTAGATATAAGACTACATCCTTAACCAATAATATAAGATTTAGCTACTCATAGCTAATAGGCACATTTTTGTCTTATATAATCTCAATTGTATATATATTATTAGTGCTCGATTTTATATTTATTATGGCTTTTTATGTCCCTGTAGGTATTTTTGGAGAAATAAGCTTTTGCGGCGAAATTGGCTAAAAAAGTGGTTTTTGCGCTCGTGGGAGAAAATTACTATACAGACTCTAACTTTGGATAAGGGGTATCCTAATTACTAAGGGGTGAACAATTACTAAGGGGTAGCCTAACAACTAAGGGGCATCCATTTTCAGGCAGTTTCTAAAGGGAAACCACTGCTGGATAAGGGGAGGTCATCTTCTTCATTTGAAATTTGAATTTTGGAGGGAAAATAAGAACAAAATTAGGGTTGAAGAATTGAAGGTGTTCTAGGGAGATTCAATGGCTGAAATCAAATGGGTTTGTTCCTCTTGGATAAACAGGGCTGGTAATGGTCTTATTTTTGCCCAGAATTGGCTAGACAATCCGCAGGAGATGAATCAAGTTTTATAGTTTTTGGCAGGAAAAATATGCATGCAACTGGCAGAGTTGGGGATTGAATTCGATCGATTTCGAGAGTGATTCAATGGCTTAAATTGTTTGGGTTTACTCCCTAGGCCTAAAGAGGCCTGGTGAAGTCTTTTGTTTGAACCCAAATTGGCTAGAATATCCGGAAAAAGAAATAGAAGTCAGGTTTTGCACGGGTCTCTGTATGACTCATTTTTGGAATTCTAGGAAGACTAAAGGCAAGAAACTCTTCCCAAAGATACATATCTATCTAAGGAAGAGTTTGAGATAAGTTGGAAAGCTCAAAAACGCGTGAAACAATTTTGGGAAGAGATTATTGTCGTAACTGCCAAGAAAAGAAAAGAAGAGATTTCGAGAAGTTTTGGGGAGATTAAATCGTTCTGTTGGCTATATATAAGTTGCTGGGAGTTCATAGAAGGGAGTCGAGACTTTGGGGGACCGAGCTGAGGGCTTGGTGAACCTGCAGAGGTGAAAATCAAGAGTTGCAGAGAAGACGTTTCTGTTGCTGAAGAACAACGTCGTAGAACACTTCGCAACTTAGGAAGAAACCGTTACCTAATCTTTCAAATCCAATACCTTTGTAACAGCTTTGCAACAACTATTCATGTTAGAATTTATTTGTAAGGGCAGCTTCCGTAACAGTGGATTCTGTAACAATTATATCTGTTACAGATTCACTTCTTCAATAAAAACACCTATTTGAGCCATGATTAAATATTTTGAGAGTGTTTTTGAAATGAGGAGCTAAACCCCAACACTGGGATGATGGAGGAATCCCTATTTCACAATCACTTGGTAACTATAATTGATTCTTTATGACTTTTGCACTTGTTTTAATCGATTTATGATTTTCTTGATTAGTTGTGATTTTTTTTGATGTCGCATGATGGGTTTTAGGAACTTTTGATGCGTCATGCTTGTGATTTACATCTAATGCTTTATAAAATCTACTTTTGGCAAAGAAAATATTCAACAAAAGAGCTAGAATTGTTATGAGTCATCATATGAACCAATTGAATGTGATTAGTGGTGAAATCCTAAGTCTCAATACCTCTCGATATTCGTGACAACCTTGTGAATATATTTTTAGTATTTTTATTCTTAGTTCTTAAATCAAACCTTTACAAAATCCGAGTTGAACGAACTTTACTACTACTTAAAAACTACATCAATTTTTGGCGCCGCCGACGCGGATTTGTATTAGGTTTTAGGTTTTAGATTTATTTTATTTCTTTTAGAATTTTTGTTCTCTTTTACGCCTTTGGTATTTTTCGATTCTTTTCAGATTGGAGTGAAGCTACAAGGAAAGAAAAAAGTACTATATAAGGAAAGCATCGCCAAAGAAGGAAAGAAGAGAGGAATCCGAAAGGAGTGAAGAAGAATATTTTGTATATAGTTATTTTGTTTTATTTTTAGAAACTGTAAATAAGGTTTTAGTTTTTGTAATTTTTCTTTTTATTTTTGGAAACTTTTTGGACTTTATTTTTGGACTGGACATTATTTTTTAAAACCCTGCGGAAGGGTTAAGATTAAATATAAATTGTTTGCAGGGAAGGACGACAATTACGATACTGTCTCGGCCCCTCGGGTTCGTACACTGACATCGGAGTCGGTGGCCTGAGTCGACTTCAACGGTTCATCGCCCGTCTGGTACAGGAGGTAAGACTCTATCCACCCACGAATCCCTTGTCAGTGGGTTTTATTTTGTGTGACAACTCACACCCCTGCAATAGAATGTCGAACTGGTATTACAAGAGCCAATACAACGAATATCCGACTGAGTATCAAAATGGACGTTACTACTTTGACCATAATGTGAATAGTGGTTGGGAACATCAGCCTTTTCAAGGTTATGGTCATACCTTGATGAGCCCAATTACTATCCACACACGCACCGGTCATACGAGCAAAATTCTTATATTTCTCCTTTAGAAGAGTCCCTCAGGAAATTAGAGGAGTCAACACGTAAGTTAGCTGAGATGAATAACTTAGTTTATGACGAAAGAGAACTTTCTATAGAGGAATCCTTCAAGTTGATAGCTGAGACGAACGAAATAATTGCTCGAAATAATCTTAATTTCCGATACAGTGATTCCAATAGTACCCTTGAAAATGAGGATAGTTATTTGCATAATCAAGATGACGAGGATAAAATTGGTAACACTACTTGTTTAGATGAGGTTCAACCATTTTCATGTTATTATGATGATTATGATGTAGATAGTGTTGATGAAGAATTTGAAATATGTAGTCATAGTGATCAGGAATTTGTTACTCCAAATGAACTTTATGATGATAGTGTGATTTCTGGTTCAGATCCCGATAATTTTAATGATTATTCACCTATTCAAAAGGACGAGGATTTGATTAGAGATACCACTTCTTTAGATGATGTAGTATTTCCTTTTGATTACGAAGTCGATAATGGTTTAGAGGAACGAGTTTATTCTGAGAATACCATTTTAGAGTCTAGCGATTTAGAAACAATGGTCTTAGACGAAGAAAATGAACTCGTACAGCTATTAAATATGAATAAGGATGCGTCACTTGAGTATAACCTAGAAGAAGCAATTGACTATTTTCAGGATTCCAACGATCTAGAAATTAAGGAAATTGTATCTAGTCTATCTAAAGATACCCAAAACTCTAAGTTTGGGGGTGATTATCATTCTCCATGTGCCTTAACTCTTAGAAAGGTCCCTCACTTCGGACTTGACATATGTGCCTCAACCATTTTGCAAGATTATCTTCATACACGTTTTCCTGAACCAGTGATGTCCATAAGGAAGTTCAGTTGTTAGAAACCCATCCTTTGGTTGATGTGGTTAGACCAGGCTATGATACCAAGATCGACTTTGTTTTCCCACCAAATATTTTTCAACCAATTGTGGGAACGTATAAATTTCAGATGTGTCAATTATATAGTTTTGAGACTAAACCTAATTACTTTAAGAGATTAGGGTCGATACATTTGCTTAAGATTGACCACCAATTTCATCGTGGTCGATTGTGTGAGTCTAAACTGATTGACTTTAAGGATCCTCAATTATTCAGGTTATTATTATGTGCTTTTAAATTTTTACTTGAGTTTCTTCAGACTCTAGTACCTGAACCGGATCTTAGCTTTGAGGAATTCCAACCCATGAAAATATTTTATTTGGACCCAGTTATAGAACCTGAACCTGAACCACAACTAGATGTAGTTGTATTAAACAGGAAACTAGACAAGGGTGTACTTTATTTGTTTATTTTCTTGACAGGTTGCAGATTCCTTTTATTTGTGATAGCTCTATTTGGTTTTGATGACCCACAGAAATTTCGTCTATTACTTTATGATTCTATGAGGTGACTAATCCTTTCTTAGTCTGGCTGAAGACTTTAAACCTAGCACTTCTTGGGAGGTAACCTAACATTCATGCGACACGGTAATATCTTTCCTTATCTCTTTTGCTTCAAATGGTAACAGTTTCTCCTTGTTCATGCTTTTAATTTCATCTTTAGAACATTGAGGACAATGTTGGATTTAAGTTTGGGGGTATGGGAGAAAATTTTTAGTTGCAGTATGAATAAATAAACTCCAGAGCTTAGAAATTTATGCCTATTGAGGATTGCACTAACTAATCTAAGTGGATGGAAGCATTTTGATCGTAGGAGTTGAGGAACCAATCTGATTAGATGGAAACATCTAGAAGAGTCTATTCATAAAAGCACAGAGATCAGGTGTTAGAAATAACATGATAGTTTCACCATATCTCGTTGAGTCCTTTTCACTTCTTTTTTTTTATTATATTGTTTTTAAACCACGTTTCTCTAAGTAATAGGTGGGGCCCACGATTCAAGTTGTTACCAATGCTAGGGTGAATTAGAGTGATTGAGTTACAAAGAAAAAGAAAATAAAAAAGACCAGACCAATTAGACCAAACGGATCAAAAAAAAATAAAAAAATCAGTGAATAAAGTCGACCACTGGTTCCCTTGTATATGCCAGTTGTGTTGAACTAGAATGAGGATTATCGATCACTGGTTCCCTTGTATATGCCAGTTGTGTTGATATTAGTCAGACCAGTATCTCAATCCATTAGGATAGGTTCATTTTGGCGGAGGCCTTCAGACAGATATGGGAAACGCCGTTCACTTAGTAAACATCAAAACCATCTATGTTTTTCTCTATATCCATCTTCTTGATCTATCCATGTGATTAGTTTTGACTCCGGATATTGATGTCCATAGTGCGTCTATCTGAGTGGAGCTCTGTCACTTTGTATGAATTTTAGTATGCTTGAGTGCAAACTCGTGTACATCAATTGGAATTTCGTATCAGGGTACTTCCTCTTGTAGACAATAAGTATGCCAACCAAGGAGATTCTTTAGTGCCTTCCAAGGTTCTGCCTAGATAGCTAGGGTCTGGAGTGTAAAGGTTTTGTGGGTATATCTCTTGTAAGCCCTCCGGAGACAACACTCCGCCACTAGGGACATTTAGGGGTTCAAAGGCTTATTGCATACGCTAAATGCAATCGACGATGCCTGCGTCAGTGAGTTAGGATTTTATTTTATTTAATTTACTCGAGGACTAGCAAATAATAAGTTTGAGGGTATTTGATAGGCACATTTTTGTCTTATATAATCTCAATTGTATATATTATTAGTGCTCGATTTTATATTTATTATGGCTTTTTATGTCCCTGTAGGTATTTTTGGAGAAATAAGCTTTTGCGGCGAAATTGGCTAAAAAAGTGGTTTTTGCGCTCGTGGGAGAAAATTACTATACAGACTCTAACTTTGGATAAGGGGTAGCCTAATTACTAAGGGGTGACCAATTACTAAGGGGTAGCCTAACAACTAAGGGGCATCCATTTTCAGGCAGTTTCTAAAGGGAAACCACTGCTGGATAAGGGGAGGTCATCTTCTTCATTTGAAATTTGAATTTTGGAGGGAAAATAAGAACAAAATTAGGGTTGAAGAATTGAAGGTGTTCTAGGGAGATTCAATGGCTGAAATCAAATGGGTTTGTTCCTCTTGGATAAACAGGGCTGGTAATGGTCTTATTTTTGCCCAGAATTGGCTAGACAATCCGCAGGAGATGAATCAAGTTTTATAGTTTTTGGCAGGAAAAATATGCATGCAACTGGCAGAGTTGGGGATTGAATTCGATCGATTTCGAGAGTGATTCAATGGCTTAAATTGTTTGGGTTTACTCCCTAGGCCTAAAGAGGCCTGGTGAAGTCTTTTGTTTGAACCCAAATTGGCTAGAATATCCGGAAAAAGAAATAGAAGTCAGGTTTTGCACGGGTCTCTGTATGACTCATTTTTGGAATTCTAGGAAGACTAAAGGCAAGAAACTCTTCCCAAAGATACATATCTATCTAAGGAAGAGTTTGAGATAAGTTGGAAAGCTCAAAAACGCGTGAAACAATTTTGGGAAGAGATTATTGTCGTAACTGCCAAGAAAAGAAAAGAAGAGATTTCGAGAAGTTTTGGGGAGATTAAATCGCTCTGTTGGCTATATATAAGTTGCTGGGAGTTCATAGAAGGGAGTCGAGACTTTGGGGGACCGAGCTGAGGGCTTGGTGAAGCTGCAGAGGTGAAAATCAAGAGTTGCAGAGAAGACGTTTCTGCTGCTGAAGAACAACGTCGTAGAACACTTCGCAACTTAGCAAGAAACCGTTACCTAATCTTTCAAATCCAATACCTTTGTAACAGCTTTGCAACAACTATTCCTGTTAGAATTTATTTGTAAGGGCAGCTTCCGTAACAGTGGATTCTGTAACAATTATATCTGTTACAGATTCACTTCTTCAATAAAAACCTATTTGAGCCATGATTAAATATTTTGAGCGTGTTTTTGACATGAGGAGCTAAACCCCAACACTGGGATGATGGAGGAAGCCCTATTTCACAATCACTTGGTAACTATAATTGATTCTTTATGACTTTTGCACTTGTTTTAATCGATTTATGATTTTCTTGATTAGTTGTGATTTTTTTGATGTCGCATGCTGGGTTTTAGGAACTTTTGATGCGTCATGCTTGTGATTTACATCTAATGCTTTATAAAATCTACTTTTGGCAAAGAAAAGAGTCAACAAAAGAGCTAGAATTGTTATGAGTCATCATATGAACCAATTGAATGTGATTAGTGGTGAAATCCTAAGTCTCAGTACCTCTCGATATTCGTGACAACCTTGTGAATATATTTTTAGTATTTTTATTCTTAGTTCTTAAATCAAACCTTTACAAAATCCGAGTTGAACGAACTTTACTACTACTTAAAAACTACATCAATTTTTGGCGCCGCCGACGCGGATTTGTATTAGGTTTTAGGTTTTAGATTTATTTTATTTCTTTTAGAATTTTTGTTCTCTTTTACGCCTTTGGTATTTTTCGATTCTTTTAGATTGGAGCGAAGCTACAAGGAAAGAAAAAAGTACTATAAAGGAAAGCATCGCCAAAGAAGGAAAGAAGAGAGGAATCCGAAAGGAGTGAAGAAGAATATTTTGTATATAGTTATTTTGTTTTATTTTTAGAAACTGTAAATAGGTTTTAGTTTTTGTAATTTTTCTTTTTATTTTTGGAACTTTTTGGACTTTATTTTTGGACTGGACATTATTTTTTAAAACCCTGCGGAAGGGTTAAGATTAAATATAAATTGTTTGCAGGGAAGGACGACAATTACGATACTGTCTCGGCCCCTCGGGTTCGTACACTGACATCGGAGTCGGTGGCCTGAGTCGACTTCAACGGTTCATCGCCCGTCTGGTACGGGAGGTAAGACTCTATCCACCCACGAATCCCCTGTCAGTGGGTTTTATTTTGTGTGACAACTCACACCCCTGCAATAGAATGTCGAACTGGTATTACAAGAGCCAATACAACGAATATCCGACTGAGTATCAAAATGGACGTTACTACTTTGACCATAATGTGAATAGTGGTTGGGAACATCAGCCTTTTCAAGGTTATGGTCATACCTTTATGAGCCCAATTACTATCCACACACGCACCGGTCATACGAGCAAAATTCTTATATTTCTCCTTTAGAAGAGTCCCTCAGGAAATTAGAGGAGTCGACACGTAAGTTAGCTGAGATGAATAACTTAGTTTATGACGAAAGAGAACTTTCTATAGAGGAATACTTCAAGTTGATAGCTGAGACGAACGAAATAATTGCTCGAAATAATCTTAATTTCCAATACAGTGATTCCAATAGTACCCTTGAAAATGAGGATAGTTATTTGCATAATCAAGATGACGAGGATAAAATTGGTAACACTACTTGTTTAGATGAGGTTCAACCATTTTCATGTTATTATGATGATTATGATGTAGATAGTGTTGATGAAGAATTTGAAATATGTAGTCATAGTGATCAGGAATTTGTTACTCCAAATGAACTTTATGATGATAGTGTGATTTCTGGTTCAGATCCCGATAATTTTAATGATTATTCACCTATTCAAAAGGACGAGGATTTGATTAGAGATACCACTTCTTTAGATGATGTAGTATTTCCTTTTGATTACGAAGTCGATAATGGTTTAGAGGAACGAGTTTATTCTGAGAATACCATTTTAGAGTCTAGCGATTTAGAAACAATGGTCTTAGACGAAGAAAATGAACTCGTACAGCTATTAAATATGAATAAGGATGCGTCACTTGAGTATAACCTAGAAGAAGCAATTGACTATTTTCAGGATTCCAACGATCTAAAAATTAAGGAAATTGTATCTAGTCTATCTAAAGATACCCAAAACTCTAAGTTTGGGGGTGATTATCATTCTCCATGTGCCTTAACTCTTAGAAAGGTCCCTCACTTCGGACTTGACATATGTGCCTCAACCATTTTGCAAGATTATCTTCATACACGTTTTCCTGAACCTAGTGATGTCCATAAGGAAGTTCAGTTGTTAGAAACCCATCCTCTGGTTGATGAGGTTAGACCAGGCTATGATACCAAGATCGACTTTGTTTTCCCACCAAATATTTTTCAACCAATTGTGGGAACGTATAAATTTCAGATGTGTCAGTTATATAGTTTTGAGACTAAACCTAATTACTTTAAGAGATTAGGGTCGATACATTTGCTTAAGATTGACCACCAATTTCATCGTGGTCGATTGTGTGAGTCTAAACTGATTGACTTTAAGGATCCTCAATTATTCAGGTTATTATTATGTGCTTTTAAATTTTTACTTGAGTTTCTTCAGACTCTAGTACCTGAACCGGATCTTAGATTTGAGGAATTCCAACCCATGAAAATATTTTATTTGGACCCAGTTATAGAAACTGAACCTGAACCACAGCTAGATGTCGTTGTCTTAAACAGGAAACTAGACAAGGGTGTGCTTTATTTGTTTATTTTCTTGATAGGTTGCAGATTCCTTTTATTTGTGATAGCTCTATTTGGTTTTGATGACCCACAGAAATTTCGGCTATTACTTTATGATTCTATGAGGTGACTAATCCTTTCTTAGTCTGGCTGAAGACTTTAAACCTAGCACTTCTTGGGAGGTAACCCAACATTCACGCGACACGGTAATATCTTTCCTTATCCCTTTTGCTTCAAATGGTAACAGTTTCTCCTTGTTTATATTTTTAATTTCATCTTTAGAACATTGAGGACAATGTTAAATTTAAGTTTGGGGGTATGGGAGAAACTTTTTAGTTGCAGTATGAATAAATAAACTCCGGAGCTTAGAAATTTATGCCTATTGAGAATTGCACTAACTAATCTAAGTGGATGGAAGCATTTTGATCGTAGGAGTTGAGGAACCAATCTGATTAGATGGAAACATCTAGAAGAGTCTATTCATAAAAGCACAGAGCTCAGGTGTTAGAAATAACATGATAGTTTCACCATATCTCGTTGAGTCCTTTTCACTTCTATTTTTATTTTGTTTTGTTTTTAAACCATGTTTCTCTAAGTAATAATGTCGTAATGACTACAAATCCTTGAAATGAGACAAGGAAAACCTGGAGTCTTCTTTGAAGTCTGTGTTACAGTTATCATCTGACGAATAACAAGGCCACAGAAATCAATATTCCTCCCTTCAACAATGTAATAGACCAACTCAGCAAGAGATCTGGTCCACAACAGTTTGTCAATTGTGCTGGGCACCAAGTTTGCCACCAACAGTTTTCCAGCAACCTTAAGGAACAACTCAGCATTATGAAATCGATCTTACCATCCTTCCAGGATGCATCCTTTGCAAGAAGATAGTTTGAGAGAACATTTGGAGATGGTCTCAAATGCTCAGGTTGCGATAACTGGAAATCACCATCCCGGGACAAGTTCAAGAGATCGGCAATAATTTGACGATTCATAAAAATAATTTTATTTCAAACAATGGTCTTGAAAGTGCAGTTGACAGTGTCAGGGTCATGCAGGTTTGCATAAATTGAGTTGTTATTTCTATATGTGTTGTTCCCATGGGACGAAGAATATACCCCATTCAAGATCCTTAAAAAAACCAGGAAGATTTTCTACCCTATGATCTGAGGAATCATAAATCTTTTCTATAATAGGATTTTTTGTATTATATTCCACATAAAAATTACGAGCCTCCCTGTCAATGACCTAGTTTGAATGCTTGGATCAAAATAAGTATCTCACGATTTTGAGCACCTGAACTCTCACCACAACTTGGTCTCTTCCTAGACGCTATTGAAAATTGAAGAAAAACTTAAAGTGATGATGAAGAACTTACTGGGTAGTCGAACTGCCGTTAATAGTGAAGCTCCGGAACTGGAAGGAAAAGAGAGTCAGAGACTAACCCGTGGAGTAGTTTTTTGTTGTGAATCCAACGGTACCAAGAACACTCAAAACGATTGAGAAAAGAGGTTTTGGAGATTAAGAGTTATCGAACTCTTGAGTTTTCTTTTACAGAGTTCTCGAACAAGAAAATATGGAGAAGAAAATAAGAGAAAAAGCTTCTCCTTATATGTGCAACCGACCGAACAGTTCCAGAACCGGTATAACAAGTTCGGGACCCGGAACCAACAAGTTCTGGTTCGTTGCCTAGCTCACACATGTGAACCGCACAAGACAGGTCAAAAGCTAAATGGGTTTAACTTAAAAACCCGTCTAGATGAAGTTTGAAAACAAAACGTTCGATCAGATTTAGTATCTTGACTCCAAGAGAGAACCTCTTTCCAGCAGCTTTTGCACCTAAATGGGTTGAGAAATACCCAAAAAGCTGAATTAGTGGAAACCTCACAAGACTTCAGACAACCAAAATAGTGAAATTTTTTTATGTCTTTGATGTCTTGTTTTGTACTTTTTTATCAACAAGGGCTGGGAATTGCATTTAGCACAATGCAAGGCAACTTCCATGGAAGAGAGAGACATCTTAACATTTCTGCTAAAGATCACCATCCTGCCATTATGATAATTTTTTCCGGAATAGACTCATGTAATGAATTCTGTTCTAGAGAGATATTCTCAGTTGAATGAGGCTTATGCTCCGTTTGTATTACAACCAATACATGACTCGTTGTACTACAAGGCAAAGGAACAGTTCATTCACTTATCAATGAATCAATATCAACCTCAACAAGAGAATTATTCATCATAACATGATTTAGTCTGTCGAGAGAGTCTTGTTCCTTTTGGAGAACACTCTCAACATCAAGACAAAGATTCCCAAGGAGTATTTCAACTTCTGAAAATGCTTCAAGAGATTTTATTCCAGGAGGAGGATGAGATGGAATATTTTCTACAGATTAAATTGTATCTCCTGGATCTGGTGGTGCGTTTCTTGAGATAGCACTTATGTCCATAGAGTCAGATTGGTACACACACGGATTTATGAGGTCTTAGCGTGTTTTCCTTCTCTGATACCAATTGAAAAAGCGGGGATATAACAACCACACACAATAATTCGTTCGACAATCTATATGGACTAACTCCAATATAATTCCGAGAGCACCAGCTTATAAAGAAAGCTCAATCAAGAAATATACCAAGGAGTTATATCTCAATTTCTCAATACAATCTGCAATCGAACAGATAGAAATCTGTGAGACCGATTGATATGAGAAATAACTTGGATGGTACCAAAGACCAATTCCCAAGTGCCAATCAATCACTATCCACTAATCAAGGTCGGATTTACCAATTGATTGAACTACGCGCAACCTGTGACATTTCAATTGTATAAACAAATATAATGCGGAAAAGAAATAACACAGAGACCAGAAGTTTTATTAACGAGGAAACCGCAAATGCAGAAAACCCCCGGGACCTAGTTCATATTTGAGCACCACCCTGTATTAAACCGCTACAGACACTAACCTACTACAAGTTAACTTTGTAATGGAATGAAGTTGAGCCATAACCAAGTCTAACATCGATTAAGGTACAATCGCGTTCGTTACACCTCTTGAACCACGTCGGATTCCGCGCACTTGATTCCCTTAGCTGATCTCACCCATAACTAAGAGTTGATACGACCCAAAGTCGAAGACTTATAAAAAAAATCTGTCCCCCCACAGATAAGCCTATTCTGATGGATAAATCTGTCTCCCACAGAAGTACCTATGAATTTTTTGTTCCGTCTTTTGATAAATCAAGATGAATATGAACCAATTGATAATCCGGTTTTATACTCCTGAAGAGCAGCCTAGAAATATCAATCACCTCACAATAACTTAACTATATGGTAGTAGAAGAAGTTATTGCGGAATCACAAAGAATGAGACGAAGAGCTTTGTGATTACTTTTTATATCTTACCTATCAGAGATAAATCTCGAGAAAATCTTAGAGAAGATAAAACTCAATACGTTAGAACAAGTAAGATCATATCATGCAACTACAGAGAAAATAGTCTCTCTCTTCACGAATCCTAAATAAAGTCTTCAAGTCGTTAACCTATAATGGTTTTGGAAAATATCTAGGTTAAAGGAGAATCGACTCTAGTCGCAACTAGGACACAGAAAAGTGTCGGGATTAAGTTTTCCAGTTGCTAGAGTTCTCCTTTATATAGTCTTTTAAATTAGAGTTTGATTTCAATCAAAGATAAGATAGATTAGTAACAAAGCATTCAATATTCACCGTTAGATGGTCTTAGCTTGTTATACACAAATGAACTATACTTTCATTTAGATATGGGTAACCGTACCTAAACGTGTATAATGAGTTGGCTCAATAATAGTTAGCCGAAGTTATCCATATGAACACTTTTGTCTTAACCACATTCATCTAACACTTCTAGATCAACTATGATGATCAACCAATCATGAACGGTAATCAAATGAATCTAATTGTGTTTCAAATAGAGTCGTTCAATTGTTAATTGTTTCACAAATATATATAAACCAATTGAATCAAACTCGGATTGATTCATAAGAATCAATTCATGAACATTAAGCCACGGATTGCAAAGATTGCTTCCATAATTCATAAATATATTTGTTCATGAGTATGAAAACATACTTAACCGATTTTAGAACTTTAATCACTAAGTTTGCAAACATGTACACAAAATTATAGCTTCCGAACTTGGGTCTTGTCCAGCAGTTTGCAAATGGGTATGCATACTGCTGTCCCGGACCTTAACTCAGGTAAAACCGTTCGCATACTGGTATGCAAACTTGGTTTCCAGACTTTAACAGTTAAAACCGTTCGCATACTAGGTATGTAAACAAGGTTTCCGTACCTGAATCATACCACAACAGTTTTCATACTGGTATGCATATTGTGATGTATCCAGACAAAGGTTAATAGTTCTAAACTCCCATTTCAATAATTGAAACATCCTTAGAAGACGAAAATAGCTGTCTCACACAAAATATTAGCTTATAAGTAATTTTCAAGTGATCGAATGATCAATACGAAAATTTCCGAGTCGACATCAAATGATTGTCTCACACAAATCATGTAAGATGTTTCAAGGCAATTTTCACATGATCATCTTTTGACTTATTATTTTGTTTCCAACAAATAAATTGTTTCCAACTAAACTCGTCAAAAATAAGATGAACGTAGCTAAAGCAAAAAGCTTCCAACACATATTTCGAGAAATAGATAAACGAGTTAAACTCAGCTCTAAATATCAAATGTGTATAATATAAAAGTCTATATAGCTATACAACTTAGTCTCATTAGGAGATCAAATAGAATAGACTTCTGAGTGATAGATAAGTTTTAGTGTCCACATACCTTTTGTTGATGAAGTTCCTCAAAGTTCTCCTCAGTAGATCTTCGTCTCTAATCGATGAACGCCGTGAAATCTAAAGCTAAATTAAACATTCTATCCAAATCCGAGACATTGTTCTAAGTAGACTAGAAATCAAGACTTATAGTTTTAATCAACTAAACTTGACAAACAAGATTGAGATAGAAACGCTTGCGAGTTCGACCGATCAATGCTCTAACAATCTCCCACTTTGTCAATATTAGTGACAAAACTATCAATACATATGGATTAAAAAATAACTAAACTTTGTAGCTTCTCATCCATCATGCTTGATTTCCTTGGTTCTTCAACAATCCTTGAATTTTTCTCCACTCCAAGTACTCTAGTGATTCTGAACGTATTCAACTCAACATCATTGTTGTTGAAGACCCGTATCCATAACAATAAGAAAACATATGAAAAACATCTATTCTCAATCATTGTTATACAATGTCATAGTATTATTACACTTCATCAAGGTCCAATTGTATCAGAATTTTGACGATAATACTACAGTGATATTTATCGCTCCCCCTTAGTCAATACTTCCATATCACAATGAAAACCACTCCACCTTATATAATGATTCGTAAACCATATGTATGTAGTGTGAACTAACAAATAATTCTCCCCCTTTTTGTCAATTTAAATTGGGAAATGTACAAAAATTACAAGATCATAATGAAATTCTCAAAGAGATAATTCATGACTAAAAGAGAACATATCAACTTTGTTTTGATGATTTTACATATTTTAAACTTAGTGTATTCATCAAAGAGTGCATGAAGATACAAGATAACTCCTACAATTTTCCACATCCGCACTCCCTACAAAGATTTGGCAATTAAGCACAAGTTCAATTAAGAACTCTCCCCCATAAAATGTCATTCCCGAAAGAACAACAAGAGCGACCTTACTTTTAACAAGAAAAGAAGGATTTCTTTGGACATTAACAAATTACATGAAACATGAAGTTGTATCCAGTAAACTCTAATATATTAATCACAAGAATACCTTATAGATTAATTTAATCGGAAATGCTCAATATAAGAAAATTTACGGAGGCATACAATACTTTCACATAAAAGTGGATCAGGGAAAGATCAATACTGCGGAATATTCAAAAGTTCATTCTATATTTTATCAATATTTGCTTAGAGACATAATAAACTTAACTTTTAAGCATATTCATCTAAACTTCTTATGGATTTTACACATTTAGCAACTTAATTGAAAGATAAAATCATTCAAGGCTAAAATACCATTAAAGTTATTACAACCTTTAAAAGATAACAGTTTTAATAAGTTCGACATAAGAAGTTCAACAGAGATATCATAAGGAGAGTCATAACAAAAAAAATAAAAATGAAAAGCAGTTAATCCAAGTTCTCATAAAAGTCCCTAGAAATTTCATCAAACTTTTCGATCAGTTCTGGACAAGCTTCCGAAGCATAATCCACTTGCTCCTGCAAACATTCAACTTGTTGTCGAAGATGAATGATCTCATGATTAGAAGGTGATGGAGTTCTAGCTGGAGTTATGCACATGTTTTCGATGCTTTTCATGGACAAGACTTTTGGTCCTCCAAGATTGGTTCCAACAGAAATAATGTCGTAATGACTCAAATACTTGAAATGAGACGAGGGAAGCCTGGAGTCTTCTTTGAAGTCTGTTTTACACTTATCATCTGACGAATAACAGGGCCATGGAAACTAATATTGCTCCCTTCAACAATGTATTAGACCAATTCAGCAAGAGATCTGGTCCACAACAGTTTGTCAATTATGCTGAGAATCAAGTTTGCCACCAACAGTTTTTGAGCAACCTTAAGAAATAATTCAGCATCATGAACATCGATCTTACCATCCTTCCAGGATACATCCTTTGCAAGAAGAAAGTTTTAGAGAACATTTGGAGATGGTCTCAAATGCTCAGGTTGCGGCAATTGGAAATCACCAACCCGGGACAAGTTCAAGAGATCGACAATAATTTGACGATTCATAAGAATAATTTTATTTCAAACAATGGTCTTGAAAGTGCAGTTGACTGTGTCAGGGTCATGCAGGTTTGCATAAAATTGAGTTGTTATTTATATATGCGTTGTTCCCATGGGAAGAAGAATTATACCTCATTCATGATCCTTAAAGAAACCAGGAAGATTTTCTGAAAAGGCGAGGGTACCCAAATATACCACTAGCTAAAACTTTCCCTACCTATAAGTCCTTTCTCCGAAAGTGACTGTCTATGGACTGAGTCGAGAAAATACAACTAATCGGTTCGCACTTCTTGTGATCGTATATGGATACGAGATCAAAACAATACAACAACGAAGTATGTTACTTGATAAAAAGGTTCTGTCTTAACCAAACACAATAGGATTCACTTATCAAGTAAATAGGAATTAACGTTTGTGTAATTTACTTTAATTATAATAAAACAATTATAATGCGGAAACATAAAGTAAATGACACAACAAGATTTTGTTAACAAGGAAACCGCAAATGCAGAAAAACCCCGGGACCTTGTCCAGAATTGAATACTCTCAGGATTAAGCCGCTACACAAAATTACACCTAACTTCGTATAGTTGAGACAAAGCAACTAAACCTATAGTTCACCTAGTTCTATCTGTATTCCCGTGCCTCCGACCTATGAATAAGTCACGTACTTGGAACAATTCCTTTGGTTCGTATTCCAAACAGTAAAGGAACAACAAATATGTTTGGTATCAACTCTATTCAACCAAGTGATATGAGTCGTACAAAGGCTCTTCTGTTTATCTTAACATAAACTCCTTCGTCAGGTCCTTAGATCTATCTTATGTTCAATTACCGAAGTAATTGTTTAAGATTAATCCAACAACACTATTAATCCAAAGAATTGTGTTGATGCCGATCTACTCAATTAATAAATCCAATCTATCACAAGGATAAACCGATTATTAATTGGATCCTCTTTTACCGAAACAAGTATTGTGCACACCAAAGATTATGAACCCACAAATCAGAAATCTTCAATATCTTCTTCGTCTTCAAATCTTCTTAGATCTTCAATAAAAAAACTGCACACAATCACTTGAATCTCTTGTGATCAATCACGCACAGAACGGAGTCTGTTAACAATGGATTATCACAAGATCGTCTTTAAAACTAACAACAGTCTAAAGATCCCTGTAGAAACTCTGAACTAGTTTGGGTGAATCTTATATCAGAAGAGAAGATTCTCAAGCATAAACAAACTAGGTGCAATCAAAGTTCAACCACCGTTAGTCAATCAAATCAATGAAAACAAAAGATAAACCGCAATTATCTAGTTTCCCACCAACGGTACTCGTAGAGCTTCTCAATCCCAAAGAAGACTTTAAACTGAGCGGCCGTAAGAGATTTTGCCTAATTAGGTTACTCTCCTCTCCGAATAGGAGGCTACACCAGTAACAACACAACAAAGAAGAAGTTTGTTGTTACGAAGGATTAGTTTGCTAGAAAGGAAAACTTCATTATAGCATCATCATTGATAGACACATTTTTGTGTCTAATTTGTCCTCAATGTCTGTATTGTTGGAACTCTATTTTTGTACTAATATTGTGTTTTTATGTATTTTTAGGAAATAAACATTTTTGGAAAATTCGGCTCGAAAAGTTGATTTTGGCACCCGGAGGACAAGTGTTATTCAGACACTCGCTTTTGGATAAGGGGTAACCTAATTACTAAGGGACACCCCCAGGTCACCCTCAAGGAAACTGCTATTAGCACCCCCAGTTTGGTTAGGGGGCAGTTATCTTCTCCATTTGAATTTAGATTTTGGCGGGAAAAATTACACATCTCTGGCATATTTTCAATCGGCAAAATGAACGGGTTGGAGTGCGATTCAATCGCTCAAACTTGGTATGAAGTTGTGATTTATCCTAAGGAAGATATTTTGAGTGTCGAATTTGATCGAAATTGGCTGGAAATATCGATTTGATTCTCGAGCTCAAAACAGAGCTACACGGACTGAACACACCTTGTACACGCTGTTGTGTGTGTGTTTTGGCTATGCATGGAAGTGATTAAGGGACGTTCGACGACTTACTAGGTGTGGAGGAGCTGAATTGGAGTGTGCAGAACCAATTCTAACGTGTGACAGAGTTAATTTTGGAAATTATCGTTATTATTGACAGCGGAGAATAATCGGATTAAATGGAGAATATACGCAAGTTATGGTCGGATATTTTTGTTCTAAAACACTATAAATACAAGGGTAAAGAGTTTAGAAAAGTTGGTCGAGAGTTTTGGGAGCTGGGGAGAGAGTTAGAGACGTAAAAATCAAAGAACCAGACGTTGTGAAGAAGTTCCTGCTGCTGCTGGAACTGAAGAACACGAAGAACATTGGACGAGGCAGAAAAGTCGTTAAAAACTGTCGCTTTATTGCGACACTTTTCCACTCCTTTCCACGACTGAGTCGTTGTACCAACATCACTATCTCTGTGTCGTTGATTCTGGACGCCTTCTGTGGGTCGCAGAATCATGTTTTATACTATTTACTTATCTTTCTCTTCATTGTAAAACACTTTTGAGCATCAATGAAATTCTTTGAGAGGTTTTCCAATATGATGAGCGACATCCCTCGTAACCAAGGCAATGGAGGAAGCTATTCACGCAACATAAATGGGTAACTATTTCATTTAATTATATAATTCACCTAATCGATGCTTTTGCAGAGTTTTAAATTATTTGAATGATTGTCTTAATTATTTGTTATTCAGTTTGATAGGTTATGCTTGGTTTAATCTCTTGATAATCTATGCTTATGGTTTACAAATAATGTTTGAGAATCTGTATGATTGATAGTGAATTAAAGATAAAAGAGGACTTAAGAATTAAATAGAGTTTTGAAATATTTATCATTAAATTTTGCATAATAGTGGAATCTAGTGTCTTGGTTACCTCTCGCCCAAACTGTTAATAATTTTGTATATAATTTTATTAAATCTTTAAATTTAATCTTCACAAGTCCGAGAGTTTGAACCTCATTACTACAATCACGAAAAATCTTAATCATTTTGGCGCCGCCGACGCGGATTTGTGCTTAGGTAGAATTTTTAGGTTTTTATTATTTTATTTGTTCCTTTTTACGTTTCTTTTTGTGTCTTTGATTTACAGGTTCGAAGTGGAATACTAAGGACTTGGGAACAAAAAGCTTAAAGCTAAAAGCTAAGGGAGAAGAAAAAAAAAAGACATAATTTTTTTTTTAGGATTTAATATTTATTATTATTATTATTATTTTATTTTTCAGTATATAGCTTTTATTTATTTTTTTTAGAATTTGTAAATAGGCTTTTTTTCATAATTTTTGTAATTTTTTTGGACTTTTTTTTTGGACTTTATTTTGGACTTTTGGACATTTTTTTAACCCTACGGAAGGGTCTTATTATTAATAAAAAAAATTATATATAAACTGTGTGCAGGGAAGGACGACGATTACTATATCGTCTCGGCCCCTCGGGTTCGTACATGACATAGGAGTCGTGGCCCGAGTCGACTTCAACGGTTCATCCCCCGTCTGGTACGGGAGGTAAGTCCAATCGAAACACTCGTGAATCCCCTGCAAGCGAGTTACTGTATGCCTTAAGGTGATAATTGTTTGAGGACGAACCAGACTGTCTTTATTTTCCTAGTAAAGGGAAAGGCCTGGCCTAAACAAGATAAGGGTTCGGATTTCATCACCGCTCCCTTCTTGCCCGCCTTAGGAAAACGAAACCTAACGCGAACCCAAGCTTAAAATTTGGAATAGAACGAGACTGATAGGGTAACGAGCTTAATAGGAAACTCGTTCGAAAAATATTGGTTGCTCTTTAAGCACACTCCAAAGTTCATGATGGTTTCTGTGAGTTGAATGCGTGATTGCGCCGCCTTGTGATAGCGGTGAGGCCTTGGGTATCAAAGCTCCACTGAGATTCCCTCGCCTCAGTTCAACTTACTTTGACTCGGATTGATTCCAGAGGGGTTTGCTCAAATTGCAACGAATTCCCTTTCAAAAGATAGAAGCTGGTCTAGAAACAATCTAAGTGGAGTCATCATGCTTTTTGTTTGCTAGAAATCTTTAGGTTTGTTTTGGTGGAGTCGAGTCGGCCTTGTTTGTGGTTGTGTAGAATTCCCTTGCAATTAAGAATGTCGAACTGGTATGATAGAAGCCAATACAATGAGTATCGACCTGAATTTGAATATGGACATCATCCTTTTTATGACCATGTTGGGAATAGTGGTTGGGAACGCCATCCTTTGGAAGGATATGGGTCATACCCTGGTGAGCTCAATTACTATCCACACATGCATCAGTCTTACGAGCAAGAAGATTATAGTACTAGTTCTTCGTCTCTAGAGGATACAATCAAACTATTGAAAACTAGTCCCTATTATGATCCTTCTGAACCTGTTCTTCCTTTAGAAGAGTCTCTCAAACAATTAACTGAGAATACAAATAGGTTTGTGTTAGAAATGAATAAACAAAATGCACCCATGAGTGAACCTTCTATACACGATACCATAAGGAATTCATGTGAGTCGGCCCAAAATCTTTTGTTAGAGACCCAGAATAGAACTTCTCTAAAAGATCTAAATTTCCAAAATAGTGTTTCCAATTTTACCCTTGATGTAAATAGTGAATATTTGCCTAATTTAGAGGACGAGGTTAGAATAAAAGACACTACTTATTTAGATAAGGTTCAATCATCTTCGTACTATGATGATGAGGATAGCAGTAATGAAGAATCTGAAATATGTAGGCATAGTGATCAGGAGTCTAGTGATCCAATTGAGCTGTATAGTGACTATATTATTTCTAGTTCAAATCCAAATAATTTTTATGATTATTCACCTATTCAAAAGGACAAGGATTTGATTAGGGATACCACCGTTTTAGATGATGTAGATTTTCCTTTTGATTACGAAGCCGATAGTGGTTTAGAGGAACGGGTTCATTTCGAAAATAATGTTTTAGAGTCTAACGACTTAGAAACAATAGTCTTGGAAGAAGAAGATAGACCCGTAGAGATTAGTAAAGATGCACTACCTGATAATAACTTAGAAGAATCTCTTGAATATTTTAAGGACTTTGAAGATACGGAAATTCAAGAAATAATTAGAGGTCTATCTAGAGACACTGAAAACTCTAAGTTTGGGGGTGATTATCACTTCCCTAGCGCCTTACCTGTGCCTCGACTATTTTACAAGATTACCTTCATACTCGTTTTCCCGAGCCTAATGATGTCCATGAAGGAGTTCAGTCGTTAGAAACCCATCCTCTGCTTGATGTGGTTTGCCCAGGCTATGATCCCCAGATTGACTTTGTTTTCCCACCAAATAGTTTTCTTCCAACTGTGGGAACGTTTATATTCCAAATGTGTCGAATATTAAGTTGTGAGACTAGACCTAAATGCCTTAGGAAATTAGAATCGACACATTTGCTTAAGAATGACCACTACTCTCACTGTGGTCAATTATGTAAGTCAAACCTGATTGACTTAGAGGATCCTCAGTTATTTAGGTTATTATTATTTTGTGATTCTAAGTTCTTATTTGAGTTTTTCCAGACTCTAGGACCTAATAATTTGGATCCAACCTATGAAGAAACGCAGCAAATGAAAATATTCTATTTAGACTCTTTCATAGAACCTGAACCTGAACCACAATTAGCGATAGTTATCAGGAAACTAGGTAAGGGCATGCTAGTGTTGTTCATTTCTTTGGTTCACTGCAGTTCCCTTTTGTCAACTCTTTTTGTGTTTAAAGACCCACAGTTATTCCGGCTACTGTTATACGGTTCGAGTTGACTAAACCTTTCCTACGTCTGGCTGAAGACTTTAAACTTAGCACTTCTTTGGAGGTAACCCAATATTCTTGCGACACGGTAATATCTTTCCTTATCTCTTTTGCTTCAAGTGGTAACAGTTTCTCCTTGTTCATGCTTTTAATTTTATCTTTAGAACATTGAGGACAATGTTAGATTTAAGTTTGGGGGTATGGGAGAAACATTTTAATCGCATCTTTGAAACTTCTAGCGTCACATAGTACCCGGTTAGCTAAGTTTACATACTGTTTCTCACCGAAAAGATAGAAATTGGAATGCTAGAGATAACAACCTATTGAGACATTAGAGAAAAAGACATTGAGATCCTTGAAATTCAGGAGAGAACTTGTTCCTTTTAGAGGGTAACCGTGATGGACCTAACCATCCATGATGGAAAGGCAAGTAGGTCAGAAGGAAATGCCAGAAAGACAGAGCAACCTCACAATGTAGTCTTAGTTACTGGATTACGACTCTCTCTCAGTAGAAACTTATCCTCATCAACAAGCGGAGTGACATCAAAATTTATGAAAAAGTTGAAGACGTTTAAGGTTTAGAAGCAACAATAGAAAATAATAATTCAAAAATCAAAGTTGAAGACTTAGTTACAAGAAGTTACAAGAGCAAAAGATATAAGTTGTTGAAGTTCATGATACCAAGACATCACAAGTTATGAAGATCCAAGTTGTAAAGTCCTTCTCTCATGGCCATGTAAATTTTTGTTTTTATCAAAAAAAAAAAAAAAAGAAAAAAAAATTGAAAATTGAAAATTGAAAATTGAAAAAAAAAAACAAAACATTATTACGTTCTTTTTTTTCAATAAGGCCATAAAGAAGAAGAAATTTATAAGTCAAGCAAGAAATCGAAGAGAAGAGTTAATTGTCAAGGTTCTATGAGGTTCGAGAGTTTATCATCAACAGTTGAAGACCGAAGAAGACGTTATTTCTACTGAGCACTGTGAGAGAGTCGAAGAAAGATGCATTTTGGTTGCTTTGCTAGTCTGCTTTCAATCTGGCACAAGATCTTTCTAGCACTGGTTTAACTCATCACACGTAATTAGTCCAGCTGTGTAGCAGATGTCCCTCTCATCTTTATCTCTCTCCTAATCTTATCCAGCTGTAAAGCAGCGGACGCATCTTACAATGTTTATCTAGCTGTGTAGCGGATATCTCTTTATCTAGCAGTCGTGCGAATGTGTCTCCCCTTTTCTTCAGTCAGCTTTAGACCTGACACCTTTAATTTCTCTGGCATTCTAGTTACTTGGAGATAGGTTGAGAATATGTATGTCCTCATAGCTCTTTGGATACTTGTGACCAATTAGAAGTCATGGTTTTTGTGGGTACACCTCTGTTAAAAACCCACCCGAGATTAACTCGGTTTTATTTTTTAGTTTTGCTCGAGGACTAGAAAATAATAAGTTTGGGGGTATTTGATAGACACATTTTTGTGTCTAATTTGTCCTCAATGTCTGTATTGTTGGAACTCTATTTTTGTACTAATATTGTGTTTATGTATTTTTAGGAAATAAACATTTTTGGAAAATTCGGCTCGAAAAGTTGATTTTGGCACCCGGAGGACAAGTGTTATTCGGACACTCGCTTTTGGATAAGGGGTAACCTAATTACTAAGGGACACCCCCAGGTCACCCTCAAGGCAACTGCTATTCGCACCCCCAGTTTGGTTAGGGGGCAGTTATCTTCTCCATTTGAATTTAGATTTTGGCGGGAAAAATTACACATCTCTGGCAGATTTTCAATCGGAAAAATGAACGGGTTGGAGTGCGATTCAATCGCTCAAACTTGGTATGAAGTTGTGATTTATCCTAAGGAAGATATTTTGGGTGTCGAATTTCATCGAAATTGGCTGGAAATATCGATTTGATTCTCGAGCTCAAAACAGAGCTACACGGACTGAACACACCCTGTACACGCTGTTGTGTGTGTTTTGGCTATGCATGGAAGTGATTAAGGGACGTTCGACGACTTACTAGGCGTGGAGGAGCTGAATTGGAGTGTGCAGAACCAATTCTAACGTGTGACATAGTTAATTTTGGAAATTATCGTTATTATTGACAGCGGAGAATAATCGGATTAAATGGAGAATATACGCAAGTTATGGTCGGATATTTTTGTTCTAAAACACTATCAATACAAGGCTAAAGAGTTTAGAAAAGTTGGTCGAGAGTTTTGGGAGCTGGGGAGAGAGTTAGAGACGTAAAAATCAAAGAACCAGACGCTGTGAAGAAGTTCTTGCTGCTGCTGGAACTGAAGAACACGAAGAACATTGGACGAGGCAGGAAAGTCGTTAAAAACTGTCGTTTTATTGCGACACTTTTCCACTCCTTTCCGCGACTGAGTCATTGTACCAACAACACTATCTCTGTGTCGTTGATTCTGGACGCCTTCTGTGGGTCGCAGAATCCTGTTCTATACTATTTACTTATCTTTCTCTTCATTGTAAAACACTTTTGAGCATCAATGAAATTCTTTGAGAGGTTTTCCAATATGATGAGCGACTAATTCCCTCGTAACCAAGGCAATGGAGGAAGCTATTCACGCAACATAAATGGGTAACTATTTCATTTAATTATATAATTCACCTAATCGCTGCTTTTGCAGAGTTTTAAATTATTTGAATGATTGTCTTAATTATTTGTCATTCAGTTTGATAGGTTATGCTTGGTTTAATCTCTTGATAATCTATGCTTAAGGTTTACAAATAATGTTTGAGAATCTGTATGATTGATAGTGAATTAAAGATAAAAGAGGACTTAAGAATTAAATAGAGTTTTGAAATATTTATCATTCAATTTTGCATAATAGTGGAATATAGTGTCTTGGTTACCTCTCGCCCAAACTGTTAATATTTTTGTATATAATTTTTATAAATCTAAAAATCCATCACCTTCACAAGTTCGAGTTTGAACGATACCCCTTACCACTACAACTACAACCCCCACGAAAAATCTTTAATCAATCATCAAATGCTACAAGTCCAACTGATCCAGTAAAGGTAACTAAACAATTTCAAGCAAATAACAAGTACAATTTCAGGAAAAATCAAGGAAAACGAGGCACTAAAAATCCTTCTCCTCCTATCAAATGAAGATAATATAGTGGAATATCAGGGGCATGAGAAGACCCAGGGCTCAAGATAAATTGAGGTCTTTAGTCAACCAGTTTAGTACCTCTTTAGTTTGGATTGCAGATCCAAAAGTAAAATGCAGTGCTTCTTTTTGTGAAAAATTAAATTTAGCAGGAATGCAGAGCATGGTGATTCACAACTCTACATCAAATAATAAAGGTAACATATGGTTATTTTGGAGTAAAAATATTTCATCTCCTCAAGTAATATCTGTTTCTAGTCAAATGATCACAGTGAGTGTTGGAAATGTTCTTGTATCTGGAGTTCATGCTCATGTAAAGAAAGTTCAAAGAAGATTTTTATGGTCAGAGATGGAAATAATCAGTGAGCTTAATAAACCTTGGATAGCTTTGGGTGACTTTAATGCAGTGATTTCACTTGATGAAAAAATGGGTGGTAAATCTCCTAACAGGGATTCAATGTTGGAATTTTCAACTTGCTTATACAATTGTGAACTTATTCAAGCTCCTAAAACAGGGCTGCAATTTTCATGGTCAAATTGCCAGCAAGGGAAAAACAGAATTTTGTGCACTCTAGATAGAGCTGTCTTTAATCAACAATGGCTTCAAAATTTTGGAGATTGGGGATATAAAGTTGGTTTAAGAATAGTGTCAAATCATGCACCATTATTGGGAGGTTGTTCTAATATTCCTAAACCTCATAATTATCCAAGAAAATTTCAAAAAATGTGGATCTATCACCCAGAATTTTTATCGGTTGTCAAAGAATGTTGGTCTAAGCATATTCCAGGTAATCCAGCTTACATCTTCATGCAGAAATTAAAAAGTTAAAAAAAGGAGTTAAATGAATGGAACTGGAAGGTTTTTGGCAATGTTCAAGTTAAAATAAAAGAAGTAGAGGAAAAAGTGAATGTAGCAATGCAATATTCAGATGACCATCCATTTGATGAAGAAGCATTAAAGAACTTAGTAACAGCTCAAAATGAACATGCCAGTAGAGAAGTCCAAGCTAATGTGATGATGCTAAGGCAAAAATCTAGAGAAAAATGGATTCAATAAGGAGCAGCAAATACTCAATTCTTTCACACCAAGATGAAGATAAGGCAAGCAACAAATTTAATTAGTGAGCTTGAAGATAACAATGGTAATATCATCTCTGACCTATCTCTCATTGTTGATTCTTTAGTGCGTCATTTTCAGCAAAAAATTGAGTTTCAAGAAGTTAATATCTCAGAGAAACTATTGGATGTTATTCCTTCATTAGTAAGTACTTCAGATCAAGAAATGTTGGATGCATTTCCAAGTCATGAAGAAATCAAGAATATCATTTTTCAAATGGATCCAGAGAGTTCTCCTGGTCCTGATAGTTTTTCAGGTATTTTCTACAGAACTTGTTGGGATATTATTGATACTGATTTAGTGGCAGCAATTCAATTTTGTTGGAAAAGAAGATTCATACCAAGAGGACTGAATTCTAACTTCCTAGTTCTTCTTCCTAAATGTCAAGGAGCAAAAAAAGCAAACCAGTTTAGACCAATTGGTTTGAGCAATGTACTCTTCAAAATTTTTAAAAAAATCATCACAGTAAGAATGAATAGTCTTATGGCTAAATTGATATCTCCTCAACAAGCAGCTTACGTCAAGGGTAGGAGTATTCATAAGCAAATTTTGCTTGCCTCTGAGATGGTGAATGGAATGAAAAAGAAAAGAAGAGGAGATAATGTAGATTTCAAACTTGATATTTCTCAAGCTTATAATTTTGTAAGCTGGAAGTTTCTTTTTCAAGTCCTGAAAAAATATGGTTTTTCTTCTTCATGGTGTGATTGGTTACTTACACTATTTGAATCAGCAAAAATGTCAGTTATGTTCAATGGTGGACCTTGTGGATTTTTTTCAATGGGAAGAGGATTAAAGCAGGGTGACCCATTATCACCTATTCTTTTTGTGCTAATGGAAGATGTTCTTAGCAGGAATATTTTTCAGCTGGTAAATCAAGGTAAAATACTTCCTATGGTAATTAAAAATGGTATTTATCCCCCTCATCTCTTCTTTGCAGATGATGTTTTTATATTTTGCAATGGATCCAAGAAATCTCTAAACAGTTTATTCACATTACTTGATGAATATCAAGCTAGCTCGGGTCATCTAATCAATAAGGATAAAAGCAAATGTTTCATAGATGGAGTTTCTTCTGCTAGGAAACAAAAAATTTGTGAGATGGTCAATATGGAATTATCTGAATTTCCTGATAAGTACTTAGGAGTGATTTTAGCTCCTGGAAGAGTAACTTCAGCAATGGTCTGGCCAGTGGTAGAAATGATTCAACATAGATTAGAAAGATGGAAAGGCAGATTATTATCTTTTGCTGAAAGGTTAGTTCTTATAAAATCAGTGTTATGTAGTATTCCATTATACAATATGACTGTTTATATATGGCCTGGTTCAGTCATGAAAATTTGTGAAAAACTTATAAGGAATTTCTTATGGTGTGGCAATAGTGAAATTAGAAAATTCAAAACATTATCTTAGAAGAAGGTTTGTACACCATACAATGAAGGAGGTCTTGGTATTAGAAGACTGAAAATTATTAACAAGGCTTTTCTTATGAAAATAATGTGGAAAATGGTGAATTCTCAAGATGAATGGGCTCTTTTTTTTGCTGCAAAATTTAAGAATAAACAAGGTCAATGGTTTGAAAACTGGAAACCATCTTCTGTTTACTCTGGTCTTAAATGGGCTTGGTCAACCTTGAAAGATGACATTAAGTGGATTGTTGGTGATGGAGCTGGGCTTTCAGTTTGGTTTGACACATGGTATGAAACATATCCCATGATGAATGAAATTGGATATTCTGACCTTGTTAAAAACAACATGCAGATGAAAGTGAAAGATCTGATTAAAGAAAATCAATGGGAAATTCCCAATGAATTACAATCTGTTTTTGTTATGAGAAACATGCCTGCAATTAATGGTGGAGCCGAAAACATTATATGGAATGGAAGTACAAATGGTGTTTTCACTACAGCTCTGGCAGTGGAAAAGATGAGGTTCAAGTAGCGGCAACTGGTACGGCCTTCTTTCATATGGAAAAATTCTTTACATCCTTCCATTGCTTGTAATATCTGGAAACTCCTGCAAGGAGTATATGTAGATGATGAAAAAATGAGAAATGAAGGTTATCAAATGCCTTGTAGATGATGTGTGTGTGTGGCAGAACAAGACAACATGGAGCATACCTTGTGGAAATGTGATTTTAGAACTCAAATTTGGAATTTATATATGTTATGTCTTTGTCTTTCCCAGGCCATCATCATTTGCAGATGTCTGTCAAGCAGCAACACTTCATAGTCCACTGATAAAGGAGGTCTGGATCACAACAGCTTGTGCAATAATGAAAGAATTGTGGTTCTTAAAGCACTCAATTCTATTTGAGAATGGAAGGATCAATATTCATATCCTTAAAAGTAGAATTATTAAATTTGTTCATGAAGGAGGTATTAGAATGCAAGGTAAAAGATGGGCTCATGGCTATGATTCTCAAATAATCAACTTCTTCAACTTATAGTCTAGGCTAGTTTATCTTAAGCCATAGCTGTCTTGGCTTAACTTCTTCTTCAATTCTGTCTTTTGTAATTTTGCTTTTATTTTTTAGTTGTTTGTTGTAAAACTTTGGTTTTTCAATTTAAGAAAAAAATGTGATTGAGCAAAAAAAAAAAAAAAAAGGCAAACTTCAAGTATTTATAGACAAGGAAGTTTGGACACCAAGGAATTTCCAAAAACAAAAATATTCTTAAGATATTCATTAAAGCACAAATTCGGTCCATAATTCCTGGAAATGCTCTGTCCAAAAATAATGATCGAAATCTCTCAGAAAATCTCTAATTAGTAAATGCACATTACTAATTCTTATTTTCCTAAAAATAAAGTTAAATACCTTAATTAAAAGATTCTTAACTTATTTATGTTTCGATCATGGGATTCTCTTCCCTTAGCTATTAAGGAATAACTTTGAACAATTAAAGAAATAAACATTCATAGCACGTGTTCAAAGTATGTCGACATCTTAACTTTGTAAGTTCTCTTTCGCACTTACAACCTTGAAACCGATTTGCCACACTTCCAAACAAGTTTAGAATTGGTTCATCTGACTTTCAAGAACTATGCGATTGATAAAATAACATTCAATCACAAATCATGGGTTTAACGGTTCTACCAAAACAAGTTTCGGTTCTACCTTCCATGTGAGTACTATGCATAGTCACACTAGCTTTCCAAAATTCGGTTGACTAGGTACTAGGATCGGTTCCCACATATATATGGTATCTAACTTATATGTGTTGCACATGTCCATAGGATCGGTTCCCCTTTGCCTAAAAACGTGTTGCACATATTCATAGGATCGGTTCCTCTTTCTGCTATAAACCTTGCTGCACCTCATACAAGGATCGGTTCCCCTTTGTGATGTATTGCACCTCTTACTAGGATCGGTTCCCCTTTCCCATATTTGGTCAGACATAAAATCAAAAACCCGATCATACCATCTCAAGTGATTACTTAAGATCGGTTTCACTAATAAAAGTCATACCAATACATAAGTCAGGCCTTTGTGAATAGTTCTACAAAGAACACAACAAGTCGTGAACGGTTACACACATATTGGTTGTTCATAAGATGTGCAATGAATAACAAAACCAATAACGCCTGGCGATTTCCTTTTCGATTCACAAACAAGTTTATGAACTTACTTCCTTAGAACATATGTAAAACATTATTCCCTAGGATGAAATCCTCATATCATACCCATACATAATCACGATAGCGTTCAAATGATTATGGCGATGTCTTATCTACAAATTTTAATGGTTAAGCAATAAACCTCGTATTGTATTCCTTAATACTATGTCTATCTAGAGTTCAAATATGCTTCGCAGTTTTGTTTTCAATATGCACGACTTGAAAGATACGTTAGGGAATGAAACATTTCAAGTCAAATATCACTAACCTCAAGTGGAAGGATGATTGTTGTCGTTGTAGCTCCTTGCTTCTTCCCATCTTCAAGTCTTCGCAATACTTGTAAAGTCTCAAACACTAATACTTTCAAGCTAACCTATACGAAGTCGACTCTAGTACATAATCAAGCGACTCTTAACATGAGTTTTGATTCACTAAAATATGACAACCAAACTTGACATACCAACACTTGGTGGGTTCAACCGAGCTATGCTCTAACATTTTTTACCCTAAGTTTTGAGGAATCATAAATCCTTTCCATAATAGGCTTTTTTGTAGTATATTCCACATAAAAATTACGAGCCTCCCTGTCAATGAACCTAGTTTGCATGCTTGGATCAAAATAAGTAATTTCATAATTTTGAGCACCTGAAATCTCACCACAACTCGGTCTCTTCCTAGATGCCATTGAACATTTAAGAAAAAGTTAAAGTGATGATGAAGAACTTACCGGGTACTCGAATTGCCGTTAATGGTGAAGCTCTGGAACTAGAAGGAAAAGAGAGACATAGACTAACCCGTTGAGTAGCTTTTTTGTTGTGAATCCAACGATACCAAGAACACTCAAAACGATTGAGAAAAGAGGTTTTGGAGATTAAGAGTTAGCGAACTCTTGAGTTTTCTATTATAGAGTTCTCGAACAAGAGAAGGTGGAGAAGAAAACAAGAGAAAAGCTTCTCTTTATATGTGCAACCGACCAAACAGTTCCTGAACCGGTATAACAAGTTCACGACCCGGAACCAACAAGTTCTGGTTCATGGCCTAGCTCACACATGTGAACCGCACAAGAGGGATCAAGAGCTAAATGGGTTTAACTTAAAAACCGGTTTAGATAAAGTGTGAGAACAAAACTTTCTATCATATTTAGTATCCTGACTCCAAGAGAGAACCTCATTCCAGCAGCTTTTGCACCCAAATGGGTTGAGAAATACCCAAAAAGCTGAATTAGTGGAAACCTCACAAGACTTCAGACAACCGAAAGAGTTAAATTTTTTATGTTTTTGATGTCTTGTTTTATACTCTTTTATCAGCAAGGACTGGGAATTGTTTTTAGCACAACGTAAGGCAACTTCCTTGGAAGAGAGAGACATTTTAATGTTTCTGCTAAAGATCACCATCCTGCTATTATGATAAATTGTTTCCGGAATAGACTCATGTAATGAATTCTGTTCTAGAGAGATATTCTCAGTTGAATGAGGCTTATGCTCCGTTTGTATTACAACCAATACATGACTCGTTGTACTATAAGGAAAAGGAACAGTACACTCACTTATCAATGAATCAATATCAACACTAACAAGAGCATTATTCATCATAACATGATTTAGTCTATCGAGAGAGTCTTGTTTCTTTTGGAGAACACTCTCAACATCAAGACAAAGATTCTCAAGGAGTCTTTCAACTTCTGAAACCACTTCAAGCGATTCTATTCTAGGAGGAGGATGAGATAGAATATTTTCTACAAATTTAATCAAATCAAACATGTAAGAATATTTTGTATCTCCTGGATATGGTGGCGCGTTTATTGAGATAACACTTCTGACCACAGAGTCAGATTTCTACAAACACATATTTATGAGGTCTTAGCGTGTTTGTCTGCTCTAATACCAATTGAAAAATCGGGGGTATAAAAACCACACCCAATAATTCGTTCGCAATCTATATGGACTAACTCCAATATAATTCCGAGAGAACCAGCTTGTAAAGCGAGCTCAATCAAGAAATATACCAAGGACTTATATCTCAATTTCTCAATACAATCTGCAATTGAACAGATAGAAATCTGTGAGCCCGATTAATATGAGAAATAACTTGGACAGTACCAAAGACCAATGCCCAAGTGCCAATCAATCACTATCTAACAATCAAGGTCGAATTTACCAATTGATTGAACTACGCACAACCTGTGATATTTCAATTATATAAACAAATATAATGCAGAAAACAAATTACACAAACACAAGAAGTTTTGTTAACGAGGAAAACGCAAATGCAGAAAAACCTCGGGACCTAGTCCAGATTTGAACACCACATTGTATTAAGACGCTACAGACACTAGCCTACTACAAGTTAACTTCGTACTGGAATGTAGTTGAGCCCTAACCAAGTCTCACACCGATTAAGGTATAGTCGCGTTCCTTACGCCTCTTGAACCACGCCGGATTATGCGCACTTGATTCCCTTAGCTGATCTCACCCACAACTAAGAGTTGATACGACCCAAAGTCGAAGACTTATAAACAAATCTGTCTCCCAAAGATAAGTCTATTTTGATAGATAAATATGTCTCCCACAAAAGTACCTATGAAGTTTTCTGTCTTTTGATAAATCAAGGTGAACATGAACCAATTGATAACCCTGTCTTATACTCCCGAAGAGCAGCCTAGAAATATCAATCACCTCACAATAACTTAACTATATGGTAGTAGAAGAAGTTATTGTGGAATCACAAAGAATGAGACGAAGATATTTGTGATTACTTTTTATATCTTACCTATCGGAGATAAATCTCGAGCAAATCTTAGAGAAGATAAAACTCAATATGTTAGAACAAGTAAGATCATATCATACAACTACAGAGAAAATAGTCAGGTCTGGCTTCACGAATCCCATATGAAGTCTTCAAGTCGTTAACTTATAGTGGTTTTGGAAAAAATCTAGGTTAAAGGAGAATCGACTCTAGTCACAACTAGGACACAGAAAAGTGTCGGGATTAAGTTTTCCAGTTTCTAGATTTCTCCTTTATATAGTCTTTTAAATCAGGGTTTGATTTCAATCAAAGCTAAGATAGATTAGTAACAAAGCATTCAATATTCACTGTTAGATGAAAACCTTACTTAAGATTCAAGCTAAGTCTGCTTAAAACCAAAGCAATATCTCTCCATCGTTAGATGGTCCTAGATTGTTACACACAAATGAAATATACTTTCACTTAGATATGGGCAACCGTACCTAAACGTGTATATTGAGTTGGCTCAATAATAGTTAACCGAAGTTAGCCATATGAACAATTTTGTCTTAACCACATTCGCCTAACACTTCTAGATCAACTACGATGATTAATAAATTATGAACACTAATCAAATGAATCTAATTGTGTTTCAAATAAAGTTGTTCAATTGTTCACTATTTCACAGATATATATATGAACCAATTGAATCAAAATCGGATTGATTCATAAGAATCAATTCAACCACGGTTTGCATAGATTGCATTCCTTAATTCATAAATGTATTTTTTCATGAGTATGAAAACATACTTAACCGATTTTAGAACTTTAACCACTAAGTTTGCAAACAGGTTCACAAACTATAGCTTCCGGACTTTGGTCTTGTCCAGCAGTTTGCAAACGGGTATGCATACTGCTGTCCCGGACCTTAACTCAAGTAGAACCGTTCACGTACTGGCATGAAAACTTGGTTCCCGGACTTTAAAAGTTAAAATCCTTCGCATACTAGGTATGCAAACAAGGTTTCCGGACCTGAATCATACCACAACAGTTTGCATACTGGTATGCATACTGTGCTGTATCCAAACAAAGGTTAATTGTTCTAAACTCTCATTTCAATCATTGAAACATCCTTAGAAGACGACAATAGCTGTCTCACACAAACTATTAGCTTATAAGTAATTTTCAAGTGATCGAATGATCAAATACGAATCTTTCTGAGTCGACATCGAATCATTGTCTCACACAAATCATGTAAGATGTTTCAAGGAAATTTTCACATGATCTCTTTTTACTTATTATTTTGTTTCCAACAAATTAATTGTTTCCAACTAAACTCGTCAAGAATATGATGAACGTAGCTAAAACAAAAAGCTTCCAACACATATTTCGAGAAATAGATAACCGAGTTAAACTCAGCTCGAAATATCAAATGTGTATAACATAAAAGTCTATATAGCTATACGACTTAGTCTCATTAGGAGTTAGAATAGAATAGACTTCTGAGTGATAGATAAGTTTTAGTCTCCACATACCTTTTGTTGATGAAGTTCCTCCAAGCTCGTCTCAGTAGATCTTCGTCTTCAATCGATGAACGCCTTGAAGTGTAAACCTCAACTACACATTCTATCCTAATCCGAGACATAGCTATAAGTAGACTAAAAATCAAGACTTATAGTTTTGATCAACTAAACTTGACAAACAACCTTGAGATAGCAACGCTTGCGAGTTCGACCGAGCACTGCTCTAACAATCTGCTATACTACTGTAGAAAGAGTGGTAATATGCTTTTGTGCATAAATTATAACACTTTGTTCTTTCACCTAGAGAGTTTTTTTTACGAGAGGTATGTTATGCTAATAGATGAGTCTTTTGATTTTTGATATGATGACATTGTGGAGGACCAATCCTATTTATTGATGAAGAAAGGAAGTGCATTCAAGCTAAAGCTTGATCCCGAATAACTACTGGTCTGGAAGTGGTGAATTGTATCGCGGTAAAGGAAGTTGTGATGTACGCTTTGCAAATGACGGAAACTTCAAATAATTTTTTTTTATAGGAGACTGCGTCAGTGTTTTTAAGGTTTTTAATATTTCATTAGGATGAAGAGTTGGGAAAAATCATGAAAGATAACCTAGTCTTTTTTTGGTTGCTTTAGAAGTTGTTATCCTATTTGTCTTAGAAGGCAATATCTCACCATTGTTGATGTCTTAGCCAAAGGTATTAGGGAATCTCTAGGTACTTCTTTTTCTACTTGAAATATGTCACAAGTTGATAAAGATAGCTTCTTTGAATCATTTTGTAATGGACATTGTCCAAGTCTGGTTTGAGTAATAAAAATCATATTTTCACAAAAACGAAAAAGAAAAAAGAAACAGAAAATTGAAATACAATATACAATATTGCCTCATCATTATGGAATCCAGTGTTGGACACAATCTCGTTTGAATAGTAAGACGGGATTAGTTGATGATTCTTTCTCTGTACTGAACACAAGAAAGTGTCAAATGGTGGTCTTGCGACTCATGCCATATGCAATGACTGACACGCACAGGGGTTGGCGCCCAGCTCCCGGCAGACCAGGTCAATTCAAACATCATCCATTTTGAACATTAAAAAAAAATCATCACCAATCTTAATCATTTTGTTAAAAACATTTTAACACTTATTAATCAAGACATTTAATCACATAATTGATATCTGTAAGCCAAAAAAAGAAGAGGAGTTGAATGAATATAGACTGTGAAAGTGATGGAGAGAAAGCAAGTGGAAAACTTATAGACCAAGCTTTAGACATTCCTAACTGCTTTGATAACTCCATTTTAACCACCATTTATGCTGTTCATGATAATTGTTAATACTACTAGTTTGATAAAATTTCAATTATAAAACCATAAAAATAAAATTTGGATTAGAAATGGTTACAAATTGAGTCGTGATAGAGTGCACACCGAAACAGTCTTTATTAATCTCTAGTTATCTTTGAGCAGAACCGGCTAAATGTCCCGGATAAAAAATTACAAATTGAGAACACGCGGCATCGCCACCAGTGGCCGAGGGACCTGGTTTCGGTAACTCTTCTTGTCAATCTGATACAATCAAGTATAGACTAACATTTATGGTTTATAGGGCATGGGTTCTATCATGTTGTATGCTGTACCTAGAGAGCCACTTTTCTAGGTAGCAAGGAAAAGTTGATATGTGAAGGCTCAAAAGTATGCATAGATTATAGACATGGTAAACTTAGGGATTAGTTAAAGTCTAATTAGTGTAGGTATATTCCTCATTTGCCTGTTTTTCTGTTAATAGTAATAAAAATCTTCAAATAATATCTCAATTTTTGTTGATTGCTATGAGCCTATATAACAACCAATAATGGATTTGTTAGTGTAATTATTATTCCTTGAAATTCAAGATTATATACAACAATAACGTAATAATTTTTGTCTTTTCTTTTACTTTTAACCTTTAATGGTAAAAACACAGCCATTTTCTTTTGCTTTTTGGTTACAGGTGGGATGATTTCATTGGCGCCTGATATATTTCATTATCCAATATTATTAGATATGATCAGTAACTAATCTTAAACAACCAAAATAAAAGGCTAGAGATTAGTTAAGAGCTTAATTATTAGAGATTACAGTAAAAAGATTTGTCTAAGTAACAGAACTGAAATGTGACATGAATTTGTCTTATAATGAAGGATGCTTAAATAATACTACTCCATTATCAAAGAATCTTAGCTCACCAAATATGTAAAATCACAACCACCATTAATCACTACTCTCTGTACAGTCTCTCTCACTCACTATAGCACTTCCTCCTCTTGCTGTTTCATCTATAAATACTTTTCTGGTTTCACTTCATTTCAACACAACAAAGAGAAGGAAAAAAAAACTGAGTATTTGAAAACATTTTAAGTAGTCATGGCAGGCATTAGTGTTGCAGCAGTGTTGAGTTTTCTTATAATGTTCTCATTTGTTTCTTCTTTTGGTGATGCTCTGAGCTCAAACTACTATGCCAAGACTTGCCCAACAGTCGATACAGCCGTTACCGATGCTATGAAAAGTGCGTTTAACAAAGACAAAACTGTCGCTGCAGCGATTCTTAGGATGCATTTCCATGATTGTTTCATTAGGGTAAGTAATTTCATATTATCCTTTTAGATTTATGCACACAAGTCACAAATACTCTTGGTTTGTCTCTAAAAGAGATACTTATATGTTTTATTGGTCATTTGCAGGGTTGCGATGGATCAGTCTTGTTGGATTCAGCGGGAGGCAACACTGCTGAAAAGGATGGACCTCCTAACATTTCTTTACATGCATTTTATGTTATCGACAACGCTAAGAAAGCTCTCGAGAAGGCATGTCCTGGTGTGGTCTCATGTGCTGATATCCTAGCTCTTGCAGCTAGAGATGCTGTCGTATTAGTAAGCTAGCTAATCCAGCACTTTGCACTAATTTCGTTCAACTCTGCTTGAGATGTTTGATTTTGATGGTTAGAACTTACTTCTAATGTTATTTTTGTAGTCTGGTGGACCAAATTGGGATGTGCCCAAAGGAAGAAAAGATGGAAGAGTTTCAAAGGCTAGTGAAACAAGATCACTACCAGCACCTTCATTTAACTTCTCTCAATTACAACAAAGTTTCTCTCAGAGAGGTCTCTCCTTGAACGATCTAGTGGCTCTCTCAGGTATATAACAGGAATTTATTTTTCTTACACCGCAGTTACACCGACCGGCCTTGGGTGCATATTGTAGATATTTGGAAATTCGAACTGAGGTTTTGTATTGTGAAATATTGCAGGAGGACACACACTTGGATTCTCTCATTGTTCATCATTCAACAGTAGAATCCACAACTTCGACGCCACTCACGACGTTGATCCATCGCTACGTCCTGCATTCGCGGCTAGCTTGAAGAGAGTTTGTCCAATACACAACAAAGTGAAGAATGCGGGTCTAACCATGGATCCGTCTGCCACCACATTCGACAACACCTACTACAAATTACTTCTGCAGGGGAATTCTTTGTTCTCTTCTGACGCATCTCTCTTGGCTTTGCCAAAAACTAAAGGACTAGTCAACAAATTTGCAAATTCAAAACAAGCTTTCAAGGATGCATTTGTCAAGTCCATGATTAAGATGAGCAGCATCAGTGGTGGTCAAGAAGTTAGATTGAATTGCAGAGTTGTTAATTAAGCTTAATGGGTATTAAACAAGTTTTTATCTATGGATCTAAGATTATTGTCATGCATCATGCATTTAAATTAGAGTACTTTATTGAAAATGTGAGTTAGTGGTTATCCATGAAGTAACTGGGTGTACCTATTATCATATGTCGAAGAAATATGTGTGGGCTTTGAAATTTGATTACATTATTATGTACTAGTAAAAAATTTAAGTATCATTGTAGCAGTGCAAAAAAAAATGTTTAATGGAGAATTGGAGTTGTCTTTCATATTTAGTAGGTCTCTTCTTTCTTTTTGGTCAATGGTCAAAAATGAAAATCATGTGCAAAGTGACAGAAATGGAAGGATTGTGACAAGTAAATTTTGGCAAGACGTTATGCTAAAACTTGGCCCAGAGGATTAGGCAAGTGCTATCTTTTATCGGAAACATGCATATTTGTTTGAATTCTCTCGTTCCGCAGTTGCCAAACGTACATGGGAACTATACCCATGGCCACGGGGATCGCTATCAGAGATCTCTCCATCTCCAGGCTTTAAAGCTTATAAAGTCAATTGAAATAAAAAACATTCCCTATAGATTTCATTTTCCAAATTTATTCTTCTACACTTGAACACGCTTTACGCTTCTACTCAAAGGCATATATATTTCCTTAACCAAGCTTCCTTTGGGTAAAGGCCTCCCTTGCTTTTCAATTCTCCAAAGTCATCACCACATTTAAGCAAGGAACCATTTGTTCACTACAAGGAACCATTTCCCCATCAAATCAATAGCATCCGTATCCGTAGACAAAGATTATACGAATACGTAAAAATCCAAATCAATATCAATTATTCACATCATATGCAACCTGAACTTGAATTATCAGCATTTCCGCGATACAGATAAACTAAGAATCTTGGATCAGTGTCGACATATATAGATACGTATCGGCCGGTACGGCTATACAACGAGCCGTGGTGCGCAGCACGGACTTCCTGGAACAATCAGGGGTATGTACGTATTTTTCTCGAAAAATAGTCAGATACTTTAAAAAGTACCTATTAAAACTGCAAAAGTACGAATATATCCCTGCCTGCATCGCTTAATAGTTTTTCAGCTTCCTTCTTCCACCCGCTCAAATCAGTCTTAGTAGCAGTCAGGACCGTCTTGTGAAGAAGAACCATTCCATTACTCTATTTTAAAAAGAAAAACAAGAACATTTTCGATTCAAAGGTAAATCATCATCACCAACATCTTTACAGTTTTATCCGATTATCTTAATCTTTATTGGTTGTCTGTAATACCTGTAAATCATCGACTGATTTTTGTGCAAACTAAATGCTTTTTGTTAGAAAATCTTGAACCGATTTCCAGCTGATTAATTAGGTTAGATTTTTGTTAAAAATCTTGAATCATCGATTTCTCTTTGGTATAAGTTTGAGCTGCCGCTAGGGCTTTTTTCAAAATCGGATTACTGTTTAGTTTAAAGAATCGAGCTTTTTGTGAGGATTTCATTGTTATGTGCAATCTCTAGTCATTTTGAATAAGATTATTATTGTTATTATGAAATTGGGATTTTGAGATTATTATTGGTGGAATAGTATCTGATTCTTGTGTGTGTATCGGTGGTTTGCTAGTTGAGTTTTTCAAGATGGGGAAGGAGCATCTCCCTGATGATGCCAATGTCTCTGAACCTAAGGAGGATGATATGCAAGATGATAAGGGATTAACGCTGGCGAAGGATGAGGTTTTGGTTGGGTCAACTGAGAGCAAGGAAACAGTTGAACAGGTGGCTGGAGGAAATGTTGGCAATGGTACTACTTATATCTACAGACAAGATGTTGTTAGGTTTCTCAAAGATGATCGTGGTGTTGTTGGGATTGTGACTGAGGTTGCTGGTGATACCGATTCAGATGAAAGTGACACTAGTGAGGACGAAGACGACGACGATGATGATGCAGCTGGCGCTGCTGATATCAAAGGTGGTGATAATGAGAAGGAGGTTAAGGCTGTTGTTGCTGATGAGGAGGACAAGGAGGATGGGGATGAGGAGGACAAGGAGGATGGGGATGGGTCCGACTCGGACGAGATGGTCGACGATGAGGAAGACGAGGAAAGCGATGAAGAGGAGGAAAGCGATGATGAGAAGAACCCCCCTCTTCCAGCTGACCAAGTTCGAGTTATGTGGATGGATCGTTCGGAGACAACTCACCTTATTAGTGATGTGGAAGTGATTGATAGGGGGTTTCTGCATGGGGATATAGTTGCATCTGCTGCAGATGCAACGGGACAAGTTGGTATCGTAGTGGATGTCAATATCTCTGTTGATTTACAAGCTGCAGATGGGTCCATCATAAAGGATATCTGCTCTAAAGATTTGAAACGTGTAAGGGATTTCACAGTTGGAGACCATATAGTTTGTGGACATTGGTTGGGAAGAGTGGAAGATGTTCTGGATAATGTAACAGTGAAATTTGATGATGGGGCGGTTTGTAAACTTATGAAAGTTGACCCCTTGCGGCTCAAGCCAGTTGTCAAGAATATCCTTGAAGATGGCCATTTTCCTTACTACCCAGGCCAGCGAGTCAAGGCAACTTCTTCAGTTTTCAAGAATGCTAAGTGGCTTTCTGGTTCATGGAAAGCTAGTCGTTTGGAAGGACTTGTTACTAAAGTTACTGTAGGTTCTGTTTTCGTCTACTGGATAGCTTCAGCTAGCTCTGGGTATGGTTCTGAATCCGCAATTCCTCCAGCCGAGGAACAGAGTCCAAAAGGTTTAAAGCTGTTATCTTGTTTACAACATGCAAATTGGCAAGTGGGTGACTGTTGTCTTCTTTCATCTACTGCACCAGTTTCGTCCATCCCAATTGAGAATGAATCTTCGCAGACAATGTCTGATCTTCCAGTTGAGGATGGATTAGATTCTGGTGAAGATCAAGAGAAATATGAAGGGCACACTGAGTCCATGGATCTTGATGCAGTCCCTAATCTGGATGTAAATAGTGTAAATATAGAAAGTACTACCTCACTGAAATCCGGCTCTTACAGCAGTTCTTTAACGATATCCAAGGGTCCTATGCATGAAGGTCGGCCTCTTCAGCGCAAAAAGCTGCGTAAAGTCATGGTGAAGAGAGACAAAAAAGTTAGAAGAAAAGAAGACAATTTTGAAAGAGCATTAGTGATTGCAAATACAAAGACAAGGGTTGACGTCGTGTGGCAAAGTGGAAAAACTGAAGTTGGACTTGTGTCAACAACTTTAATATCAGTCGAAAGTCCTGGTGATCATGAATTTTATGCTGAGCAGTATGTGGTGGAGAAAGCTTCAGACGACGATGACGTTTCTGAAGTTAGGCGTGTTGGGGTTGTGAAGAGTGTTAATGCAAAGGAGAGAACAGCGTCTGTGAGGTGGTTGAAGCCAGTTGCCAGGCCTGAAGACCCAAGAGAATTTGATGAGGAGGAAGTGGTAAGTGTATATGAACTTGATGTGCATCCTGACTATGACTATTGCCATGGGGACGTAGTTGTAAGGCTGTCTCCAGTTTGTGTTTCGACCGAGGACACTGAACGGCAGGTTGATTCACACGGAACAAATCCCGATGTGAAAAAGCATTTAGGATCATCCAAAGAAGAAGACAAGTCAAACGATGAATCTCATGGGGATTTTTCAGATCTCTCTTGGGTAGGAAACATAACTGGTCTTAAGAACGGGGATATTGAAGTTACGTGGGCTGATGGCATGGTTTCAACGGTATGTCTCACCCCTAATTCTTCGATTTATTGCTTCTTTATCTTCTAATGCCAAGTTTTTATAGATCATATCTTCAAATAGTTAGAATTCTTATTTTGTTTCACATTTTTTACTTTTACTGCCCCTTAAAAAAGGCATCCATTCTAATGTTTTAATAGTGGGGTTAGGAACTAATTTATCTAGAAGTAGCGACACTATAAACAATAATAAAAGTAGGAAAAGCATTTTAAGCATCATTTAAGGGAAAACCCACCACACTGATCTGGTAATTTGTCTTAGGTTGGGCCTCAAGCAATCTACGTGGTTGGTCGGGAAGATGACGAGGAATCTATTGGAGCGGGGAGTGAAGAAAGTGATGATGGAGGAGCAAGTTGGGAAACAGTTCAAGAAGATGAAATGGATCCACTTGAGAATGCTGAAGAGGTATTTCTTTCTTTTATTTAAACACTATTTTTTGTGGATGATCTTCAAGTTACCAGTTTGGAAGCTTAGTAACCTTCACCAGAGGGACGTCACCTGTTAAATGTTGTAGTAACTCCCATTTCCGCTTTCTTATCTTTATATATTTTTACTAAGGAAGAAATTATTGGGGACTTAAACTGTGGTGCTATCTGTCTTATGGAGTACCTTTATCCATGTTATTGTATGCTATTTCATTCTTCTATTTTTGTTAATGAATGGGATGCTAATGGTTTATCTACAGGAAGCTCCACAGCTAAATGTTCACATCAATGGTGAGGAAGAAACACTAGTTCACTCAGAAGAGAACAGCTCTAATCGAAATGGACCACTTTCAATTCCTCTTGCTGCCCTTGACTTTGTTACCCGGCTCGCTGTTGGGATTTTCTCCTTAGGAAAAAGGCAGGCTGATCCTCTGTCTTCAGATTCCATTGGTGAGAGTGATCCTACATTACTGGGGATTAATGATTTCCCTGAGAGAAAAACAGCAATTGGTGAACCAAGTAGCTCTTTAGATAATAATGATGATAGTTATAGTGCAGAAGCTGCACACGTAAATGCCGAGGGACTTGGTCTTCTATTGGAGGGCATGGAGGTTATGAAGGTAACTGAGGCTTTCAGCAGCTTGAGGACTGAAGATCCTAGTTCTCCCAGCATGACAGGATCTGGTGAAGATGATACTAGCTCCTTTAGACGATTCGATACGGCCAAAGATCCTCTTGACCATTACTATTTGGGAGAAAACGGACAGGTAGACTTTGTTTTTTTCTCCTTGATTTGTGTTTTGTTCTTTAATTTTGATTTGGACTTCTCTGTGCAGAAATGTACGTTAGAATTTTTTTATTAGTTGGCCATTGACACCTGTGCTAGTTCCACCTATGTAGTGTGTATATAACCTACAACGAGTAAGAAATGGAAAGATTGGAATATACTGAACGGTTTGGACGTGTGTTTCTTTTATTTGTCTGTTTCGTTCCCATTTGTTTGAATATTTCATCCCTGAATTTGTATCACATCAGTGTAGTTTTGAGTTCTTTATGGCGTATTTCTAATGTCGGAATTTGTTTTGGTTCTGTTAGTTCGGTTGTGCACAGTATTTACCTGTTATACCACCACATGTTTTTAACGAAGTTGCATATGTCATCATATCTAAATCTGGTGTGGCCTCTCAATTTTCAGAATAACGGAAGGAAGTGGCTCAAGAAGGTTCAGCAAGACTGGACCATCCTTCAGAAAAACCTTCCGGGTATGTTTGATGACATGTTGATTTCTTAAAATTAAGAAGAAAGAAAGAAAGAAAGAAAGAAAGAAAGAAAGAAAGAAAAAGAAAAGTCCATGATCCATATTCTTACGGAACAGAACCTGTAGATTGAAAGCTCATATGCTTTTCTTACAGGTACCATATATGTGCGGGTTTATGAAGATCGAATGGATCTGATAAGGGCAGTAATTGTCGGGGCATATGGGACACCATACCAAGATGGCCTCTTTGTTTTTGATTTTCACCTTCCTCCAGAATATCCTCAAGTTCCACCGGTAAGAAAATTTACAAATGCATCTGTCAAGTCAATTTTCGTCTTTAGTTGGATTAAGTAAAAATTTGGGGGAAAAGAAAGTTCACATGTTGAAAGTTTCTATGATACTGCAGTCGGTATACTATCATTCTGGTGGCTGGCGGATAAACCCAAATTTATATGAAGAAGGCAAAGTGTGTCTTAGCCTTTTAAATACCTGGACTGGCAGAGGAAATGAAGTTTGGGACCCATCATCTTCCAGCATCCTTCAAGTCCTAGTTTCTCTCCAGGGTTTGGTGCTGAATTCTAGGCCATATTTCAATGAAGCTGGGTATGATAAGCAGGTCGGAACAGCCGAAGGAGAGAAGAACTCATTATCATACAATGAGAACACTTTTTTGCTTAACTGCAAGTCAATGATGTATCTTATGCGAAAGCCTCCTAAGGTGAGACATCATATTTTATAATTTCTTATATTTACCATGAGCCATTTTTCTTTGTGTCAATATTTTGTATCTATAACAACCTAAGGGTATGGTTTAAAGCAAAGCTGTAAGGCCTTGGTGATGTGTAGAAAACAACAAGGAAATTATGTCCTTGACTATCTCTTCGCATCGACAGGTCTAGCTATTTCACTTATCTAACAATGAAATTCTATGTTTGTAACTGGTGTAGGATTTCGAAGAGCTTGTTAAGGACCATTTTAAGAGGCGGGGTCATTACATCCTTAAAGCCTGTGAAACATATATGAACGGATACTTAATTGGCTCTCTTACGGATGATGCTTCACTAACTGATAACAGCAGTGACAACTCAACATCAGTTGGTTTCAAGTTGATGTTGGCTAAGATAATGCCAAAGCTAATTTCTGCATTAAGTGAAGTTGGTGCGCATTGTGATGAATTCAATCATCTACGAGATTCATGACAGAATAGAAACAGAAGGATGCATCCAGGGCCCCTGACATAAAGTGGCCAAAGTTCAACTTTGGGCAACATACTTTTAGGGGCATCATTTTTTATTTTATTTTTGCTAAGATATATTGAATTAATGATATAAGTTTTTAACAAAAAAATCAACACCTTTTTTTTGGGTGTATTCAATTTATAGATAATTGAGATAAATCCTTGGTATTCAAACTAGCAAAAATTCACCAAAGCGGATCTAGGGGAAGCTAAAAACCTTCTGGACACTTTACTATTTTTTGGGAAAATCACTGGCCAGATAGTTAATTTACAAAAATCAAGTGTTTATTTAATCCCGTATCCATCCAAACATGGGAAAGTTATGACAAAAATTCTAAAAGTCCCTTTGATGATTAAAAATGATAGATATTTGAGTACATCTATTTTCTTTGATAAGAATCGAAAAACCAACTTTGAGCCTGTACTTCAAAAATATTATTCCACTCTACAAGGCTGGAAATCCAAACTTCTATTCCAAGCGGATATGACAGTTTTGATTAAATCGATTCTTCAAGCCTACCCAACTTGTCAAATGCAAGTCCTAGTTCTGGCAAAAGAAACTCTAGATCAACTTGACCAAATTTGAAGAAACTTATGGTGGAAAAAAGAAAGGAAAAAAAGGCAAGGAGGTTTCATAAGAGCTTGGACAAGTATATGCAAGCCTATCTCTCAAGGAGGTTTAGGAATTAAAAACCCGCATCAATTTAATATAGCTCTCCTCACAAAACTTGCCAATAGGTTAATCACTTAACAAGATCAATTATGGGTTAAACTTCTTAAAGCCAAGTATTTCCCAAATTCACACCCACTTGAAGCCTCTAGAACTTCGAATTTGTCGTGAATTTGGACGAGCATCCAAAAAGGTTAAGAACTGATTAAGGGAAATTTTGTTTGGCAATTCAAAAACGGAGCATCGATAAAAATATGGTAGGACATGGATTCTAAAATGCGGATATTGTCCACAAAATTCCCAACTTACAAGATCAGGCACCAAAAATGGTACAAGAGTTAATAACGGAGCAAAAAAAAATGGGATCAGGAAAAACTAAACAAATATTTTTACCCAGAGGATAAAAAAAAAATCAATCTATAAATTCAAGAGACAAGAGCAAGAAATTATTAGATGGAGGCATCATCACTCAGGGAAATTCCCGGCTAAGAATATTTATAATTTTCTAGCCAAGCATCAAAATAATAATGACATTTTAGACTTTCCCTGGGAAAAAGTTTGGAAAATTCAGGCAATCCCACGAATAAGACTTTTCATTAGGAAACTAGCTCAAAAAGCTCTTTCAACTTCTTCGAGACTGGGAGCTCATTATCCAGATATTGATACGAACTGTCAGATGTGTGATAATCAAGCGCAGGAAACGGAATACCATCTCTTCGGAGAGTGTCCTTTCGCAAAAACAATTTGGTTTAGTCTCTCCCTCGAAAATTTAATCTTAAACTGCAATACATATATGATTATTTCTTAGGTTAGATGGTGGACTACATAACCTGATTTAGTCAATTTACAGGAAAGAATATCCACCATCATTTGGTTCATCTGGAAATATAGATGCTCGGTTGTTTTTTAGAAAATAAATCCAGACCCGGTCAATCTAATAGGCAAAATTAATAGATTTTTACAATCTACCTCTTTGAATATCCTTCAAGATGATATAAACATACAAAAGAAAATCTCAATCAATTACTCCTGGTCCAACCTAAATTCAGATTGGATAATTTTTGTAGATGCGTCCTTTAAGAAAGAAGATTGGTCGATGGGTTATGCATGTATCCTATACTCAGCGGATCATGAGACTTTCATGCACTTATCAGCGGGTTCGGAGTGGGATACGTCAGCATTTCGCGCAGAAGCAAAATCTTTACTAAAGGAAGTTACTTGGCTAAAAGAAAATATTTTTTCTAGCGTTTCAATAGTCACAGACTGCAAAGTCCTGGCAGACAACATAAACAAGGTATGTTCATACTTTTCGTGGACAACGGAAAACACTATGCAGGGAGCAAGGATAATTTTGAGTGAATTACCTCAAGCTAAAGTGAAATATATTGCGTGGAAGCATAATTCAGCAGTGAGTTACATTGCCAAGGAAGCAAGGATTAAAAATCTTTAGCATATTTCGACCAAACTGCATCAAAAAGTTCAGAAAACTAGCATAGATACTAATGTTTTTGATAAAAAAATGAATTTGTAACCCTCTTGTATTACATTTGCTAGTTAATATATGATATTTTTCCATTAAAAAAAAACTAGAATTATATACTTTTATACAAATCCGAGGGTTCAAAAGCATGGATATTTAATTCCACAAAATCCGAGGTATTCAAATTAGATATCTTAATGTTCCTAAAAATCTTTCGTATTCAATTTATATGTTTTTATGATCCAAGAATTCTGTGAATTTTTCTGATCAAATTATGGAACAAAATACCTTTTTTTTCCTCTCCAAATCTCTAGCTACGGGAAGAGAATTTTATGGGTTCTTGAGCGAAAATTTCTATCACGAACATAACACTCGAGATAACTATCTATCGAGAATGATATCAGTTTCCCTCATTCAGTGAGACAACTGCAAATAAACATTAGTCTTACCACTTCGTCAGTACCCCATAATTTTATACGATTATAGTAGTTCAAGTCATATCAGTTTTCCTTGGTAAATCATCAAAACAAATTTTACTTTTTCAAATTTTTCCGTTTTTATAATAAATATCAATCAAAAAAGTACCCAAGTATTCATCTTAATCAAAACTCACTTTGATAGCAAACTTATGAACTTGGTAACTTGTTTTACCTATTTCAACTATGTGCAAGCTAGAAACACAATTGATTATAAGATCATGATAATAAGTTTCAATCGGACATTTTATTAAATGCTAACTGCATTTCATATAGACAACCTGATTTTGAACTTTATTATTCCATACAAATCTCTAAAAGATTCCACTTTAATCCATGATATTTTAACATAAGTCCATGGATATATAATGAAATCTTATAAATCCATATATTTCATGTAAAAGAGGAATCCACACTTATCCTTAAAACTCTTGGTCGAATACATCGCTGTTAAATAGTTTGTTGGTATTCCTGGTGTTTTGGGGTAAAAACCGATTCTGCTGGAAATGGTAAATTTGGGTGTGCCGCCGAGAAACCAATCTAAATCCTAAACAAATGCACTGCACGGGAGTACTTTAGATTCGAGAGATCATTATGTACAATTCCGGCCTAAACCAAGAAATGGTCGTTTCAGACTTGCTTCGGTCACAAAGTGAAGGAGAAGGGTTGATCTTAGGGAGGGAAGCGAAGAAGGTGTTTAATTAAGATTTTTGATTGTGGTTGTTGTAGTAGTAAAGATTCGAACTCTAAGACTTGTTAAGATTGATTTTAAAGGAATAAAATAGAGAGTTACTGGGTCTAGGATTCGGCCAAACTCATATCAATAGGTTCAATTATTCATTCTCAAACAATTATCGCTCGACAAGTAAAACAACATCGACTCTTATTCTTGCCAAGGTAGATTCTCCAAACATTAATTATAAATCGTAAGCATGGGACATCAAACATCTAAGCAAGAATGACCCATCTAATAAAATAATAACTAATTTTTTCAAATCATAATTCTATTTTAATTAAGTGCAAAAGTCAAATAGAAAATAAAACAAATTCACCCAAGTATGAAGTCCGGCTTCCTCCGTCGACCCAGTATTGGGTTTAGCTCCACATGGTGAAAACACTCTCAAAATAATATTTCATTGCTTAAAAAGGTGTTCACAAGGAGAAAAGGTATAAAACAGGGCTTTTGTAACAGTTATAATTGTTACAGATACAACAATAAACTGTTACTGATGTTGTAGCTTCTACGACTGTCACTATGTGTCGCAACCACTGTAGATATACGACCCACGGCTAAGTATCGTTATCACTGTTGGAAAACGACTGTCTTTGCAAGTCTGTTCTTCGTTCTTCACTGTTTTTCTGCTGCTGCTGCAGATTTCTCTGCAGCAATTCTCTCGACTCTGTAGCCTCCCCAATCACTCGATATCTTTTCTAAGACATCCGATGGCCTTTTTATACCTCACCAGCACCAAATCTTCCACTATAACTCCGTATAATTTTCTCTTCAATTCTCAGCAGATGCGGGGATATTTCTTTCCTGTTTTTCTTCTCTTCACGCCTCTGCTGCTGTCAAATCTCTTCAAACGCGTGCCATACACATTCTGATGGAGTAGTACTCGGTTTATTCACACAAGAAACTTCCAAAAATGTAGTCGAAGTCCAAAAATATCTCACATGAATATTTCACAGGAATATGCTTTATCTTGTTTAACTCCACGTAGCTTTCCTTTTCTTCTCATATGCGTGCTCTGAGCTGGATTTCCTTGTTTATGTTGGCTTGATAGGGTAGAATTTTGTTGAGTAAAGAAGAAAATCTTCTCCCATGCAATACGTATCATCAAATATTCCGTGATAATCTTCCTCTTTAATGCAGTTCCCTGCATTATCAAAACTCCGTGTAACTCCTTGATTTTCTTAATTACAGCGCACTTACCATTCCTGTTTGGTAAGAATAAGTCATTCTCCAACGAAAACAGAAAGAAAATCTCGAGAAGATCTCTTGTAATAACTTCCCGAAACTCGATATCTTTTCCACACTCTGTTTCGCTTCACACGGATATCCAACCCAATTCTTTCGAATACAATGACTATACCAAGCCTGTTTACTGCTAACAGGTCCAACAGAACTGAATCCAGCGATTGAATCTTCTTTAATTGCCACCAAAAATCGAACCCTAATATTTGCTGCCATTTTCCCGCCAAAAACCAGATTCAAATGGGGAAGAAGATGGTCGCCCCTTAACAGAGATGGGGTGCGAATATCCAAGGGTGTAAATAGTAATTGAGGTGCCCCTTATCAATGAGGTGTCCCTTAGTAATTGAGGTGCCCCTTAACGAGTCCGAATAACATGTGTCCTCCGGGGGGTGCTTTTAACAACTTTTCGAGCAACATTTTCCACAAGAGCTTATTTCCTTAAAAACACTTAAAACAAGATTATTAGTGATAAAATGAGTCCCAGCTAATGTATTTATGAGTGAAAATGTGTTGCACTTTCGTGCTTATCAAATTCCCCCACACTTACATTTTGCTAGTCCTCGAGCATAACAGAAAATTGACCCGCTACACAGCTGGTCATAAGAGAGAGTTAGACCCGCTACACAGCTGGTCATGACAAATGCCATACACAAGACCCGCGACATAATTTTTTATTTTTTTATTCTTTTAGAGACCCGCTACACAACCGGTCATAACATGCAAGAAAAAAGAAAAGACCCGCTACACAGCTGGTCATAACCCTAACAATCATAATATATATTTTTTTTATAGACCCGCTACACAGCTGATCATTCATTTTTTTTTTTTATTTTTTTTTGTAGACCCGCTACACAGCTGGTCATAATATGCAAGAAAATTCCTGAAAAAGAAAAATAAAATGTTAACCACTCCCCCACACTTAAACATTACATTGTCCTCAAAGTAATTGAGTCATCAATGCAAAACTTAAGATGGGAAACCCATAAGATGCAAAAAAAAAACGAAAATATAAAAATAAAAATACACCTACTGGAATGTACAAAAAGGATCCCCATAAACTAATAACCTGAAAACTTGGGGATCAACCCAAAATACAATATTTACAAACGACATCTTCACACTTATGTCATGAAAACGCGGAGACGCTGAAACTAACAAGAACCAAGATTTACCCCTAAACCAAGTTTTTTTGCACAAGGAAGTGCGTAAAGAACACAATATGGGGATTCTATTGAGACTGCGGAATTATCAATCGGCTCATGCACTGTATCAGGAATAGGCAAGTCCTCTGGGTATTTAGATGCAAAGTACTCCAATAAAATTTTAGAAGCACACAATTCTAACCCTAAATTAGGTAACTTTTGGAAGTCTACGGGTCTAGAAACATCCTCTAAGTTGGGTGAATTATCTTGTGGGACGGATTCATCTATGGAATTAGGCAAATCATCAAAACAGTCATCCATAGGGTCATCTTCAAATTCTGTCTGGAACAGAGAGTCACTACCAGATTTATCATCATCAGCAAATAATCTTTGACATTCAAGAACTCTCAATATTTGTTCCAAACTAGGCGGTGTGTGTTTGTAATACTTCTCATATATCTCTAGAGGAGATTCTTCACTTACCTCATGTAGAGTAGAAACTCCATACCATTGCATATGCATGTATTCAGCAAGCGTCATCTCAGATGAGGTTTCCTGATAATTTGACTTTCTACGAATATATTCCGCCAGCGTCATCGTAGGTGGCGTCTCCTCAGAAGAATTCATCATCCTCAAAAACTCCCTGAAAAAAATACAAAAAGAAACATATAAAAAGGAAAAAAGAAAATCTAAAATGAAATTAAAATATTGTACAAAACAAATAAAAATAAACCTAAAAATTAATCTAAAAACAAATACGCGTCGGCGGCGCCAAAATGATTAAGATTTTTGATTGTGGTTGTTGTAGTAGTAAAGATTCGAACTCTAAGACTTGTTAAGATTAATTTTAAAGGAATAAAATAGAGAGTTACTGGGTCTAGGATTCGGCCAAACTCATATCAATAGGTTCAATTATTCATTCTCAAACAATAATCGCTCGACAAATAAAACAACATCGACTCTTATTCTTGCCAAGGTAGATTCTCCAAACATTAATTATAAATCGTAAGCATGGGACATCAAACATCTAAGCAAGAATGACCCATCTAATAAAATAATAACTAATTTTTTCAAATCATAATTCTATTTTAATTAAGTGCAAAAGTCAAATAGAAAATAAAAAAAATCACCCAAGTATGAAGTCCGGCTTCCTCCGTCGACCCAGTGTTGGGGTTTAGATCCACATGGTGAAAACACTCTCAAAATAATATTTCATTGCTCAAAAAGATGTTTACAAGGAGAAAAGGTATAAAACATGGCTTTTGTAATAGTTATAATTGTTACAGATACAACAATAAACTGTTACTGACGTTGTAGCTTCTACGACTGTCACTATGTGTCGCAACCACTGTAGATATACGAACCACGGCTAAGTGTCGTTGTCACTGTTGGAAAACGACTGTCTTTGCAAGTCTGTTCCTCGTTTTTCACTGTTTTTCTGCTGCTGCTGCAGATTTCTCTGCAGCAATTTTCTCGACTCTGTAGCCTTCCAGTCACTCGATATCTTTTCTAAGACATCCGATAGCCTTTTTATACCTTACCAGCACCAAATCTTCCACTATAACTCCGTATAATTTTCTCTTCAATTCTCAGCAGATGCGGGAATATTTCTTTCCTGTTTTTCTTCTCTTCACGCCTCTGCTGCTGTCAAATCTCTCCAAACGCGTGCCATACACATTCTGGTGGATTAGTACTCGGTTTATTCACACAAGAAACTTCCAAAAATGTAGTCGAAGTCCAAAAATATCCCACATGAATATTTCACAGGAATATGCTTTATCTTGTTTAACTCCACGTAGCTTTCTTTTTCTTCTCATATGCGTGCTCTGAGCTGGCTTTCCTTGTTTATCTTGGCTTGATAGGGTAGAATTTTGTTGAGTAAAGAAGAAAATCTTCTCCCATGCAATACGTATCATCAAATATTCCGTGATAATCTTCCTCTTGAATGCAGTTCCCTGCATTATCAAAACTCCGTGTAACTCCTTGATTTTCTTAATTACAGCGCACTTACTATTCCTGTTTGGTAAGGATAAGTCATTCTCCAATGAAAACAGAAAGAAAATCTCGAGAAGATCTCTTGTAAGCACTTCCCGAAACTTGATATCTTTTCCACACTTTGTTTCTCTTCACACGGATATCCAGCCCAATTCTTTCGAATACAATGACTATACCAAGCCTGTTTACTGCTAACAGGTCCAACAGAACTGAATCCAGCGATTGAATCTTCTTTAATTGCCACCAAAAATCGAACCCTAATATTTGCTGCCATTTTCCCGCCAAAAACCAGATTCAAATGGGGAAGAAGATGGTCGCCCCTTAACAGAGATGGGGTGCGAATAACCAAGGGTGTAAATAGTAATGAAGGTGACCCTTATCAATAAGGTGTCCCTTAGTAATTGAGGTGTCCCTTAACCAATAGTGAGAGTCCGAATAACATGTATCCTCCGGGGGTGCTTTTAACAACTTTTCGAGCAACATTTTCCACAAGAGCTTATTTCCTTAAAAACACTTAAAACAAGATTATTAGTGATAAAATGAGTCCCGGCTAATGTATTTATGGGTGAAAATGTGTTGCACTTTCGTGCTTATCAGTGTTGAGATCCAAAATATTGAATTTTGAAGGTGTGGATGTTTTATGACTTGTATTAGAATATGGAACTAGCTTGCGGAATGTAAGCTATTAGTTCTTGGTGTTTTCTGGATACTTGTGTTGATAACCCTTGTTTTTTGTCGAAATAGGTCGAAAACCTATTTATACAAGTCATGATTGAGCACACACCTGATCCCGTAGGAAGTGGAGACAGTTAAGTAGTGGAGAAGTGGAGTCATGTAAAAAGTGGTGACCATCTTGTTTCTATCACGAGGGAAGACTGGTCATCCTTACACTCACTACTCACTTACTGCTCATTAACCTTCCGCTCTTTCCTGACACTTTCTCGTAATGGGCGTGTTGCACGCCGCACGCTGTAAACTGCCAGACCAATACCCCAGTGAGCATCCCCCAGTTTGTGACATGTTTGATGTCTCGGGTATTTTCGTGGAAAATATGCAGCAGATTGCTGAGTGGGTCTTGTGTGCAAGACCTAGTTATTCTGACCAATCGCGCGCAAACTAAGCGGCGGGTGATCATGTGTGGCGAGCTAGGTCATGAGACTTGTCGCAAAAAATAGTGTGTGACGCTATTAAGTTAGTCTTGGTTGGTCACCTGAGATTTAATCTAGGTCGCGAAGTTGGACGACCGAGATTGTAATTTATGGAAGAGGGTGGCCGTTGATTATGGCCACATCTTGTTGGCGCCTGCCAGTGGCATAATGGCATAATTGGCGCCTACCAGCGGCATAGTGTCGGAGTGGCACATGCTGATGCAGTTTTTACAAGTGGTAAGTAGAAGGTTCGATTCTCAGACTATTTTCTAAGGTTGGTTTTAAGATTATAAGACAAAATACTCGAAAACTAATTAATTTTTGTTAACCAAGGAGAGATAAACCTACGACTTTAGATTCCACTATTTCTGATGGTTGTAAATTTAACAATTTATTATCTCAAACAATTACTCATAAAATACTCAAAACCATATCGAACCCAATCTCATGTTTTGGAAGATAAAACGTATAAATTAATTATGCGACTGTCGTCATTACAAAAATATAATCTCCTTCTCTTATAAAAATATTTGTAGAAACTACCAAAAACAATTAAAATGAAGCATTTTTAGAAGAGAAATTATTAGTCATGAATAGCACAAATAATAGAGTAATTATTGTCTAAGAAATAAAACTATTAATAGTACATACCAAAAACAGCTTCCTCCAAAACCCCAGAGAATAAATTAGCTACTCATGTGAAGAAAAATGGAAGAAAATGGATAAATCATTTTATTAAGAATAATCAAATTGGCTTACAACGATTTTTAGTCGCTAAAGATATTCAACGACCCAAGCATCTCAGCTAGCTCAGTTACAATAAGTCTACCACAACTGAAATTGTTCTTATGTCGTTGATTAAACGACAGTTTCCGCGACTGACATTGGCTGGATTTTGTTCTTCGTGTTCTTCTTCAATGGCAGCAGCAACAGAATTTCTGCAGAGCTTGATTTCTTCGTTTGCAGCTTTCTATCCTTCCCCCAAACTCTCCGCCCCCTTCTCTGGTATCCGAGCACCTTATATATACTTGACAAGGCTCAGAAATCTTCGAGCATATCTTCAATTGATTCATTATTCTTCACGGCAGTAACATGGGAATAATTTCCTTGTTTAGATTCTTCACGCATATGTTGGCCATATAACTCTCCTTATTTAACTGTAACAAGTTCCTTATAGTGTCCCAAGTCTTCCAAACTCCTGTAGTGCACGTCTCAAACTCGCAAAAATTCAGAACATCCCGTGGAAAACTCAGTACTTCCCTATTTTAACCAGATCCACGTTACAGCCATATCTAATCGATTCCAGCACACGTACCATCCCTGCTAAGTCTTAACAGGCCAAAATAACTCCAAATACGTGATTGAATCTCACTGAAATTATTCCAAATCCAAATAGAACTTCCTGGAGAAAGGTAAACCCGAGAATACCATTTTATTCACATTCATGATTCCAACCAATTTTATCCGAAGAAAAACCCATTACCATCCCTGTTTAGACCATTGGAGCAAACCCATTTAGTTTCAGCCCTTTAGTCTCCATAAAACACGCCTAATTTCCAAACCCTAATTCTGCTGTTTTTTTCACCAATTTTTCACGCCAAAACAAAATTCAAAAGCTTGAAGATAAAGTGCCCCTATCTGGTCTGAGGGTGCCTTTAGCAATTGGGGGTACATTTAACAATTCCTTGGGGTGCGAATAGAAATTTTATGGGGTACAAAGAGTAATTTGGGTTGTATATAGTGAAAAACTCCTGAGTGCCTTTATCAACTCTTCTAGGACATTTCTGGGGGTGCCCTTATCCAAAGTTTGGGTGCCTTTAGTACTTTTCTGGGGTCCAAATACCACTTTTCGAGTCGATTTCTCCGCAAAAGCTTATTTCTCCAAAAATACCTACAGACACATAAAAACATAAAATAAATACAAAATTTGAGCACTAACAATATATAAAATCGTGGACAATTCAGACAGATAAATGCGTCTATCACCTGCCAGTGGCATAGTGGCATAATTGGCGCCTGCCAGTGGCGTGGTGGAGTGGCGCCTGCCTGGCGTGGTTGCAGCCACTATATCTCGGCGTATACTACCGTGGCCACGTTGAATAAAGAAATTATGGCAAGGCCATAATGTAGGGACGATCATGGGTGGCCATAATATGGCGCGGGCGCCATTCTTTAGGGTCTTCTGGGTACCACATGACTTGTGGCATGTTGTGGGTCTGAAGTGGCATAATTTAGGCCATGACTAAGAATTAGGGTTTCCTCGTGATTCGACCAATGTCGTTAAAACAAGAGCTCTATTCTGATCAGAATACCCTAGTTAGAGTTTGTTATGGCGTTGGCCACGAACGAAAAAGTGAGATAGCACGCGGCTGCGCTGTTATGGCACATTGGCATATTGCTGTCGCAGAATAGCATGGCCTGCCAATTAGCATGCCGACGCGATTTGGAAGGTTAATTAGCTAATGGGCATGACGGCCATGTTGAAGCGACGTCCACTGGGTATTAGTGCAGTTTGGCTTTATTTAATGCATGTGGCGGGTTTAAAGCGACCTGATTGGTCGATAGGAAAGAGGGTCGGCAAGCAGCATGGGACCGGACACATTTCAAGTGCGTGTGGCGAATTTAGAGCGACCTGATTGGTCGATGGGAAAGGGGGCCGGCGAGCGGCATAGGCCCGACCACATTCTAAGTGCATGTGGCGTATTTAGAGCGACCTGATTGGTCGATGGAAAGAAGGGGAGCCGGCAGGGGTAACATGTAGTGTGGCCATTCGGCTACGGGTGGCGCTTGCTAGGGCGAACTGGCCGGCCATGTGATGCGGCCACGCCTCCTCTTGTTGTTGCTCCTATTTTCCGCGGCTCCTCTTTTATTTCTTGTTTTATGATATTTGGGTAGGATTTTGCTCATACTAGTCCATGATGGATTAATTTCCTAGCTTACCTAGGTTTGGCCTCGACCAATAGGGTTCGAGATATTGCACAGGGCGCAAAAAATCTAATTTTTGCAAATTAATTAGGCCGAAATTTGAATTTTGTGAGCTATCACAAAATTGAGCAAATTTGATAAATTCTGTGTGTTCGACACAAAACTCTTTAACTTTATTCTCAGAGAGCAGTTAGCGCGTCTTCTGACTGAGTACTTTCATGCAGACCTTAATCTTGATATTTTGGGAAATTCATGCTACTCAACTGCGAGTGAACACTAATTGTCATGTCATACCAATATTAAGGGTTCAGTCGGGGAACATAGCATAGGAAAATACTCAATAAGCCATACATTAATGAACAATGCATGAGAGGGATTAATAAAATTTATAGAATGTTTTGGATTGTTGCTTGTTAGAGCATTGCTCGGTCGAACTCGCATGCGTTGTTATCTCAAGCATGTTTGTCAATCTTAGTGATCAAAACTATAAGTCTTGATTTCTAGTCTACTATAGCTAAGGTCTCGGACTAGGATAGAAAGTGTAGTTGAGCTCAAGAACTCCATGGAAATCATCAAAAAAGACGAAGGACTACTCAAGGAACCGGTGGATCTTTATTGACTAAAAGGTATGTGGAGACTTGAACTTATCTATCACTCAAAAGTCTATTTATCTCCTATCTTGACACAAAAGTCGTTTTGCTGTATAGACTTAGATTATACACATTTGCTATTTCGAGCCGACTTTATCTCGCCTATCCATTTCTCGAAATATGTGTTGGTAAGCTTTCGCTTTAACCAAGTTCATATTTACCTAGTGACGAAAGTCATGACAAGTTTCAATCACTTTGGAAATTTCTTACTTTGACGAAAAATAGTTTGTGAATAACAACTAAAATATATCAACGTCCTCTAAGAATGTTCCAATGATTGAAATGAGAGTTTAGATTATATAACCATTGGAGGATATAAGCATTGTTGTGGAAACACATATATGTATAAGTCGTTATTCCTTGAACCGAAGTTTGCGAACTTTAAAAAAAAAAAAAAAAAGAACCGGCATGGTGGCGTGAGCCAAGTCCGAGAACTAACGGAAGTTCTTGTCCCGAGAATTTCTGCTGGAGTTTGTGAACTCCGTCCGGGAACTTAAATCCGCGAACCCAGCCCGCGAACTTGAGTAGGTTATATCTAAAAACGATTTTTGTGAACTTGTTCTTATATAAACTAAGGAATGCAAATGCAACCCGTGGCTATATAGTTCATGAATCGATTCGAGTGAATCAAATCGTTTTTGCTTCGATTGTGTCTTGTGTAGTTACATAAGATTTCCTTGCAATTGAACAACTCTCTAACTAGTTCATTTGAGTCACTTGAACTAGTTATGGTGAAGAAGAATATGGTTGATATGAAAGTGATCATATGGCTAACCATTTGGTTGACTATTGTTGAACCAACAAATGTACAAGTTTGGGTACAGTTACACAAGCCTAGAAACGTGCATTTGATTTGTGTGTAACAGGCTAGTTTTCGATCTAACGGTTGAAAGACATTAGCTTGAATCTAAATCAGGTTTTCATCTAATGGTGAATATTGAATGTTTTGTTACCAAGCTAACATTGATTGCAAACCCTGATTTGAAAGACTATATAAGGGAGAACTCTAGCAACTGGGAAACCTATTCCCCACACCTTCTGTGTGATACTAGTTGTGCTAAGCTAGAGTCGATTCTCCTTTAACCTTTGGTTTCTTCTTCTAAACCAGGTTAAAGACTTAAACACTTCATTGGGATTGTGAGGCCAGACCGATACTAATTTCTCGTAGTTGTGTGATCTGATCTTGTTGTTTCTATCGTACGTGTACAATATAATTGGCTTGAGATTGATATCTCCGATATGCAAGATATAAAAGAAATCACAAACACTTCGTCTCATCGTTTGTGATTCCACAATATCTTTTTTTGCTGCGTCGATTAGGATTATTGTGAGGTGATTGATAATACTAGGCTGTTCTTCGGGAATATAAGTACGGTTTATCAATTGGTTCCTGTTCACCTTGATTTATCAAAAGACGGAACAAAACTCGTAGGTATATTCGTGGGAGATGGATTTATCTATTACCGTAGACTTTTCAGTGTGATACAAATTTGTTTATTATAGTCTTCGACTTTGGGTCGTAGCTACTCTTAGTTGTGGGTGAGATCAGCTAAGGTAATCAAGTACGTAATATCCTGCTGGGATCAGAGACGTAGGAGCATAATTGTACCTTGGATCAGTGTGAGATTGATTGGGGGTTCAACTACAGTCCAGACCGAAGTTAATTTAGAGTAGGCTAGTGTCTGTAGCGGCTTAATACAGTGTGTGTTCAATCTGGACTAGGTTCCGGGGTTTTTCTGCATTTGCGGTTTCCTCGTTAACAAAATTCTGGTGTCTGTATTATTTCTTTTCCGCATTATATTTTGTTATATAATTGAAATATCACAGGTTGTACGTTGTTCAATCAATTAGAATATCCGACCTTTTGGTTGTTGATTTAAGTTGATTGACACTTGGATATTGGTCTTTGGTACCATCCAAGTTATCTTTCTAGTATTTGATAAAGACTCGCAGATTTCTATTTGCTTGAGTATATATCAAATCGAGAGATTGAGATATAAACTCTTTGATATACTTTTTATCTAGATTGAGTCTGACTGTTTAGTTGATTCTCTAGAAAGTATATTGGAGTTTGTCCATACAGATTGCTAAGCGAAATATTGGGTGTGGTTGTTGTACCCCCACTTTTTCAATTGGTATCAGAGCAGGCAAACACGTTCAAGACCTTACAAGTCTGTGTTTGTACCGATCTGACTCTATGGACAGTAGTGTTATCTCACTAAATGCACCACCAGATCCAGGGATTTCAGAATTCTCTTCCATTACTGATTTAATAAAATTTGTAGAAGAAATTCTATCTAAACCTCCACCAAGTTTAAAATCCCTTGAAGTGTTTTCGGGGCTTGAAAAGAAGCTTGAGAGCTTATCTCTTGATGTTGAGTTATACCTCCAGAAAGAGCAAGAATCTCTTGACAGGCTAAATCAAGTTATGATGAATAATATTCATGTTGAGGTTGATATTGATTTACTAATCAGTGAGAGCAATGCTCCTCCTCTGCGTAATCCAATTAGTTGTGACAAACTAAACGAATTACAAGAGGAGTTTAAATCTCAGTTATCTGAGTGTATCACCTCAAAGCATGAATTGATTCGTTGCTCAATTCCTGATACTTCCTATCAAGATAGTGGTATTGTCTTCTTTTATGAAGAATCTAGGATGTCTCTTTTTATCAAAATAGTTTCCCTTTGCAGTACTAAAAACTATCTGCAGAAACTGTTTTTTATAAGTTGGAAAAAAAGAAATCAGAAACACAAATCTTTTTGGGTTCTCTTGAAGTTCTTTGATAAACTTATAAAAACAGTTCCTTGGGTGTTTCTCAACACTACAAGATTTAAGAGTTGTTGGAAAGAAAATCTTTCTTGGTGCCATGGTGAGCAAGACATTGTTCACCTCAACACAACTTGTTTGTGTTGAAAGTGCATCCTCACCAAGAAATGCCCTGCTATATATACGGTGAGGGAAGCACAACAACTGGGGCACAACAACTGGGCCCTGCTGTAGAATTCAATTGGAGTTTTCTAAAAAGGTATGTCTATAAACTTGAGAAATTTTTATGTTTTTATTACTTGTTTGAGTACTTATAATGATCCATGTACCTTGCTTATCGTTCATTTCTACCTAACTTGATCTGTGTTTAAGGTTCTTAAATGTTTAGGTTTGAAAACATTAGTTCGGGATGTTTGGAATTTATGGTACACATACCAAGTATGCATAACATCATTTAAAACCAGAATCCAGGGGTTTTAAGTTCGTAAACCCCGTCTGCATACTGCTCCAGGATACGAAAATTCGTTTGCAAACCCGTATGCATACTTGACGTCGATATTCGGTAAACTTGTTTTGGCCGTAACTTCTTCGTACGAACTCGGATTAACCTCATTCTTTTTGCACTCTCTGCCTATTTGGATTCTATTCAAAATGGATATGAGAAACCTTGAATTTGGATGAGTTAAGATTGGTATTTGTCCTGTCTCTTGTTTTTGAGTATTTTGCTCCGTTTCGTTGCACTTGTTCCAGTTCTCTTGAACTTGGGAACTTGGATTCTTGGATTACTACTCTTCTAAGATAATTTGTAGCTTTTACAAGAATGTTGTTGGTGAATCACAAAGAAGGCAGTTCAAGAATGGAAAGTAGTACACAGTGTTATGAAATTCTTGAATGTTCATAATCATCCTTTGTGTATTATGGTGCATAGTCGTTATTGACTTTGTATGTTCTTATTGATTAAGAAAATCTTTTTATACGCCTTTGGTAGCTATTATTGGTGTAAATCCATGCGGAAAAGATTGATTCTACCCTATAAGGACAAATCATCTTGTATGTGCATTACGAGTTTGTCTTGTTGTCTAGGAAACTTCTTATGAGAATTTATTCTTATTTTTGAGAAGGATTACTAGAGTTTGGAATAGCCATTATTGTGATTACACATAACTATGTCCAACGTTTTCATCTTCATGTTTTTAGATTTATTGGTTTAAATTCTAAATTTGTTTGGAAGATGATTTTTGCAGTATTAATCTGTATGGTTTTATATATTGCAATATTGTTATGGGATATGTGTGTTTGCGTCCGTGAACTATGATTGTCCCATACCTTGTCAAAAGTAAAGTCTTTCGTATGTCGATATGCATGTATTGATAAAAGAATGAATAGACTTTTGACAAATACAAAAGTTAAGCCTATTATGTCAATTATTGATGGAAGATAGGTTAAAATCTTTTGTTTGCAAGGATTATTTCTATTGAATGTCGTTATGCGAATAGTGATGGAAAATAGAATGAATCCTTGTGTATTCCGCAGTATTGATCTTCCCTGATCCATATTTTTATGTATTACTGTGAGGCTCCGTAAAGTGTCTTATGTTGAGCACTAAACGACCAAGTTGATTATTTTTATGATTAGCTTAGTTTTTGTTCCGTGAGGTACTTTATGTCGAGCATATTCAACTACATTAATCATCTTGTTTGGTTATTTAGTTGTTGTTATGTAAGTTTTCTTATGACGAGCATGACCAATTAAATTGATTACTTTTGTGATTAGTTTGGTTGTGTATTTAGATTAGATTAATTATGGGTTCTCTTGTGATTAATCTAATTGTATTTTTTTTTATTCTTCATAAGTTCACTTATGTTGAGCATCTTTCGATTAAATTAATCATGGGTTCTCTTGTGGTTAATTTAATTGAGTTCTTTGGATTCAGTTTCATACTTGTATGTGATTTGTTATGTCCAAAGAAATCCTTCTTTTCTTTCGAAATTAAGGTCGCTCTTGTTGTTCTTTCGGGAATGACATTTTATGGGGGAGAGTTCTTAATTGAACTTGTGCTTAATTGTTAAATCTTTGTGGGGAGTGCGGCTGTGGAATATTATAGGGGTTATCTTGTATCTTTACAAACTCCTTGAGAATGCATTTAGCTTCGGCTTTATGATTGCATCTAAATAAGATGATATATTTTTGCTTTCTTTTGGTCAAGAAATGTCTCTTTCGGAAATTTCATTAGGACCCCGTTCTTGTACCTTTGCCAATTTTATTGACAAAAAGGGGGAGAATTAATATGTAGTTCACACTACAAATACATATGGTTTTCGGATCATTATGTAAGGGGGAGTCGTTTCCATGTGAGATGGAGTATTGACTAAGGGGGAGTGATACATATCATCATAGTATTGTTGTTGAAGTTGTGATACAATTGAACTTTGACGCTGTGTAATGATACTATGACATTGTATAACAATGATTGAGAACTCTTGTTTTCTCGTTGTTATAGCTATGGATTTTCAATAACGATGATGCTGAACTTACAACCTTTGGGATCATTGGAGTACTTGGAAGTGACGAAAATTTCAAGTAATGTTGAAGATTAGGTGTATGGAATAGGAGCTACAAAAGTTAATTTATTTATTTTTTGTATTCCATATGTATTGATAGTTTTGTCACTAAAATTGACAAAGGGGGAGATTGTTAGAGCATTGCTCGGTCGAACTCGCATGCGTTGCTATCTCAAGCATGTTTGTCAATGTTAGTGATCAACACTATAAGTCTTGATTTCTAGTCTACTATAGATAAGGTCTCGGACTAGGATAAAAAGTGTAGTTGAGCTCAAGAACTCCATGGAAATCATCATACAAGACGAAGGACTACTCAAGTAACCGGTGGATCTTCATCGACTAAAAGGTATGTGGAGACTTGAACTTATCTATTACTCAAAAGTCTATTTATTTCCTATCTTGAGACAAAAGACGTTTTGCTATATAGACTTAGATTATACACATTTGCTATTTCGAGACGAGTCTATCTCGCCTATCTATTTCTCAAAATATGTGTTGGTAAGCTTTCGCTTTAACCAAGTTCATCTTTACCTAGTGACGAAAGTCATGACAAGTTTCAATCACTTTGGAAATTGCTTACTTTGACGAAAAATAATTTGTGAATAACAACTATAGAATATCAACGTCCTCTAAGAATGTTCTAATGATTGAAATGAGAGTTTAGATTATATAACCATTGAAGGATATAAGAATTATTGTGGAAACACATATATGTATAAGTCCTTATTCCTTGAACCGAAGTTTGCGAACTTTGTTGATCAAGAGAACCGGCATGGTGGCGTGAGCCAAGTCCGCGAACTCATTCCATGAACTGGCGGAAGTTCTTGTCCCGAGAATTTCTGCTGGAGTTTGTGAACTCTTTTCGGGAACTTAAGTCTGCGAACCCAGTCCGCGAACTTGAGTAGGTTATATCTAAAAACGATGTTTGTGAACTTATTCTTATATAAACTAAGGAATGCAAATGCAAACCGTGTCTATATAGTTCATGAATCGATTCGAGTGAATCACATCGTTTTTGCTTCGATTGTGTCTTGTGTAGTTACATAAGATTTCCTTGCAATTGAACAACTCTCTAACTAGTTCATTTGAGTCACTTGAACTAATTATGGTGAAGAAGAATATGGTTGATATGAAAGTGATCATATGGCTAACCATTTGGTTGACTATTGTTGAACCAAAAAATGTACAAGTTTGGGTACGGTTACACAAGCCTAGAAACGTGCATTTCATTTGTGTGTAACAAGCTAGTTTTCGATCTAACGGTTGAAATATATTAGCTTGAATCTAAATCAGGTTTTCATCTAACGGTGAATATTCAATGCTTTGTTACCAAGCTAACATTGATTGCAAACCCTGATTTGAAAGACTATATAAGGGAGAACTCTAGCAACTGGGAAACCTAATCCCCGCACCTTCTGTTTGATACTAGTTGTGCTAAGCTAGAGTCGATTCTTCTTTAACCTTTGGTTTCTTCTTCTAAACCAGGTTAACGACTTACAGACTTCATTGGGATTGTGAAGCCAGACCGATACTACTTTCTCGTAGTTGTGTGATATGATCTTGTTGATTCTATCGTACGAGTACAAGTGTAATAATTGGCTTGAGATTGATATCTCCGATAGGCAAGATATAAAAGAAATCACAAACACTTCGTCTCATCGTTTGTGATTCCACAATATCTTTTTTCGCTGCGTCGATTAGGATTATTGTGAGGTGATTGATAATACTAGGTTGTTCTTCGGGAATATAAGTCCGGTTTATCAATTGGTTCCTGTTCACCTTGATTTATCTAAATACGGAACAACTCGTAGGTATATTCGTGGGAGACGGATTTATCTGTTACCGTAGACTTTTCTATGTAATACAGATTTGTTTATTAAAGTCTTCGACTTTGGGTCGTAGAAATTCTTAGTTGTGGGTGAGATCAACTAAGGGAATCAAGTACGTAGTATCCTGCTGGGATCAGAGACGTAGGAGCATAACTATACCTTGGATCAGTGTGAGATTGATTGGGGTTCAACTACAGTCCAGACCGAAGTTAATTTGGAGTAGGCTAGTGTATGTAGCGGCTTAATACAGTGTGTGTTCAATCTGGACTAGGTCCCCAGGTTTTTCTGCATTTGCGATTTCCTCTAACAAAATTCTGGTGTCTGTGTTATTCTTTTCCGCATTATATTTTGTTATATAATTGAAATATCACAGATTGTACGTTGTTCAATCAATTAGAATATCCGACCTTTTGGTTGTTTATTTAAATTGATTGACACTTGGATATTGGTCTTTGGTACCATCCAAGTTATCTCTCTAGTATTTGATAAAGACTCGCAGATTTCTATTTGCTTGAGTATATATCAAATCGAGAGATTGAGATATAAACTCTTTGATATACTTTTTATCTAGATTGAGTCTGACTGTCTAATTGATTCTCTAGAAAGTATATTGGAGTTTGTCCATACAGATTGCTTAGCGAAATATTGGGTGTGGTCGTTGTACCCCCACTTTTTCATTGCTACATGCTCCATTCTGAATTAATTTCATATAAACATACTGAATTGCTCAATACATTTGTAAGTGGAGAGGCCCGGGAACTCATTACTTTTAAATGGCTAAGTCTCTTTGCAGAGCAGTGGCGCATTAAATACAAGGTTTTACAATTTTAGCCCTGAACTAAAAACCACCATGAACATTAAGTCTCCTTCTTAGCACGTAACAGTGGCCTTTTTGCGGGGTAAGCAATAAATGGTGATAGGCAAAGGAAGAAATTAACATGATCAAGGAGATGAAAGTTACCAGGAAAGGAAGGATTGTCCCGCGAGAATGGGGACGCGCGACTAGCGGACTTGGTATTGGCGCGCTGCTAGTTCGTTCGTAGGGGTTGGCTCGGCGGGCCCAGATGCCTTCGTCCGTGCATGAATCTAAAATGGATTCCTTTTTCCATTCAAACTCTCAAAACCCTATGTGTATAAAAGGGCGTCGATTGTTGTTGTTTTTTTTTTTTTTTTATCTTTCATTGGCTTCACTTCTGGGTATTCTTTTCAGCAGCAGGGGAGCGTCAATTAAGAGCCGACCAGCAGGAGGAACAACAGCAATACGTGAAGGCGAGCATCGTTCGGGTATGTACTCTCCGACATCTTGTTTGTTCTTGTGTGTTGGTGTGAACCCTAGCCGTAGGTGTAACTTCCATGATCTTGAAAAACTCATCCGAATATGAATGAACCCTCCTTATTGGCAACATCGTAGTAATATTAACAACGCCAGCAAGGTGAGCAAAGAATCCATAGGCGAGTGCCGCTTGTTTGCTCCTCTTTTTGTAAAACCTAGTTTTAGGTTTTGGTCGTGGGTATAATACCCGCAGCAAAACACTTTTTTTTGTTCAAGTGGGCGCAAGTACCCACTCGTCTTGGCCGTGGGCATAGTACCTGTGGCAAGAAATTTTTCTTTTTCGAGTGGGCGTAAGTCCCCACTCGACTTGGCCACGGGTGTGATGTCTCGTGGCCAAAATATTTCCCATAATTTCTGCTTTGGCATACAAACTTCATGTTACTTTATGTAAATTCAAACACTGGTGGCCATGTTGAATTTTGGTAAGAACTGGCATGCATGGATCTTCCTCTTTTTTATTGAAGTATGAAGTTGTGACTCTTCTCCCGTCTTTCTCATTGTAGTTACTTTAAAAGTGAACAGTGACGTAAAGAATTCTTGCTTGGTAAAATGTCATCTGGAGATGTTTCTGCTGCCCCATTGGGAAATGTCAACAATTCCAAAGATAGACCGAATGCAGATGATGAATTCTTCACAAGGTCTTTCACAGTCGCAAGGACGCATCCCGGCCATGTAATAACCCTCCTTACTGATTCAGAGAATGAATGAGATGTTCAATCGATTTCTCCATTGCGTGTGATACGGTTTTTCCTTCATAGGAAAGAGTATACGGCTTCTCCCATTGACTTCAAGATTTGTCATAACCCACTGTGTTCTTATGAAGGATGGATGAGGTACATGATGAGTCATGGACATGTCAGGGACAATCTGACTAAGGCACAAATCATGAATGTTGTTATGGCGTCTGTAACACTTCGTATTAGGAAAGATGCCGCAGGTCTGATTACTTTCATCTCTAGATGGTGTATGTATACTCACACGACCATATGTAGATGGGGCGAGATGACTAATACTCTGGAGAGTGTAGTTGTTCTTCTGAGTCTTCCAACTGTGGGAAATTTTGATTTTAGCTTGTCTGATGAAGAAGAATTAATGCATGCCACTCGGATTAAGAAGGCCGAAGGATATAACCGATAAGAGGTTAAGGAAAAATGCTTCTATACTTGGTGGGTGTCTGAATGGTTTCCTAAGAACCCGAAACCAGGTCAGGTGTTGAATGACACGCTCAATGTCGCTGCATTTTTATCTTTGTGGTTGTCTAGAGATGTTTTTGATGATGGCTCCGACAAGAAATAAATAAAGAAGAAGTTAGTTAAATTTTCTATTAAGCTGGTGCAAGGTGTTGCTCTTCCCATAGGCAGCTTGTTTCTTGGCTCCTTGTATACCCATCTTGATTGCCTAGCATCGGACATGTATGCTTCTAACGGATGTATGAAGGTGGAGTCGCATGTTCACATCGCTTTTCTCCAAGCATGGTTGTGGGAGCATTTCAAGGATTATGCTCTTAATCCTGCAACCTCGCTTTCTAGTACATACGGAAGAGCTAGGATACTTCGTTGGCTGAAGAAGCGTCCAAGACCCAGCTTAAAGCTCATCGATTTTCTTGAAAATATGTATGCAGTTAACTTTCGTCCCTGGGAGCCGGTTCACACATCTATAGTTCAGCCAGACACTTTTGCTTCCGCCCCAGACACAATATTACATTCTGATGGAGAGAATATGAGTATTGGAGAAATTTTGTTTATACGAAGTTGTATACCTGGATATGTTCCATTTTTATTCAGGGGATCTTTTGAAGTGGTTTTTTATAATGTTGACAAAGCTGCTTGTCAGATGGGTTTCGACCAGAGGATTTCATTCCACCGTCCATTGGAGCCTTAAAAAAACCTTTTTCCATCTATTTTTGATAGTAGTGTTTATGCGACAAGAAAGAGCCTCCCATTTTTTCTCCCAAGAAGAAAGCCGGTGATGACCCCTAAGTCTAAAGAATTCTGGGAGAACGGGTTTCTCGGTCTTCAGCAATTCGTCCAGAATATCGTGAAAGATCCACACGGAAAGCCTTCTTCCAAAACCTTAGAAAAACATCAACTGTCGAAACCGCTTCCTTCGGGTAAAAGAAAATCTTCTGATCGAGGTGGCAACAGTCCCTAGAGAAAGGAGCAGAGGTCAAAAAGTCGTGCAGGTGGTATCCGATCAGCTTCAACATCTCATGTGGTCTTCAACTCTTCGAATATGCAGGTATGTGCGTGTTTCTTCTTGACTAATCGTTTTTTTTTTTTGACTCATTTCACTAAGCACCTTTCATTTTCCTTTCTTCAGGGAGGCGAGAGTATGAATTCTTTTGCCAGGCTTGCATGCGGTCAAAACATGACGCCTCCAGGGGAGGAATCCGGCGATATTGAGTCTCTTGAAGGTGAAGATGAGGAAGAAGAAGTTTCAGAATCCAGAGGCGATGACAAAAGTACTTCTGAATATAGTAGCGACGAGTCTAACTCTTACAGTGGGCCAGCGGATGAGTCGGTAAGTCCCACACTTTTCTTTTTTTCTTGGATTATTTATTTTTTGATATGAAATAAATATTCAGCCGGTGATATTACAGAGAGAAACTGCGCCTGGAGATAAACCTAAGATGGAGATCAACCATAATGAAGATGTTGTTGCACCTTCAATTCGTAGAAGCCACGTCCGTGGATAACCCTGAGATGGAGATCAATCATAACGAAGATGTTGTTGCACTTTCAATAGTGGAAACCATGCCCGTGTCCGTGAGCGCAATCATTTCTGAAGAATCTTCTGGAGTTGAAGGATCCCTAGTCATACATTCAGCTGCAGGTGCCTTCTTCAACCCTCCATTTGTGGCTCCCTTGAGGATCATGTGTTGATTGGAGGATTCAGCGTACCAACTAAGTATGCAGAGCTGTATACTCGAATATGGGAAAAGTATAGGCACATCGCAACAACCAAGAAGATTAACAGTCATTTTTCGTTAGTTAAACGCGTCGAGGAAGCTTTATCTTCAATCCATGATATGTGCAGTGTGACCGGCCACACCGTTTCTGAAGAAGTAATCTCGAGTTGGGAGTTCCATTGGGACATGTGTGTGAGGTTTGAGTTTAACGCCTCCTGGTTCTGTGAAGGGTTTTCTAAAATCCAAAAACTGCAAACTGAAATGAACGAGGTTCCTTCCCTGGATTTTATTAATCAACATGAGGCAGGGAATCGAGAAGCTATTCCAGGAATTGAAGTTGAAGCAGGCTGCTCTCCAGAATATGAAGGATGTTTTCTCCAAGAAGAATGAGCCGTTGTTGGACGATTTCCCTTGAATGCTTTTATTTTTCTGAACTTTCTCCCCTTAGGTTTTTTTTTTTTTTGAAAGGAAAGAGACGCCTCTTTCATGGTTTGATTTTCTGGTTTTGCACTAGTAGGTAATTGCTCTGTGAATATTTTTGAATTGGTTTGTTTCTGAAATGATTTCGTGAGTAATTTTTGAATGATATTTGGATCAACTATAAGTTGGAATCTTAATTATGAATGAAAATGGTGCAATCACTTGGGAGAAATTGTAAATATTGCATGAAAAGGGAAATACTATAGCGATATAATATTTTAGCACAATTGGGGTATTGGCTTATATTCTCAAAACGGGACTGATGTCTGTGTCGAGTCCCCATCGAGTTTCAAAACAAATGGTCGTGCAAAAACTGTTTGATAAAACTTACTCTTCCTTGAAGCCTCCAACAAAACTGAATTTTCCGGATAATTGCTCCAAATCCAGACCCATTGTATACGCAGCCATAACAGTAAGAAGTCCCCAGTCGTTTCATGGTTATCACACCGTCTGAAATTGTGCTCATTCCTCCGATAGATGAGAAGCGTCCATCATGGGGCATGTACGTGAAGATATCTTTATGTCGATCCGCGATAAAGTGGAGGATCTTCAGTTCCCAGGTGTAATTATCCCGAATTGATCTTTTCTTGGAGAATGCGCTTCAGACCATTGCATTCACTAGTAGGATGATGGATGAATCTGCGGTAGTGGCAATATCTCGAACCTAACATCTCTTGATCAGTTGGCGGACGCCATACGGAAGGCAGTTGAACCGCTCCGTCTCGTACCCAAATTTCCAGTAATTCTAGAACTTTTCTTATATGGAGTGGGAAAAGTGGGTAGTTCGAGTCCTTCCTTCTCTCGTGTTATCGTCTGTTGTCGTGGAAACTCTTGTAGGCTTTGATGCAAAGATCGTTTCAATGGCGGAGTAGAAGCTCGAGCAAGTGTTGATTCTGGAAAGGATTGTTTAGTTCGGCAATTTTGTTGAAATGCAATTTCTTTTGAGGGTTCTGCATCAGTGACAACAATGTGACGTGGTTGGACCGAATACTGTTCGTTGGCGCAGTTCCCGTCCTCATAGGTGCCTTGGTAGATTTCTCCTTATTCAGGGGCCTCTCTTTTTAGTAAGGTTAGAGTGGTCGTGGTTGCGGACTGTTGGACAACCCTCTGAACTTCTGTGAGGGTTTGGAGATACAAGTTTTCCAACAAAGCTTCATAGGTCGGCTCCTTACCCTTATCTTGCAAATACTGTGACGCATATGGAAGGTCTCTTCCCTTAGTCTTGTGAAATTGTCTCATCTCTTTGTCGTTGGATGAGTTTAGTTGGTCATTTCCTTTCTTCTCCCGCCCGATGCAGCTACGTATTTCGTTTGCATTGTCATTGGCGGAGGCACAAACTTCAGACAAAGAGTCAACATTTTTTGCGTCACTTCTAAAATTGGTGACATCTTTCGAGCAAATGTTTGCTGGTTCTTTCCACAACTGGTTTGCCATACCCTTTAAGAGACAAAACGTCTCATTTTGCAGCTTGACGATATTGGCCTTATTTGCGACGACGTCCTCCAGCATTTTCGTCATATTTTCTATGGTGATTGGATTTTGAGCATTCGTGATCTTGGAAGAATTTCGCTGACTCGGGTACAAAATAAAAGGGAAAGTTGGAATTGGTGATTGAAGTGAATTTTGGTTATTAGATCTACGATCTATCCTCTGGAAATTGATAGAATTGAAATGAAATTGAAAATTGATCTTGCAACCGAGAGATTAATCTCCCACCGTGGTCGCCAGTTGTTTTGGGGTAAAAACTGATTCTGCTGGAAATGGTAAATTTGGGTGTGCCACCGAGAAACGAATCTAAACCCTAAAAAAATGCACTGCACGGGAGTACTTTAGATTCGATAGATCAATCCGTACAATTCTAGCCTAAACCAAGAAATGTTTGTTCCAGACTTGCTTCGGTCACAAAGTGAAAGAGAAGGGTTGATCTTTCGGAGGGAAGCAAAGAAGGTGTTGAGATCCAAAATATTGAATTTTGAAGGTGTGGATGTTTTATGACTTGTGTTAGAGCATTGCTCGGTCGAACTCACATGCGTTGCTATCTCAAGCATGTTTGTCAATGTTAGTGATCAAAACTATAAGTCTTAATTTCTAGCCTATTTATAGATGTCTCGGACTAGGACATATATAGTGTAGTTGAGCTTAGATCTCTCGACGTTCATCTCTTGAAGACGAAGAACTACTAAGGGGAGCTTGTGGAACTTCTTCGACAAAAGGTATGTGGAGACTTGAACTTATCTATCACTTGGAAAGTTTATTTCTACTATCTCCTATATTAAGACATAAGTCGTGTTGCGATATACTTTTCTCTATACACATTTGAGATTTCGAGCTGAGTATATCTCGCTTACATATTTCTCGAAATATCTGTTGGTAAGCTTTCGCTTCAACCAAGTTTATCTTATATCATGAGAAAATTGCCGAGTAACATCTTACATGGTTTGTGTGATACAATCATTTGATGTAGGCTTGGAATGTTTCGATAATGATTATTTCAATACCTTGAAAATTGCTTTGATGCTAATGGTGTCTGAAAATGACTATTGTCATTATAGAAGAATGTTTAAATGATTGAAATAAAGAGTTGATGATGTAAACATCTTTGGATATAAGCATATATAGTGCGTTCGCATATTAGTATATAAATCCATAAACCGAAAGCCAAGAGTATGCATATGTGTGTATACGAAATTGGTGAAGGAGACAGGTTAAGTATGCATACTCGTATGCATACTGGCGGAAGTTCTCGAACCGAGAATTTCTGCTGAGTATGGTTTTTGACAAACTCTTAAATAGTCACCTTAATTATTTAAGTATGTGTACCCGTACGCATACTGGCGGAAGTTTTCGAACCGAAAATTTCTGCTGAGTTTGGAAACTTTACAAACTCAAAACCGGTTGCTTAAGTACGCATACCCGTACTCATACTTAAGCTGGTTAGTTTGTCTAATCGGTCAGTTCATGGACTTAAACATTTAAATCATAAGGAATGTAATCTTTGCAAACTGTGGCTATAATGTCCATGATTGATTCAAGTGAATCAAACCGATTTGGTTTCAATTGTGTTTTCTAAACAATTGAACAACTCTTTAACTAGTTCCATTTGAGTTATTTGAACTAGTTATGGTTAGGATGAATAAGGTTGATATGAGATTAATTTGAACTAGTCATTTGAACTATTTGTGAACCAACCTGGTGTATACGTTTAACTACGGTTACATAAACCTAAACGAGGGTACATTTCATTTGTGTGTAACAAGCTAAGTTCGATCTAACGGTTGAAAGATATTAGCTTGGTTGAATCAGGTTTTTCATCTAACAGTGATTATTGAATGTTTTGTTACCAAGGTAACTTGGATTGCAAACCCTGATTTGAAAACTATATAAAGGAAAACTCTAGCAACTGGGAAACCTAATCCTCACACCTCTTGTGTGTTACTAGTTGCATAACTAGAGTCGATTCTCCTTTAACCTTAGGTTTCTTCTCGAGACCCTGTAGGTTAACGACTTGAAGACTTCATTGGGATTGTGAATCCAGACCAAAGTATTATCTTTGTAGTTGCGTGATCTGATCTTGCTGTTTCTATCGTGTTAAATAATTGGCTCGAGATTTTATCTCCGATGGGAAAGATAGAAAAGTAATCACAAACAAACTTCGTCTCATCGTTTGTGATTCCACAATAACTTGTTTCGCTAGTCGATTAAGTTTATTCTGAGGTGATTGATAATACTAGGCTGTTCTTCGGAAATATAATTCTGGTTTATCAATTGGTTCCTGTTCACCTTGATTTATCAAAAGACGGAACAAAAACTCTTTGGTATTTCTGTGGGAGACAGATTTATTCAATCCTACAGACTTTTCTGTGTGAGACAGATTTGTCTATCAAGTCTTCGACTTTGGGACGTAGCAACTCTTAGTTGTGGGTGAGATCTGCTAAGGGAATCAAGTGTGTAGTATCCTGCTAGGATCATAGACGTAAGGAGTGTAATTGTACCTTGAATCAGTGTGATATTGATTAGGGTTTGTTGTAGTCTTAAATTTGCGGTAAATACGGATTCGATGCTCGGACTTGAATAGATTTAAAAACAAAAATATATACAAAATTGTCACAGGATCAAGAGATACTAGGACTCAGGATTCCACCAATTCTTATACTCATGCGAATCAACTATTAATTCTAGACAATTATAGCTTATAAAGATAACAAATATCGACTCTTTTCTTTGCCAAAAATAGATTTTGTAAAGTATTAGATGTAAATCATAAGCATGATGCATCAAGAGTTCCTAGACTAAACATACATCATCAGATAAAATCACAAATAATCAAGAAAAATCATAAAACAACTCATAATAGTGAAAATAGTCATAAAAGAATTAAATAGAATTACTCATGCATAAAGAATGGTTTCTTCCATCATACCAGTAATGGGGTTTAGCTACTCATAATAATCATGTTCTAAAAATAAATATTTGATGCTCAAAATATGACTGAAAGAGTGAAAAATATAATATAGTGAAACTACGACCCTCTTTAAGCGTCCAGAGAAGAACGATAAAACACCACTGCTGTAAATAACGATACCTCACTGCTGCTGTTGACGCTGTTGTTTTAAGACCCACAGCAGCAAGTCGTTGTCACTGTTGATAAACGACTGTCTTGTGGAGTCTGTTCTTCGTGTTCTTCGTGCTCTTTAATGGCAGCAGCAGCAGAACTCCTCCTTCCTGCAGCTCCCGTTCTTCACTCCTCTAGCCTCTCTCTGGTCTCTGATCGACCCCAAACCTCTTGATAATATTCTCTCACTTCTCTCCACCTCTTATATACTTCACAGCTCAAAGAAATCCCGATAGAATCTCTATTTTTTCTTTCTTCCAAAGTCTCGGAAAATACTGCTCAAAGCTATTCGTACGCGTCTGTTAGCTATAAACTTTCCACCAAACTCTTATCAAGACTTGAACAGGACCTAGTACGTAACTATCCAGCGTAAAACTCTCACAAAATCTTTCATACAAATCCTTGAAACTGGACAGAACAATACGTATCCTGTTTGGACTTTGATCGCTTCTCCCAGCCATTCCAGCCCAAGTTGATCGATAAAATCACTTGCATACGGTCTGTTTAGTCTTAACAGGCCTAGCCCAATTGATTTCAGGGATTTAATCTCCCTCAAAACTGCCCAGAAATCCAACAGCAAGTTATCAGACGTGAACTTTAGTTTTCCCGCCAAATTCCATTATTTGAACTTTGAATGTGGTGTCCCCTTAACCAGACTGGGAGTCCCTTTAGCATGTGCCTTGAAATGGGGTGCCCTTAGTAATTAGGTTACCCCTTATCCAAAATCAAGGGCCCGTATATCAAGTGTTCTCTGGGGCATTTTCCGCACTTTTCGGGGTTCCTCCGGGGTATTTCTGGGGTACTTCCGGTACACTTCTGGGGCGCTTCCGGCACTCTACCAACGGAGGTCCAAACGCCGCATTTTCAGCCAATTTCGCCGCAAATCCTTATTCTTCTAAAAACACCTACAAATAAATAAAATAACCAAATAAGTATAGAATCGAGCACTAACACTATATACAATTGAGATATATTAGACACATAAATGCGTCTATCAAATACCCCCAAACTTATTATTTGCTAGTCCTCGAGCAAATCAAAACTACAAAATAAAATCTTAACTCACTGTCGCAGGCATCGTCGATTGCATTTAGCGTATGCAATAAGCCTTTAAACCCCTAGGTGGCCCTAGTGGCCGAGTTATAGTCTCGGGAGGGCTTACTAGAGATATACCCACAAAACCTTTATACTCCAGACCCTAGATATCTACAACGAACCTTGGAAGTCACTAAAGAATCTCCTTGGTTGGCATACTTATTGACTACAGGAAGAAGTACCCTGATGCGAAATTCCAATTGTTGTACACGAGTTTGCACTCAAGCATACTAAAATTCATATAAAGTGACAGAGCTCTACTCAGATAGTTGCACTATGGACATCATATTCGGAGTCAAACTAATCACATGGAAAGATTAAGAGATGGATATAGAAAAACATAGATGGTTTTGATGTTTACTAAGTAAACGGCGTTTCCCATATCTGTCTGAAGGCCTCCGCCAAAATGAACATATCCTAATGGATTGGGATATTAGTCTGACTAATATCAACACACTGGCATATACAAGGGAACCAGTGGTCGATAACCTAACTCTAGGTCAACACAACTGGCATATACAAGGGTACTAGTGGTCGACTTTATTGAATTTATTCCTTTTGGTCAAATGCTCTGGTCTCAATATTTTCTCACTTTTTCTTCTTTCTTTTTTTTTTTCTTTTTTTTTTTCAACTTTTTGGTAACTACCATTTTTTTTTTTTTGTATCTCAATCACTCTAATTCACCCTAGCATTGGTAACAACTTGAATCGTGGGCCCCACCTATCACTTAGAGAAACATAGTTTAAAAACAAAATAAAATAAAAATAGAAGTGAAAAGGACTCAACGAGATATGGTGAAACTATCATGTTATTTCTAACACCTGAGCTCTGTGCTTTTATGAATAGACTCTTCTAGATGTTGCCATCTAATCAGATTGGTTCCTCAACTCCTACAATCAAAATGCTTCCATCCACTTAGATTAGTTAGTGCAATCCTAAATAGGCATAAATTTCTAAGCTCTGGAGTTTATTTATTCATACGGCAACTAAAAAGTTTCTCCCATACCCCCAAACTTAAATCTAACATTGTCCTCAATTTTCTAAAGATAAAATTAAAAACATGAACAAGGAGAAACTATTACCATTCGAAGAAAAAGAGTTAAGGAAAGATATTACCTGGTTGCATGAGTTTGGGTTACCTCCCAAGAAGTGCTAAGTTTAAAGTCTTCGGCCAGACATAGAAAAGGTTTAGTTAACTCGAACCGTATAACAGTAGCCGGAATAACTGTGGGTCTTTAAAACCAAAAAGAGCTGACAAAAGGAAACTGCAGTAAACCAAGAAAATGTACAATACTGGCATGCCCTTACCTAGTTTCTGGATAACTATCGCTAATTGCGTTTCAGGTTGTATGAAGGGGTCTAAATAGACTATTTTCCTCGGATGCATTTCCTCATAGGTAGGATCCAAATTATTAGGTCCTAGAGTCTGGAAAAACTCAGATAAGAACCTGGAATCACAAAATAACCTAAATAATTTAGGATCCTCTAAGTCAATTAGGTATGACTTACATAGTTGACCACAGTCAGAGTAGTGGTCATTCTGAAGCAAATGTGTCGATTCTAATTTCCTAAAGTACTTAGGCTTAGTCTTAGAACTTAATAAGTGACACTTTTGAAATCTAAACGTTCCCACAGTTGGAAGAAAACTATTTGGTGGGAAAACAAAGTCAATCTGGGGATCATAGCCTGGGCAAACCACATCAACCACAGGATGGGTTTCTAACGACTGAACTTCTTCCTGGACATCATTAGGCTCGGGAAAACGAGTATGAAGGTAATCCTGTAAAATGGTTGAGGCACAGATATCAAGTCCTAAGTGTGGGGACTTTCTGAGAGTTAAAGGTATGGCACTAGGGAAGTGATAATCACCCCCAAACTTAAAGTTTTCAGTTTCTCTAGATAGACCTCTAATTATTTCTTGAATTTCCGTATCTTCAGAGTCCTTAAAATATTCAAGAGATTCTTCTAAGTTATTATCAGGTAGTGCATCTTTACTCATCTCTACGGGTCTATCTTCTTCTTCCAAGACTATTGTTTCTAAGTCGCTAGACTCTAAAACAGTATATTCGAAATGAACCCGTTCCTCTAAACCACTATCGGCTTCGTAATCAAAAGGAAAAACTACATCGTCTAAAACGGTGGTATCCCTAATCAAATCCTCGTCCTTTTGAATAGGTGAATAATCATAAAAATTATTTGGATTTGAACTAGAAATAATATAATCACTATACAGCTCAAATGGATTACTAGATTACTGATCACTATGCCTACATATTTCAGATTCTTCATCACTACTATCCTCATCATCATAATAGTACGAAGATGATTGAACCTTATCTAAATAAGTAGTGTTACCAATTATAACCTCGTTATCTTGATTATGTGAAAAAGTATCTTCATTCTCAAAGGTATTATTGGATACACTATATTGGCAATTCAAGTTATTTCGAGCAATACTTTCGTTCGTCTCTAACTCAAGTCTACGTGTCGACTCAGCTATCCTCTCAAGGGTCTCTTCCAAAGAAAGTTCCCTTAGTGTAGGATCTAAGTTTTGAGTTAATCTATTGAGGATATCTTCTACAGATTCAGTTTTTGTTGCAGTTCTTTCGTCCATAACTACGTTATTCACCTCATCTAATTTATACGTCGATTCAGCTAACTGACGTGATGACTCAGCTAAATTCCTGAGAGTCTCTTCTAGAGAAGGAATAGGAACTGAAGGATCATAATAAGGACTACTTTTCAATAGTTTGATTGTATCCTCTAGAGACGAATAACTAGTACTACAATCTTCTTGCTCGTATGACTGATGCACGTGTGGATAGTAATTGGGCTCACCATGGTATGACCCATAACCTTCAAAAGGTTGGCGTTCCCAACCACTATTTACACTATGGTCATAATAATGTCCATATTGTTCAGTTGGATAATTATATTCATTCTGATGGCTATTATAATACCAGTTTGACATTTTAACTGCAAGGGAATTCTAAACAAGCACAAAGAAGACTGACTCGACCCTGGCAAGCCTATTTTATCTAGCAAACAAAAAACATGAAGGCTCCCTTAGATTGTTTCTAGACTAGCTTCTATCTCTCGAAGGGTAATTCGTTACACTTTGAGCAAGCCCCTCTGGAATCAATCCGAGTCAAAGTAAGTTGAATTGAGGCGAGGGAAGCTCAGTGGAGATTTGATACCCTAGGCCTCACCGCTATCACAAGGCGGCGCAGTCACGCATTCAACTCACAGAAACCATTATGAACTTCGAGGTGTGCTTAAAAAAAGTAACCAATATCCTTCGAAAATTTTTCCTAATAAGCGCGTTACCCTGTCGGTCTCGTTCTAGTCAAGTTTTAAGCTTGGGTTCGCGTTAGGTTTCGTTTTCCTAAGGCGGGCAAGAAGGAAACGGGGATGAAATCCGAGTCCTTATCTTGATTTGGCCAGGCCTTGCCCTTTACTAGGAAATTAAAAACAGTCCAAATTCGTCCTCAATCAATGAATCACCTTAAGGAATACAGTAACTCGCTTACAGGAGATTCGCGAGTGTTTCGATGGACTTACCTCCAGTACCAGACGGGGGATGAACCGTTGAAGTCGACTCGGGCCACGACTCCTATGTCATGTACGAACCCGAGGGGCCGAGACGATATCGTAATCGTCGTCCTTCCCTGCACACAGTTTATATAATTTTTTTTTATAATACCCTTCCGTAGGGTTAAAAAAAATAAAAAAAATGTCCAAAAGTCCAGAATAAAGTCCAAATAAAAAGTCCAAAAATTACAAAAATTATGAAAAATAAAGCCTATTTACAAATTCTACAAAAATAAAATAAATAAAAGCCTTATAAAAAAAAATAATAAAAATTAAATCCTAAAAAAATTATATCTTTTTTTTTCTTCTCTTTTAGCTTTAAGCTTTAAGCTTTTTGTTCCCAAGTCCTTAGTATTCCACTTCGAACCTGTAAATCAAAGACACAAAAAGAAACATAAAAAGGAACAAATAATAATAAATAATAAAAAAAAAATTAAACCTAAAAACAAATCTATATACAAGTCCGCGTCGGCGGCGCCATTTTGTTGTAGTCTTAAATTTGCGGTAAATACGGATTCGATGCTCGGACTTGAATAGATTTAAAAACAAAAATATATACAAAATTGTCACAGGATCAAGAGATACTAGGACTCAGGATTCCACCAATTCTTATACTCATGCGAATCAACTATTAATTCTAGACAATTATAGCTTATAAAGATAACAAATATCGACTCTTTTCTTTGCCAAAAATAGATTTTGTAAAGTATTAGATGTAAATCATAAGCATGATGCATCAAGAGTTCCTAGACTAAGCATACATCATCAGATAAAATCACAAATAATCAAGAAAAATCATAAAACAACTCATAATAGTGCAAATAGTCATAAAAGAATTAAATAGAATTACTCATGCATAAAGAATGGTTTCCTCCATCATCCCAGTAATGGGGTTTAGCTACTCATAATAATCATGTTCTAAAAATAAATATTTGATGCTCAAAATATGACTGAAAGAGTGAAAAATATAATATAGTGAAACTACGACCCTCTTTAAGCGTCCAGAGAAGAACGATAAAACACCACTGCTGTAAATAACGATACCTCACTGCTGCTATTGACGTTGTTGTTTTAAGACCCACAGAAGCAAGTTGTTGTCACTGTTGATAAACGACTGTCTTATGGAGTCTGTTCTTCGTGTTCTTCGTGCTCTTTAATGGCAGCAGCAGCAGAACTCCTCCTTCCTGCAGCTCCCGTTCTTCACTCCTCTAGCCTCTCTCTGGTCTCTGCTCGACCCCAAACCTCTTTATAATATTCTCTCACTTCTCTCCACCTCTTATATACTTCACAGCTCAAAGAAATCCCGATAGAATCTCTATTTTTTCTTTCTTCCAAAGTCTCGGAAAATACTGCTCAAAGCTATTCGTACGCGTCTGTTAGCTATAAACTTTCCACCAAACTCTTATCAAGACTTGAACAGGACCTAGTACATAACTATCCAGCGTAAAACTCTCACAAAATCTTTCATACAAATCCTTGAAACTGGACAGAACAATACGTATCCTGTTTGGACTTTGATCGCTTCTCCCAGCCATTCCAGCCCAAGTTGATCAATAAAATCACTTGCATACGGTCTGTTTAGTCTTAAAAGGCCTAGCCCAATTGATTTCAGGGATTTAAGCTCCCTCAAAACTGCCCAGAAATCCAACAGCAAGTTATTAGACGTGAACTTTAGTTTTCCCGCCAAATTCCATTATTTGAACTTTGAATGTGGTGTCCCCTTAACCAGACTGGGAGTCCCTTTAGCATGTGCCTTGAAATGGGGTGCCCCTTAGTAATTAGGTTACCCCTTATCCAAAATCAAGGGTCCGTATAGCAAGTGTTCTCTGGGGCATTTTCCGCACTTTTCGGGGTTCCTCCGGGGTATTTCTGGGGTACTTCCGGTACAATTCTGGGGCGCTTCCGGCACTCTATCAACGGAGGTCCAAACGCCGCATTTTCAGCCAATTTCGCCGCAAATCCTTATTCTTCTAAAAACACCTACAAATAAATAAAATAACCAAATAAGTATAGAATCGAGCACTAACACTATATACAATTGAGATATATTAGACACATAAATGCGTCTATCAGGGTTCAACTACAGTCCAGTCCGAAGTTAATTGGTAGTAGGATAGTGTCTGTAGCGGCTTAATATAGTTTGGTGTTCAATCTGGACTAGTCCCGGGGTTTTTCTGCATTTGCGGTTTCCTCGTTAACAAAATTTTGATGTCTGTGTTATTTTTTTTCCGCATTATATTTTGTTGTATAATTGAAATATCACGGGTTGTGCGTGAAGATCAATCAATTAGAATATCCAACCTTTGGTTGTTGATTTACATTGATTGACACTTGAACATTGGTATTTGGTACCGTTCAAGTAACTCCTCTTATATTCAATCAGGCTCGCAGATTTCTATTTGCTGATTGCGGATTGAATTAACAGTTAGAGATATTAAACTCTTTGATATACTTTATTCTAGATTGAGTCTAACTGTCTAGTTGATTCTATAGAAAGTGTATTGGAGTAAGTCCTCTCAGATTGCCAAACGAATTGTTGGGTGTGGTTGTTAGACCCCCGCATTTTCAATTGGTATCAGAGCTGGCAAACACGTTAAAGACCTTACAAGTCTGTGTTTGTAGCGATCTAAATATGGACAGTAGTGCTATCTCAATAAATGCACCACCAGATCCAGGGATTCCAGAATTCTCTTCCATGACTGATTTAGTAAAATCTGTAGAATAAATTCTATCTAAACCTCCACCAGGTTTAAAATCCCTAGAAGTGTTTTCAGGGCTTGAGAAAAGGCTTGAGAGCTTGTCTCTTGATGTTGAGTTATATCTCCAAAAAGAGCAAAAATCTCTTGATAAGCTAAATCAAGTTATGATGAATAATATTCATGTTGAAGTCGACATTGATTTACTAATCAGTGAGAGCAATGCTCCTCCTCTGCGTAATTCAATTAGTTGTAACAAACTAAACGAATTACAAGAGGAGTTTAAATCTCAGCCATCTGATTATATCACCTCACGGCATGAATCGATTCATTGCTCAATTCCTGATACTTCCTATCAAGATAGTAGTATTGTATTCTTTTATGAAGAAGCTAGGACGTCTCTTTTTGTCAAAAGAGTTTCCCTTCGCAGTACTAAAAACTATCTGCAGGAACTATCTTTTATAAGTTGGAAAACAAGAAATCAGAAACTCAAATCTTTTTGGGTTCTCTTGAAATTCTTTGATAGACTTATAAAAACAGTGTCTTGGGTGTTTCTCAACACTACAAGATGTAAGAGTAGTTGGAAAGAAACTCTTTCTTGGTGCCATAGTGAGCAAGTTATTGTTCACCTCAACACAACTTGTTTGTGTTGAAAGTACATCCTCACCAAGAAATGCCCAGTGAGGGAAGCACAAGAACTGGGGCACACATATTAAGTTGGGTATGATTTTGAATGGTTGGTAACGCTGTAGAATTCGATCGGATTCTTCTAAAAAGGTATGTCTCTAAACTTGAGAAAGTTTTATGATGATCTATGTACCTTGTGTATCGTTCATGTCTACCTAACTTGATTTGTGTTTAAGGTTCTTAAATGTTCCGGTTTGAAAATAGTTGTTTGGGATGTTTTGGCCTTCATGGTACACTTAAGGCATGCATACCAGTTTACAAATGAGTCTTTGTGATAAAATCCAGGGAAATTCGTTTGCATACCAGTTTGCATACTGAAAATCCGTTTGCATACCCCTATGCATACTTGCCTATAGACGTCGATATTCGGTAAACCTGTTTTGGCCGTATCTTCTTCGTAAGAACTCGGAATGACCTCATTCTTTTTGCATTCTCTTACTCTTTGAGTTCTCTTCAAAATGGAGATGATAATTCTTGAATTTGGATGAGTTAAGATTGGTATTTGTCCCGTATCTTGTTTTTGAGCGTTTTGCTCCGTTTTGTCACACTTGTTCCACTTCTTGGACTTGGGCACTTGGATTCTTGGAGTACCACTATTCTAAGATCATTTGTAACTTTTACAAGAATATTGTTGGTGAATCACAAAGAAGGAAGTTCAAGAATGGGCAGTAGTATGCATTGTTGTGGGATTCTTGAATGTTCACAATCATCTTATATGAACTATGGTGCATGGTCATTAGTGACTTTGTATGTTCTTCTTTGTTAATAAAATCTTTTTATACGCGTTTGGTAGCTATTTTTGGTGTAAATCCGTGCGAAAAAGATTGATTCTACCTCTAAGGACAAATCATCTTATATGTGTATTACGAGTTTGTCTTGATGTCTAGGAAACTTCTTATGAGAATTTATTTCTTGTGTTTTTAGAAGGATTACTAGGGTTTGGAATATCCATTATTGTGACTACACATAGATATGTCCAACGGTTTTCATCTTCATTGTTTTTAGATTTTTTTATTTAAATTCTAAGTTATTTGGAAGATGATTTTTGCAATTTTAATCTTTATGATTTTATATATTGCAAATTGTTATGGGATATGTTGTTTACGTCCGTGAACCTGTGACTATCCCATATTTGTTCAAAAGTTATCTCTATTATGTCGTTATGAAAGTATTGATAGAAGATATATGAACTTTTGACATTACAAAAGTTAAAGCCTTTTATGTCATTATTTTGATGGAAGAAAGGATAAAGCCTTTGTGTACAGGGATTAAGTCTATTACATGTCATTGTGCAAATAGTGATGAAAAATAGAATGAATCCTTTTCTATGCCGCAGTATTGGTCGATCTCCGATCCACATTTTTGTGCAAATGTTGTGTTGCTCCGTAAGGTTTCTTGTGTATGAGCATAAACGATTGAGTTGATCATTCTTATGATTAACTTAGTTGTTGCTCCGTGAGGTTCCTTATAATTGAGAATGACCGACTAAATTAATCATTTTCTTTTGGTTATTTTAGTTGTTGCTCCGTAAGTTCTCTTATGTCGAGCATGACCAATTGAATTGATCACTTTCTTGTGGTTAGTTTAGTTGTGCAAACCAATTAAATTAATTATAGGTTCTTTTATGATTAATTTAGTTGTATTTTTGATTGAATTAATCATGGGTTCTCTTGTGGTTAATTCAATTAAGTATTTTGGATACAAATTCATGTTTTCATGTGATTTGGTTGTCCAAAGAAATCCTTCTTTTCTTGTGAAAGTAAGTTCGCCTTTGTTGTTCCTTCGGGGATGACATTTTATGGGGGAGAGTCCATTTTGAACTTGTGCTTAATTGCCAAATCTTTGTGGGGAGTGCGCTATGGAACATTTTGGGGTTATCTTGCATCTTTATTAACTCCTTGATGATTGCATTTAGCTTCGGCTTTATGATGGAATCTGAATTTGTTGGTATGTTAATACACCTTTTGGTCATGAAGTATCTCCGTGGAAATTTCATTAGGATCCCACTAATTTTCGTACCTCTGCCAATTTTTTTGACAAAAAGGGGATAATTAATGTGTAGTTCACACTACAAATACATATAGTTTACGGATCATTATGTAAGGGGGAGTGGTTTTCATGTTGAGATATGTATTGACTAAAGGGGAGTGATACATATTACCATATTATTATTGTCAAAGTTGTGATACAATTGAACTTTGAAGGTGTGTAATAATACTATGACACTGTATAACAATGACTGAGAGCATTTTGTTTTCTCATTGTTATAGCTACGGATCTTCAACAACTGTGATGCTGAACTTACAACCTTTAGGATCATGGAGTACTTGGAAGTGACTAAGATTTCGAGTCGCGTTGAAGATGCCAAGGAGATCAAGCATGTGGATGAGAAGCTACATTTTTTTTATCTTTTTTGTAATCCATATTTATTGATAGTTTTGTCATTAAAATTGATAAAGGGGGAGATTGACAGAGCATTGCTCGGTCGAACTCGCATGCGTTGCTATCTTAAGCATGTTTGTCAATGTTAGTGATCAAAACTATAAGTCTTGATTTCTAACCTATTTATAGATGTCTCGGACTAGGACATAGATAGTGTAGTTGAGCTTAGATCTCTCGACGTTCATCTCTTGAAGACAAAGAACTACTAAGCGGAGCTTGTGGAACTTTTTCGACAAAAGGTATGTGGAGACTTGAACTTATCTATCACTTGGAAAGTCTATTTCTACTATCTCCAATATTGAGACATAAGTCATGTTACGATATAGTTTTCTCTATACACATTTGAGATTTCGAACTGAGTATATCTTGCTTACATATTTATCGAAATATGTGTTAGTAAGATTTCGCTTCAACCAAGTTCATCTTATATCATGAGAAAATTTCTGAGTAACATCTTACATGGTTTGTGTGATATAATCATTTGATGTAGGCTTGGAATGTTTCAATAATGATTATTTCAATATCTTTGATGCTAATAGTGTGTGAAAACGGCTATTGTCATTATAGAAGAATATTTCAATGATTGAAATAAAGAGTTGATGATGTAACCGTCTTTGGATATAAGCATATATAGTGTGTTCACACATTAGTGTATAAACCAGAAGCCAAGAGTATGCATATGTGTGTATACGAAATTGGTGAAGGAGACAGGTTAAGTATGCATACCCGTACGCATACTGGCGGAAGTTCTCGAACCGAAAATTTCTGCTGAGTTTGGTTTTTGACAAACTCTTAACTAGTCACCTTAAGTATGCGTACACCGTACGCATACTGGCGGAAGATTTTGAACCGAAAATTTCTGCTGAGTTTGGAAACTTTACAAACTCAAAACCGGTTGCTTAAGTACGCATACTTAAGCTAGTTACTTTGTCTAATCGGTCAGTTCATGGACTTAAACATTTAAATCATAAGGAATGCAATCTTTGCAAACTGTGGCTATAATGTCCATGATTGATTCAAGTGAATCAAACCGATTTGGTTTCAATTGTGTTTTCTAAACAATTGAACAACTCTTTAACTAGTTTCATTTGAATCATTTGAACTAGTTATGGTTAAGATGAATTGATGGGATTTTAAAGTTGTTGTAGTAAAAGGTTCGTTGAGACTTGTAAAAGCAAAAGATTTTAGACTTAATGAAATTTAAAAACAAACAAAACTTAACTCAAAATTTGATTTCAAGATATTAGTAATAACCAAGACACTGATTCCACTATTACACATGAATAAATGATGGTAAATAATTCAAAACTCTAATTATCTTTTAAGTCCCTTAATTCTTAATTCACAAATAATCAGGCATATTCTCAAATATCAATTGTATTCCCTAAGCATAGATTATCAATTGACTAAAAAAAGTATAACCTATCAAATTGAATCACAACTAATTAAGAAAATTATGAAAACAATTAAAAACTCTGCAAAAACAGTGATTGAGTGAATTATAAATTATAAATAGAGAAAATAAATAATTACCAATTATTCATGCGTAAATAACTTCCTCATTTCCTTGGTTGTGGGAGAATTAGCCTCTCATCATGTTGGAAACACGCTCAAAAGTTGATTTCATTGCTCAAAGTGTTTACAAATGATGAAAATGGGAGAAAATAATTAAAAACCGGGTTTAGAACAATTATATGTGTTACAAACCGAACTGTTACAGGGAACGATAAAAGCTAATTGTCGTTGTCACTGTAGCAAAACGACTGTCCTTGCGCGTCTTATGTTCTTGGTGTTCTTCACAACAGCAGAAAATGGCGATTCTCTGCAACTTGATTTTCTCGCTCTGTAATGTTCTGAACTCTCCCTAATCACTTCGTCCTCCATCTCTGACCTCCAAGCACTTATTTTATACTCGACAGGGCCTCAAATCTCTGTAATAACTCCGGCATAATTCCCGTATCTTCTGCATTATTATTTTTATTCTTCACGTGATAATGTCCCTGTTTTATCTCCTCACGCATTTTCTTGTGCTTTACACCCTCCAAACACGTTATGTACGCATCATAGATTGAGTCAAACTCTTGTACAACTAATATACCCACGTAACTTCCACAAGAAAATCCCGTGTATTCCTCGGTGTTCTGTTTTATAGAGAGTGCGTGAAAGTCTCCTTACTTTCCAATTTAAACGCGACTATCTACCCTGTTTCGATGTAACAAGGTACTACCAGATCATATCCAGTCAAAATCTCATAAAAATATCGTCCGGAATCGTCCGCAAAATTCACGCAGGAAAGAAGAAAAATTCCCGCCAAAATCATCAGTTTGAAATGTTGAAGATGGAGTGCCCCGACCCAGAAGTTAGGTGCCTTTATCAGTTGGGGTTGCCCTGGGGTGTCCTTATCCAAACTGAGGGTGCCTTTAGTAATTATTCTGGGGTGCCTTTAACAACTTTTCGAGCCCAATTTTTCCGAAAATGTTTGTTTCCAAAAATACCTAAAAATACATAAAAAAACACAATATTAGTACAAAAATCGAGTTCTAACAATAGAGACACTGAGGACAATTCAGACACAAAAATGTGTCTATCAAATACCCCTAAACTTATTATTTGCTAGTCCTCGAGCAAATTTAATCTAGAAAATAAAATCCTAACTCACTAGGTGTCCCTAGTGACCGAGTTATAATCTCGGGAGGGTTTACCAGAGGTGTACCCACAAAACCATTACTCCAGACCCTAGCTATCTACGCAGAACCATGGAATGCACTAAAGAATCTCCTTGGTTGGCATACAATCTTTGACTATAGGAGGAAGTACCCTGATTCGAAATTCCAATTGTTGTACACGAGTTTGCACTCAAGCATACTAAAATTCATATATAAGTGACATAGCTCTACTCAGATAGTTTCTGGACATCATAACCGGAGTCAACCAATCACATGGAAAGATTAAGAAGATGGATGTAGAGAAAACCGTAGATGGTTTTGATGTTGACTAAGGTGAACGGTGTTTCCCATATCTGTCTGAAGGCCACTACTAGGATGAACCTATCCTAATGGACTGAGATACCGGTCTGACTAATATCAACACAGCTGGCATATACAAGGGGACCAGCGGGTGATAATCCTAACTCTAGGTAAACACAACTGGGTATACAAGGGAACCAGTGGTCGACTTTATTGAATTTATTCCGGTTGGTCTAATGGTCTGGTCTCAATTTTTTTTCATTTTTTTTTTCATTTTTTTCATTTTTTTTTATATTTTTTTGGGTATCTCAATCACTCTATTTCACCCTTTTTTTTGGGAGTATCTCAATCACTCTATTTCACCCTAGCAATGGTAACAACTTGAATCGTGTGCCCCACCAAATCACTTAGAAACATATTTAAAAAAAAAAAGAAAATAAAAACAGAAGTGAAAAGGATTCAACGAGATATGGCGAAACTACCATGTTTTTTTTTTCTAACACCTGAGCTCTGTGCTTTTATGAACAGACTCTATCATCTAATCATATTGGTTCCTCAACTCCTACAACCAAGATGTTCCCATCCACTTAGATAGGTTAGTGCCAACCTTAATAAGCATAAATTTCTAGACTCTGGAGTTTATTTATTGCAACTAAAAGCTAACAAAAAGTTTCTTCCCCACCCCCAAACTTAAATCTAACATTGTCCTCAATGTTTCTAATGAAAGAGCAATACAAAAAGTAACATGAGGAATCAGTAAAGAGAGAAGTCGGAAAGATAGTACCTGGGTGAAGAGAGAAATCAAAAACTAATATACAACATACAATCACCTCGATGGTCAATCAAGGGTAAACAGGGTCCTCCAGAGGGACCCCCTCAACATCACTTGTAGGAAAAAAAGTTTTCAATCTCTGACCGTTAACCTTCGAAGAACTACTACCATCCGGTGTCTCGATCTCAACAACTCCATGAGGAAAGACAGTGCGAACAATAAAAGGACCCGTCCACCGAGAACGTAACTTCCCAGGGAAAATATGCAAGCGGGTATCATACAGAAGAACTTTTTGACCTGGATAAAATGACTTTCTTAAAATATTTCTATCATGCACAAGTTTCATTTTGTTCTTATACTCCTTAGCATTATCGTAAGCATCTCTGCGAATCTCTTCCAACTCATTCAGCTGGAGTTTCCTATGGGCTCCTGCCTTTCAAGTGAAAAATTTAGCTGCTTAACAACCCAATAAGCTCTATGTTCTAACTCAACAGGTAAATTACATGCCTTTCCATACACAAGCCGATAAGGCGACATTCCAATTGGGGTCTTAAACGAAGTACGGTAAGCCCATAAGGCATCAGTAAGCCTAGCCGATTAGGATTAACTGTTTTCTCTAATATACGTTTTATCTCCCTATTGGAAACCTCTACCTGACCACTAGTCTGTGGATGATACGGGGTAGCTACCTTATGTGTAATACCATATTTCTTCATCAGAAGCCTAAAAGGTCCATTACAAAAGTGCGACCCTCCATCACTAATTATAGCTCGCGGTGTACCAAAACGTGTAAGTATATTATTTTTCAAGAACTCAATCACAACCCTATGGTCATTGGTTTTACACGAAACCGCCTCAGTCCACTTAGAGACATAGTCTACAGCGACAAGGATGTATAAGTTACCAAAAGAATTAGGAAACGGACTCATAAAGGCAATACCCCATACATCAAAGACCTCAACGACTAAAATAGGGTTCAAGGGAATCATGTTCCTATGGGAAATGGTTCCTAATTTCTGGCAACGCTCACAAGTAACACAGTAACTATGGGAGTCTTTAAACAACGAAGGCCAATAGAATCCACACTGCAATATCTTAGCAGCAGTCTTCTTAGCACTAAAGTGACCCCCACAAGCATGGAAATAATACTGGATTGGTCACTCTAAGGTATACATCTCCTAATAATCTGGTCTGGACAATACTTAAACAAATAAGGATCATCTCAAAAGAAGTGCTTAACCTCGGCTAAAAACCTAGAACGACCTTGTTTACCCCAATGTTGAGGAATTCTACTAGTAACAAGATAGTTCACTATATTCGCATACCAAGGTAATTGGGTAACAAAGAACCGTTGTTCATCGGAAAAGCTATCCCTTATAGAAAGGGAATCATCAGGGGAATCAACAACCAGCCTAGACAAGTGGTCTGCTACTACATTTTCTGCACCCTTTTTGTCTCTAATGTCTGGAGAAAACTCTTGCCACAAAAAGATCCACCTAATCAATCCAGCTTTCGTATTCTTCTTAGACAGAAGATATTTCAAAGCAGCATGATCAGTATATATTACGACCTTAGAACCTAAGAGATAGGGTCTAAACTTGTATAAATCAAACACAATGGCTAACATTTCCTTCTCTGTAGTGGTGTAGTTCAACTGGGCATCATTCAGAGTTTTGCTAGCATAGTAAATCACATGAAGTAATTTATTTTCTCGCTGACCTAGCAAAACACCAATAGCATAATCTGAAGCATCGTACATGATCTCAAAGGGTAGGTTCCAGTTAGGTGCTTGGACTATGGGGGCGGTAGTGAGTAATGTCTTAAGCTTCTCAAAAGCCTCTAAACAAGCATCATCAAAGACAAACTTAACATCTTTTGCAAGCAAATTGCAAAGAGGTATAGAAATCAAGTTAAATCCTTAATGAATCGACGATAAAAACCTGCATTCCCTAAGAATGACCTAATATCTCTTACGATTTTTGGGACCTGTAAAGTCTTAATAAGGTCAACTTTGGCTTTATCTACCTCTATACCCTTAGAAGATACGATATGCCCTAAAACAATTCCTAAACGAACCATGAAATGACATTTCTCCTAAGCACTAGATTCCTTTCCTTGTACCTAGTCAATACTAATGACAAATGATGCAAGCACTCATAGAAAGACGAACCAAACACTGAAAAATTATCGATAAAGACCTCTAAGAACCGTTCTACCATGTCAGCAAATATGCTCATCATACAACGATGAAAATTCGCAGGGGCATTACATAGCCCGAAAGGCATGCGTATATGCGCAAAGGTACCAAAGGGACAAGTAAAATTGGTTTTCTCTTGGTCTTCTGGGGAAATAACAATCTGATTATAACCAGAGTAGCCATCTAAAAAACAATAGTGACTATGACCTGATAATCGCTCTAGCATTTTGTCGATGAAGGGAATGGGAAAGTGATCCTTCCTAGTGACCTTGTTCAATTTCCTATATTTCAATACAAACACGCCACCCGTGGTCACTTGGGTTGGGATTAACTCATTGTTATCATTCTGGACTACAGTAATACCGGATTTCTTGGGAACAACCTGAACTGGGCTGACCCACTTGCTGTCTGAAATGGGGTAGATAATGCCTGCATCTAACAACTTAAGAACCTCGGTGCGAACTACTTTTTTCATATTTGGGTTTAGTCTACGTTGCATCTCCCTAGAAGGTTTGGTGTCACTCTCTAAATAAATCTGATGCATACAAACAGTGGGACTTATACCCTTAATGTCAGCTATGGTCCACCCTAAAGCTTCCTTGTTGTTTTGAAGGACGGTTACCAGCCTACTTTCCTGATCACTATCCAAGTCGGATGCTACAATCACAGGTAGAGTTTCAGATGGGATTAAAAACACATACTTCAATGTATCTGGTAGTTGTTTAAGGTCTAACTTAGGAGGCTCTTCTAACGAAGGAACTAGGTTAAACTTAGGAACTGGTAGTGGTTCGGACTTAGGTTTCCATCCATTACTAGTATCTAACAAAGGGGTTGAATCTAACAAAGAATTTACCTCATTAATCACATCACATCATCATCATCAAAATCAATCCCAAAGTGAGCTAGCCATTTCTCTAATGGATCTTCTAACAAAGTGTTTGGTAATGACTCCTCGACTAATGTTCCTATCATATTCACCTCTTCTATGTTCGAACCATCTAGTTCAGAAGGTAGCTTACTAATATTAAAAATGTTCAGCTCAATAGTCATGTTACCAAAAGACAAATTCATAATACCGTTTCGACAGTTGGTGATCGCATTGGATGTGGCTAAAAACGGGCGACCTAAAATTATCGGTATCTGGTTCTCTGGGTCAGGGACAGTTGGGTATCTAGGATAACAAAATCCACCAGATATATAAACTTGTCGACCTCAATAAGAACATCCTTGATCACACCACGAGGAATTTTAACGGACCTATCAGCTAACTGAAATATTATCTGGGTAGGTTTCATCTCTCCAAGTCCTAGCTTAAGGTACACATGGTATGGAAGTAAATTCACACTGTCTCCTAAGTCAAGTAATGCTTTCTCGACACGGTATTTACCTATTGTGCAAGAAATAGTAGGGGACCCTGGGTCTTTATACTTAGGAGCAGTGGTATTCTGAATAATAGAACTCACATGACTAGCTAGGAAGGCTTTCTTCTGGACACTAAGATTACGCTTTCGTGTACACAAGTCCTTAAGGAACTTGACATAAGGAGGAATATGCCTAATTGCATCTAATAATGGAAGGTTGATAGTAACCTGCTTAAAAACCTCGAAAATATCATTAAAAGTGGACTCCCTCTTAGTTGGAACTAGAAGTTGTGGGAATGGGGCTCTGGGAACAAATCCTGGATCAATATGACCCTCATTGGTCTCTTTAGAGACTCTATCAGTCTCTTCATTTTCTGGTTCAGAAGGGTGAACTACAACATGTTCACTATCAGGCATGGAAACCTTGTTGTCTCTCACTCTACCACTCCTAAGGGTTTTAATAGCATTCACATGATCGGAAGATCTTTCACCTACTTGATGAACTCCTCTAGGATTGGGTTGAGTTTGACTAGGAAACTTACCTTTTCCCCTCAAAGACTCATTTATCTGACTAACCTGGGTTTTCAACTCGGAAATAGCCTGAGAGTTAGCATAACCTATACTCTTACTTTCTTCTATCCCTTGCGCAACCATTTGGTTGATCTTTTCAGAGATTTTAATAAAAGAGGCGAGAGTCTCTTCTAAACTTGTGATCTTTTTATCCGAAGGGTTCTGAAACTGGGTTTGACCTGAAGAATTACTAGACTGTCCTTGATTCTGACCCTTAGACCAAGAAAAATTAGGATGGTTTCTCCAACCAGGGTTGTAGGTCTCTGAGTACGGGTCAAACTTCTGACAGTTCTCAAACCTAGTGTTGTTATAGACATCATGGGCTTGTTCTTCACTAACCTGACCTTCCCAAAAAGAGTTATTGGATTCTACTCCACAACTAGAGACTTGAGAGGCTCTAATCCTATCATCAGGTTCAACAAGAGACCTATGTTTAGACTGATTCAATTCCAAAGCTTCTAACTTTCTAGACAAAGCAGCAAACTTAGCATCTGACCCAAAGCTTGTATCTACCACATTGGTGCTACTTCTATTGACCAAGAGTCTATTAGGGGGTTCAACACAAGGCTCCCACGGTTGGGATTTTTCAGCGACAACTCTTTAGAAGTTAAAAGCATCATTAGCATTTTTACTAGTGAACTCACCAGCACACAAAGACTCGACCATGGATTTGGTCGAATAGTCTAAATCATCATAAATAATCTCTACTAGTTTCATTTTCTCAAACCCATGGTGAGGACATTGGGATAGGAGATCATTGAATCTCTCTAAAAACCTATAAAGAGATTCTCCCTCTTGTTGCATACTGGAACTAATTTTCTGCCTAACAGCTACAGTTTTATGCTTAGGGTAGAATTTCAAATAGAAAGCAGCAATAAGTTCCTGCCATGTTTATATGGATTCAGATGGTAGGTTATTCAGCCAGGTCTTGGCTTTATCTTTCAAGGAAAAGGGAAACATCCTAAGTTTCAAGACTTCATCAGTAAGGTCTTTAATCTTAATTGTTCCACAAATTTCTTCAAAGTCCCTAATGTGAAAGTAAGGGTTCTAGTAATCTTTTCTTAAGAATATAGGGATCATCTGAAGAATACCAGGTTTCAACTCATAATTAGTCGTAGAGGGTGGCAATTTAATGCACGAAGCTCAGTTGGTCCTAGTTGGGTACATGTAATCTTTCAAAGTAGCCATTGCTGGAACAGATGAAGTACTAGGGGTACTTTCCTCACTAAGACTTAAATTCTCAAAACTGAAGTTTCCAAAAACGGGACTCTAAAAAGAAGAGTCTTCGAGCTCCCCGCTTCCACAAGAAGAACTTCTAGGCTCGTCACTAATCAAACGGCCAAAAGTATCTCTTTTCCAAGCACGCTCTCTAATGGACTCGAGCGATTTTGGCATACACTAACAAAAATTAAAAATAAAAATCCTATTGAAGGGAGGTTCTAAGCAAATACACAACATGCTGACTCCACCAAAGCAAACCTAAAGATTTCTAGCAAACAAAAAGCATGATGGATCCACTTAGATTGTTTCTAGACCAGCTTCTATTCTTTCGAAAAGGAATTCGTTAAAATCTGAGTAAACCCCTTTGGAATCAATCCGAGTTAAAGTAAGTTGAATAGAGACAAGGGAAGCTGAGTAGAGATTTGATACCGAAGGCCTCACCGGCATTACAAGGCGGCACATTCAACTTCCAGAAACTATCATGAACTTCGAAGTATGCTTAAAAGAGTAACCAATATTTTTCAAACGACTTTCCTATTAAGCTCGTTACCCTATCGGTCTCGTTCTATTCCAAATTTTAAGGCTTAGGTTCGCGTTAAGTATCGTTTTCCTAAGGCGGGCAAGAAGAGAACGGTGATGAAATCCGAACCCTTATCTTGTATGGCCAGTCCTTGCCCTTTACTAGGAAATTAAAGCAACCGTTTTCAATTCCTCAACATATATGCAAACGAAGGAATACAGTAAACCCGCTGACATGGGATTCGCGGGTGTTTAGATAAACTTACCTCCCGTTCCAGACGGGGGATGAACCGCTGAAGTCGACTCGGGCCACGACTCCTATGTCATGTACGAACCCGATGGGCCGAGGCGATATCGTAATCACCGTCCTTCTCTGCAAACAATTTATATTTAAAACTACCCTTCCTTAGGGTTTAAAAAATAAAAATAATGTCCCAAAAGTTAAAGTCCAAAGTCCAAAAATAAAGTGCAAAAGAAAAAGAAAATTACAAGAATATAAGATATCCTAATACAATCTAAAAAGTAAATAAAATAAACTCTCTTTTTTTTTCTTTTCTTTCGCTCTTTTCGCTTTGTCTTTGATTCCAAATCTTTAAGTATTCACCAAAAGCTTTGGCAAAATTTTTCTTTTGCTCCAAATTCCAAAATCTGTAATGCAAAGACAAAAACCCAAAAACGTAAAGTAAAACAAACAAAACTAAGAAAAATAAAAAACCCCCAAAAAAATCTAAAAACTCTAGCCTAAAGACAAGTCCCGTTGCCAAAAATTGATGGGATTTTAAAGTTGTTGTAGTAAAAGGTTCGTTAAGACTTGTGAAAGCAAAAGATTTTAGACTTAATGAGTTAAAAACAAACAAAACTTAACTCAAAATTTGATTTCAAGATATTAGTAATAACCAAGACACTGATTCCACTATTACACATGAATAAATGATGGTAAATAATCCAAAACTCGAATTATATTTTAAGTCCCTTAATTCTTAATTCACAAATAATCAGGCAAATTCTCAAATATCAATTGTATTCCCTAAGCATAAATTATCAATTGACTAAACAAAGTATAACCTATCAAATTGAATCACAACTAATTAATAAAATTATGCAAACAATTAAAAACTCTGCAAAAACAGTGATTGAGTGAATTATAGATTATAAATTAGAGAAAATAAATAATTACCAATTATTCATGCGTAAATAGCTTCCTCATTTCCTTGGTTGTGGGAGAATTAGCCTCTCATCATGTTGGAAACACGCTCAAAAGTTGATTTCATTGCTCAAAGTGTTTACAAATGATGAAAATGGGAGAAAATAATTAAAAACCGGGTTTGTAACAATTATATGTGTTACAAACCGAACTGTTACATGGAACGATAAAAGCTAGCTGTCGTTGTCACTGTAGCAAAACGACTGTCCCCGTGCGTCTTATGTTCTTGGTGTTCTTCACAGCAGCAGAAAATGGCGATTCTCTGCAAATTTATTTTCTCGCTCTGTAATGTTCTGAACTCTCCCTAATCACTTCGTCATCCATCTCTGACCTCCAAGCACTTCTTTTATACTCGATAGGGCCTCAAATCTCTGTAATAACTCCGGCATAATTCCCGTATCTTCTCCATTATTATTTTTATTCTTCATAGGATAATTTCCCTGTTTTATCTCCTCACGCATTTTCTTGTGCTTTATACCCTCCAAACACGTTATGTACTCATCATAGATTGAGTCAAACTCTTGTACATCTAATATACCCACGTAACTTCCACAAGAAAATCCCGTGTATTCCTCAGTGTTCTATTTTATAGAGAGTGCGTGAAAGTCTCCTTACTTTCCAATTTAAACGCGACTATCTACCCTGTTTCGATGTAACAAGGTACTACCAGATCATATCCAGTCAAAATCTCATAAAAATCTCGTCCGGAATCTATCGCAAAATTCACGCAGGAGAGAAGAAAAATTCCCGCCAAAATCATCAGTTTGAAATGTTGAAGATGGAGTGCCCTGATCCAGAAGTCAGGTGCCTTTATCAGCTGGGGTTGCCCTGGGGTGCCCTTATCCAAACTGATGGTGCCTTTAGTAATTCTTCCGGGGTGCCTTTAACAACTTTTCGAGCCCAATTTTTCCGAAAATGTTTGTTTCCAAAAATACCTAAAAATGCATTAAAAACACAATATTAGTACAAAATCGAGTTCTAACAGTAGAGACACTGAGGACAATTCAGACACAAAAATGTGTCTATCATGAATAAGGTTGATATGAGAGTAATCATATGGCTAACCTCGGTTAACTATTTGTGAACCAACCTGGTGTACACGTTTAGGTACAGTAACATAAACCTAAATGAGGGTACATTTCATTTGTGTGTAACAAGCTAAGTTCGATATAACGGTTGAAAGATATTAGCTTGGTTGAATCAGGTTTTTCATATAACGGTGATTATTGAATGCTTTGTTACCAAGGTAACTTGGATTGCAAACCCTGATTTGAAAACTATATAAAGGAGAACTCTAGCAACTGGGAAACCTAATCCCCACACCTCCTATGTGTTATTAGTTGCATAACTAGATTCAATTCTCTTTTAACCTTAGGTTTCTTCTCGACACCCTGTAGGTCAACGACTTGAAGAATTCATTGGGATTGTGAAGCCAGACCCAACTATTATCTATGTAGTTGCGTGATCTGATCTTACTGTTTCTATCGTGTTGAGTTCAATTGAAATAATTGGCTCGAGATTTTATCTCTGATAGGAAAGATAAAAAAGTAATCAGAAACAAACTTCGTCTCATCGTTTGTGATTCCACAATAACTTGTTCCGCTAGTCGATTAAGTTTATTGTGAGGTGATTGATAATACTGGGCTGTTCTTCGGGAATATAAGTCTGGTTTATCAATTGGTTCTTGTTCACCTTGATTTATCAAAAGACGGAACAAAAACTCTTTGGTATTTCTGTGGGAGACAGATTTATTCAATCCTACAGACTTTTCTGTGTGAGACAGATTTGTCTATCAAGTCTTCGACTTTGGGTCGTACCAACTCTTAGTTGTGGGTGAGATCTGCTAAGGGAATCAACTGTGTAGTATCCTGCTAGGATCAGAGACGTAAGGAGTGCAATTGTACCTTGAATCATTGTGATATTGATTAGGGTTCAACTACAGTCCAGTCCGAAGTTAATTGGTAGTAGGATAGTGTTTGTAGCGGCTTAATATAGTTTGGTGTTAAATCTGGACTAGTCCCATGGTTTTTCTGCATTTGCGGTTTCCTCGTTAACAAAATTCTGGTGTTTGTGTTATTTATTTTCCGCATTATATTTTGTTATATAATTAAAATATCACAGGTTGTGCGTTAAGATCAACCAATTAGAATATCAAACCTTTGGTTGTTGATTTACATTGATTGACACTTGAATATTGGTCTTTGGTACCGTTCAAGGGACTCCTCTTATATTCAATCAGGCTCGCAGATTTCTATTTGCTTATTGCGGATTGAATTAAGAGTTAGAGATATTAAACTCTTTGATATACTTTATTCTAGATTGAGTCTGACTGTCTAGTTAATTCTCTATAAAGTGTATTGGAGTAAGTCCTCTCAGATTGCCAAACGAATTGTTGGGTGTGGTTGTTAGACCCCCGCATTTTCAACTTATATCATAATATGGAACTAGCTTGCGGAATGTAAGCTATCAGTACTTGGCGTTTTCTGGATACTTGTGTTGATAACCCTTGTTCTTTCTCGAAATAGGTCGAAAACCTATTTATAAAAGTCATGATTGAGCACACCTGATCTCGTAGAAAGTGGAGACAATTAAGTAGTGGAGAAGTGGAGTCATGTAAAAAGTGGTGACCATCATGTTTCCATCACGAGGGAAAACTGGTCAGCCTTACACCCACTACTCACTTACTGCTCATTAACCTTCCGCCCTTTCCTGACACTTTCTCGTAATGGGCGTGTTGCACGCCACACGATGTAAACCGCCAGACCAATACCCCAGTGAGCATCCCCCAGTTTTTGACATGTTTGATGTCTCGAGTATTTTCGTGGAAAATATGCAGCATATTGCTGAGTGGGTCTTGTGTGCAAGACCTAGTTATTCTGACCAATCGCGCTCAAACTAGGCGGCGGGTGATCATGTGTGGCGAGATAGGTCATGAGACTCGTTGCAAAAAAATAGCGTGTGACGCTATTAAGTTAGTTTTGGTTGGTCACCTGAGATTTAATCTAGGCCGCGAAGTTGGACGGCCGAGATTGTAATTTATGGAAGAGGGTGGTCGTTGATTATGGCCACATCTTGTTGGCGCCTGCCATTGGCATAATTGGCGCCTACCAGTGGCATAGTGGCGGAGTGGCGTCTGCCAGTGGCGTAATTGGCGCCTGCCAGTGGCGTGGTGGAGTGGCGCATGCCTGGCATGGTTGTGGCCACTATATCTCGACGTATACTACCGTGGTCACGTTGAATAAAGAAATTATGGCAAGGCCATAATGTGGGGACGATCATGGGTGGCCATAATATGGTGCAAGTGCCATTATTTATGGTCTTCTGGGTCCCACATGGCTTGTGGCATGTTATGGGTCCGAAGTGGCATAATTTAGGCCATGACTAATAATTAGGGTTTCCTTTTGATTCGACCAATGCCGTTAAAACAAGAGCTCTATTATGATCAGAATACCCTGGCTAGAGTTTGTTATGGCGTTGGCCACGAACGAAAAAGTGAGATAGCACGCGGCTGTGCTGTTATGGTACATTGGCATATTGCTGACGCGGAATAGCATGACCTGCCAATTAGCATGCCGACGCGATTTTGCAGGTTGATTAGCTAATGGCATGGCGGCCATATTGACGCGAAGTCCACTGGGTTTTAGCGCAGTTTGGATTTATTTAATGCGTGAGGCGGGTTTAAAGCGACCTGATTGGTCGATAGGAAAGAGGGCCGGCAAGCAGCATGGGCCCGACCACATTCCAAGTGCGTGTGGCGCATTTAGAGCGACTTGATTAGTCGATGGGAAAGGGGGCCAGCGAGCGGCATGGGCCCGGCCACATTCTAAGTGCATGTGGCGTATTTAAAGTGACCTGATTGGTCGATGGAAATAAGGGGAGCCGGCAGGGTAACATGTAGCGTGGTCATTCGGCTACGGGTGGCGCTTGCTAGGGCGAACTGGCCGGCCATGTGGCGCGGCCACGCCTCCTCTTGTTGTTGTTCCTATTTTCCGCGGCTCCTCTTTTATTTCTTGTTTTATGATTTTTGGGTAGGATTTTTCTCCTACTAGTCCATGGCGGATTAATTTCCTGGATTACCTAGGTTTGGCCTCGACCAATAGGATTCGAGATATTGCACAGGGAGCAAAAAACCTAATTTTTGCAAATTAATTAGGCCAAAATTTGAATTTTGTGAGCAATTACAAAATTGAGAAAATTTGATAAATTTTGTGTGTTCGATACAAAATTATTTAAATTTATTCCCAGAGAGCAGTTAAGCGTCTTCTGACTGAGTACTTTCATGCAGACCTTAATCTTGATATTTCAGGAAATTCATGCTACTCAGCTGCGAGTGAACACTAATTATCATGTCATACCAATATTAAGGGTTCAGCCGGGGAACATAACATAGGAAAATACTCAATAAGCCATACATTAATGAACAATGCAGGCGATGGATTAATAAAATTTATAAAATGTTTGGGATTGTTGCTACATGCACCATTCTGAACAAATTTCATAAACATACTGAATTTCTCAATACATTTGTAAGTGGAGAGGCCCGGGCACTCATTACTTTTAAATGGCTCAGTCTCTTTGCAGAGCAGTGGTGCATTAAATACAGGGTTTTACAATTTTAACCCTGAACTAAAAACCACCATCAACACCTGGTAATATTGAACTATTGAAAGGGGTAGCAAAAAAATTTGTTTTATAAAATCTACCTAGATAAAGAAATCCTATTTACTCTTTGCAACAAAAGAATTAGGTAATTAATATTCCTTTAAAACAATACAAGGTAACTAGGTAACTCAGTAGTTCTTATAACATATTATCAATTCACTAATCATCCTATCTTGATTAATCGATTTATTCTTCTTCTTTTTTTGTTAAAATTAAATTTAGGGCATAAGGTGAATCAATCAATCAATAGTTATCATATAAAGGAAGATCATTTTTTTTTGACTTGGTAACACTATATTTAGTATTACATTTTTTTAAGAATTTAAAGTGCCATGTGGCAAAATAATGTGTTTAAAATAAAGGACACAATAACTTACAGGGACACATAATTCATCTTCGTGTTTTTTGCCAAATTATAGACATGTCTTTCACAAGAATCAATAATATCTTTTTTCTTCAAATAATGGGTTTAAAATGAAGAGAGACAACTCATACAGCAAAGTGCAAAGTAACGAGTTTAAAATAAATGGACACAACTGATGTAGCAAAATATATAATGGGTTTAAAATGGAGAGACTCAACTTATATCACAATTTTCTATGTTTTTCAAAATAAATCACATTTATTTATTATGTTGAAGATGAAAGAAGAAGAAAATAATTTCTATTGCGTGCCAGTACGAGGTCAGAGCTTTGATTTATCGTGCTTGATGTAAAGTTATTCTATTTTTCATTTGCAAGCAGCCCAATCCTCCCATGTTTTTGAGGGAATATTTGATCCTCACAAGTCTTTGGTTTCAGCAGCTGCTGGGGTTCTGGTGGGGGTATAGTTGCAACATCTTCCCTACTGTCATACCTTGTGTTTCTTTCTTTTAAAAACAGTAATTTTTTGGTTATCAAAACAGTGGATTGGATTCCACCATTAAATTGTTTTGGCTTAACCCAATTGTACTGGTGGGTAAATTTAGAAATATTAATGAGTGACATAGATACTTAAAAAACCTGTTTTGAGGCATACTCAATTTTTTTTGAGGCATACTCATTCATTACACCATCTAGGGTGGATTTATAAGGGGTTTCTAAAGGTAGTTCAATTACCTATATATCCTTAAACAATTTAAATTACTAGAACGCCCTTATCCTCAAAAACCTAAAATCAAAAATCAAAATAAACTTTAAACTTAAACATCTTGGACTCCAATTCAATCAAGAAATTGATCAAGTAAAGCAAACACGAATCAAAGTGAGAGATATTGAAGTGCGAAATCCAAACCTCAATTGCTCTTAGATGTATTTTAGAATGTATGTGTAACAAACCCATCTTGTTTTTGATTGATTTTATTTTGTTTGATCGATAGAATATGATTTCGAAGATGAAATTAAGGTTTTCAGAAGATCAGTTCGGCTGATCTTGAAGTATCAATTTTGAGCCGAACCTAGTGTATGATTTAGAGAAACACTATAGTCGGCTCACGCGACTTTGCAAAATTTTGTTCGAATTAGCCGAACCTAAATTTGTCAGTTTCAGAGTGAAGTTCGGCTGACAACTTTTCAGCCGAACCTCAATTTTTTAAAAATATACCTAGGTTCGGCTGATAACTTGTCAGCCGAACCTAGGTATATTTTCAAAAAACGGAGGTTCGGCTGAAAAGTTATCAGCCGAACTGTTCATCTGGTCAGTAGATCTGGGTTTTAAAAATACATTTTTTTGAAAGATTCAACTTATAAAAAGAAATTAAAACCTCGTATAGAAGTCTACCTCTGATTTGAATCACCCATTTTGGTCACTTCTAATCACTAAAATCTCAAAATTCAAAACCCAAGTTTTTTTTCACTTCTTCTTCTTCCTCTCAAAAATCCCAACTCTCTCACATAAGTTTGATTTATCTACTAATTCACCACTAATAATTTTATTTTTAATCAATCCTTAAAATTCCTAACTAATCAAATCTAATCATAATCATTAACACTAATTATGTAAGGATAGTTATGCCATTATCAAAAAGGGTGGATAAGGGGTGATGTTATTTTTTATTTAATGACCCTATTTTGGCATTATATAGTATGCCTCAAAAAAATTCAGTATGCCTCAAAACAGGTTTCATACTTAAGGGGGATATATGGCTAGCCCATTTTCTTATTTTTGTTTATCTCTAGCCCATCATTAAGATACATAATATATTAAGCCCCTAGTAAAATTAGTTTACTAAACTAACCTTTTAACTTTTTCGGATATCTGATTATAAATATTTTTTTTACCATATTTAATGAACCGTGAAAAAGTCAAGTACCAAATATATAGGAAAAAAATACTAAATTCATGCCAAAATCTACGTCCATCATCAGATTACAACTTAAATTCCTAAAATCACTCCTTTCTTATCTTGTTAATAACTGCAATTAATAATCCTAAAATCACTCATGTTTTCTTTCTTTTTTTAAAGATATTTATTTGGCTTATTTGACCGTGAAAATTGTGTTTGGTGAAATGCACCGAATTTATTGAAAATATAAAAATATTTTTCTTAAGAAATATTGAAAATTCTGGTTTTCATATTGATGGGAATTAGTTATATTTTGTGAAAAATGTAATTATCCTGGTCATTGAAAACTCTAGTTTTCACAATTTAGTGATAATTACAATTATTATTTGTTGGTATTATTTATATTTTGCGAAAATTGTAATTATCACCTCGTCATTGAAAATTCTAGAGATTTTTCACTTTGAGTAGATTTGTTTACCATATAAAATTCACAATTTACTTATAATTATAATTTTCAAATATTGGATTTAGTTCTGATTTTGTGATAACTTGAATTTTCATTAGTTAACGACCAATGATAATTGCGATTTTCAACATCTATTTATTGAATCTAGTGAAAATAGTGTTTATCAACAGTTGTGATAATCGAAACTATCACTGGCTGCGCAATTTAGCCATAATCATATTACGTATTGTGTAATAATTGTTGATATCCTAGTATAAATCAGAAGAAACAAATTGCTATCCTAGTACAAATCAGAAGAAACAAGCATTGAGAAAAAAAACAAACAGTTGGAATCTGTTTCACTTGAAAACTCTTTACATGCAAAGAAAATTAAAAGGATGCACATCATGGACAGATATAATCCAAGAAGGATAAAGACTTTTAGTAAATAATCACATAAATGAGTAGATAGATTAATGACTAGCTGCGTTAGATAGATTACTAAAAAAGAATAAAAAAGACGAAGAAGATAATATAATGACTAGCTGTAATTAATGGAATGGATCGAGAGTTTTTAAAAGAGAAGAAGACAATAATGGTAACAAACAGAAATTAATGATCCGAGAATAATGCCAATAAAGCTTGCTGAATATTTTTATCAGTAAATTTACTAATTACGGCCGTAATTCTAGGTCAACTAGTTACACTTAGTAATTGACCATAATCTAGATCAATAACTGTTTTTTGTTTTTTTAATAAAATAATATTTGTTAATAACAAGTAACTAATTAAGGTTAATTTGGTCCATCTGAAAATTTGAAAATTCAAATCTAATCTAAAACCACTATTTTTAACGGTAGATTTTATTATTTGGGCTACACATATATATCATCTTAATGGTGGGCTTCCAGAAGAGAGAGGAACCGAATATGGGTTCCTCACAAATTTCCACGATACTTAAATGATTTTTAGGGTACTACTTTCATTTTAAAGGTACTCATAACTGTCTTCTAATTTATCTTTTAAAAAAAAAATTTGTGACACCAGTCCTCTTGCCTGTACTGCAGTTTTGAATTCTCTTCCCAAAAAATATGTTTTCGACTAAGGTTGTGTTTGACACCATATAAAGGGAATAATTCCTCGGAAAGTATTTCCCATGGAATCGGTATCAGGCAAAGAAACGCTTTCGAATTAAGTTAAATATATACATAATTTAGATCATGCTTCTTTATAAATGGGCCCACAACTCTAAGAATTTTTTTTTGTAGTCAAACGATGGAAAACAACTTAATTTGATGGGATTAACTCCTATCAAACACAACCTAATAGTATTAAAGTAACTAAACATCTATCATAAATATTCTATGTGGAGTATTTCATTTCCAATTTCCTTTAATATGAACAATTTATTCTCTGAGCACTACAAAGGGGATTGTTTTGACAAACTTAGTTCGTCCAAATAGTTCATATGAAAACTAAGTTTTCACTAGTTTCCATCAAGGAAATGGATCAACCTTGACCTGACGGAAATTCAGTATCGTTTTTAGGTTATTACTACCGAAGACGCGCGTTTTTGCCTCATTTTTCTTTATTATTTTTTTTTCAATTCTCCTTAACCTTTCTTTGGACCCTTTTGATTTTGAAGGTATTTTAAGTTGAATTGCTGCATGATTTCGAATTATAGGTAGTTCAATGCATCTTTTGATTTCAAATTTCATTCACAAAATCTTCAGAGATAAGTCATCCTACTTATAGGTTTGTAATCATCGTATTATTAATTTTGGATTGATTAGTTGTAGTACAACTCATAACAATTCGATGTAGTTGAAAACCCATGATTACTACTTATTTTCTGATGTATCGGTGATCAATATTGAATGAAATTGTTATGAACAACTATTTTATTGGTGTTGAATGTTGACTGAACCGTATTTTGTATATGGTATTGAAAATTGAAGCTAAAGCTGTCATTGTAAGGTACAATATGAGTCTCATACGTTCCTATGTGAGATTTACATACCAAAACATATTTGGATATTTCAAGTGATGAAAAAAGAGAGGGTGTGATATTGTTTCAACTATTGACATTGGGTGCTCGTAGGAATATTATTCGACAGCTGGTGCCTAAGGAAGTGCATACACGACTTAACCGAGAATGGGATGGGTGGCATGATGAAAAAATATGAATGATTACTAAGGAAGACATACTACAAGAATATTCAAACAACGTCTAGGTATGAAGCAAGACAAGTCCCAGATTAGGGTCACTATTTTACTTATCTAACAATAAAATTTTAATGTTTGTAACTGGTATAGGATTTCAAAGAGCTTGTTTAGGACATTTTAAGAGGAGAGGTCATTACATCCTTAAATCCTTTAAAACCTATATGAAAAGATACTGAATTGTCTCTCTTGCGGGTGATGATGTTTCACTAACTGGTAACAATAGTGACAAGTCAACATCAGTTTGTTTCAAATTGATGTTGGCTAAGATACTGCTTAAGCTAATTTCTGCATTTAGTGAAGTTAGTGCGCATTATAATAATTCAATCATCTAAGAGATTCATGCATCTTTTGAAGGACTAATAACCGATTTGCAAATAAAAGGAAGAAAAAAAATAATTCATCCCATAGCTTTTGATTTACCGTGATTGATGTAAAGTTATATTCTATTTTTCATTTTCAAACCACCACATTCTCCAATGTTTTTTTGGGAACATTTTATCCTCACATGTTTTTGATGTTAAAGAACTGCTCTGTCGATCTCGCAAGTTTTGCTATCTCAAGCTTGTTTTCGATGTTAGATGTACAAAACTATATCTTGATTTCTAGTCTACTAAAGCCAAGTCTCGAACTAGGATTAAAATACGATAGTTGAGTATCATACATTATGAATAACCCTAGAAGATTGGAAATTGAAGATCAAAAACAAAGACATTTGGAGGAACTTCATCAACAAAGAGGTATGTGAAGATTGAACCATTCGATTTACTCACGGCATTACCATTCTATCGTTATGAGATTATGTCGTATGATTTTAGTAGATTTGCAAAGAAGAAGTTTCTAGTCAAGCTTGTCTTGTTAAACATCTCGAAATATGATTCAAGCAATGTTGTTCGTAGATCATTATCAATCTATTATTTCAATAACTAGTTTTGTTTCAAAAGGATCATTTGGAAATTTCCCAAGCAATGATATTTCATATATATGGCGATTGGAGAAGTTTAAAACTATGAAAGAGAGTAGAAATTCTGTATGGGGTAGGTACACATACCCAGTACGCGTACCCTAAACATCTGAAGTTCCATAATGGGGTAAGTACGCATACCAGCGTACCCCTTGGTTCTGATTTCGTTAATTGGGGGGGGGGGGGTATGCATAACCAATGCATATGCCCCAAGGGCCTGAGTTTGGTAATATCTTAAGGGTATGCTTACCTGGTACGAGTACCTTACCTCTCCGAATTCACGAACTTACGAATTAAACAGATGCTCAAAAACTATTTTCACAAATATGTTTGGCATTGCTACAACTCCAACAAACACCTATAATACATCTTTGATCACTAAATCACTATGTGTTTGCGAATCATGATTTAATTCTTAAGTGTTAAATGAAAACGATTAAGGTATATTTTCCATGAACTATCATTATACACGGTTCCGGTACCTTAGACCAGAGTGTATATTCTTCTATGTAATTTCACGATAATTTAACTTCTCAATACTTACATGAACTCATAACAAGAGTTTCATCTAAATCGAGAAAGTGTTTTATTAAGTCTCAAGTTATTTTATCTTGAATTATAAGCAACCCTTAGTCTTGAAAGTCTATATAGAGAAAGACTCAAACAACCGGGAACTTCAATTCCTGACAAATTTGTGTCCTAGTTGTATGCTAGAGTCATCCTCTATTAACCTAGGTTTCCTTTGAGAAACATAATTAGGTTTACGACTTAAATACTTCACTTAGGGATTCGTGAAGGAAAGTCCAACTATCTTTAACTTGATAGTCTGTCTATCCCGATCTTGTTCTTTCTGTTGTCGAGGTTTTCGTTAATCTTCTTCAGGAACGAGATAGATAGAAATCAAAAATGCATGTGCCCCAAGGGCCTGAGTTTGGTAATATCTTAACGGTATGTTTACCTGGTACGAGTACCTCACCTCTCCGAATTCACGAACTTACGAATTAAAAAGATGCTCATAAACTATTTTTACAAATATGTTTGGCATTGCTACAACTCCCACAAACACCTGTAATACATCTTTGATCACTAAATCACTATGTATTTGCTAATCATGATTTAATTCTTAAGTGTTAAATGAAAACGATTAAGGTATATTTTCCATGGACTATCATTATACACGGTTCCGGTACCTTGGACCAGATGTATATTCTTTTATGTAATTTCACGAAAATTTAACTTCTCACATGCTTACATGAACTCATAACAAGAGTTTCATCTAAATCGAGAAAGTGTTTGCTTGAGTCTCAAGTTATTTTAGCTTGAATTATAAGGAACCCTTAGTCTTGAAAGTCTATATAGAGAGATACTCAAACAACCGGGAATTTCAATTCCTGACAAATTTGTGTCCTAGTTGTATGCTAGAGTCGTCCTCTATTAACCTAGGTTTCCTTTGAGAAACATAATTAGGTTTACGACTTAAAGACTTCACTTAGGGATTCGTGAAGGAAAGTCCAACTATCTTTAACTTGATAGTCTGTCTATCCCGATCTTGTTCTTTCTGTTGTCGAGGTTTTCGTTAATCTCCTTCAGGAACGAGATAGATAGAAATCACAAAGTTCTCTTCATCTCAAACTTTGTGATTCCTCAAGATAGATATTTATAACTCTTCTTTATTGATCGGTTTAAGATGGTTCTTAAGAGATAATCCAGGCTTCTTAGCTAACTGAGTTTCAGTGTTTCGGACTTATGAGGTTTGCTATCTTTATCTATTGCAAATAGATTTCCAGTCCTTTATCTATTCGATCTAACGGTAAATCAAATAGGCTTATCCGTTAGAGGCATATTGGTATCAAAAGTCTCCACTTAGGTTGAAGCAACTCTTAGGATGTAAAGGACGTCAGCTAAGGGATTTAATTGTGTAGAACCCTGTGAGGTTCAAATGACGCAAGGAGCATCGTTTGGAGGGTGAATTCAGTCTCAACTACATTACAATCCGAAGTCTGATAGTAGGCTAGTGACTGTAGCGGCTTAATACAGTTTGTTGTTCACATCTGGACTATGTCCCTGGGTTTTTCTGCATATGCAGTTTTCCTCGTGAACAAAAATCTTGTGTGTGTGCTTGTTACTTTTCCGCGTCTTTTGATTGTTAAAAAGTACTTCATAGGTTCATACTCCTATCAAACGAAAAAGTTGGTGGTGTACTTGGTACCCTCTATTTTTCAGAAGGCAATGGAAATATTTTCTTCGAAGGAACTCCAAAGAAAAAAGAGTTATCAAAACAATTCTCAACAATTAGGGTTTAATCTCTTCGAAACTTAAAAATATACCTAATTGATTCTACATGACAAGATTAATCTGAATCAAGTTTAGATGTCAATCTTGCGAAACTACAAAGTCAGCGACAAAACTCTTATTTCCTGATCGATAGTTCTTGAATAACGTATAACACAAGAGACTGATCTACGTGACATATATGCACTCCAACTTCTCGTTACAAGCAAGTACTGCGTGGTTCCGCCATCTGAATCAGCGACGGTCATTGTGGAGAGGGGAGGAAATGGATTTTAAGTTTTGAGAATGAAATGATAAGAGGATTGGGTTTAAGTTTCAATAATACTCCCTCCGTCCCTAATTAGATGACCTATACCATAAATAAGTGGAGTGATAGATTACTATTATTATAAGAAATATGTAAAATTTGATAGCCATATTTATATTCATTATATAGGTGTTTTAAAATGCTTTCCGATGATACAAAGTTTACGAAAATCCGTTGTATAATTTGAGAGATAAATAATTTTCTAAATTTACTAGTAAATTTTAACTAGGTCATCTAATTAGGGACCGAGGTAGTAGGTTTTTAAAATTAGTTATTAGAGAAGGGCAATATGATATTTTCATTAAATTTTGGCGCCCCCTCGGTAAATCAAAGATTCATAGCCCCACTCCGTCTAAAACCTCCAGAGTCCAGCCCCAATTGAACGAGGTTTTGTTCCTTTGTTTTCGTTCGTATAGGTTATTTGTCGAAAAACATTAAAGTAAAGAAGAAGAAGTTCCTCTCTATCTCCTCTACAATTCTGCCGTCTGCGATTAGGTAATTCTTCATTCAATTTGGAACAACCCTTATCTCATGGTTATGTTTTCCTTACTTTCTATCTAAGTATTTATTGATTTTAGGGTTTTCAGTCTTCAATTTAGGGTTTTCCTGTCTTTTGTTTCTCTAATTATGGTAGATTCATTTGCTTCATCGAGGATGGAGGAATTTAGCAAAAGGCAGAAGACAGAAGAAAGAATGATAGATCAAAAACTGGAAAAGACTTTCGTCTTGGCCTATCCTATCTACTTCCACCATTCATGTTTCGGTCGTTTGTTGGCCCAATTTGAGGAACCCGGTTTGAAGATTACAGGTACAAAAGATTTTCATTTAAATTTTTTATTTCTTTGGTGTTCCTTTTCTTGTCATCTGATTATTTTTTTCCCCCTTACAAGAGATGAGATGTATGAACGTGGGTGAAGGTTTCGCTCTGGAGCACTTTTGTAATATTGATCAGAAACTTGAACAGAAAACGGATTTCGTAGATCGACGCTTTAGGGGTTGGATTGAGTACATAACTTCTGGTCCTGTTGTTGCTATGATTGTGGAGGGAGATAACTCTGTTGATAGAGTTGATGAATTGATGACATTCAGTGATAAATATCCCTTTGGGTCTCCTAGTAAGCCTATAACTCATTACTATTTTCAATATATTTAATGCATCAAGCCTCTGTGTTTTATGCTTCATATATCTCCGTACTTTCGACAGTGTCAGCAGAACGACGGTTTATGCCAGCAAAACAGTTGAGCAGGCGCAACGAGATATCAAGTTGTGGTTCCGTCAAGTTAAGTTTGAAATTCCTAAAAGTACAAAGGATGTATTCATTCTTCCAACGGGGGAAATATACGGTCCAGAGGAGGAACTTAAAGAAGTACTACTAAAGAGCTACAACTACAAGTTGATACAGTAAGTCACAGTTTAAGAGTTCCAAGTATGTGTTAAATAAAAAATTCATGAAGGGCAACACGTCAATGCTAAACATTCACAGAGTCTGAAATATTGCCGTAGAATGAGCAACTTCTTAGTTTGCTCGGCTTTTATAGTGTTCCAAATTATGCACTTAGTACTTGCACTAAGTAGTTTCCCTTAATGCTGGTTAATCACCTTTTCTAGTTACTGATAATTTCGTTTTTCAGGGACTTTAAACTTAAAGACTATTTGTTCACTCATGAAATGAGTGTCTTCTTTCGAACGGGGTTGTGTTGGTGAAATTTTACAGGGTATTGAGTCCAGCGCTTTTGGCTTAAAAGGTGTGCTAGTAACCCTGCATCTTTGGTTTCATCTTATCACGTGCTTAATGTTGGTGTCATGCTGCCTCAGATTCTGTTTAATTGAACTGTATGTTAGGTTTAACCCTTGTACGGTCTGGTTCTTCGAGCGAAATGGACGGTGTGATGGATATGCTGTTGCCGTGGTTGCTGTTGTCAAACCACGCTTAACAATTAAGCCCGGGATTACCGAGAGAATTATTGGCCTTGGTTATAATGAGTACGAGTTGACAGGTAAAACATAAGTCGACTATTTGTGGTTCAAACATTGAAAATATTTTCTTTTATTTTGAGACTTACATTTGTTCATTTGTTTGCGCAGCGAATATCTTCAGAAAATCGAGCAGGGTGAAGGTCCTCAAGGAGTATTAGAAGCTGCGAAAGAGTTTTTCGAATATGGTTTCAGTGTTAGGGGATATCCTCGAGATAACTCTAGGTCGTTTGGTTGTATGTTTGAGGCATCATTAGTTGGCCACGAGTAGCTGAAGTAATTAAGTTTATATGTTCTCTTTGATTAATTTGTCGGCAGCAAGACGTTTTCTTTTCTGGGAGTGTCAAACACGGTATTATGTGATCAGAAACAATTCACATTGACAAGGGCCAGTTGAATGCAATATGAAAGAAACAATGTGGTCTTTACCAATCAAAGACTGGACGGAATTATCCAAGTGTCTTAGAAATGCAGTCTATCAGACAAGAACTCAAAGACTAGCAAAAAGCTTTCCAATAAATTAGGAAAAATACTGAAACAAACAACCATAAGCTTAACAGTTGAACAGTGAGCTGCCAAGTGCTGGTGATGCCAATGATAGGACTAAACTAACTAGAAGAAGCAAGAAACTTTCACCAACTCCCTTGCTGCGCTCATCCAACCTGCAAATGGATTACCCTTACGTATACACTGTCTAAAATCTTTCCAAGAATAAAATTTCCTAGTCTCTTCTTCAGGAAGGAAGGTTTTCAGAGAAAGGATGTTCTCTGCTTGAGCCTGCAGCTGATAATCGCCTGGGTAAGGTCCTTTTACCAGGTGCTCGTCATTCTTTTTAGTTTCAAAAATATTACGAATCCATTTACCACGGCATTTTACCATCTTGAGGTGTTTCTTGAAAAGGAGTAAGGAAGTATTAAAAGAGATTTCCTTCTCTTAAATACCAAGGTGGACCCAGTTGGAAGTTAACTTCGGTAATTTCCTGTACATGACCTTTGGACATCTTTGCCAAAATCTCCAAAGAACTTTGGACATTTGATAATATAGTCTCTGCTCTATAATCACAACTTGCAGGCTTCTTGTTCAAAAGGAAAACCACACCTTTGCTATATTGCTTCGAAGCTTGGATTCTCTGAGTTGTAGTTTTAAAGCCCACTTCACCGCCTTCTGAATCGCTAAGGCTTCTGCACAATCTGTACTTGATGTGGTACCTGCAAAGACTTTGATATCAATGATTTGATTTTCAATCCAATACAGAATCCCAATCCCATACGGATTGTCAGATTCATTAAAAGAAGCATCTACTTGGAAATTATTCATTCTAACTCTGGTGATACCACTTCTTTTTTGGCTCTGTCTTTTATTCCCAGAATACTGTAAACTATCGCCCGAACTAGGATTAATGTTCGAATCCTTAAGGGATTGTCTTATGGAATTTATACATTCAATGGGATTTGGTTCAAAATTTTCAAAGATAACAGTGTTTTCTATGTTTCCAAATATGCCAACAAATGATGCTAAAAACTTCTTCCCGAACCTTAAAAGGATAATTAAACCAAGATTTACACCAAGCTAAAAAGTGCCCATTGTAAGTAGGGGTTGGGATGTTTAAATCGAACTAAACATCCCTAGTGAAGTCACATGATATTAATACATGAACAGCAGATTCATGATTTGGAGTATCACACAAAACACAGCATTGGTCATAATTTTGATTATACAGTGTAATTTAGCTTTTAAAGGAAGAACATCGGCCATCATTTTCCACACAAACATGCTAATCCTAAGAATGAGATTCATCTGCCATATGTTGGACCAGATTTTATCATTGGAGTTCTGTTGCTCAATAGAAATGATTCTATAAGCCGAGTTGGCTGAGAATTCCCCATTTCTGTTCCCAGTCTATCTAATCCTGTCAGGGTTAACATTTAGATATATGGTTTAAATTTTCCTACCAATCTCAGGACTAAAAAAAGCATCAATCACACTGTCACACTGTTATTCCAATTCCCGGAATCACAATGAGGTCTGACACCCATTTTATGTCTTCATGCTGCCATCCACTTTGAATCCCCACCTCTGGCATCCAATTATGAATTATCTAAAGCTATGTTTATTATATTACCGTTTCCAATCTCCCAGATGCTTTTTTCTTTTTCTTTTTACAATCATTAAACCTTTCCTAATGCTAGCCAAATCCAAGAGATGTTGTAATCCATATTTTTGTGGAAGGGATGAGTTCTGGGGAAGTACTTTCCTTTTAAAATCCTGACCCATAAGTCATTTGGGTTATTCAACATCCTCCAAGCTAACTTTGTCAATAATGACATTAACTCAATGAGGATTCCTTATTCCTAAACCACCTCTGAGGTTATCTTTATTCCACCAAAAAATCTCTTTGAATCCTATCTAGTTTATCTAGAGTTTTTCAGGAAATTCTAGACATTGCATTTGATAACTCAGATAAGCAGATAAGGTGGACTTTATAAGCACTGTTTTACCAGCTTGAGATAGCCTTTTAGCCTTCCATCCATGTAAAGCTTTATAAGCTCTCTCCAACAGTGGTTCAAAATTTAAAGCTCCAATCCTATCGAAAAACAGAGGAGTTCCTAGGTATTTCTCATCCTTAGATGTTCATTTTACTCTAAGCATCCTAGCAAGAATCTTACAATGCTTATTGTGTACATATTTACTGAAATACGCACCAGATTTGTTATAGTTAATAGTTAAGTGTAAGGAATATGCATCAGATTTCTAATCTCAGCCACATCCGCTTTACAAAAGATCAATCGTCAGCAAACAAAAGATGAGATATCGCAGGACATCTTTTGTTTATTCTAACACCAGCAAAACTATTGTTACTTAGAGCATGCAATTCATGAAGGGGAAGTCATGGACTTCAAATCTTAGGTGTCCCATATTGCTTCTTATGGTTTTGGAACGCGAGTGTCACCAACCACTCAATCCACATTGAAAGACTTCAACAAGAGAAATAAGCTAATTACCTCATGCTAGTGACTGTTGATCATCCAATGTTATTTCTACCAATTGAATATTCCCCGTTAGAGTGGAACACTTGCAAGATGGCATGAAAGAAAATGCATCAAGAAGTTTTGTACATTTTAAGCTCCATTTTACCATTAAATACTCTATTAGGTGATGACCACTGCAAATCATAAACAAAGTCATTGAGAAGTTGAATTGGTACATTACTTAATCTTATGTCTGCTCCAAGATAAAAACTTAATAGTATTGGTGCAAGGATGAAAGAAATACCTTCGGTTATGGTAAGATGTTATAAAGACGGATCCAGGGGTATTCTGAAGCAGGAAAGTGACTGTCGTGAAGAGATTATCAAAGTCTAAGCAAACAGAAATATGTTAGCATTTCATCGAGAACGATTAGAAACAAATTATGCTGTAAGGTTATCAAGGCATGCAATCATTGAGAATAGCAAATGCACCTTTTGAGTCATATAATACATCGGCTCCCAAGATGATGCTCGGTTGTAGACTGAATATAGGTAGATCCCATTCTCCCCAAGTGATTCCCATTATCTACACAAACGAAGGAGTAACTTTAAAGAGCTATGTTACTATGGAAACCCATGGGGACCTGCAGATGTTCCAATGCATTCTAGTTCTTTTTCTTGCTGCGGGTAATGGGTCACACTCCCAAGCTTAAATTACCCTTTGATGAAGATCAGACTGAGACTAAACCTCGAAAAACAAGTGTTTAAGATAACCAAGCTATTTTTGCAGATTTAAAATGTAATATATATGACAAACAAAGAGAAAAATAGCTTACTTTACAGTTGAGTTTATTGAGGTGACAAACTCTTCTCATGTTTTCCAGTACCTGAAGATCAAACATATTGAGCAAGTCCCAATGCTTTATGATGCAATAACTAAGAATAAATAAGAAAATTTGTGAAAGACCACATAGCATGCGGAATACTTTCAAGTAGAAAAATCTATGGATACTGATATTTAAACTCATGGGCAACCTTCATATTCACAGTTTGATTAGTATCATTTACACAATATTCACTACAATCTTGCTTTGTATACATAGTCCATGTAAGGTCACTCTGTGTGTTAAGTCATGAACATTATTTAGATTGAGAATAGTTCATATGTGTGCTACTAGCTAGCCACACTGCTTTAGAAAAATTCTTCATGTCAGTTCTGTGACGTTCCTAATTGTGTATTACTTAAATCTAAAATCTCTACAATAATGGAACAGCTATATAGCTATCAATACGAAACATACCTCTAGTCTGCTTGAATCATCTGTTAATGTGACGTTCGCCCCAACTTTTGCAGCAACTAAACCAGGCAAAGAAGTTCCAGCACCAAGCTGCTCTAAGAAATTAACACAAAATTTAAAGCTTAGGATAGAATGTACATGAACCAATTTGTGTACTCAAAGTCAAACATACACAAATTAGCTGTTGCTGAGGAAAAAAAAAACAAATTTCATGACACCCCGTAGATTTTCTACATCAGAATCAAAATTTTACATACAGGATTTTGCAAAGTCTCTAACAAAAAACAACAAATTAGAAGCGAAATAGTGAAATGGGTATGGACAAATGTACCTCAAGAACAGATTTCCCAGTAAAAAATGATCTTTGTTGCCAGATATACTCAGCCAGAACAATACTACATGGCCACACAAACATTCCATACTCTTCCTCTATGTTCTGAAAATACCCCACAAAAATCAAATTAATTTGCAGAACCGTTGTATTCAAACCAAATCTTTAAAAAGCCTTACTTGGGTCTTTTTTTCTAAAGTGAGAATACAGAGAAAGGTTACCTCCATGATACTAATAGAGAAAGCCTCTTCATTAGTTTTTTCATCATTATTTTCGTTCATTGTTTTTCCTTTCTTTTCGAGCAATTGATGAAATTTTCTTGATATCGGCACTTTTCAATTTCAAACACCAGCTGTTTGTAGAAAGTTCCGAGTGTTCTGAAGCGACAATTAGCTAGGAGTCTCGGACTGGGAAGAAACTAATAACACAATATAATTATAAAGTATATATACTAAAACTAAAGAGGGTGTTTGTCAACCATAAAAGAAGTCGACTTTCAAATTCCTAAAGTAATAGCGCGTTTAGATACACGTCCAAAAGTTGCTTTTTGATTCTAGAAGTCAAAAAGCAAGAAGTCAGTTTGAGTGTAAAATTTCAGAACGGTTTCTAGAAGCAGAAAAGTCGAATTTTTGTGAAGCAAAATATATGGACTTCCGACTTCTGCTCCTGAAGAAGCAGAAGTCAGAAGCAGATTTGTATTCGAACGCGCTATAATAACACGACTTTGCGGGATGGTTTCTCGCTCAAGCGACTTATAAGACGTTTGATCGGGTGTGTCTCACATCTAAAACCCACATCCGGAAGCCTTGGGCCCTTTTGGGACCAGTGGCGGGTCCTGAACTGAATGTGAATAAACAGTGGGGGAGCGAATCCAAACGTTTATTTGATGATCCAACGTCTTAAAAGTCGCTTGAATGGGAAATTATCCCACAAAGTCATGTGGGATAACGTTTAGTACAACTTCTACCGACTAATTTTCAAAGTTATATAGCTCCATAAAGAAATAACTTTTCACTTAACTAAGTTGAAAAATAAAATTTTAGTTTGGCAATCAAGATTACTTTTAGAAGCAAAAAAAATTGTTATTGTGTTTCTCGACTTAAAAAGTTACCTTTCGACTTCTATAAATAAAAAAGTCAGAAGTTGGATTTCAGAATGATTTCTTAAACAAAAACTTAACTTCTTGTGAAGCGAAAAAAAATTACTTCTGACTTCTAGGATTGATTTTTTCTTCTGGCATTCATACACAGAAGCAAATTTTTTCGCTTGTAACTCCGAAAACAAATCTTGTTTCTAGATGCCAAACAAATCAACTTCCAAAGTTGCTTTTAAGTCAAAAATTGTACTTTGAGAGATTCTTCTGTTGGATCTGTTTGGAGTAATACAGACTCTGCTTAACAGTAAGCTTGAGAGATTCTTCAGTAACAAACCTAGTACAGAGATCACACCAACTCAGAATGTACTTGGGTATATTTAAAGTTTGAAAACTACTTAGTTTTTTTTTATATATATAGCAATAACAGATTATATTTTACTAAGATACAACGAATCTCTTCAAAATACAGTATTTTTCATTGTATAATAAAACATCAGAAATTTTAAGCTTTTGAGAGCAATATAAAAATTGAGAGCATGCATGCTCCACCAATATATTCAATGTAATTTGTAAATGTAACAAGATAAGACCATGGGCAATGTCATTTATTTATTACCCATATAGTATTGCCATATCCATTTAAAGGTTGAGCTTCTTTGTCAACTAGAAGAACATGTGAAACATCAGAAATTTTAAGCTTTTGAGGACTAGAGCAATATAAATAATTTGGGAGCATGCATCTGATCAACTAATATGTTCAATGCAATTTGTAAATGTAATAAGATAAGACCATTAGCTATGTCATAACCAGTAAAATAAGATCCGGATATAAGAACTATCAGGTAAAAAGATAATATGACCGGGCTTCACGAAGCCCTAAGTGAAGCCTTCAAAGTCATAATCTAGAATACAATTACGAAGAATCTAGGTTATAGAGAACTACTCTTGCTTTGTAACTAAGACACAAAAGTGCCAGGGATTGAGAAATCATATTGCAAGAGTCTCTCTATTTATAAATTTTCAAGGCTACAAATAAATTTGAATTCAAGCTAAAATTAGCTTGAGATCCAAGCATACACTTTCCCAGTTTAAATGAAATTCTTATTAGGAATTCATATAAGCATGTGAAAGGTCCTCCTTGAAATTACACTAAAGGATATGCACTATGGTCCAGGGTTCCAGAATCGTGCACGATGATAGTCCATAGCAGCAAGTATGCCCATGAACTTACAAGCACATAGAGGTGTTCAATAACACTCAATATTGAACAATAATCCACAAGCCCAAAGTGATTTTGTGAAAAAAGTTGTCTTAGAAGTGTCTATGAGAATTGTAGCAAAAGCGAACATAGTCATATAAAGTAGTTCGTGAACTTCTGCTAATACTGAAACTGGACAGGTTTGCAAACATTAACAGTTCGCGGATTCAGGCCGCAGGGGTTTGTAAACCTACCAATTCCCGAACTTCATATGTAAGGGTTTGCAAAACTTATATATTCCTGGAATTAAACTGACTGTATAGTACATGAAAACATGTGTACCTTGCGCCAAGCAGTTCTAAATCTCTCATAAATCAATTTGAATCATTCGTAATAGCCATAGACAGTATGCATTGTTGCTTGGGCAATTTCCAAATGATCAACTTGAAACAAAAACAGTTTGCGAACAATAAATTATCTTACTAAGATTGCTAAGGATCTATGAACATCCATTGCTCGATTCATATTTCAAGAGTTTAACCAAGACAAGCTTGATGTTGAAATTTCTTCTTTGAAATATTAAATCTAATAAAATCATACGATATAGTCTCATAATGGTATATGCCATTGAGTAAATAGGATAGGTCAATCTTCACATATCTTTGTTTATAAAGTTCTCGAAAATGTCTTCGTTTGTTCTTTAGTCTTCAATCTTCGAGGGTTATTAAGTGACATCTGATACTCCACTACCATACTTTAACCCTAGTCCGAGACTTGACTTTAGTAGACTAGAAATCAAGATATAATTTTGTATATTGACAACAAGTTTGAGGCAGCAAAACTCGCGAGTTCGATCAAGCCATGCTCTAACACTTATGTTACTCATCTTGTTAATTTTATCTCCAAGTGATCAAAATTCTTTGGTTTTCGGCATAACTTGGCTGGATCATTTAATAATCCCACTACTGCAATATTGTAGTGGTGCAAAAAGATAAAAATCGAACAATAAAAATTTGGTCTGCATTAGTCTTGTTACGCCTCTGTAGTATTTCTTTAAGAATTCATAGTATGGTTGGAATTAAGGAATAGTCAAGAACCGAAAAAAATTCCAAGTCTCGTTGATTATAATTTGATCATCCATGTACCGAATCCCATTTTGAGACGGCACTATCAACCTATATTTGAGTCTCGCCAAATTATTTCCTAGTATTTTAATCCAGAAAACAAAGAGAGAACAAAAACATATATTATATTTAAGTAAAAGAAGTAAATTTGTAATTTGGTGGAGCATCTCCTCACATATTAACCGCCATTTTTGTGAAAAAAATCCCAACAATAACGGATTTAAAGCTAATATATTTTGACAATATGTTCCTCTTACAAAGCTTTATATTTTTTATAAAAAATGAGCATAGTCCGAAATATTAAATCTTACCATCAACCAATCCTATTTTTAACGGTAGAAAATCTGTTGATTTTCATGGCTCATTTTCAAAATAATGCTGGTGATATATGTCTCGGAATGCATTTATTTTTAATAAGTATATAAAATTTGTCAAGGTGAAGATATCTTCAAAATATTAATTTGAAGTTCGATTATATTTAGCTTTCATTCATAGAAAAATATCTAAAATAAAATGTGAAATAATGTGAGAATAAAAGCATAAAAGACTCTCTCAATTTGTAAAGGAACGATGATCATAAATAACATAGGCTAGATGTGGTAGAGCGTGAAGTGGTCAATATACTATTTGATCCTTTAGTTAATCATCATTATTTCTCTACGATGTCAAAAGAAAAAGAGAAAAGAAAAATTAAATCATTATCATTTCTCTTTAATTAATATTACTTTTTCGATCATTATTCATAAACCATATTTGGCCAAGAATGTTTCATATATTCTATTAACAAAATAATTAACAAGTACTTTATTAGTTTAGTCTCTCACTTAAAGCTAATAAAAACAAATGATTAAAATCAAACAACCCCTAATCAGGTTTCCAAATTTTGAATTATCTTGTTTTGGCGATCATATGCAAAACAACAAAGAAAACTCAATATCATTCAGCTGCATGGGTCTTCCATCTTCATATGTTTGACCTCAAAACCGCACCTGGCTCTGTCAGTCGCGAGGTTGTTCCCGGTCATCGGATCTTTCACCTGCGCTCCACGTCATCATCGGTGACGATGCATTTCAAGTTTAGCTTGTTGGTGATGTTGTTGTCTGCCATCCCCATTTTTTGTTGTTTGCTAATGTTGTTGTGGTGAAGTTTTCATGCAGTTAATCTCCTTGATAACAAGTCTTCTAGCTCTATTAATAGTAAGAACACATAAATAAACATGCTCTTCTAGTTCTCCCAACTTCTCCAAGAAACAGTTCTCTTGAGTTTGAAATTCTTTGATAACTTCTTTCAACATTTGCTTCTTCTGAGTCTTTACGCACCATTGGGCAATAGATTTACCATGTTCAATCTCATCATGTAATCTCATTACCAATCGACTTATCGTATCAAAATCTCTATTCAATGTGTACACACCTTTTGCAGCTGCATCAAGTTGGTCATGAAACTGATTCAGTTTATTCCTCTTAAGTCCATTTTTCGCAGATCTCAACTTCTTCTTTAGATACCCCAATTGCATACACATCAACCCTGGCACAGCTACAAATCCTACTAGACTATGCACGGCAAGAATGATTGTAGCAATTGCAAGCCCGCTGCAAAGCATAACCACACTTACTCCCGAAGCTTTCTTGCATAAACTAATCACCTTTACTCTTCGTGCAACCTTTTTACGTTTCATTGTCAAAAGATTAAGCATCGTCCCATACCGATCATGAATTATACTGAACTTCAATTTACTAGAATTCGAAAGCGGATTATCAAGCTTGGCAAATGAAGCTAACTCACCGAATATGATCCGAACTTTATCCTCGTTACTAATCCCGCCAGGTAAATCCGACGGAACTTTTTTTGATAACTTGATAACCCTTTGGATTTTACAATAATTCGCCCGTGCTTGATCAATACATTGAAGAATCGATCCACATATTCTACACGCCTCTAAACTTGCTTCGAAGTAATCGATAAGCAATTGATGAAGATTAGACTTTTGAATCAACTCGAGTAGAACTTCTTGTTGAGGTTCAAGTAAGTAATCGGATATATGTGTGTAAGATGGTATTCGAGATATGGATGTAGCAATTCTGTCGATGACGTCAACAACGACATCATTGTTGGTTGTTAATGGAGTACTTGTGTTTCTAAGTTGACCTTGAACTTTACTCCATATATCTATGTAAGATTTTGTCCTTAAAGCTTCCATATATTCATCTTTAACGTTCAGTTCACTTATGATACTCACGTTGTTTACATTTTGTTCCTTTGAAGATCCACCTGAAAAAACAAAAGAAGATTTAATCATCAAAAACAGAAACATTCACATACCTCACAAATTCATGCATTATGCAATCCAAAGCTAATTAATAAGTCTCATTAACTTTCAGAATCCTAATCTAGAAAAGAAAAATAAAATCCATAACTACACGCATATATCCAAAAATTACGGGAACAAGAAAGCTATAATCAAAATGGATCAAAATTCATTCTTATCCATGATCATCATCTTCATTTCCGAAATTTTTAAAGAAACAATAGCCCATCAGTTAAGAACTACTAATTCATTCATAAAGTGACCTATGAACATGCAAATATTTCGATCAAACAAAATCACCATAGAAAAAGACTAAAAATATGAAGAACTGATCATGAATTAAGCTAAATTAATCAAGAGTTTGTAACGAAATGATTCAGTACATACCTTTCCTCAAAGAAGGATATTTGACCTTAAACCCAAACATGATTAACTTTGTTGTTAACTAAGAACTTCCAAACTGTTCAGACATGCAAATGAAACTGATTGTTGAAGAATGAAGAACAGAACTATTAACACTTCTCCGTATGCTTGTAAATAGAGGCTTAATGAAGTTTTTCTCTTTGTTTCTTTTTTTTTGTTGTGGTTATCTTAATTAGATAAGATAGGAATAGAGAAAGAAAGAATTAAAGAGAAATATAAGAGATAAAAAAAACAGGAAGGAATGGGAGAATTAACTTGTGCTTCAAGTGAAATCTGTTATACCACCACCGCCTAATTCTCCCTCGCTTTCCCTCTCAAGAAACTAGCTACTTATGGTGTCTGTTACACGGTACTCTTCTTCCACACAGCTTCTACTACGAACTTCAAATTCCCTTTCTTGTCTCTCTCTCTTTTTCTCTTTTAGCTTCTCTCGAAATGGAACTTTCTTTCTTTCTTTCTGTGTATAATTGTACTTATTGACAACCATTTATGTACCCAATTTTCCCCACCGATTTTGCTATAGGGGAGTTAAGTGTGTGTGTTACAACTTTGAATCATGGCCATACGCGTAAGCAGTGATGAGATATTTTGTGTATTTGACTTTTGATGTGTGGATGGATGGAGGTGTGTTGCTTAGTAACATACTAATTTCCACATAACAAAATCTCCCCTGGCACTCTTAATTAACTTGTCTCCGCACTCTTTAGTCTCTTAATTTAATGCTAAATTTGACATCTGGATTCTGTGAGGGGCCTACTTTACTTCGTTAGGACCAATCAAGATGGAATTAATCATTGCCGTTTATTTATTTTTCTAGAATATTTCTGGTTTTTAATATGTCTGTGTTTTCACTCTTGTACTACAAAATCTGCAAAAAGGAACCACGCGTTTTTACAAATAAATTCAATGTAGCATGAGGCCCAAATCTAATGCCATACGTGGATGACAGAGTGTAATTGCATCACTGGTGGTATCCGGTAAGGCATAACCAACATGAGGTTAAATTACTTGATTGGCATGGCTGGTAAGAGCCAACAGTGAGCGCAAAAAATCGGATGTTTAGGAGGAATTACACCTGTGGCATTTGTAGGACCTTAACGCAAACTGTTTCCAAATGGTACAGGGACTTTATCTGGGATCTTTTTATGCATCCTCAAATTATTTTACCTTGACGCTTAACGGGTAGTCTCACATCATCACTAATATTTGGGGTCAAAAGTCCTCCCATACGGAGGTTTTATTAACACTTTCTTTTAATGGGTTATTGCTAAAAGATAAAAAAAAAAGTTAAATATAAAAATTTTCACCTACCGTCGTACAATCTTAAGACATTGAACCCGTGCATTAGAAATGCTCTTACCGCCGTATAACGATTACAAAGTTTGACAGCCTTTATCGTCAAATAATATGTTTATAAATATGAATGCCGTTTTTTTCCGTTTACACTGGGCTACCGAAAATTTGGGGTCGAGTTCGGTCTTTACAGACGCAGTGGGACATGGTAAATTTTGGTAAGGGCCAAAATTCGACCTCGGGCACAAAGTATTAGCCCCGTTTAAGCACTTTGTAATAAATTTTACCAAAAATTGTGTTTGTTAATTTTTTTCAAAGTGTTTTAAATGAGAATCACTCTCATTTGATTTATTATCTTAAATGCTACTTAATACTAGCTTCTAAAATCCGGAAAAACTGAAACTATAGACCCAACATAATTTGATTTAATTGACACTCTATATAAAAGCAAATTTTACCTCGTTTTATTCGGAGTTGTGGGTTTTAAAGGGGAGTTGTTGAATGAGAAAAAATTAAGTCATTTTTTGAGGTAAATTCAAAAGCCCCTTGGCCAAAAAAAAATGGCAGAATTGTCATTGTTTAATTAGTCATATTTATTTGAGTAGTTAAGTTAATTAATTTGATTAAATTAGGTAAATTACATATATATTATAGTTAAGTTTAAAAATAGAGATTTTTATGAATAAAGAAGAAGAAGTTTATTTATTTTTTTGTGCGTGAATGGGGGTGGGGGTAGACTAGGATATAGAAATGAGTGATTCTAATGGACAAATTGGCGTTGGAAAAGTTTCAAATAACAAATATGATTATGTTGATGGTAATATAAACTTACACTTACAATTGGATTGGATATATGATCAAGGTTGATTTATATATGAAGACGCAAATGAGGGTGCTAATGAAGATCATATTGATCAAAATGAAGAATCCAATGCTCAAAATGAAAAACCCAGAGAGAAAAATACTCAGATAAACTACTGATAGTCAATGAGTTGTCGGTTTGTTGTTCCAAATCGTGGAATCATCATCACTATGCAAAGTTACAGGATTTAAGTCGTCAGGTTCATTGTTGTGACCATGATTCATCATGGTCATAAGCCAAATATCGTGACGACCTTTCATCACACTCTAACATAATATACCATGACGACCCTTACCAAGTTTGTCTCGGTAAGATAGTCCTTTAGTTATATTACGAGCGCACGTAAATCTCAAAAATTGCAAATTAAGAGACTTAACGTGTCGATTCTACTACAACAAGAGTTCAATGCCAGAGTTTGTAAAAGTTAGAAAACTAGTGAACGACCATCATCCTCAAGCTCATCAACTTGACAAAGTAAATAATCTGACATTTTATACCTATGTCATAATTGATTTTTTGCATACGAACGCGTAATAATTTATTTACTTTTAGTTGGAACGATTTAATGGCCTATGCAAAATACAACATGGGTAAACAAAGTCCCATGCTTCAAAAAAAAAAGTAAAGAAAGTCCACACACTCACAGGAATATGGGGTGTTGTGTCATCGTAGTCGGAGATTCAATGACGATGTATTAACGTACGAGATTCAGGAATACACATACTAAATTTTATGTAATGCAGTTAACTAAATAAATGTAATGTTGTTTTCTTAATGAGTATAATGTTTTTATCTTTCCAAAGAAATCAATTTCTAAAGGATTAATCACGATATATATGAGAGTCATCCTTTCCTGTATTGAGAGTCATCATGGTCGATACTTATATACCATGATGATCCTGAAGAAAATATTTTGGATTTATCCTGGAACTTTCAGTGCACTAGATGGTCGCATCTATTCACACCAATTACCATGAAGACTCAGAAAGCTAATTTTTGGTTAGCTAGGGTCGTCATGGTCGAAACCTATAAACATGATTACTCTAGCTGCTAAATTTTGTATACTACCTGGAAATTTCAATGTGCTAGGCTCGCATCGGCTCATGCCAATATACCGTGACGACTCACAAGGCCAAAATTGGTGAGCTAGATTCGTCACTTTCAGGACCAATCAAAAACTTAGCCTTTACATTCGTCATGCTCGGTACCTATAGACCGTGACGGCTCTAAAGGATAATTTTTTATTTCATACCCAATATACTATGACGATTCACAAGGTCAAATTTTGGTGAGCTAGAGTTATTACGGTTGGTATCTATAGGCCATGACGACTCTTACTCCAAAAATAAAATCAAACTTGTCATAAAACTGGGGTCGTCAACCTGCTAAGTTTTATCATGGCGACTTTTATTCTGGAAAACTAACATAGAGGTGGAAGGTGTTGAGTCGTCATGGTCGATGCTTAAAAGAGCATGACGCCTCCTACAAAATTTTAGGCATAAACTACTTCATACTTGCGAGAATAACTATGTTCAAACAAAGCATTTAATACGGTCCGCTCCTGCACCTAATATAGCAAACTAAGTTACACGTAAGAAACATAAAGAAACATGATTTTAAGTCTGCTAACAAAGTATAAACCAACTAAATCCATATAAATTTAAAAACAACATCTCCTCATCCACATCCACGACCACAATCCCATTTAGCACCTACTTGACTTCTCTAGCTAGCTGAACTCCGTCCTCATTTAGCACCTTCTTGACTTCCTTCGTCTAGTTCAACACCTTTGTGACTTCCTTGGCCTAGTTCATCACCTCCTTGACCTCCTTGGCTAGATGAACTCCGAGATCTATTAGGTTGACGACTCAGTTCAACATACATATGGGATCCCTCAGGATTTTCAATATGTATATAGTAGTCAATGTGCTTACATTATTGGTCAGACGTCAACACCTCTATTTTTATCTGCCGAGCAACACATCACCTTGATGAGAATCTTCATTATTTCCCTCTATTTGCATTAAAATTACAATCAAGGTTAACATACTTATAAGTGTATAGAAAATAATAATAGAATAAGATAGGAAAAAATACTTGTAACAAGTTTAGGAATGCTAGAATCATCTCTGGTGTCGGAAGTAGAAGTTTTTTACTCTTCAGGCCGCGAGGATTAACGATCTCTTTGCGTATCACACAACCATGGGAAAAGTCTTGGTACCGTTCCAAGTTATCTGATTTTGCTTCGTAATCATCGTTCACATGCATTCTCTTTAAAAATAAATTTCTAGCTTGTTTTCGTTCGTATTATCCCGATGACTATTCACTGGTTTAAGTTCGTAAACCAACTCAATCTTATACTTGTCAGATGCATTTTTTATTTTTCACATTGAATTTTGGTACATATTCCTCATCGGGTGAATCTTGTATATTAATATACCCAAGATGTTGCATTACTCCCAATGGATCATACATGAAATATATATTAGGGTGAAATAAAGGGTCATAGATAAAATACAAAATCTTTCCTCCTATCAACTCTTTCTGCACTATATAGATCAAATATTGCCTCTTGGGTTGTCATATTATCCAATTTTCACGCATGTCTAACAATACTGGCTTATGCAACTTTTTCTGATCCCTAATAAACAAGTATCGCTGTCCTCTAAGTTAATCATTGGTTCACTTCTCATTCACTTTGATGTGTTGATTGTCTTTGAACAATGAGTGAAAATGTTCGTATGTCCACACCTATACAAACATCAAAAAATAAAAAAAAGTATCCATCAAACTAAAGATTGTAAAAACTAAATTTCATCCAATAAACAAATATGATTACTTTAATTATATGGAGTAGAATTGTGTAATCGTTCGAGAAGTTCTTTCCATGGATGCAATTCTTAACTATCCATTCAAGTGTGCTATTACGGCAAGTCCCATACGAGTACTTACTCACCTCTTCCTATGGATGCAATAGCCAGAGATAATTAGCGTTGACCTAGTTTTCTTTGTTTTCAAGGAATATACAGGCCCCTAAGAGGTACAAAAAATAAGCATCCTCTATCGCATGAACTTCATCATTATAGAGGGGACCATTCTTTCCTCTTTCTCTGCGGACCCGTTATATGTGTCCATCAAATCCACAAGATAGAACACTCTCTTCCTGTACTTATTTCCATTGACGAAAGAGACATGCGCCTTCTCTGCATCCCAACCAAACAACTCGTTTCCTATTATATGAAGTTTATCCCAAGGAAGGTTTTTCTTGAAGTTGTCTTGGGTGGATTTTCCTTCGACATGGATCCCTAAAATATAATCAACATCGTCAAGAATCAATTCCATCTCGTCAAACGAGAATTGGAAGGTATCACATCTAGCTGGCAAACAAGCTGAAACCCGCGGATTAACCCGTGCCCGACCCGTGAAAACCCGAGCCCGGCTTGGCTTGGTCCTAAACAAGCCGGGCGCGGGTTAGAGAAATAGCGGCTTGTGAGAAAACGGGTTTACCCGTCCCGTCCCGTAAACCCGCGGGTTAAACCCGTCAACCCGTCTTGTCCTATTAATTTCTACCGTACGATTATTACATTTAATCATGTTCGTTCATTTATGGTATAAATCTCATAAAAACCATAAAAGATTTCATTTTGTTTCATTCCTTCTCCACTCTGCTCTCTGCACCTCCTTAGCACCACCTCCATCTTCTTTTTTCTTTCTTCTCTGCGTCTGTTCTTCTTTGCATGTGTAAATTAAAGCTTAACAATAATGGATTTAATCTCAAGTAACTGATGTGAGGATTTGCTTCTTCACTTTTCTTTTTCTTTCTGTTTCTGGGTTGAGTTTTAATCGGCTAAGGGTTATGAGTTGGAGATTGGAAGTGCAAGTGAGTGATTAAGGGTGGGTTTTAAAAGTAGAACATGAAGAAGAACATTATCTTACTAATAGTTAAGGTTTATTTCAATGAAGTACTGGAATTGAAAAATCCAGAAGAAATTAGGGCTTCAATTGAATTTGGGGTTTTATGAAATTGAGAAAATAATTGAGTTAATGATAGAAGAAGAAGACTAGGGTTTTGATTCAATTTAAGTTATTGGGTTAAGATGTATTGAATTCCTACAATAATTTTTGTTCTTTTTTGTTCATTCAATCAAAAATACAGAGAGGTAAAGCCTATTTTTCGCCCCTTGTATATCTAATGTTTAGAACATCTTGTTCTTATAAATGTTGGTTTTGTTTGTATACTCTTGGGATTTTAGTTACTAAAATCGAACCTCTGTTCTTTCTCTCCAAATATGTTGTTGTCGTTGTTATCTTCCATTGGATGTTGTTGGTGGGAGCTGCTAAGAGAGTAGGAGAAGGAATAATGGGCTTTGGTATCATTGATTGCTGCTTCCTGAAGTGTAGCTGCTGTTGCTGTTGATCTAGTTAACTGAAATGAGACGAAGATGTTTTGGGATCGAGAAGAAGACGGAGAAGGTGAGAAAGTTTGTTCGGGATTTTGCTGTGGTTTAAAGAGCAACATAGAAAGCTTGATGTTGATGTGAAGTAGATGGGATGGTCCGGATGGAGCTGCTGATGTCAATCGATTCCAAAATGGAAGATTATGGAATCCTTTTTAGGGTTTTGAAGGATTAAATGGAAGAATTCGATGTGGGTTTGGAGATTGAGTTTCTATTGTTGAATGGTAAAAAGAACATAAAGAAAGGGATCTGAGAATTGGGATGAAATTGAGGTGGAATTAGAGTAATATCAGATATGGAAAATGAGTTTTCGTCTGATTTTAGCAGCATGAGAATTTGAGGAAGATGGAAACTGAGCAGTGATGATGGGGAGTTTGAAAACGGAATTGTGGGATTATAAGAATCAAAAATCAGTTTTGAGTTGTGTTTACGATTTTTATCCTTGTAAATTGTGAGTTGGTGTTTACGACATTTATCCTTGTAAATTGTAATTTATCACAAATTAGCTTAATTAAGTTTTAATTAAACAAACCGGGCTAACCCGTGAACCCGCAAGCTTCACCCGTTACGGGCGCGGGTTGAAGAAATGATCACCCATGAAGAATATCAACCCGCAGGTTTTGGCCCGTGTAAACCCGTACCCGTGTAACCCATAACAAGCAAGCCCCGACCCGCCCGTTTTTCAACTCTAGTATCAAATAAACCATAAAACCTATCACAGAATGACGATACCGCAACCCTGTCATGCGCAATCACGGAGTTTTGTATAGCAGGATACAAACCAGACTTTTTACAATTTCTCTAACAATTGGACATTCTCCTTCTAATCTCCAGAACTTCATTTTGGAAAACAATGGCTTGCGCCTGAAAAGACGTACGATATTCTTGTGGTCCTACAAAATAGAGAAAAAAATGTACATGGTCAGTAAAAAAATTAATAACAACAAATCAACTAACAAGAAAAACTGAGATTATTGTGATGGTCACATAGATGGTACGAGCCCACGAGCTGGGATATCCATATATAAATCCCCATTCATCTTTTGTCAACCCTCTAACTTTCCCACCGCGAAAAGGTTCCAACATCAAGAGGATGAGTGAATGTGCGAAACACCAGGCTTAATTGGGGCTTTTTCCTTTCTCTTGTTCTCATTGGTTTTTGCTTAATCTTCTGCTACCTCCACCTCATCTCTTCCACTTCCTTTTCTTCCTTATCCTCACCATCATCACCACTATTAATTTTGTTACCATCTTCTTCTTCTTCACCATTTGAATTCCCTTCTTCATTACCACCACCTTATTCTGGGAGATTTTCCTCTTCCGTACCTTCATCGTCATCGAAATCACATATGGAATATATGAGGAAGAATGAGAGGAATCCTCCGGATGCTTGTTATATGAGTTTATGGATAAAAAACAGTACCTTTTTCGAAGATTTTCCAACATACTAACCAACCTCCAAGAATTTATCATTGCTGCGAGATTATATAGTAGGAGTGGTGATGTGTTGTTTTTCTTTTTTAATCTCTTAAGCCTATACAATAAAACATACAGAAAAATCAAAACTAACATGCATAGTCTTAGTACAAGAGTCATCATAACGGCTTTCAATTTTTCCATGATGCCTTTATAGTTATACCATGATGACCCTCTGCAAATTCAGGATAAATTTATAGATTTTTTAACTCCATAATCACCAAGGACTAAAGAAGAGTCGTTAGGGTAATACTATAGGTTGTCATGATAAAATCATAAACCATGACGACCCAAGGTACCGACATATTTTACACTATTTGGGTCATCATGGTCTAAAATAGACGACCACGATGACCCAAAATCTGATAATTGCCTATCCTTAAACAAAGAAAAGGGTCGTCATTGTCCCTAATTATATACCATAACGATTTTTCCTACAACACACATGTATATAAAAAGATCGTCATGGTATCAGATGGAACACTACACAATTATTATTGACCTACATTCATAATGAAACACTACACAAACTAGCAAGTACAATAACGGGTGTTTAGTTTACTTACTTTTTAATTAAGACCATTTTTGGTTTTTGTTCTTCCGAATTCACCCGTTGTTTTTTCCTTCCTTTTCGAATACCTTTTTTCCTTTGAGTTTACCTAAGATATTAGAATCAGTTGTAACTAATTTGATCTTTTTCTCACGAGCCATATTGCTAGGTTTAGAAATGAGAGGAGGCGAAATGATTATAGGTTTTAAAAATGAATGAAAAGGGGACAAATAGGTTTAAGTTTATTAGAGTTTCAGGTTTACTTATTAGGGAAAGGTAATATAGTATGTTCACTATCAAATAACACTCCTTATAATTTGAGTTAGGGTAAGTAAAATTCTCATAGCTCTGAAAATTTTACCCTGAATATTGAAAACTCTTATTATTATACTTCCACTTCAATCTTGTTCCTCTATTTTTTTTTTAATCAATAAATAGTAGTACGACAATGATAACAATAACATTTAAAGATAAATATATACGATTATTATTTTTTAAATAATAAATAAAATATCAAAATACTTATTTTTTATACTTATTTAATTAAATATATCAGAATTAAAATATAATTTACTATTATTAGAGTGTATTTAAAATTAATTCTTGAAACATGTCTATTTTTAAAACTAATTACTAATTACTAATATAATTTATAATTATCAGATATTAATAAAATATTATGAACTATATCACCATCACTTTAATTTGGCAATTTATCAAATTTTTTTAATACTTTGTTAGTTTCACAACAATTTTGTATATTAGTTTTCGAAACACGATGCTACTAACGCGCAACACAACATAATACAACATAAAATCACCTTTCTAAAATTCAAAAAAATACCGGCCACAACCAGGCTAATGTTAATAACGCGTGTTTTAAGCTTGAACTTAATTAAAGTTTAGAAAAACAACATGGATACGACATCTTTACTCAGAGGCGTGAAGAAATCAACCACAACTGAGGAAATGCGAAAAGCATTATGGAATCCAATTTTAATAGGGCATCATAATAATTTTCATTAAGATACACCTTAGTCGGTTTATATTGGGAATTTAAAGAATCTATTATCTTGTAATTTAATTATTTTTATATTGGCTCGGATAAGACGTAAAGGTTTTTGTTCCCTGTGAATTAGAGTTCTATTACTAGACTACATTGAAGGAAAGACAGAAAGGTTTATACTAAAAAAAAATATTATTAATATATCGAGATATTACAAACAAACAAAAATAAATAAAAATAAAAATCATATTCAGATTTCATGAATCATTGCTGAAAACTAAATTACTCCCCAATATTCCTCCCAATCTACTGATTGGGTAACACATTCTTGTCGTGAATCTAACAACACCAAGAAAAAACCATTGTACTCATCTTTCAAAGACCATCTAAAATGTTGATGTGCTAACAATACCATGTCCGCATGTCTAATGACTCCCATCTCAATAGTGTGCCAGTCAAAGCACCACAGGCAGAAGAAAAATAGTCTTTTGGTAAAAAGCTGCGCAAGTAACAATTTGCGTGATACAGTGACAAATTTTCTGTAAAGAGACCATGTTGGGGGTTGGGTAACTACCAAAAACTTCCAAGAGTATAATAATATGCGGAATTTTGGTTGCATAACTAGAACCATTTATTGCTTTCACTCTTTTCCCTCTTTGCCACTGCTTCTTCTCTTCTCCATCTTTTTTCTTCCTTTAATTTCTCTTTGAGAATGAGAATTAAGTTATTGCTTTCACTCAATCTTAGTGTACTGCAATGCCAATCTTGCTAACTAAAACAAATGTTAAACAAATGATTACACATTTGGCAAAATCTTTGTTAAGATGGGGACCCATCTAGAAACAGGTGGAGTCTAGTTTAGTACTTTGGCTGTCCATGTGGATCAAACTAGGATCAGATATATATCAAAACCCTCGCATCAAGCTTGCAAAACAAAAATTGGTACACTTGTCTGAATGTCGATAGCACAAGGGAGTAGTAAAATTGTCAAAGACGCATAACGGTTTGTTTGTATTTCTCCACGTTTCAATTAAAAGCTCATTGGCGAAATCATCATCGCATTCTTGTTATTGACTCGTACAAAAAGTCAAGACTTTTCAGGAGAATTATTATTATTGCGGCTGCATTTGTGTTGCCTTGTACGCGTCCTCCCATTCTCAAATGCCACCAGATTTCATCACAAACAATCTCAGAACGAGTGGTAATTAAGCTTAATCAGGTGAGCTAATCATGGCCATTAATTGAAGTGCATTGTTTAATAATTACTAATAACAAGTCTTAAACTTAAATACGCAAATAAACAGACAGATATATGTCAAGATCCGTCATCTAGTCACTCATGCACCGTTGCAACTCTTTGCACCAGCAATGTCGATCACAAAACGATAACGAACATCATTTCTAGCCAACCGGTCCAGTGCTTCATTGATCTCATCTGTCTTCACGACTTCAATGTCACAAGTGATATTTTTCTCCGCGCAATAATTCATCATTTCTTGCGTCTCTTTCATGCCTCCTATCATGCTACCTCTCACGGATCTTTTGCCTACAATCAATCATTGAGAGATTTTTGTTAAGATGAGGCAAAAAGCTTTCCAAAGACTAAAACATCTCAATGACAATTAGTGAGATGTAATGAAATTATGCGAGTTCTTTACCAAAAATCATAGGAAAGGCAGGCAAGCCCATTGGTTCAGATGGTGCGCCCACAATGGTTAAAGCCCCATTAACTTTCAGAAGTTCTATAATTGGGCCCAATGAATGTACAGCTGAAACTGTATCAATTATGAAATCCAAACTCCTCTTCCCTGCCTGCATTTTACCACAATCCACAACCATCAGAGAACATAATCTTAGCAATAAGATATGAATTCCCTATAAGAGCAAGTAAAGAACCTGCATTTGTTCTGTGTTAGTGCTGACAATGAAGTCATCGGCACCTAGGCGCACTTTAGCTTCGGCTTCTTTCGAAGGAGAGGTGCTTATAACAGTAACGTGGTGGCCAAAGCCCTTGCCGAATTTAACAGCAAGATGACCGAGACCACCTAGCCCCACTATTCCGATCTTCTTACTTGGGCCTTCGAGTAAGTTGTAGTCTTTAAATGGTGTGAACACTGTTATCCCGGCGCACAGCTGCATCCATTGGCAAGCCTTCTGGAACGTGCACCACAAACCTTCGCAACATCACAAAACAGTTTAAATCTTATGATAAACGCACATCATAGTGTATGAAGACAAGAAAAAGAAATTGATTTTTCTGTTGCAATATGGAAAGGCTGGCATGGGATACCTTCTGTCAGCAACAAGCATTTTGGAGTAACCACCATAAGTGATACTTCCATCCCAGAAGATGCCATTGTAAGTAAACTGATGATTTTCGCAATATTGTTCTTGAGAATCCTTGCAGTATTCACATTCCAAACAAGAACATGCTAAACATCCTACTCCGGCTCTATCTCCAACTTTGAACTCTTTCACGTTACTCCCTATTTTTGTAATCACACCTGTAATTTCGTGCCTACAGTCATTCAACCGATTAATTTGTTAATACAGTTGAAGAACAGTATTTTCCACGGGTGTTTTTCTTTGTCGGTACTAAATACAGAAATTAAATAACGTTGCAGATCTACGTTTGTAACAGTTGTAGAATAATATTTTCCACCAAAAAAGAAGCAAAAAGTAATATTCAAGTTCCATTTCTGGATGATTTAGAGTTGAAAAACCAGGAAATGCGAAGATATAAAAAAAATAAAAAATGAAAATATTCAGAATGGTTCATCTAATAGAATGTTATGTACATACCCAGGGACAACTGGGTATCTAGTGATTCCCCAGTCATCTTTCAAGTGGTGAATATCTGTATGGCAAATTCCACAGTATAACACCTCAATCGTTACATCATTTACCCCATTTTCTCTAGCAAAAATATATAAAAAAGCAAAAGAATCAGAATAAGAACGCAGGTTTGCATCGATTCATTCGTACGAAAAAAATTACATTTTCGAACAAGAAAAATAAAATGGAAAATTGCTTACCTTCTTTTGAAGGAGAACGGTGTTACTTTTCCAGATTTATCGTGACCTGCCCAACCAGATACTACCATAGTGTGGTTTGGTGTTGTCTGAGACATTACGTACTTCTGGTTAGCTACGAGTTCCTAGCGTACTTCTTCCTGTGTGTTTCAAATGGAATTTTTTCTGCAACGCTCTGTTATTTGCTTCACTTACTGAAAACCAGATCCATACGTATACTTGCATTTGTAAGACCAATAAGAACTTGTATAGTTGTATGTGATAACATTTAATGAGTAGGTGATGCGGTAGGAATGCCCTAATAAATTATGAGTATCGAGGGATCATGGACCAAAGAGAAATCGTGACATGAGACAGAAATTTAACGTGGTTCAGTCAATTTGACCTACGTCCACGGACAAAAACCCGAAGGGAGAAATATTATTAATCACCATTTTTGATGTCATTGGGATGATTTGCAATTACAATGACACTCTTTATTTATAGAGTGAATATATAAATAATTAATTAATCAAGATATTATCTTATTCTTGAGTATATCTGAATTAACTATAACATATCTTAATTAATTAGAATATTGAAAATATAGGAAATTAATTAGATACTTTCCTCTATAGAAAATAAGCTAAATTACACAAGATCTCCTATTCGCGTAAACTTAGCTCGATCTCTGTCAATCTTCTGTATTGCTTGATCTATGTCGATCCTCTAGTAGCTTGAGTCTCGACTACTTCATTTTGACCTTTGACGTATGACTTGAGTCTTGGTCACTTTACCTTGATCGTTGACTTCATCTTGAGCTTGACCACCTCGATATATTCTAACACCCCCAACAAGTTGGACACAGAGAGAATCAAAGTGTTCAACTTGAATACTGACTTAACGAACACAACTTCAATCACGTATTAGGTGTTATCTATAAATTCTTCGATATCTTGATCAAATTTGGAAGAAAGTGATAAAAAGTGTTGTCGTAGAAGTATATTTGATCATCTACGTCACTTCAACTGAAAAGAATCGCTAGAATAACAATGGACAACATTATTTTTATGAGTAACGACATCAAACATGAAATCAAAAAGAAAAACATTGATTGATGTGAAAAATAAAATTTGAATTTTGAAGCGGAAGCAACTTGAGCGGATCTCCCCGCTCTGATACCATAATAAATTATGAGTATCGAGGGATCATGGACCAAAGAGAAATCGTGACATGAGACAGAGATTTAACGTGGTTCGGTCAACTCGACCTACGTCCACGGACAAAAACCCGAAGGGAGAAATATTATTGATCACCAGTTTTGATGTCACTGGGATGATTTACAATTACAATGACACTCTTTATTTATAGAGTGAATATACAAATAATTAATTAATCAAGATATTATCTTATTCTTGAGTATATCTTAATTAACTATAACATATCCTAATTAATTAGAATATAAAAAATAAAGGAAATTAATTAGATACTTTCCTCTATAGAAAATAAGCTAAATTACACAAGATCTCCTATTCGCATAAACTTAGCTCGATCTCTGTCAATCTTCTGTATTGCTTGATCTACGTCGATCCTCTGGTAGCTTGAGTCTCGACTACTTCATTTTGACCTTTGACGTATGACTTGAGTCTTGGTCACTTTACCTTGATCGTTGACTTCATCTTGATCTTGACCACATCGACATATTCTAACATGCCCCAATCAAATATCAAATCGAGTACATATTTACTCATCTTAAACAATTAAGTGTTACCAAAATAAAAATATGAGTAATTAGTTGATTACATGATTGATATAATTTTCCTTTCTTATTTTGCGTGTTTGTGCTCTTTCAGTCTCACAATGATGACTGATGGGTCGTTGCAACTTATTTATGAGCATTTATGCTGAATATCTACAGTCACAACTTACAACTAAATATTTTTTACATTTTTTAGGCATTATATATACATCTAGAGTTTTCCATTGTTATAGCTAGGTGACATGTAGACATCTCAGAGCCATATCCAGCTCTATTTTAAAGAGCGTATAAAAGTAGATGGATTATAAGGATGAGATAATATGGTGAACCCTAGTGGATTGTGTCAGAAGATATTGAAAAAAAAACAGATGGATGTGGAATGGGTAAATACTTACTGAAAGAGCGATTTATAACCACCAGATTGGCGTAGTTTCAGTCAGTGCTTTCTTCTATGCAGAAGCTAGAATGAAAAGATGGAATTTACTGCTTCAAATGCTGTGATTAGATGAGATAGATTCTATCATCAGCCAATTCACCTTCTCTTGGATGTTCCGGTATGACGCTATGTCCTCCTAGCTGCTATATATATATATATATATATATATATATATATATATATATATGACATTTCGAAGTGGGTTTGTATTTGTCTTTTCCTATGGTAGTCTGATAGGTTATCTTCTCTTTTGGTTCGAAACGAGTTGATCATAGAATATTCTGAGCGGACGCTGCTATAACCATCACTGTTTAGTGATTGAACATGTCTTTTTATTAGCATAAATCTCAACTATACATTAAATTCTAATTGTCTTTATTAGTATAAATTTCACCTATACATTAAATTTTAGTTGTCTTTGTTAGTATAAGTTTCAAACATACATTAAATTTTAGTTGTCTTTGTATAAGTTTCAGGACCACAATGACATGCTCAGTCTAATTTCAACTTTGTTTCCAAAATCTTGTTATATTTTACAATGAGATCTTTTCGTGTCAGAATTCTCTTGCACTATTTGTGCATTTGTAAACCTTTTCTTTAATGCAATCCTTAATTCAAAACAAAAAAAACCAAAAAAAAAACTTCAAACTTTACTTCAGAAATTTAGCCATCGAACCTTTAGTGTTTTTACTAGAGGAGGAGGATCCCCTCACACTTCTATTATCACACTATCTCACACGTTGGACGTCATTTTTGCGAATTAAAACCAAACCGTAACGTATTTGAAGCTAATACTTTGGAGATATGTTACCATTACATAGCTCTACTTTCCTACCGAAAATGAGCATATTCCGAGAGGCATAACACCATCATCTATTAATTTGAAAATGAGTCGTCGAAAATTTGCGGATTTCTGGCCGTCGAAATTAAGACCGGTAGATTATGAGGTTTTATATTTCGGAATGTGCTCATTTTTTGTAGGCATGTGGAACTTGGTAAGAGGAACACATCCTCAAAATATTAGCTTCAAATCCGTTACGGTTTGATTTTTATTCACAAAAATGACGTCCAACGTGTGAGATAGTGTGATAATAAAAGTGTCAAGAGATCCTTCCTCTTACTAGAATAAGTTTAAATTTTACTTCTTAATTTCGTCATTGAACCTTCAGTGTTTTTATTAATATAAGTTTCGAACCACCATGTCTTTCTCGATTGTAATTTCGATTTTGTTTCAAAAGTCCTTTTGATTTTGTCACCATCATATTTTTTGATTTCAGAATTATCTTCTAAGTTCAAACTTTACTTCTGAATTTAGCCATTGAACCTTCATTGTTTTATTGGTATAGTTTTCAACTTTATTACTTAATTTTGTCATGGAAACTTCAATGCTTTTATTAGGATAAGTTTCAAATCCCAATAACTTTCACAATTATTAATTCGACGTTGTTTCCAATCTTTTGTTTTTTTTCTTCTTCTCAACGAGATCTTTTGATTACGGAATTCTCCTGAACCATTTATACATTTGTACACCTTTTTCTTTCTAATACAATCCCTATTTCAAAAAGTACATAAATATAATTTTCAAACTTTACTTCCTAAATCAATCATGGAACTTTCCGTGTTTTTAATAGTATGATTTATTGTACTTGTTAGTTTCGTAACTGAACCTTCAATGGTTTTATCAGTATAAGTTACAAACCACCATGTCTTTCTCAATCATAATTCTGATTTTGATTTTATAAGGTTTTTGGTTTTGTATCGCTGAAATCTTTTGATTTCTTTGGTTTTTTCTCGGTGAGATCTTTTAATTTACGAATCTCGAACACTATTCGTACATTTTTTTTAATAATAAAAAAGAAAAAGGTATAAGTATTTTACTTCTAAATTTATTCATTGAACCTTATGTGGTTTTATTGATTTTTGTTTGAAACTTTACTTTGTAATTTAGTCATTTAACATGGTATTATTTTATTTTTATTAAGTGTGTATGCTTATATTAACTTAAATGTTCCAGATTTAATTTTAAAATTAAAATTTTCACATATCAGATGTAAGTGAATGGATGTTTGATAATGATTCCACTGTTTTACGAAATCTCATTTGGATCCACACCATCGATCCACTTGGATCCGGTGGTGAATAACTTAAGTATAAAACGAAGTCAGGATTTTAAGTCAAGGTAACCGTTCATATAAGAAATTATATATACAAGCACCTTACCCGGTGCATACGCACCGAGAGTTTTTAAAGCGTCGGATTTTAAATTGCAATTATAAACCTTAACGTACTATCATAAAATGGATTTCGCGTAAAAATCTCATTAAAAATAATATGAAACTTTAATTAGTCGTTTTCCGTTCATCAAGAAAACATGATTTATGCTTTGTGAATGTGTCACTTCTTATGATGTTTCTCCCTAAAGTTTAGATCTGATCTTTTTTTTTTTTGCTTTTTCTAACCCATCTCAGTCTAGACATCTTAGTCTAGACTCTTGTTGCAACATACAACCTCCCTGAATTACAGTAAAGCATTCATTTGCTCGTTGTTGTGCATATGGCTGCATGCACAACACTCTCGATTGTAAGCTTTTTACATTATTTTCCTTTGGTTGAGGGAATTCTCTATTTGGTATATTTAATTATGGTGTATCCATATTCAGCATAAGGAACAGTAAAGGACATTATGCATTGCCATAAAATTTGGATGAAATTCCATGTTCCTCTTTAGACTTAACCCAAATCCCTTTTCGTTGATTATGGTACCTCTGCGCTATTCAGTCTATTCTAGATGTCATCACTTCCTACAATTAGAGCAAGCACGTATGATACAGTTGGTAGTACTGGCGCCTATCTTTTCTATGGACCAATAATTCTCATTCTAATACTCTTTCACATTCTTACCATTCTGAACCCTTGGGAAGGAGGATTACTTTCATCTAGCATTAATAAGAGCGTTGATGACATCTCGATCAAACTGGTTTCGTTGTTTTCTTCCCAACTACACTTAGTCCTTGAGTTACCTAATTTATGGTATTATTTATGTACAACTTCTCATATATGGGTCTTTTCCATCATCTGGTAAGGTGTGTGTCAACATTATGATTCTGAAAGTTGAAGGTGCTTTTCCATCATATTTTTTTTTTTGACTACTGTTGCACCCATCTATTTTTAAAACATGAATTTTGTGTTCTGATATTGTTTTTGAATTTTTGACCTTGGTCTACCCTTGGATCCAAAAGCTCATGCAAAAATTGTGGAGGTTCTCATACTGTTGAGATTAATAGTCCCACATTGTCTGGGCAATCTAAGATCCTGCAGTTTATAATCCTTAGGGATACTCCACTCATTGCCATTTGTTTTTGAATTGGATGCCCACATACTTTAACATGGTATCAGAGCAGGCTATTTGCGACGAGTCATTTGACCGCGCCTTTACTCTGCGTCACCCGATTGTCCACGTGTTAGACCCAACTAGGCTACACGTGAGGGGGCGTGTTGAGATTAATAGTCCCACATTGTCTAGGAAATCTAAGATCCTGGGGGTTTATAATCTTTAGGATCACTCCATTTATTTCCAATTATTTTTGAGTTAGATGCCCGCAGACTTTAACACTCACCCAACGTAATATGACCTTTCCATCTTAAAATCATATCGAGAATTTCGGATTTGAAGTTTTCTTGCTCTTATCGTTGTTTTCCTCATATTATACGCCTTCTCACAAACCCGAACGTATTTCGTTGCATCCAAAACTTAATATTTCATCATCATGATTTCCTATTCAAATATCAAAAAAATCATTATTTCTTACTTGGGCTCGCTGTTTTTGAAGTAAATTCTTTCTTCCTGGTTATGAATGAACCTTTAGGCACAATATTATCAATTTCCATTTCATCTTCACGGACTAGTTGTTATGTGTTGTGTTGAGTAATTGTTGTGTAGTAAATTTTTCGATATTAGTGTTTGTAGAACAAATATCCAATTAATTAATGGTAATTGAGGATGGGGTGGTTACCTGTTAAGGATGTGTCAGTTATTCAGTTCCATTCCGTGTTTGTATTTCTTCAAATTCCACAAATAAGAAGTGATGTCTTATGTGATACACTTGTTTTCTGGAAATTCAGTCTTGGGATGAGTTAGCGTTTTCCATCTGATCGGTGGAATTCTGTCTTACCTTCGACCACACCAAATTCTTGTTTCTCCTAGATAGTTCATTCTTCTAATTGGTCTGCGAAGATAGTCATAAATTTCCTAAGTATTATTGCATGCATTCTTCTCCCTGTAAGTATACATGACTGTATGTAGTGTAGGTTCTGTTATACTCTTTCTTCTGTTGTACTGTCTGTAGAATTTAACCGGAAATACCTTTTCAACACACATCGATTATTTTTTTTTTCTTTTGGCTGTCCCCACGTTGCGATTGTTGATTCTATGTATCCATTGCAAGCTTTCTCTTGGCTCTCGTGTCAAATGCGTCGTGTTGGTTATGTGTATCAATCGGAAGTTTATCAGACCTCAAATCGAGTGAATTACCGGAATAAAATTGAGGAAGAGTTTGGCACAGATGATCAAGCTGATTTTAATCGTACAGAGCACAGAGCAATTGTGCAACAAATTCGTAGAAAGATCTTATTGTATAATCTTACCTTTTTTTTGTTTTGTATTGTGAAGCCAATTTTAGCGAACAAAAGATTTTAAAATAACCAAAAGGCGTGTCTTTTGTATAAGTAAGATTTAAACACAGCACGTATGTTTTCATATAAGATGTATATATTTAAGAACAGAGGACGTGTCTTTTCGAATTCCGATGTTAAGGAAAACTTAAATGCAACCACGTAATAGACATTCCACGTACGTAGCTGCCTAAATTTCCAGGAAACATGACCAAAACGTTGTTACACATTGGTGAAATGGTGTGTTCGTATAGTTTTAACATGTACTTTTTCATGTTCATCCTAACTTAGAAATGTGTCTTTTTGTATTGTTGTAAGTGGAAAGGAGTTACTTGTTGGCATCATCATCATATATAGTTGACCTGGAGGGTTTGATCTCTAAAATTGTAAAAACTGACGATAGGTGTTAATTGATTTTTATACGTTGATTAGCAAAGGAACACTTCATTCCTCTTTGTTCATCCAAAGAGTGTGATATATTATGCAACTGTTCATTTTGTAATGACATGGCGATGACATGTATAATAACGCTGACATGGCCTCACTATGTAGAAGAATGATTGTGGAGTCGACATGTGGAAACTTGGGGGTCCCTTATTATAAGAAACGATCATATTTCATTGTACATGTTGACAGGATTTCATGTATTGCTAATTTAGTCTTAAAATTGTGATTCACCACTCTAAACTTCTATTAAATCAAATAAAAGAATGAACATACTTGTGTCAACCTGTTTTGTTGCTCTTGCTATGATGTTAGAATTAAGTGTCTAACAAAGACTAAAAGCTATTCAAACTAAATCACAAAGAAATAAAGAGAAAAATGAGAGATTTTCTCATTGCTAGAAATTTGTGCGTCCATAATTACAAAGGAAATGACTTCTATTTATAAGATAATTGTTAGAGCATTGCTCGGTCGAACTCGCAAGCGTTGCTATCTCAAGCTTGTTTGTCAATGTTAGCGATCAAAACAATGTTGATGAACTCGCAAGCGTTGAGCATTAGACTTCAAGGCGTTCATCAATTGAAGACGAAGAACTACTAAGGAGAGCTTGTGGAAGTTCATCAACAAAAGGTATGTGGAAACTAAAACTCATCTATCACTTGGAAAGTCTATTTATACCCTATCTCTTATATTGAGACAAAAGTCGTATTACTATATAGTGTTCGATTATGCACATTTGAGATTTCGAGCTAAGTTTAACTCGCTTACAAATTTCTCGAAATATGTGTTGGTAAGCTTTCGCTTCAACCAAGTTCATCTTATATTCTTGACGAAAGTCAAAAGATGATCATGTGAAAATTTCCGAGTAACATCTTACATGGTTTGTGTGATACAATCATTTGGTGAAGACTTAGAATGTTTCGTTATGATTATTTCAATAACTTGAAAATTGCTTTGATGCTAATGGTGTGTGAAAATGGCCATTGTTATCCTCTAAGAAAGTTTCACTGATTGAAACAGAGTTTAGAACACTTAACCATCATTGGATTATGAACATAGTATGCGTGCTTGCATATATGTGATCCATGACCGGAACTATAGTATGCATACCCGTATGCGTACCAGTTAGTTATGGAATTTCGGGTACCTAAGTACACATACCCGTACGTGTACTGGCAAAGGGTTTGGGTCCGAAAATTTCTGTTGTGTTTGGAATTATGCGTACCCGTTTTCATACTGGCGAACCCAAACTCAGACTGACTACTTTAAGCATGCGTACCCGTTTGCATACTTGAGTGGTTAAAGTTCTAAAATCGGTTTGTTCATGAACTAATACATTTATATATTAAGAAATGCATTCATTGCAAACCGTGGCTATAATGTTCATGAATTGATTCGAGTGAATAAAATCAATTTTGCTTCAATTGTGTTCTTGTATACTTCTGCGAGAATATAGCAATTGAACAACTCTATAACTAGTTTCATTTGAGTCATTTGAACTAGTTGTGGTTAAGATGAATAAGGTTGATATGAGAGTGTTCATATAGATAACCTCGGTTAACTACTGTTGAGCCAACCTAGTGTACAAGTTTAGGTACGGTTACCCAAACCTAAATGAAGGTACATTTCATTTGTGTATAACAAGCTAAGTTCGATCTAACGGTTGAAAGATATTAGCTTGAATTTAATCTGGTTTGCATCTAACGATGAATATTGAATGCTTTATTACCAAGGTAACTAAGATTTCAAACCCTGATTTGAAAACTACATAAGGGAGAACTCTAGCAACTGGGAGACCTAATCCCCACACCTCCTGTGTGATGCTAGTTGCAACTAGAGCCGATTCTCCTTTAACCTTAGGTTTTTCACGAAACCCTGTAGGTTAACGACTTGAAGACTTCATTGGGATTGTGAAGCCAAACCCAACTATTTTCTCTGTAGTTGCGTGTTCTGATCTTACTTTTACTATCGTGATTGAGTATTATCTTTTCTAAGATTTGCTTGAGATTTATCTCTGATAGGTAAGATTAAAAGTAGTCACAAACATCTTCGTCTCATTGTTCGTGATTCCACAATATCTTGTTTCTCTACCATACAATTAAGATTATTGTGAGGTGATTGACGTAAGGAGTGCAACTGTACCATGATAAATGTGAGATTGATTAGGGTTCTACTACATTCCAGTCCGAAGTTCATTGGTAGTAGTCTAGTGTTTGTAGCGGCTTAATACAGTGTGGTGTTCAAAGCTAGACTAGGTCCCGGGGTTTTTCTGCATTTGCGGTTTCCTCGTTAAAGAAATTTCTGGTGTCTGTGTTATTTCTTTTCCGCATTATATTTTGTTATATAATAGAAATATCACAGGTTGTGTGTTACGTTCAATCAGTTCTTGAATCCGAACTTTGGGTTGTTGATTGAATTGATTGACACTTGGATATTGGTTTGTGATACCATCCAAGTTATTTCTGTTATTCAATCGGGCGCGCAAATTCCTATTTGTTTGATTGCAGATTGAATTGAGAAATTGAGATATATACTCTTCGATATACTTTTCTCTAGATTGAGTCTGACTGTCTAGTTGATTCTCTTGAAAGTATATTGGAGTTTTTATATTCATATTGCCGAACGAAATATTGGGTGTGATTGTTACACCCCCGTTTTTTTAATAATAAGATAGAGTAAATTCATAAGCATTTACAAAAAAGTAATGTCGTACATCAATTACTACTAATTTTAGTAGTTAGTGTAGTGGAGGATGTGAGGAGGTGGAAGGGTAGACTGAAGGGTGGTGGTGTAACAAGAGAGGTGGAAATCCACCAAGTATTTATTTTATAACTGTCCTATTGGATGACACCACACTAGCATAATTACGTTTTTAAAACCTTGTAATGAAACCCCAATGGGACAAAACCTAGACGAAGGAAAAATAGCGAAGTCCACATAAAAGACCATATCAAATATTTCTTACAGCATTGATTGATTACATAAGTGAATTTAATTTTTCCTTTGATGATATAATCTATCTGATGTATTTTAATAGCACATAGTCGCTTATTGTTGATCTTCGAGTAAAGGCCATGTAACTAGCCACCTTTTTCAAAAACAAGGTATATGATGGTCTTCAAAATAAAGTATTTTGACATCTATTCACGCAATTCAATGTATAATTTTTCAAAGAGGATTGGTTCACCAAAACCTATTTGCCATTTCTGTAATGAAAAAGGGGATCTGAGAGCTGGTACTGTTGATTGATTTGAGAGTATCAAGGGTATGAAGGTGTTTCTGTTAGTGTTTTAAAATGGGTTGGATGGTTGATTGAAGAAGAATTAGAAAATGGGTTTGTTAAGATGGAATTGATGAAGTCAGCTCGTGCAAAACTGGGACAAGCAGTCTTCAATAGATTCAAGTCAGCTCAGGGATTAACATTGATAGTGACAATATCTCCCTCCCCTAGTATAAATTGATTAAAGTAACCTTTACTTTTCAACTTTATCAAGAAAAAGAACCCCATTCGGGCCAATGACGAAAATCCGAATCAACTGTTTCACTTTCATTTTCAGTAAATTCATCAATGGAATAAGCAGTTGAAGCAGTGGTACTATAACAAAGTTTGAAGATAAAATCAGGTCATTGGATTTGTTCTATTAGGACCTTAGATATAAATATAAAACATGTGACGTTTTAAGTCACTCACATGATAACGGCGGAATTAATGGTGTCAAGTAATTTGATTTCATTTAAAATTATTAATAATTATGTAACAGAAGTCAAGATTTGAGACAGTCAACGCGGGTCAACGTTGGTCTTTAGACCAAACGCAAAGGCTGGACAAATGTTAGACCAAACCCATATTTTGGTCAAAACATGAGTACTAAAAACCAAATAACCCAAAAGTGAATCACACAACAATATTTTGTTAATGAGGAAACCTCAAATGCTGAAAAACCCCGGGACCAAGACCATTTTTGAGTACTCTCAGAACTAATCCGCTATACAAAAAACAGATCCAACTTCGTATAGTTGAGACCAAATAATCTACCCCTAGTTACTTAGTTCCCTCAGTATTCCTGCGCTTACAACCGTCTAAGATGTGTGTACAAATATCATGAGATGTGAAAACCTGTCAAAAAAAATCTTTTTGTCTTCAAATCTTCAATTGTACCTGCACACTACAAACTTGATTCCACTTATGATCGATCACACACAGAACGGAGTCTGTTAACAATGGATAATTACAAGTTGTCTTCAGATCTAAAACAGTTCTGAAGATCCCGTCAATACTTTTATCTAGTCAACAATAATCAAACTAGGTGCAATCAAAGTTTTAACAACTGTCAGTCAATCAAATCAGTAATCGAAAACTAAAACGGCAATGCAATTATCTAGTTTTCCACCAACGGTACTCGTAGAGCTTCTTTGTCCCTAAGAAGTCTTCAAACGATCGGACGCAAGATATTTCGCCTAATTAGGGTACTTTCATCTCCGGATAGTCGGCTTCACCAAAAACAACAAGAATGAAGTTTTTCTGGCTCTTAGGATAGTTTTCAAGAAATGCAAACTTAACTATTTATAGACCTTGGTTGTTTGGACAACAAGGAAATTCCAAAGCCGAAAGATTCTCAAGATATACAATAAGGTACCTAATTTTGGTTTTCATATTTTCAACTAATATCCAACCTGTAATTCCGGAATCTCTCGTTAACAAATATTTAATATTAGTTTAGCACTTAACTAACATAGATTTTCAAGAGATATATTTTGGTTTCAAAAGCATATAATTCGAAAGTATTAATTGAATTTCTCAATTTTTCGGTTTGGGGTCACCTTGAGTATCAAGGAATACCTTTGAAATATTAGAGATAAGAATTATGTAAATTATGTCGACATCTAGAACTTTCCTATTTAGCAAACCCTAATTCCATACTCACACAAAATCGTAAAATGATATGTGAATGTTGAAAATTTGTTTTGTTCTTGGGACCAGTTTTACCAAGACTCCCAACATAGGTAGGGATCGGTTCTACCAAGTCTACCAATATAAGTAGGAATCAGTTCTACCATGACTCCCAACAATAGCTAGGATCGGTTTTACCAAGATTCCCAATATAGGTAAGGATCAGTTCTACCAAGACTGCCAACAAAAGATAGGATCAGTTCTACCATGTGTCGCAAAGTAGGTAGGGATTGGTTCGATCTTGACTCTCAATATAAGTTCAGATCGGTTCTACCTGAATTCCCATCTTAGGTTTGAATTGGACATCCAATAGATCTTCATAGAAAACCGGACCAAAACACCTATTGATTTCTTTTCTATTACGAAACAAGTTTCGTATATATACTTCCTTTAAATATATGTAATGAAACATAGTTTTCTATGATGAAATAACACCTATATCCAATACACAATCAAGTAACAAGTTACATAGATTATGTCGATGTCGCATTTACGAAGTTCAAAAGATAAACGCTATGCTTCCTTGACACTTTGATCATAATGATATGACCAAGTCTAATACTAGAGTATTAAATATAACCTCGCATGTTATGTTTTAAATATTAAACGAATTGAAAGTAATGATAGGAATGGAAACAAGTCAAGTCAGTATCACTAACCTCATGTTGAAGGATGATGCCTTCATTGTAGTCAATACGTCTTTACGTTCTTCAGGTCTTCAAGGTAATACTTTTATGATTCAACATTCCTAGACTTTCTAGTCTAACCCAAACGAAGTTGACTCTAGTACATTTAATCAAGCGATTCTAATTTATTTTTGGTACTAAAATATGACAACCAAACTTGACATACCAACACTTGGTGGGTTCAACCGAGCAATGCTCAAAAATACTCAACTACCAAATTCCAACCTAGTGCGAGAATTGACTTAGTAGACTAGAAATCAGGATATAGTATTGATCATCTAACATTTACAACAATCTTAAGATAGCAAAACTTGTGGGTTCAACCGAGCATTGCTCTAACAGTCAAGTCCTTTGGGTTGAGTGCAGCGGTGTAAGTAAGAGCAGACCTTCTAGGAGGCCCTTACTTGAAACTGGTGAAGATTTTATGTCATTCTATTTCATTCCCTGCATATGTACTTGACCATTTTCATATTTTATGAATCTGAACATGAAACAAAGTTTACATTTCCTAGATGTAATTACCTGAATTTTAATTGATTAAACAATCTTATAATCGTAGATATCATTTTGTGATTGAAGTATAAGCATTTTAGGAAATTCATTGGTTTACAAATGAATTTATGTTACACCAACAACTAAATTGTAGTGTAAGAATGGATTAGTTTGGTTAGAAACTTATGTAGAAGTTCAAGTATGATGTTGAATGGAGCTGTGGTTCTTACTGAAAAAGCGGGGGTCTAACAACCACACCCAATATTTCTTTATGAAATCTGTATGAACTAACTCCAATTAAGGAAATATATCCAAGAGTTATATCTTTGTTTCTCAATGTAATCGACAAATCAAACAGATAGAATCCGTGAGCCTGATTATTATGAGAAACAACTTGAATGGTACCAAAGATCAATGTTCAAGTGTCAATCAATTTCAATTAACAACCAAAGGTTGGATTTACCAATTGATTGAACTACGCACAACCTATGATATTTCAATTATATAAACAAATATAATGCGGAAAAGAAATAACATAGACACCAGAAGTTTTGTTAAAGAGGAAACCGCAAATGCAGAAAAACCCTGGGTCCTAGTTCCGATTTGAACACCACACTGTATTAAGCCGCTACAGACTCTAGCCTACTACAAGTTAACATCGTACTGGAATGTATTTGATCCCCAACCAATCTCACACTGATTAAGGTAGAGTCGCGTTCCTTGCACCTCTGAATCCCAGCAAGACTCTACGCACTTGATTCCCTTAGATGATCTCACCCACAACTAAGAGTTTCTATGACCCAAAGTCGAAGACTTGATAAACAAATCTGTCTCCCACAGAAAAGTCTATTCTGATAGATAAATCTGTCTCCCACAGAAATACCTACGAAGTTTTTGTTCTGTCTTTTGATAAATCAAGGTGAACATGAACCAATTGATAATCCGGTCTTATATTCCCAAAGAAAAGCCTAGAAATATCAATCACCTCACAATAACTTAACTATATGGTAGTAGAAGAAGTTATTGTGGAATCACAAAGAATGAGACGAAGAGTTTTGTGATTACTTTTTATATCTTACCTATCGAAGATAAATCTCGAGAAAATCTTAGATAATATAGTACTCAATACGATAGAACAAGTAAGATCAGAACACGCAACTACAGAGAAAATAGTTGGGTCTGGATTCAGAATCCTAATGAAGTCTTTAAGTCGTTAATCTATAATGGTTTTAGGAAACCTAGGTTAAAGGAAAATCGACTCTAGTCGTAACTAGTATCACACAGGAGGTGTGGTGATTAGGTTTCCCAGTTGCTAAAGTTCTCCCTTATATAGTCTTCAAATCAGGGTTTGATAACTTTGAGACAAAGCAATCAATATTCACCGTTAGATGAAAACCTGATTTAAGATTCAAACTAAGTTTGCACCGCTAGATGGTCGTAGCTTGTTACACAAAAATGAAATATACCTTCATTTAGATATGGGTAACCGTACTTAAACGTGTTTATTGAGTTGGCTCAATAACAGTTAACCGAAGTTAGCCATATGAACACTTTTGTATTAACCATGTTCATCTTAACACTTCTAGATCAAATGAATCTAATTGTGTTACTCATAGAGTTGTTCAATTGTTATATTCTCACTGAAGTATAAAAGACACAATTGAAGCAAAATAGAACTGATTCAAAAGAATCGGTTCATGAACAATTTAATCACGGTTCGCAAAGATTGCATTTCTTAATTTATAAATGTATTTGTTAGCGTGTATGAAATCATACTTAACCAATTTTATAACTTAACCATATAAGTTTGAAAACGGGTACGCAAACTTAAGTTTCGGACTTGATCCTTTCCGACAGTTCGCGAATGGGTACGCATATTGTTGTTCCAGACTTGACCTTTTCTGACAGTTCGCAAACGGTTACGCATACTGTCGTTCCGGACCGAATTCATTAAACAGTTTGAAAACGGGTACGCAAACTTAGTTCCCATACTTTGACAGTTAAAACCGTTCGCATACGGGTATGCATACTTGGTTCCCAGTCCTGAATCATTCTTACAACAGTTTGTATACCAGTATGCATACTGTGTTATACCCAGACAATGGTTAATTGTTTTTAACTCCCATTTCAATCATTGAAGCATTCTTAGAAGACGACAATAGCTGTCTTACAGAAACTGTTAACTTATAAGTAATTTTCAAGTTATCGAATGAGAAATACGAAACATTCCGAGTCTACATCAAATGATTGTCTCAAACAAATCATGTAAGATGTTACCAGGCGATTTTCACATGATCATCTTTTGAATTTCTTCAAGAATAATAATGAACGTAGTTAACGCAAAAATCTTTCCAACACATATTTCGAGAAAGATATAAGCGAGTTAAACTCAGCTTAAAATATCAAATGTGTATAATATAAAAGTCTATATATCTATACGACTTAATCTCAATAGGAGATAGAATAGAATAGACTTCTGAGTGATAGATGAGTTCAAGTTTCCACCACATACCTTTTTTTGATGAAGTTCCTCCAACATCCCATTATTATATCTTCGTCTTCAATCGATGAACGTCGTGAAGTCTAAAGCTCAACTACACATTTTATCCTAATCCGAGACGTAGCTATAAGTGGACTAGAAATTAAGACTTATAGTTTTGACAACTAAACTTGACAAACAAGCTTGAGATAACAACGCTTGCTAGTTCGACCGAGCAGTGCTCTAACAATCCCCCCCCCCCCCCCCCCCCCCCCTTGTCAATTTTAGTGACAAAACTACCAATACATATGGATTACAGAAATAAATAAACTTTGTAGCTTTTCATCCAAATGTTTGATTTCCTTGGTTCTTCAACATTCCTTGAATTCTTCGTCACTCCAAGTACTCCAGTGATTCTGAACGTGTTCAACTCAGCATCATAGTTGTTGAAGATCCGTAGCCATAACAATAAGAAAACAGATATTCTCAATTATTGTTATACATTATCATGGTATTATTACAGAATATCAAAGTTCAATTGTATCACAACTTTGACAATAATATTATGGTGATATGTATCACTCCCCTTAGTCAATACTTCATCTCACAATGAAAACCACTCCCCCTTACGTAATGATCCGTAAACCATATGTATGTAGTGTGAACTACAAAATAATTCTCCCCCTTTTTGTCAATATAAATTAGCAAAGGTACGAAAACTAGCGGGATCATAATGAAATTCTCAAAGAGATTATTCATGACTAAAAGAGAAAATATCAACTTTGTTTCGATGATTTCACATAGTCGAAACTTAGTGTATTCATCAAGGAGTTTATAAAGATACAAGAAAAATCCTACAACATTCCACAGCCACACTCCCTACAAAGATTTGGAAATTAAGCACAAGTTCAATTAAGAACTCTCCCCCATAAAATGTCATTCTCGAAAGAACAACAAGAGCGACCTTACTTTTACAAGAAAAGAAGGATTTCTTTGGACATTAACAAATCATATGAAACATGAATTGGTATCCAAAAACTCAATTAAATTAACTACAATGAGAACTTAATAATTAATTTAATCGGAAATGCTCAACATAAGAAAACTTACTGAGCCATGCAGTACTTTCACATAGAAGTGGATCAGGGAAAGATCAATACTGCGGAATATACAAAAGTTCATTCTATCTTTTATCAATATTTGCATTAATACATAATAGACTTAACTTTTGACATACATGGGATAATCATAGTTCACAGTCGTAAACACACATATCCCATAACATATTTTGCAATATATAAAACCAACAAAGATTAATACTGCAAAATCATCTTCCAAATAACTTAGAACTTAAATAAATAAATCTAAAATATTGCAAGATGAAAATCGTAGGCAATATCTATGTGTAAATACAATATTTGCTATTCCAAACCCTAGTTATCCTTCTTAAAATACAAGAATAAATTCTCATAAGAAGTTTCTTAGACATTATTTAAGTAAGAAACAAAAATCATTTCACTTACTTTGAAGACTCTTCTCATATTCCCTATAATCATCAAGCTCATCTTCGATTAGATCAATTCTGGATTCGAGATTATCCATCTTATCCTCAAGTCTTTTGGTTGAAGATTCGAGTTCACTCTTCAAAGCACGTACTTGTTCCAAGACAAGATTCATAGTTAATGAGAGCTTTTCAAAATGAGAGACAACATGATTCACATCGGACGAGGAATCATGTTTGTCTTGACACATCTCATTATCGGAGGAATCAAAACGAACTTTCTTAGAGGGAAAGAGGACAATCCAGACATCATCTTCTTTACTGGAAAGACTTGATGAATACATGATAGAGTATTGTAAATGAAATGCTTGCTCACAGGAATAAAATCTTCCAACTTAAAAGGAAGAAGATATGAGATAAATTCCTAAAAAGATTTGACCAAAAACCTAACATAATTTTGGATATCCAAAAAAAAACTTTATTAGGAAAACCGTTTAAGCACAGAGACGGTTCTTGGCTCAGAAATTAGAATTCCATAAAGAGATACAGAGACAAGTCATCAGAAACATAACAGAAATATTTTCACAACCCTCTTGAAGATTATGGTCCTTGTCCAAGGGAAAACAAGAATAATCTCAGAACCTATTACAGATTGTAATTTCTCCCATCCAGTAAAGGATCGGGTGGATTCTCTTGAGAAGAGGAAGATTTTGTTATTCCTTGTTTCTGATTTCTTTTTATAGAGAGACGATCAATTGTGTTCTTGTGTTCTTGTATACTTCTATGAGAATATAGCAATTGAACAACTCTTTAACTAGTTTCATTTGAGTCATTTGAACTAGTTATGGTTAAGATGAATAAGGTTGATATGAGAGTGTTCATATAGCTAACCTTGGTTAACTACGGTTGAGCCAACATGGTGTACACGTTTAGGTACGGTTACTAAACCTAAATGAGGGTACATTTCATTTGTGTATAACAAGCTAAGTTCGATCTAACGGTTGAAAGATATTAGCTTGAATCGAATCAGGTTTTCATCTTACGGTGAATATTGAATGCTTTGCTACCATGGTAACTTAGATTGCAAACCCTGATTTGAAAATATATAAAGGAGAACTCTAGCAAGAGCAAAACCTAATCCCTGCACCTCCTGTGTGATACTAGTTGTATAAGCTAGAGTCGATTATCCTTTAACCTTAGGTTTTTCACGAAACCCTGTAGGTTAACGACTTAAAGAATTCATTGGGATTGTGAAGCCAAACCCAACTATTTTATCTGTAGTTGCGTGATATGATCTTGCTGTTTCTATCGTGTTTGAGTACCATCTTCTTTAATATTGGCTCGAGATTTAATCTCTGATAGGCAAGATAAAAAGTAGTCACAAACATCTTCGTCTCATCGTTTGTGATTCCACAATATCTTGTTTCGCTACCATACGATTAAGATTATTGTGAGGTGATTGATATTTCTAGGCTGTTCTACGGGAATATAAGTCCAGTATATCAATTGGTTCCTGTTCACCTTGATTTATCAAAACACGGAACAAAACTCGTAGGTATTTTTGCGGGAGACAGATTTATCTATTCCTATAGACTTTTCTGTGTGAGGCAGATTTGTTTAAGTCATCGACTTTGGGTCGTAGAAACTCTTGGTTGTGGATGAGATCAACTAAGGGAATCAAGTGCGTAGTATCATGCTGAGATCATAGACGTAAGGAGCGCAATAGTACCTTGAATCAGTGTGAGATTGATTAAGGTTCAACTACAGTCCAGTCTGAAGTTCATTGGTAGTAGGATAGCGTCTGTAGAGGCTTAATACAGTGTGGTGTTCAAATATGGACTACGACCCAGGGTTTTTCTGCATTTGCGGTTTTCTCGTTAACAAAATTCTGGTGTCTGTATTATTTCTTTTCCGCATTATATTTTGTTATATAATTGAAATATCACAGGTTGTGCGTTGAATCGATCAATTGGGAAATCCAACCTTTGGTTGTTGATTGAAATCGAATGATCCTTGAACATTGGTCTTTGGTACTGTTCAAGTTATTTATCTTATATTCAATCGGGCTCGCAAATTTCTATTTGTTGATTGCGGATTGAATTAAGAGATAGAGATATTAAAACTCTTGGATTTACTTTTCTCTAGATTGAGCCTGACTGTCTAGTTGATTCTCTTGAAAGTATATTGGAGTTTGTCTATCCAGTTTTCCAAACAAAATATTGGGTGTGGTTGTTAGACCCCCGCTTTTTCAATTGGTATCAGAGCAGGCAAACACATTTAAGACCTCATAAGTCTGTGGTTGTAGCAATCTGATTTCTGTGGACTTACGAAGTATCTCACAAATTACGTACACAGAGATGTCCTCCAAAGTTTCTGATCATGACAAAAATCTTGGTTTTTCCTCAAAGGATGACTCCTTAGCAGATTCTTCCGAATCCCGGGGGAAAGACAAGAAATTTGACATCGTGTCAGAATCAGAAACGGAACTCACCAGATCGTTAAAAAAATCTGTTGATATAATTGACTTTCAAGATTCTAAAATCAAGACTCTTGAAGAAAATAATGATCAGACCATTGATGAATTCAAGAAATCACTTGAAAGAGAACGTGAACTCTATTTCTTTATTGAATGTCTCTCTAACAATATCGAAAAATTGGTTCAAGAAACTACTCTACAGCGTGAAAAGATTAGTATGCTTGAAGATACTGTTAGAGAGAACTCAATTTGAAAAAGCGGGGGTCTAACAACACCACCCAATATTTCGATTAGCAATCTGCATAGACTAACTCTGAAACACTTTGCTAGAGAATTAACTAGACAGTCAGACTCAATCTAGATAGAAAGTATCTCAAGGAGTTATTATCTCAATCTCTCGATTTGATCTTTACTCAAGCAAATAGAAATCTGCGAGTCTTTATCAAAGAGAGATAACTTGGACGGTACCAAAGACCAATGTCCAAGGATCAATCAACTACAATCAACAACCAAAGGTTGGATTAGATATATTGATGATCACGAACGCACAACCTGTATTATTTCAATTATATAAAATATAATGCGGAAAAGAAATAACACAGACACCAGAAGTTCTGTTAACGAGGAAACCGCAAATGCAGAAAAACCCCGGGACCTAGTCCAGATTGAATACACAATGTATTAAGCCGCTACAGACACTAGCCTACTGCAAACTAACTTCGGACTGGACTATAATTGAACCCCTATCAATCTCCCACTAATACAAGGCACAATTGTATTCCTACGCCTCTGATCCCAACAGGATACTGCGCACTTGATTCCCTTAGCTGATCTCACCCATAACCAAGAGTTGATGTAACCCAAAATCACAGACTTGATAATAAACAAATCTATCTCACACAGAAAAGCCTATAAAAGGATAAATCTGTATCCTACAGATAAACCCTAGGTTTTGTTCCGTCTGTAGATATAAAATCAAGGTAATAGGAACCAATTGATAATCCGGTCTTATATTCCCGAAGAACAGTCTAGATTAATTAATCACCTCTCTACAATCCTTTCTGACTACACAAGCGGATTGTCGAGGAATCAAAAACAGTGATACGAAGATGTTTGTGACTTCTTTATCTTTCCTATCGGAGAAATCTCACGATCTCAAGCCAATCAATCGATTGTACTCGTACAATAGAATATGCAAGATCAGATCACACAACTACAATAAAGTAGTATCGGTCTGGCTTCACAATCCCAATGAAGTCTTTAAGTCGTTAACCTGATTTTAGAGAAGAAAATAAAAGGTTAATGGAGATCGACTCTAGCGGGCGCACTAGTAGCACACATACGTGTGGGGATTAGTTTTTCACAATGCTAGATGTCTCCTTTATATAGCCTTCAAATCAAGGTTTTGCCTTAGTTACAAAGAAATCCATATTCACCGTTAGATGAAAACCTGATTTAGATTCAAGCTAATATTTCTCAACCGTTAGATCGAAAACTTAGCTTGTCACACACACTTGGGTAGACGTTTACTGGGTTTGTGAAAACCATGCCCAAACGTGTACGTGTATGTTGGTTCAACATAGTAAACCAAAAGGTTAACCATATGAGCATTTCATATTAACCTTGTTCTTCTTCACCATAACTAGTTCAATTGACTCAAATGAACTAGTTACAGAGTTGTTCAATTTCTATGGCATCTTATGTAACTACAGAAGACACAATTGAAGCAAAGATGATTCGATTCGATTGAATCGGATCATGAACATTATATCCACGGTTTGCATAAGACATTCCTTAGTAATTTAATGTTTCATGTTCAGAGCACATCTTTAGATCATAACCTCTTAAGTTCACTAACAAGTTCGCGGACTTAAGTTAATCTGTTGAGTTTTCCAAACTCAGCAGAAATTATCGGAAAGAGAACTTCCGCCAGTTCGCGGACTGGGTTCATGGACTGAGTTCGAGGACTAAGCACACAAACGAGTATTTGGAAAATGCCAGCAGAAATTCTCGGTCGAGAACTTCCGACAGTTCGCGGACTTGGCAAGCCAATTCCACAATCCTCCTGATTTCTCTTGATCAACAAAGTTCGAAAACTTCGGTTCAAGGAATACATGGTTATGTAATCTAAACTCTCATTTCAATCATTGAGACATTCTCAGAGGACGCTATATAGTCGTTATTCACAGACCGATTCACGTCAGAGCAATTCTCAAAGTGATTGAAACTTTTCATGACTTTCGTCACTAGGTAAAGATAAACTTGATCAAAGCGAAACGCTTTACCAACACACGATTTCGAGATAAAAGATAAGTAATGAATGTTCAGCTCGAAATGTCAAATGTGTATGATCTAGTCTATATAGCATACGACTTTTGTCTCATAAGAAGTAGGAGATAGAAGAGATAGACTTTTGAGTGATAGATAAGTTCAAGTCTCCACATACCTTTTTGTTGATGAAGTTCCACGGTTCCTTGTATAGATCTTCGTCGTTGTATGATGAATCGCCATGAAGTCCTTGAGCTCAACTACACTTTTCTATCCTAGTCCGAGACTTAGTAGACTTATAGTTTTGATCACTAACGTTGACAAACATGCTTGAGATAGCAACGCATGCGAGGTTGACCGAGCTATGCTCTAACAATCTCCCCCTTTGTCAATTTTAGTGACAAAACTATTAATACATATGGAATACAAAAAAAGACAAACTTTAGTGGCTCCTATTCCATAGTCTAATCTTCAACGTTCCTTGAAATCTTCGTCCTTCCAAGTACTCCAATGATCCCAAAGGTTGTAAGTTTAGCACCATCGTTGTTGAAGATCCATAGCTATAACAATGAGAGAAATCGAGATTCTCGATCATTATTATACAGTGTCATAGTATTATCATATAACATCAATGTCCAATTGTATCACGACTTTAACAATAATACTACGGTGATATGTATCACTCCCCCTTAGTTAATACTCCATCTCGATCATGGAAACCACTCCCCCTTACACAATGATCCGAAAACCATATGTATTTGTAGTGTGAACTACAATATTTCTCCCCCTTTTTGTCAATAAAATTGGCAAAGGTACAAGAATGGGATCATAAGATGGAAATCCTTCAACTCTTCTCCTCTGGAACCGATCTCTAGAGGTCCTAGACTTAGTCCTCAGAAAAATCCCTCCGATGGACTTTTAAAAGGGTTTATCACTAATTCCTCTAGGATAAGTTATAATCAAGGGAAAAAGGGGAATACTCGATACAAACACACAAAAGATTTGTACAAGTCATCTCCCATAATTCACAGTGATAATACTTCTCAATTCATTACCTGATTCCAGGTAATTTCGTCCTTGTATCTATTTTGAAAGTTGTAAGGATGATGATGTGGGAGTCTCAAGAATAGTTGTATGTTTTTATGCGTCTTTATGTTAATTTTATTCGATCCTGCTGATCGTATCTTGGGATCTAATTTGAAAACAAGTTTTCTAAATTTTTGAGCCATGATTAACAAGTATAGTATTTTCTCTAGTTGAATTTTTTTTTATCCTCTCCTCTTCTGTGACCGGTCCACGAACGCTTGTGTCCCCTTCATATGATTTCATAGGGTTTCCATAACAAGAGATTCATTCTCCTGTTTACAAATATATATATATATATATATATATATATATATATATATATATATATATATATATATATATATATATATTTTATATTGTGTTATTCCATCCCTAACGAAAAATATATGGAGAACTCCTCAAAATCTCAAGAGATTGTGAGTCTTGACATGGAGGAGGACACTCAAGGACGTGATTCGATTGAAGAACTTGTTCTGAAGAAGATGCTTGCAAGGAAAGTGCACAACTCCTGGATTGATGAATCTGTCAAGGATTTAACTCGTTTTCAGGGTGATTCAAAGGTCGAGTTTGCAAATCTTCAACTGCAAATAAATCATCTCTTGGATGGTCAGGACAGAATCCTTGCTAATCAACAGATCTTGATAAGGAATCAGAAGAAACTCATCGTGGACTGCGTTAAAGCTAGACAATTTGCTCGTGTTGTTGATCGTAAAGTTAGTGTTCTAACTCATGATCATGGGGTTTCCATGGTCAAGAAAATCAAGGAAATCAGCGACACCCTCTATGATGGATTCATTGAAAGGTATGAAGTTATCAAAGAGCAGTAATATTGTCTAGGAAACTTCTTATGAGAATTTATTCTTGTGTTTTTAAGAAGGATAACTAGGGTTTGGAATAGACATTATTGTGAGTACACATAGCTATTGCCACCATTTTCATCTTGCAATGTTTTAAATTTATTTGTTTAAATTCTAAAGTAGATGATTTTTGCAGTATTAATCTTTATGGATTTATATATTGCAAAGTGTTACGGGATATGTTGTTTACGTCCGTAAACCTTGACTGTCCCATACTTGTTCAAAAGTTAGCTCTATTATATGTCGGTATGAAAGTATTGATAAAAGATAGAATGAACTTTTGACTACAAAAGTTAAGCCTTTTATGTCAGTATGCAAATATTGATGGAAGAAAGGATGAACTTTTGTTTACAAAGATTAAGTCTATCATATGTCATTGTGCAAATAGTGATGAAAAATAGAATGAATCTTTGATTATTCCGCAATATTGGTCTTTCCCTGATCCACATCTTTGTGTATGTACTATGTTGCTCCGTAAGTTCTCTTATGTTGAGCATGACCAATTGAATTGATCATTTTCCTTGTGGTTAATTCAATTGAGATTTTTGGATACAAATTCATGTCATGTGATTTGTTCATGTCCAAAGAAATCCTTCTTTTCTTGTAAAAGTAAGGTCGCTTTTGTTGTTCTTTCGGGAATGACATTTTATGGGGGAGAGATCTTAATTGAACTTGTACTTAGATCCCAAATCTTTGTGAGGAGTGCGGCTGTGGAATATTGTAGGAGTTATCTTGTATCTTTATAAACTTCTTGATGAATACACTAAGTTTCGACTATGTGAAATCATCGAAACGAGTTGGTATGTTGTTCTCTTTTGGTCATGAAGTATCTCTATGAAAATTTCATGAGGATCCCACTAGTTTTCGTACCTTTTCCAATTTATATCGACAAAAAGGGGGAGAATTAATGTGTAGTTCACACTACAAATACATATGGATTACAGATCATTATGTAGGGGGAGTGGTTTTCATTGTGAGATGAAGTATTGACTAAGGGGAAGTAATACATATCACCATAGTATTGTTGTCAAAGTTGTGATACAATTGGACTTTGATGTTGTGTAATGATACTATGACACTGTATAACAATGATGGAGAACAACTGTTTTCTCATTGTTATAGCTACGGATCTTCAACAATTATGAGGTTGAGTTGAACACATTTGGAACTTCATCAATCATTGGAGTACTTGAAGGTGACGAAGATTTCGAGTAATGTTGAAGAACCAAGGAGATCAAGCATTTGGATGAGAAGCTACAAAGATTATTTATTTTGTAATCCATATGTATTGATAGTTTTGTCACTGAAATTGACAAAGGGGGAGATTGTTAGAGCATTGCTTTGTCGAACTCTCAAGCGTTGCTATCTCAAGCGTGTTTGTCAATGTTAGTGAACAAAACTATAAGTCTTGATTTCTAGTCTACTTATAGTGATGTCTCGGACTAGGATAGATTGTGTAGTTGAGCATTAGACTTCACGACGTTCATCAATTGAAGACGAATAACTACTAAGGAGAGCTTGTGGAACTTCATCAACAAAAGGTATGTGGAGACTAAAACTCATCTATCACTTGGAAAGTCTATTTCTACTTTATCTTCTATATTGAGACAAAAGTCGTATTACTATATAGTTGTCGATTATACACATTTGAGATTTCTAGCCGAGTTTAACTCTGTTGATGGTGGATTTTAGTTAAAATTGTAAAAACAAATTTATGCGCTGACATCCTGCAAAGGATAAATCCACTGATAAGTGATGAATACTTCTCCACTTTACTAATTCACCTAAAATGGAGCATGTAGCAACAATCCCATATACCTTGTGAATTTATAACATTATTAATGCATGACCAGCCTTGTATTTCCTGTACTGCTTCACTCTTATCATTATTGGTGCGACATGACGACTGAGTGTTACTCTCAGCAGAGCAACACGAATCTCCAAGCATTAAATAAGGAGGCATGTACGAAATACCCGTACAAGCTATAACTCTCAGAGTGTTATACTAGCCCGATCGAGCATCTGGACTGTCCGTATCAGTCTCAGAAACGATCACGACCATCCAACTTCACCAGCATGATTGGATGGCTTAGATCGGATCCATAACCCCAGGCAGGGGTTGGAGTACTCACCACCGACCCAATGCGGGCCCCGCATGGTCGGCCTCCACAAAAGGGTAGCATAGCTTGATAATACGTCCAGTCAAAGCAGCGCGGACGTGAAACCTTAAATTAGGGCTTGCGGCACATTACATGTGTCGCAAATCGGTCTCAACCATCCATCTTCGCAGGCATAGATGGAGGGTGTAGATATAGATTCAAAAGGCCCAGAGCATGTCAACAAAAACACCGTGGGCCCTCCTATATACATAACCAATCGGTCAGGACAAATCTATGGTTGGTCGTCCCAATTCGTGCGCCCAAACAAAACATGACGCACGGCCGGAAAAACCCTAATTAGGGCTTGTGTTGCGATCACGAGCGTCCATCTTCTCCTGCTCGGATGAAGGGTTTAGGATTAGACTAAGCAGGTCCGGTGAGCATTGACATGATCAATGTGTACCCATCTATCTCCACACCTGATCGGCCAAAGCTTATCATGCCTGGTTGCCTCGATTCGTACTCCCAAACTAGGCGTGGTCACACCTCCCAATTACAAACTAATCTCGACCACTCAACTTTACCGGACAAATTGAGTGGCTTAGATCACGTTTGTATGGGATAGTAAAGTATAGGCGTGTACACCAGCCCGCCATCTGCACACCGGACTGATCGGCCAAGACCGACCAATCTTGGTCGTCTCGAAACGCTCGCCCGAAGTAGGCTTGTCGCGCGGCCTTTGCGGCACAAAATTTCTGTCACAAATCGATCCTAGATGCTCCTCTTTACCGGACAGGTTGAGCGGTCCAGATCACGCATTAATGGGGCAGCAAGGTATAGGCGCTTATACCGGCATGCCGTTTACACACATGCACAATCGTCCTGGCCAAAATTGCGTCCCGAGCTTGGTTTCGACCAAGCTGAAGAGTGATGCTTGCACACCTCTTCACAAACCATAATTCCACTAACGGTCACAGATGAGTGTCTCAAAGATCATCTCGTCCATTCAACTTCACCTGCTTCGTTATACAATCCTGGTCAGGAGTTAACTGGTCAATGAGGTGTCGTGGTGATTATCATCCGCCACTATACCACACCATGTGGTCGGCCAAGTCAGGACTTGCTTGCGCAGCCTCCAAACCATCACATGAAGTAGGCTGGACATGAAGCTATTTTAAGACGCTCAAACAACGATGCTTCATACATGCTGAGTATATTTGATGCGCTAGTTGCATAGAATACACACGATACTTCACAAGTATCGACTTCCTAAATAACTTAGTTATTTAATCTAGCATCACATGCTGCTTTCTGTGGGTCCCACGATCCACACACTCGAGACATCAATCATGTCACAAACTGGGGGATACATACTGGGGTATTGGTATGGCGGTTTACAGCGTGCAGCGCACAACGCGCCATCACAAGAACGTGTCAGGAAGTCATGGATGGATAGTGATGATGGGAGAAGTGGGCAAGACTGATTGTGTAACACTAACACACGCAACTCCACTACTCCATCACTCCACTTTCTCCACTTCCCATGAGAGACGTGGGTTAGGCTTAATGACTTGTATAAATAGGTTCTCCTCCCTATTTTCAAACAAGATAAGACAACAGAAGCAAGTGTTGATACAACCGTATTCAAACACCGGAACTGATAGCTTACATTCTGCAAGCTAGTTCAGCTTTCTGATACAAGTCATACATAGACAACACCTTCACAATCTCAACACCTTCTTCGCTTCCCTCCCTAAGATCAACCCCATCTCCTTCACTTTGTGACCGAAGCAAGTCTGGAACGGCCATTTCTTGGTTTAGGCCAGAGTTGTACAGATTGATTTCTCGAATCACAAAGCACTCCCGTGCAGTGCATTTGTTTAGGGTTTAGATTCATTCCTCATCCACACACCCCAAATTACCAAATTCGGCAGGAATAGTTTTCACCCATAAACAAACTCGCTTACATATTTTTTGGAATATGTGTTAATAAGCTTTCGCTTTGTTAGAGCATTGATCGGTTGAACCCACCAAGCGTTGGTATGTCAAGTTTGGTTGTCATATTTTAGTAAACCAAAAATCATTTAAAGAGTCGCTTGATTATTTACTAGAGTCAACTTCGTATAGGTTAGTTAGAAAATTATTAGGATATGAGACTTACAAGTATTACTCGAAGACTTGAAGAATGTGAAGAAGTAAAGAGCTACATCGACTACATCATCCTTCCTCTTAAGGTTAATAATATTTTGACTTGAAATGTTTCATTCCTAACATATCTTTCAAGTCGTGCTATATTGAAAACATAACTGCGATGATGTGAATGATTATACTCTAGTTAGACATAGTATTAAGGGATTATAATACGAAGTATAACGCCTATCTTTTGAACTTCGTATATAAGACATCGACATAATCATATGAATGCTATTGTGATTATGTATGGGTATGGGTGAAGATTTCATCCTAGGAAACAATGTTTTACATTCGTTTAAAGGAAGTACAATTCATAAACTTATTTTGTGAATCGAAAGGGAAATCGCTAGGCTTATTGGTATTGTTATTCATTGCAAATATTTGGATTATCAATATGTGTGTTTAGTATAACTGCTCATAACTTGTTTATATATCTTGGTAAAACTATTCACAATGCCTGACTTATGTATCGTTATGACTTTTATTAGTGAAACCAATCTTAAGTAAGCACCTGAGATGGTATGACCGATATTTGTAATTGGTGTGATCATTCCTAGGCATTGTGTAATCGATCCTAGAACTTGGTGGGACTAATCACAAGATGTTTAGTCGATCCTCATAGTAGGTTAACAAGTTTTAGTAATTGGTGTAACCGATCCTATAACTTGTGCAACCGATCACAAGTAAGTATCTTAAATATTGGTAACCGATCCCGGTACTTAGTTAGCCATTTTATGGAAACTAATGTAACCGATCCTAGTAGCCACTTGGAGGTAGAACCAAACTTTGTGTTGGGCAGAACCGTTAAACCCATGAATGGTGATTGAATATTTTTGATCAATCACATAGTTCTTGGAAATCAGATGAACCAATTCTAAACTCGTTTGGAAGTGTGGCAAATCGGTTACAAGATTGTAAATATGAAAAAGGATTTACAAAGTAAAGATGTCGACATACTTTGAACATGTGCAGTAATTCTTATCTATTATTGTTCAAAAATATTCCTTAATAACTAAAGGAGAATCCCGGATCGAAATAATTGATAATGTTTTAATTAAGGTTTTTAATTTTATATGCTTTTAATTTCCAGCAATTAAATGCATATCTTTAGAAAATAAAATTTGGTAATGTGCATTTACTAATTGGAGATTTTCTACTTACATTTCGGCCAATATTTGGACAGAGCATTTCCAGGAATTATGAAAACCGATTTTGGCTTTATTGCATATCTTTGAGAATATTCGGTTTTAGAAATTCCTTGGTGTCCAAACTTCCTTGGTCTATAAATATTGAAGTTTGCATTTCGAGCAAACTAATCCTTAGAGCCAGCAAAACTACCTAGTTGTGTTGTTAGTGGTGGAGCCGTCTATTCGGAGAGGAAAGTACCCTAATTAGGCGAAATCTCTTACGACCGCTCGTTTTAAAGACTTCTTTGGGATTGAGAATCTCTACGAGTATCGTTGGTGGGAAACTAGATAATTGCAGTTTATTATTAGTTTTCGATTGATTTGATTGACTAACAGTTGTTGAACTTTGGTTGCACCTAATTTGTTTATGCTTGAGAATCTTGTCTTCTGATATAAGATTCACTCAAACTAGATTGAAGTATCGACGGGGATATCTAGACTGTTTGTAGATCTAAAGACGTCTTGTGATAATCCATCGTTAACAGACCCGTTCTGTGTGTGATTCATCACAAAAGATTCAAGTTTTTTTGTGTGCAGGTGTTTATTGCAGATCTAAGAAGATTTTAAGACAAAAATATTTCTTATTTGAGTTCATAATCTTTGGTGTGCACAAAACTTGATCGGTTGGGTATCCAACTATAATCGGTTTATCTTTTGATAGATTGGATTGATTAGTTGCGTAGATCGGCATCAATACATTTCTTTGTAATTCATAGTATTGATTGCATGGTCTAAACAATTACTTTGGTAGTTGTTAAATAGATTGATCTAGAACCCGACAAAGGAGTTCATTGGTTAAACGGAATATCCTTTTGTTAAACTCATATCACGTTGTTTGAAAAGAGTTGTTACCGAACAAATATGTTGGTCCTTTACTGTTTGGAATACGAACCAAAGGAATTGTTCCAAGAGTGTGACTTATTGCAAGTTGGAGGCGCAAGGATACTGAGGGAACTAGGTGAACTATAGGTTTAGTTGCTTGGTCTTAACTATACGAAGTTGGTTTAGATTTTGTATAGCGGCTTAATTCTGAGAGTATTCAATTCTGGACAAGGTCCCGGGGTTTTCTGCATTTCCAGTTTCCTCGTTAACAAAATCTTGTTGTGTCTTTTACTTTTCTATTTCCGCTATTATAATTGATTTATTATAATTAGAAGTGTTAGAGCATAGCTCGTTCGACCTCGCATGCGTTGCTATATCAAGCATGTTTGTCAATCTTAGTGATCAAAACTATGAGTCTTGATTTCTAGTCTATTATAGCTAAGTCTCGGACTAGGATAGAAAAGTGTAGTTGAGTTCAAGGACTTCATGGAGATTCAACATACAACGACGAAGATCTACTCAAGGAACCGTGGAACTTCATCAACAAAAAGGTATGTGGAGACTTGAACTTATCTATCACTCAAAAGTCTATCTATTCTATCTCCTACTTCTTATGAGACAAAAAGTCGTATGTTATATAGACTTGATCATACACATTTGATATTTCGAGCTGAGTATTCACTACTTATCTTTTTCTCGAAATCGTGTGTTGGTAAAGCGTTTCACTTTGATCAAGTTTATCTTAACCTAGTGACAAAAGTCATTAAAAGTTTCAATTACTCTGAGAATTGCTCTGACATGAAACGGTCTGTGAATAACTGCTATATAACGTCCTCTGAGAATGTCTCAATGATTGGAATGAGAGTTTAGATTACATAACCATGTATTCCTTAATTCGAAGTTTTCGAACTTTGTTGTTTGAAGGAAACCGTAGGAATTGGCTTTGCCAAGTCCGCGAACCCAGTCCGCGAACAGATGAAAGTTCTTTTACCGAGAATTTCTGCTGGGATTTTCCAAAAACTCGTTTGCGTGTTTAGTTCGCGAACTGGCGGAAGTCTCTTTGCCGAGATTTTCTGCTGAGTTTGGAAAACTGTGCCGTTAGCCTTATGTCCGTGAACTTGTTTGTGATCTTAGGTGGTTATGATCTAAAGATGTGCTCTGAACATGAAACTTAAATTATCAAGGAATGTTTTATGCAAACCGTCGCTATAAAGTTCATGAGCCGATTCATCGAATCGAATCATCTTTGTTTCAATTATGTCTTTTGTAGTTACATAAGATCTCATAGAAATTGAACAACTCTCTAACTAGTTCATTTGAGTCAATTGAACTAGTTATGGTGAAGAAGAACTAGGTTAATATGAATTGCTCATATGGTTAACCTTTTGGGTTACTATGTTGAACCAACATACACGTACACGATTGGGCATGGTTTTTACAAACCCAGTAAACGTCTACCCAAGTGTGTGTGACAAGCTAAGTTTTCGTTCTAACGGTTGAGAAATATTAGCTTGAATCTGAATAAGGTTTTCATCTAACAGTGAATATTGATTGCTTTGTAACTAAGGCAAAACCCTGATTTGAAGACTATATAAAGGAGACATCTAGCATTGTGCAAAACCAATCTCCACACGTCTGTGTGATACTAGTGCGCTCGCTAGAGTCGATTTTCCTTTAACCTTTGGTTTTTTTCTCTAAAACCAGGTTAACGACTTAAAGACTTCATTGGGATTGTGAAGCCAGACAGATACTAGTTTTATCGTAGTTGTGTGATCTGATCTTTCATCTTCTATCGTAAGAGTACAATCTTTAATTGGCTTAAGATTCTGAGAGTTCTCTGATAGGCAAGATAAGAAGTCACAAACATCTTCGTCTCACTGTTTGTGATTCCTCGACAAACCGCCTGTGTAGTCAAGAAGGATTGTAGAGAGGTGATTGATTAATCTAGGTTGTTCTTCGGGAATATAAGACTGGATTATCAATTGGTTCCTGTTCACCTTGATTTCATATCTTAAGACGGAACAAAAATCTAGGGTTTTTCTGTGGGAGACAGATTTATCCTTTGATAGACTTTTCTGTGTGAGACAGATTTGTTTATTATCAAGTCTGCGATTTTGGGTTGCAACAACTCTTAGTTGTGGGTGAGATCAGCTAAGGGAATATAGTGCGCAGTGTCCTGCTGGGATCAGAGGCGTAGGAGTACAATTGTACCTTGAATTAGTGGGAGACTGATTGGGGTTCAACTATAGTCCAGTCCGAAGTTAGCTTGTAGTAGGCTAGTGTCTTTAGCGGCTTAATACAGTGTGTATTCAATCTGGACTAGGTCCCGGGGTTTTTCTGCATTTGCGGTTTCCTCGCTAACAAAACTTCTGGTGTCTGTGTTATTTCTTTTCCGCATTATATTTTTTATATAATTGAAATAATACAGGTTGTGCGACAAAGATCATCAATTGGAAATACAACCTTTGGTTGTTGATTGATATTGATTGATCCTTGGACATGGGTCTTTGGTACCGTCCAAGTTATCTCTCTTTGATAAAGACTCGCAGATTTCCATTTGCTTGAGTGAAGATCAAATCGAGAGATTGAGATATAAACTCTTTGATATATATTTTTATTGATTGAGTCTAACTGTCTAGTTGATTCTCATAAAAAGTATATTGGAGTTTGTCCATACAGATTGCTAAGCGAAATATTGGGTGGTTTTGTTAGACCTCCGCTTTTTCAAAGCACGTACTTGTTCCAAGATAAGATTCATAGTTAATGAGAGCTTTTCAAAATGAGAGACAACTGGATTCACATCGGACGAAGAATCACATTTGTCTTGACACATCTCATTATCGGAGGAACCAAAACGAACTTTCGTAGAGGGAAAGAGAACAGTCCAGACATCATCTTCTTTACTGGAAAGACTTTATGAAGACATGATAGAATACTGTAAATTAAATGCTTGCTTACAGGAATGAAATCTTCCAACTTAGAAGGAAGAAGATATGGGATAAATTCCTAAAAGGACCTTTGACCAAAACCCTAACAGAATTTTGGATATCCATAAAAAAAAAACTTTATTAGGAAAACCGTTTAAGCACAAAGACGGTTCTTGGCTCAGAAATTAGAGTTCCATAAAGAGATACAGAGACAAGTCATCAGAAAGATAACAGAAATCTTTTCACAGTCCTCTTGAAGATTATGGTCCTTGTCCAAGGGAAAACAAGAACAATCTCAGAACCTATTACAGATTGTAATTTCTCCCATCTAGTAAAGAATTGGGTGGATTCTCATGAAAAGAGGAAGATTTTGTTATTCCTTATTTCTGATTTCTTTTTATAGAGAGACGATCAAGGGTAGACGTCTTCGTTTGTTGCAGTGTTCTGAAAGCCCTGTTTATTGATTTTCGTAAACTATGAATGGTTTTGACTATCTCTTTCGAAAGTGGTCTAGTAAATCATAGTTTACGAAAGAGATAGTCAAAACCATTCATAGTTTACGAAAATCAATAAACAGGGCTTTCAGAACACTGCAAGAAAGAAAGACGTCTACCGTTGATCGTCTCTATATAAAAAGAAATCAGAAATAAGGAATAACAAAATCTTTCTCTTCTCATGAGAATCCACCCGATCCTTTACTTGATGGGAGAAATTACAATCTGTAATAGGTTCTGAGATTGTTCTTGTTTTCCCTTGGACAAGGACCATAATCTTCAAGAGGGATGTGAAAAGATTTCTGTTATCTTTCTGATGACTTGTCTCTGTATCTCTTTCTGGAACTCTAATTTCTGAGCCAAGAACCGTCTCTGTGCTTAAACGGTTTTCCTAATAATGTTTTTTTTTTTTTTGGATATCCAAAATTATGTTAGGGTTTTGGTCAAAGGTCCTTTTAGGAATTTATCCCATATCTTCTTCCTTTTCAGTTGGAAGATTTCATTCCTGTAAGCAAGCATTTCATTTACAATATTCTATCATGTCTTCATCAAGTCTTTCCAGTAAAGCATATGGTGTCTGGACTGTTCTCTTTCCCTCTAAGAAAGTTCGTTTTGGTTCCTCCGATAATGAGATGTGTCAAGACAAACGTGATTCTTCGTCCGATGTAAATCCTGTTGTCTCTCATTTTGAAAAGCTCTCATTAACTATAAATCTTTTCTTGGAACAAATACGTGCTTTGAAAAAGAGGGGGTCTAACAACACCACCCAATATTTCGCTTAGCAATCTGTATGGACAAACTCCAATATGCTTTTTATGAGAATCAACTAGACAGTTAGACTCAATCAATAAAAAGATATATCAAAGAGTTTATATCTCAATCTCTCGATTTGATCTTTACTCAAGCAAATGGAAATCTGCGAGTCTTTATCAAGGAGAGATAACTTGGACGGTACCAAAGACCAATATCCAAGGATCAATCAATATCAATCAACAACCAAAGGTTGGATTTCCAATTGATGATATTAACGCACAACCTGTATTATTTCAATTATATAAAATATAATGCGGAAAAGAAATAACACAGACACCAGAAGTTTTGTTAACGAGGAAACCGCAAATGCAGAAAAAACCCCGGGACCTAGTCCAGATTGAATACACACTGTATTAAGCCGCTACAGACACTAGTCTACTACAAGCTAACTTCGGACTGGACTATAGTTGAACCCCAATCAGTCTCCCACCGATTCAAGGTACAGTTGTACTCCTACGCCTTTGATCCCAGCAGGATACTGCACACTTGATTCCCTTAGTTGATCTCACCCACAACCAAGAGTTGCTGCAACCCAAAATCGCAGACTTGATAATAAACAAATCTGTCTCACGCAGAAAAGCCTATCAAAGGATAAATCTGTCTCCCACAGATAAACCCTAGGTTTTGTTCTGTATTAAGATATGAAATCAAGGTGAACAAGAACCAATTGATAATCCTCTCTTAATTTCCCGAAGAAAAACCTAGATTAATCAATCACCTCTTTACAATCCTTCCTGACTACACAGGCGGTTTGTCGAGGAATCACAAACAATGAGACGAAGATGTTTGTGGCTTCTTTATCTTGCCTATCGGAGAACTCTCACGATCTCAAGCCAATTAAATATTGTACTCTTACGATAGAAGATGAAAGATCAGATCACACAACTACGATAAAACTAGTATCAGTCTGGCTTCACAATCCCAATGAAGTCTTTAAGTCGTTAACCTGGTTTTAGAGAAGAAAACCAAAGGTTAAAGGAAAATCGACTCTAGAGAGCGCACTAGTATCACACAGACGTGTGGGGATTGGTTTTGCACAATGCTAGATGTATCCTTTATATAGTCTTCAAATCAGGGTTTTGCCTTAGTTACAAAGCAATCAATATTCACTGTTAGATGAAAACCTTATTCAGATTCAAGCTAATATTTCTCAACCGTTAGATCGAAAACTTAGCTTGTCACACACACTTGGGTAGACGTTTACTGGGTTTGTGAAAACCATGCCCAAATGTGTACGTGTATGTTGGTTCAACATAGTAACCCAAAAGGTTAACCATATGAGCCTTACATATTAACCTTGTTCTTCTTCACCATAACTAGTTCAATGGACTCAAATGAACTAGTTAAATAGTTGTTCAATTGCTATGAGATCTTATGTAACTACACAAGACACAATTGAAACAAAGATGATTCGATTCGATTGAATCGGATCATGAACTTTATAGCCACGGTTTGCATAAAGCATTCCTTAGTAATTTAAGTTTCATGTTTAAAGCACATCTTTAGATCATAACCTCTTAAGCTCACAAACAAGTTCGCGGACTTAAGACAACCGGTGGATTTTTCCAAACTCAGCAGAAAATCTCGGCAAAGAGACTTTCGCTTGAAGACTAGGTTTGCGGACTGAGTTCGTGGACTTACACGCAAACGAGTTTTTGGAAAATCCCAGCCGAAATTCTCGGTATAAGAACTTCCGTCAGTTCGCAGACTGAGTTCGCGGACTGGGTTCGCGGACTTGGCAAAGCCAATTCCTCCGGTTTCTCTCAATCAACAAAGTTCGAAAACTTCAGATTAAGGAATACATGGTTATGTAATCTAAACTCTCATTCCAATCATTGAGACATTCTCATAGGATGTTATATAGTCGTTATTCACAGACCGTTTCGCGTCAGAGAAATTCTCAAAGTAATTGAAACTTTTCATGACTTTCGTCACTGGGTGAAGATAAACTTGATCAAAGAGAAATGCTTTACCAACACATTATTTCGAGATATAGATAGGCGAGATATACTCGGTTCGAAATATCAAATGTGTATGATCCAGTCTATATAGCATACGACTATTGTCTCATAAGAAGTAGGAGATAGAAGAAATAGACTTTTGAGTGATAGATAAGTTCAAGTCTCCACATACCTTTTTGTTGATGAAGTTCCATGGTTCCTTGAGTAGATCTTCGTCGTTGTATGATGAATCTCCATGAAGTCCTTGAGCTCAACTACACTTTTCTATCCTAGTCCGAGACTTAGCTATATAGGCTAGAAATCAAGACTCATAGTTTTGATCACTAACATTGACAAACATGCTTGAGATAGCAACGCGTGCGAGGTCGACCGAGCTATGCTCTAACAGGAGTCGTATCCTATATCCCACAGATGGAAATTCTTATTTTCAAACAATCAAATGGAAATTCTTATTTCCCAAACAATTCATAGAGACAAACAAAGCATTACGATTCCTTTCCAAGCAAATGAAAGATTAAAAGAAATAACAGAATTTTCGTAATTCAAAATTAAATAATGCATGGAAAGCACAACTAGACAATGCATGAATTTGTTAAACATAAACTTTGGTAAAAGAAAACAACAATAATCACATAAAAGTTGAATATAATTCCCACCTCTTTTGATGACAAGCCACACCTACCTCGAGATCCACGATCCACCGGTTCATCCTTTGAATCGATCGTTGTTAATACATATTAACTGTTAATCACACAAGAACTCTAAGAATCTAGCCAAAATGGCTCACACAAGAATCATACAAGTCTATCTGATGATTCTAAGCCCATTTATTCTTCTACACCATTTTATTATCTATTTTTAACCTATCTAAGGTTTACTATTTCAATTAGGTTGGTTCTATAGTCCCTTAACTAGGTCTTATGAATATCTACAACTTTGTAGAAGAAACCAAAGTCTAATAAGGACCACAAGAGGTCTAAAACATCAAATTAAGAAAACTTCCCTAAGCCCAAGTCCAACAAAGTCAACTAACAGTCACTGACGGTCGAACTAACGGTCAAAGGTCAATTGACAGTCAACGCCAAAGGTCAGGTCAATGTTTAGGGTCAAATAGTCAAATTCTAAGGTCTAGATCGGTCAACTGAGTCAACTCGGTCAAGAAAGATAAACTCGGTGAATCAACACCGGTACAACTCAGTCAGAAACTGAGTCAGCTAAGTCAGACACTGACTGGGATGACTAACAGGCCACAATCCTAAACTAAACTTCTATTACAGATTTCATTTCAATAACAAACTATTCATTCTTTCTAAATGAACTTCAAAATCAATTACAAATACAAGTTACAACTACAAATTACCTGCAATTGCAGTTCCAAGCTTTCACTCTTTCTATCAAACTACTAGCTCAACTTCACCACATTCATCTAACTCTCATTCAACACAATCAACACTTTAACTTCTCTTCATTCAGTTTCACTACAATCTAATACAAACCTCTGTAACCAAACCCATATCAACTCTCACAGTATCAACACATTTTCCTGCACTGTCATACCATTCCAGTTCTACCTATTTACATCGAACATCAACATTTCATTCATATTCTTCCTCTGCCACAACAACATTAACTCAGATCAACTCATACCACCTATATCCTCCTCCATTGACATACATACTCACAGCCAATGCCCATCATCAGCTGCAACCACCTGCAATCCACATATTAGAACTAACACAATCATCACATCATTCTAGGTCTCATCTTTCCCTCCACCAGATTGTATCATCACCATTTACTGTTTTTCAAGGTCACCACTTCACACCAACACGCCACAACCAAATATTCAAACCGTAATTTTATGAATTCTCACATCAACATCACTATGTTCATCTTAGCCATTTATGCACCGCCAGTTCAACACTCTACAACTGTAGCTCAATTTCATATCCACCTTCTCCATCTCTTCATTGTCTCAATCACCAGTTCAGTGTAATAATTCCTCCTTCAGTTCCATACACATACATCTATCTCATAACTTGGATCAATTTAACAAACTCATAACTCAGTAATGAAAGTACATAAACAATACTAAGTTAACTAAGAAGAATAATTACCTCTAAACAGCTTCTCTTAACCAATTGTCTCTTCTTCTTGGTTTATCTTGATTCAATAATCATCTTGCACATCAACAAACCACCAGCTCAGTTCATCCAACACCGAAACACTCCCATCATCAGTAACAGTTCTCATCAAATTCTAATTCAATTCTCAGACCTCCATTAAAACAGAATCAAACTCTAACTACTAGTTTCAAGTTATACTTCCACTTTCACTCTTAATTCAAGTTAAACCCACCTCCAATCGATCTTCTAAACCTTCAATATCATCTTCCCTGACTTTGCTTTACAAACCCTAATTACCTTCTCAGTAACTGAATCTTCAAATTAACATCATTAATTTCTTATTCACCTCATAACCTTCAAAACCCATCCTTCAAATTCTTCTTAATTATCAGTAAATCGATTTCTTACTTCTATCAGCAGAAACCCTAATTATCAAATTACTCTTCTTCTCTGAACCTAATCTTCAAAATTGACATAACTATCTTCTTCTTCTATTCAAGATCTCGAACTACGAAACCCATCTTCAATTGACATCTCAAATCAAGCTTAAACCAAACAACAGAAACCCTAACTCACTGATTTACTTCCTCCTTCGATTCTGAATCAACAACAAACAACACCACCATCACTATCAACTACTCTATGAACTTCCCCACCTCTTACCAATCACAAATATTCTTTTGATCTCTCAAACACTCGCAGAAGAAGAAGAAGAACAGGAGAGAAAGAAGAAGAAAGAAACGAGAAGAAGAAATAAGAGTGAAGAAGAAGAAAAATAGAAATGAAAGTTTATCCTCTCGGTCGATTGGGATAAGGCCGACCAGAACATACGGAGGCACCCAAAACTTGGATAAGGGCAGCCAAGTTGGTTTGTCTGTTTTTCCCTTTTTAACAAATCTGATGATATCTTCTTCGTCCGATATCTGAATGAAACGTTCGAGTAGTCCATTCTGCATAATTTTCCGATATCTATTCAATCGTATTAGTTTTGTATCTAGATCGTTGTTATATTAATTTCTATTAATTAACATTCATGTTAAACTAATCGAGTTATTATCGGCTAATTCGTCACTTGACCGGTCTAATAGCGTTGACGAGCTTGAGGGTCCTTACATGCACGTAGTCACATGGTGCTGAATATCTAGGGTAATGGCATGTATGATAGCATTCAAGCCGTCAGAATTTTGCTTTGCAGCAAGAATCTCGTCAGGCTCATACCTACCAATATCCTTTGCAATAGTTACACCGTCTACTGTAACCAATGGAGGATTGTAGCCATTAAAAACATAAACCCATGATTGAAAATCACGTGCTTGGAGAAAGAAACGCATAGCAATTTTCCACCATAAGTACTTCGAGCCATCGAAGACTGGCGATACGTTTATAGAGATAGTGCTTCTGTCCATAAAGTCGGATTACTACAAACGCAGACTTATGAGGTCTTAAACGTGTTTGCCTGCTCTGATACCATTTGAAAAAGCGGGGATCTAACAACCACACCCAATATTTCGTTAGGAAATCTATATGGACTAACTCCAATATAATTCCGAGAGAATCAACTAGACAGTCAGACTCAATCAAGGAAATATATCCAAGAGTTATATCTCTGTTTCTCAATGTAATCAGCAAATCAAACAAATAGAATCCGTGAGCCTGATTATTATGAGAAACAACTTGAACGGTACCAAGGACCAATGTTCAAGTGTCAATCAACTTCAATCAACAACCAAAGGTTGGATTTACCAATTGATTGAACTACGCACAACCTATGATATTTCAATCATATAAACAAATATAATGCGGAAATGAAATAACACAGACACCGGAAGTTTTGTTAACGAGGAAACCGAAAATTCAGAAAAACCCCGGGACCTAGTCCAGATTTGAACACCATATTGTATTAAGCCGCTACAGACTCTAGCCTATTACAAGTTAACTTCAGACTGGAATGTAGTTGAGCCCTAACCAATCTCACACTGATTAAGGTACAGTCGTGTTCCTTACGCCTCTGAATCCCAGCAGAACTCTACGCGCTTGATTCTTTTAGCTGATCTTACCCACAATTAAGAGTTGCTACGACCCAAAGTCGAGGACTTGATAAAAAAATCTGTCTCCCACAGAAAAGTCTATTCTGATAGATAAATTTGTCTCCCATAGAAATACCCACGAAGTTTTTGTTCTGTCTTTTGATAATTCAAGGTGAACAGGAACCAATTGATAATCCGGTCTTATATTCCCGAAGAATAGCCTAGAAATATTAATCACCTCACAATAACTTAACTATATGGTAGTAGAACAAGTTATTGTGAAATCACAAAGAATGAGACGAAGAGATTTGTGATTACTTTTTATATCTTACCTATCGGAGATAAATCTCGAGCAAATCTTAGAGAAGATAGTACTCAATACGATAGAACAAGTAAGATCAGAACATGCAACCACAAAGAAAATAGTTGGGTCTGGCTTCAGAATCCGAATGAAGTCTTTAAGTCGTTAAACTATAATGGTTTTAGGAATAACGTAGGTTAAAGGAGAACCGACTCTAGTCGCAACTAGTATCACGCATGAGGTGTGGGGATTAGGTTTCCCAGTTGCTAGAGTTCTCCCTTATATAGTCTTCAAATCAGGGTTTGATAACTTTGAAACAAAGCAATCAATATTAACTGTTAGATGAAAACCTGATTTAAGATTCAAACAAAGTTTGCACCGTAAGATGGTCTTATCTTGTTACACACAAATGAAATATACCTTCATTTAGATATGGGTAACCATACCTAAACGTGTATATTGAGTTGGCTCAATAATAGTTAACCGAAGTTAGCCATATGAACACTTTTGTATTAACCATGTTCATCTTAACACTTCTAGATCAAATGAATCTAATTGTGTTACTCATAGAGTTGTTCAATTGTTTATATTCTCATAGAAGTATACAAGACACAATTGAAGCAAAATCAGATTGATTCAAAAGAATCAGTTCATGAACAATTTAGACACGGTTTGCAAAGATTGCATTCCTTAATTTATAAATGTGTTTGTTCATGAGTATGAAATCATACTTAACCGATTTTAGAACTTAACCACATAAGTTTGCAAACGGGTACGCAAACTTAAGTTCCGGACTTGATCCTTTTAGATAGTTTGCAAATGGGTACGCATACTGTCGTTCCGGACCGAATTCAGGTGAAACAGTTTTCAAACGGGTACACAAATTTAGTTCCCGAACTTTTACAGTTAAAACCGTTCGCGCACGTGTATGCATACTTGGTTCCTGGATCTGAATCATTCTTACAACAGTTTGCATACTGGTATGCATACTGTGCTATATCCAGACAATGGTTAATTGTTCTAAACTCCCATTTCAATCATTGAAACATTCCTAGAAGACGACAATAGCTGTCTCACATAAACTATTAGCTTATAAACAATTTTCAAGTGATCGAATGTGAAAATGCCGGGGTCTAACAACCACACCCAACAATTCGTTTGGCAATGAGAGGACTTACTCCAATATACTTTCTAGAGAATCAACTAGACAGTCAGACTTAATCGAGAGTAAAGTATATCAAAGAGTTTAATATCTCTAACTCTTAATTCAATCTGCAATCAGCAAATAGAAATCTGCGAGCCTGATTGAATATAAGAGGAGTAACTTGAAAGGTACCAAAGACCAATATTCAAGTGTCAATCAATTTAAATCAACCACCAAAAGTTGGATATTCTAATTAATTGATCTTAAGGCACAACCTGTAATATTTCAATTATATAACAAAATATAATGCGGAAAAGAAATAACACAGATACCAGAATTTTGTTAAACGAGAAAAACCGCAAATACAGAAAAACCCTGGGACCTAGTCCAGTTTGAACACCACACTGTATTAAGCCGCTACAGACTCTAGCCTACTACCAATTAACTTCGGACTGGACTGTAGTTGAACCCTAATAAATCTCACACTGATTCAAGATACAGTTGTGTTCCTTACGTCTTTGATCCCAACCGGATACTACGCACTTGATTCCCTTAGTTGATCTCACCCACAACCAAGAGGTTCTACGATCCAAAGTCGAATACTTGATAAACAAATTTGTCTCACACAGAAAAGTATATAGGAATAGATAAATCTGTCTCCCACAGAAATACCCAAGAGTTTTGTTCAGTCTTTTGATAAATCAAGGTGAAGAGGAACCAATTGATAACCCGGACTTATATTCCCGAAGAACAACCTAGTATTATCAATCACCTCACAATAATCTTAATCGACTAGCGAAACAAGATATTGTGGAATCACAAACGATGAGATGAAGATGTTTGTGATTACTTTTATCTTTCCTATCAGAGATATTAATCCCGAGTCAATTATTTCAATTGTACTCAATACGTTAGAATCGGGCAAGATCATAACATGCAGCTACAAAGAAAATAGTTGGGTTTGGCTTCATAATCCCAATGAAGTCTTTGAAGTCGTTAACCTTCAGGGTCTCGAAGAAACCTAAGGTTAAAAGAGAATCGACTCTATTTATGCAACTAGTAACACACAGGAGGTGTGGGGATTAGGTTTCCCAGTTTCTAGAGTTCTCCTTTATATAGTTTTCAAATCAGGTTTGCAATCCAAGTTACCTTGGTAACAAAGCATTCAATATTCATCGTTAGAGGAAAAACCTAATTCAACCAAGCTAATATCTTTCAACCGTTAGATCGAACTTAGCTTGTTACACACAAATGAAATGTACCCTCATTTAGGTTTATGTAACCGTACCCAAATGTGTACACCATGTTGGCTCACAAATAGTTAACCGAAGTTAGCCATATGATTACTCTCATATCAACCTTACTCATCTTAACCATAACTAGTTCAAATGACTCAAATGAAACTAGTTAAAGATCCGTTCCATTGTTATATTCTCATAGAAGTATACAAGAACACAATTGAAGCAAAATCGATTTGATTCACTCGAATCAATACATGAACATTATAGCGACGGTTTGCAAAGATTGCATTCCTTATTTTATAAATGTTTAAGTTCATTTACACAATCATTTAGAAAGTAACCAACTCAAGTATGCAAACGGGTACGCATATTTAAGTAGCCGGACCGAGTTTGGTTACGCCAGTACGCGTACGGGTGCGCATACCAATTCACACTTCCAAACTCCAGCAGAAATTCAAGGACGTGAGATTTCCGCCAGTATGTGTACGAGTACGCATAATTTCCTAGACATCCAACAACCGCCAGTACGCGTACGGGTATGCATACTTCAGGTTCCCAGTTTTGGACTTATACACAAATGTGACAACACACTATGTTTATATCCAAACATGGTTACATGATTCTAAGCTCTTTATTTCAATCATTAAAACTTTCTTAGAGGATGACAATATCTGTTTTCACACACTATTAGCATCAAAGCAATTTTCAAGATATTGAAATAATCATAACAAAACATTCCAAAACTATACCAAATGATTGTGTCACACAAACCATATAAGATGTTACTCGAAAATTTTCACATGATATAAGACGAACTTGGTCGAAGCGAAATCTTGCCAACACATATTTCGAGAAATATGTAAGCGAGATAAACTCAACTCAAAGTCTCAAATGTGTATATGGAAAACTATATCGTAATACGACTTATATCTCAATATAGGAGTTAGAGTAGAAATAAACTTTCCAAGTGATAGATGAGTTTCAGTCTCCACATACCTTTTGTCGATGAAGTTCCACAAGCTCCCCTTAGTAGTTCTTCGTCTTCAAATGATGAACATCGTGAAGTCTAAGCTCAACTACACAATCTATGTCCTAGTCCGAGACATCTATAAATAGGCTAGAAATCAAGACTTATAGTTTTGATCACTAACATTGACAAACATGCTTGAGATAGCAACGCATGCGAGTTCGACCGAGCAGTGCTCTAACAATCTCCCCCTTTGTCAATTTTAGTGACAAAGCTATCAATACATATGGATTACAAAATAAATAAAAATTTGTAGCTTCTCATCCAAATGCTTGATCAATTTGGCATCTTCAACACGACTCGAAATTTTCGTCACTTCCAAGTTGAAAAGACGAGGGTACCCAAATATACCTCAATCTAAAACTTTTCCACCTATAAGTCCTTTCTCCGAAAGTGATTGTCTATGGACTGATTCGAGGCAATACAACAAATCGGTTCACACTTTGTATGATCGTCTATGGATACGAGATCAAGACAATATGACAACAAGATAACTTGTTGTTGATGGTGGTTTTTAGTATAGGTCGAAAACTGTAAAAGTCTATCTACCTGACCCGACATCAGATGTAGTGGACATTGATATATCTATATTCCGCAGGGAATTTGGAGAATATATCAAAATCTGACGAGTGCCTATGTCTCTCTTCATATTATATTGAAACTCAAGCTCCTAGATGAACTGTTCACTGGTATAGAGCCTAATGAGTGTATAACCTCCTAGCTGCATTACTCACTAATGTCGGAGCCTGCCGAGTATTTTTCCTATGTTATGTTCCCCGGATGAACCCTTAACATTGATATGGCATGACAATTTGTGTTCACTCGCAGCAGAGTAGCACGAATTTCCAAGTATCAAGGTTAAGGTCCTTGCATAAAAGTAATCAATCGGAAAGCATACTACTCTCTAGCAATAAACTTAAAGAACTCTGTGTCAACACATAGAATTCAATCAATTTTATGATAATCCACAAGGTTCAGATATTACCCTGACTAATTTGCAAAAATTAGGGTTTTGCGCCTGCACAATATAATAGAACTTGTATGTCGAAATTAATCCTAGGCAAACTAGGAAATTAATCCTCCATGGATTAGTAGGTGCAAAATCATACCCACAATCAGAAAACAAGGAATAAAAGGGGCCGCGGGATAGGAGCAGCAACAAAGGGAGGTGTGGTCATGCCATAGGCCGGCCGGGCCACTTGCAAGTGGCCACACCCATGTTGCTTGACCGACCCCTATTTCCCATCGACCAATCAGGTCGCTCTAAATGCGCCACACGCATTTGGAATGAGTCCGCTCCCATAGTGCTTTCCGGCCCTCTTTCCGTCGACCAGTCAGGTCGCTCTAAATGCGCCACACGCATTTGGAATGAGGTCGCCCCCATAGTGCTTTCCGAACCTCTTTCCATCGACCAATCAGGTAGCTCTAAATGCGCCACACATATTTGGATAAGGCCGCGCCCATAGTGCTTGTCGGCCCTCTTTCCATCGACAAATCAGGTCGCTCTAAATGCGCCACACGCATTTGGAATGAGGCCACGTCCATAATGCTTGTCGGCCCCCTTTCTATCGACCAATCAGGTTGCTCCAAACTTGCCACAGTGTTAAAAGAGGCAAACTGCGCCAAACGGTCACAAAGCCACTGGCTTTCCAAAAACCGCGCCAACATGCCAAACGTACCATGTTGCGCCAATGAGCTGAACGACATGCCGACATGCCACTCCGTCGCGCCAAACGTGCCACTTTGTGGCAGCATGCCAAACATGCCATGCCGCGTCAATGCACTAAACGTGCATGCCAAACATGCCAAACGTGCCACTTTGCCACAACAGCATGCTGAATGTTCCAACGAGCCATAAATAGCGCGCCTACGTGCTAACCCACTTTTTGTTCGTGGCCAACGCTATAACAGAGTTTGGTCAAGGTTTCCCAACTAGAACACGATTTCCTTTAGTGGCATTAGTTGAAACCCAAACTTTGGTCGTGGCCCAAATTACGCCACTTTGGGCCCCACAACATGCCACGAGCCATGTGGGACCGGGAAATCCTAAAATGCCACAACTCAGAAGGATCCTCTTCAACGTTTCGCACTAGAAGCCGCTACGCTTCAACGTTTCGCTTTAGCCGCTTCAACGTTCTCTCCAGAAGTCGTCACTCCTCCATGCCAAGGATCGTGCCGTAGCCGCCACACTCCTCCTCACCAAGGATCGTGCCGTATCCGCCACACTCCTCCCTGTCAGGGATCGTGATCACAACCAGCTAAGGTTCGTAGTTGTGGCCACTTTTTGATCCATCTCGCTAAAGCTCGTGGTCGTGGATAGTTTATTCGCCTACGCATCCAGCCAATCCCTTTGCATCCATGGACGCCCATGCAATTCCAGCCAACCTATTTTGGTTCCCACGACAATGTAGTCTCTTCTACTGCCAAGAACTGTTGATGTTCGTTTGTTGATACCATCCAGAGATTTACCATAGTAACAACCACTACAAAGGTAATCCATACTTCTCCATATTTTAGTTTCATATGGAAGAAGTAATGGAGTCACCAGTACAGATGCAAGATGATATCTTTATCATGATCAACTCACCGACCATACAAGATAGAAACATGTAAACCAAACTTGGGGACTGAGGCTCTACACAGAATCCCTTCACTGTCAAAGCTCAGGAGACAAGGTCAGCCCAAAAGTCATAGCCACGACAAGGTCATCTACTCTTCAAAGGTGTAACGTAAGGATATAATCACCTCTCCGTCTAGAAGGCGCCTGCAACACTTTACGAGGACCACGACGGATCACAAGCCTACTCAGATAAAACAACTTCAGTGACCGAAGAGAGGTGCGACTGGGGACTGCTCATCGCAGTCCATCCCCGATAACAATCAAGCATTCATGAGATAACTCCAGAGACACGGCTGAAACATTTTTCTTGAAAAGACATAGGGAGCCATGATTAACGATATAACTCTCTCACTTCTACCTTTTCGTTATCCAGAATGTTTCGTCCCTGTGATGTTCCAAGCATCCCAGCATCACATCCAGGAGAGTACAATAAGCTTGTATCAAATCCCATAGGCGTGGATTCAAGGCGATGCAATTAAAGTAGGCTACACTTGGGGACTGAAGCCTCCTTCAGGTTTAGAAGTTTAAACGCAGTCACCACCTTACCAGTGAATGCAGTAGAAGCACATCTTCCGCGAGGAAATAGTCTCAGGATAATTACACATGGGGACTACCAGCATGGGATGCCTTCACTTCCCTTAGCCAGATTATTTCTGATTTCAACATCATCACTGTCGAATCTTTACGAGCCGCAGGAATTTCTCAACATGAAGCCGTACACGTGCATCAAAGACTCCAAAAACACGCCACAGAGATACATTCACATATCCAACCACGCCATCGGATCTAACAGAAGTATAACTGGGGACTACTCATCGCATCCCATTCCATACAATAGTCCAAGATTTAGAAGATGGTTCAAAGGATGTCGCTTGGAACGAAGTCCTTGAAGACTTGATAACAACACATCGACAACGGAACACCTCTCAACTCATCTATTTCACCCAATGGATCCGGAATATTTCGACCATACAAGCATCCACAACAGATCATCATCGCAATCAGAAATTCCAGGCACCAAATAACCTAAAGTCAAGGATGGACCAACAACACAACCACAATCTCTAAGATTAGCCCTTACATGATCATTGTCGAGCATATATTTCATTCATCCATCCCAAGAGTGAAATGGAGTTCGGTAAATTTTGAAATCCACTGGAGAGGTTAGATACTCATTCTTCTGGAGTCAGAACCTTATTACACATTCTGGAGAAGATCGATGGTACTGTTGGGTGGCTACATGCGCAAAATAGGAGAGAGCACTTACCTTGAGTTATCCTGGCTCGCCTTGCTTCTGATTATAACTATTGGAAATTGCTTTGTTGCCGTCAATGATCGCTCTACGGCCGGTAACAAATGATGAAGAGGAGCCAGACGCTGCAGACGAAAGCACGGAGCCGGACGAGCAACAAAAACAGAAGAGGGTCTATACCCCTTTTCATACGAACGGAGTTTCTAGAGTTTGAACAGAAGAAGGATTCCTTCTTGCTCCATGAACGGGAATAGATGACTGGGCGCACCACACTCATGCTCCATAGCCGAAAAAGCAGCACGCCAAGATCACCACTTCATAGCCGGACAAGCATCGCACGAAGATCGCCGCTCCATGACCTAACTAGCAGCGTGCCAAGATCACCAGCCATTTAGACTTCTAACGCGCCACAACACCAGCATCATGTGGCCAAACTAAAAGTACGCCAACGCTCCATAGCATCAACACCCTGTGGCCAAGTCAGAAGTATTCCAAGCGCCAGTGTCGTAGCAAATCCAGAGGTACGCCAAGTGCCAACACTCTATAACACCAGTACTTCGTGGCCAAGCCAGAGGCGCGTTGACACAAAGATCACGGACTGTTCATGCTTCTTGCCAAAGGTCAGTCAGATTTTTCCTGGTAACCTCTTCATGTCCTTCCCTTTCGATTTGTTATCCTTGACTGTCACCATCTCATGCTTACCCCGCAACAATTCCACTGTTACGTGCTAAGCAGGGGGACTTAATATTGATGGTGGTTTTTAGTAAAGGGCGAAAACTGTAAAAGTCTATCTACCTGACCCAACATCAGATGTAGTAGACATTGATATGTCTATATTCTGCAGGGAATTTGGAGAATATATCAAAATCTAATGAGTGCATATGTCTCTCTTCATATTATATTGAAACTCAAGCTCCTAGATGAATTGTTCACTAGTATAGAGCCTAATGAATGTATAAGCTCCTAGCTGCGTTACTCACTAATGCCGGAGCATGCCGAGTATTTTTCCTATGCTATGTTCCCCGGCTGAACCCTTAATATTGATATGGCATGACAATTTATGTTCACTCGCAGCAGAGTAGCACGAATTTCCAAGTATCAAGGTTAAGGTCCTTGCATAAAAGTACTCAATCGGAAAGCATACTTCTCTCTGGAAATAAACTTAAAGAACTCTGTGTCAACACATAGAATTCAATAAATTTTATGATAATCCACAAGATTCAGATATTATCCTGACTAATTTGCAAAAACTAGGGTTTTGCGCCCTGCGCAGTATAATAGACCTTACCAGTCGAGATTAAACCTAGGCGACCTAGGCAATTAATCCGCCATGGATAAAACCTAGGCCAGTCGACGCCACTTGCAAGTGGACACACCCCATGTTTCCTGACCGACCCTATTTCCCGTCGACCAATCAGGTCGCTCTAAATGCACCACACGTATTTTGGATGAGGCCGCGCCCATAGTGCTTGTCGGCCCTCTTTCCATCGACCAATCAGGTCGCTCTAAATGCGCCACATGCATTTGAAATGAGGCCGCGCCCATAGTGCTTGTCGGTCCTCTTTCCATCGACCAATCAGGTCGCTCTAAATGCGCCACACGCATTTGGGATGAGGCCGCGCCTATAGTGCTTTCCGGCCCTCTTTCCATCGACCAATAAAGTCGCTCTAAATGCGCCACACGTATTTGGAATGAGGCCGCGTCCATAATGCTTGACGACCGTCTTTCTATCGACCAATTAGGTTGATCAAACTTGCCACAGTGTTAAAAGAGGCAAACTGCGCCAAACGGTCACAAAGCCACTGGCTTTCCAAAAACCGCGCCAACATTCAAAACGTGCCATATTGCGCCAATGAGATGAACGACATGCCGACATGCCACTCCGTCGCGCCAAACGTGCCACTTTGTGGCAAAATGCCAAACATGCCATGCCGCGTCAATGCACTAAACGTGCATGCCAAACATGCCAAACGTGCCACTTTGCCACAACAGCATGCCGAACGTGCCAACGAGCCATAAATAGCGCGCCTACGTGCTAACCAACTTTCTGTTCGTGGCCAACGCCATAACAGAGATTGTTCAAGGTTTCCCAACTAGAACACGATTTCCTTTAGTGGCATTAGTTGAAACCCTAACTTTGGTCTTGGCCCAAATTACGCCACTTTGGGATCCACATGCCACGAGCCATGTGGGACCGGGAAACCCTAAAAATGGCGCCATGCTATGGCCACTCATAGCCACCCTTTCTCTTGTGACCATCCCATGTTTTGACTTCACCATAATTCCTCTGGCGTTTCCATGGCGTCGTTTCCATAAAAAACGTCATCGTGCCGCGACCACATGCCACACACACTAATTAGGGTTGCGGCATGCCAAACCCTAATTTAAGCAGGCACCACTGCACCACTACTGGCGCCAACAGGGTGTGGCCATACCATAATCAATGATCACCCTTTCTCATGAGTTACAATCTCAGCCATCCAAATTCGTCACAGAATTGACAGGCCTGTGGAAAGTCTTAGGCGACCAGCCAAGACAAGCCTAATAGCATCACATGCTATTCTCCTGTGGAAAGTCTCCCGACTTTGACTTGCCACACATAGAAATCTGCTACACGTTTTCCACGAAAACACTCGAGACATCAAACATGTCACAAGCTGGGGGATGCTCATCAGGGTATTGGTCTGGCGGTTTACAGTGTGCGTGTGCAACACGCCCATTATAAGAAAGTGTCAGAAAGCATGCAGTTAATGGAGGCAAGAAGTAATGAGTGTAAACTAACTCATTTCCTTCCTAGTGGGAACATGGTTTCTGGCATTTACACATGAACCCACTTCTCCATCACTCCATCATTCCCACTTTTTACGAGATCACGGTGCGTTCAATATGACTTGTATAAATAGGTTTTACCTTGTTAGAGCATTTCTCGGTCGAACTCGCATGCGTTGCTATCTCAAGCATGTTTGTCAATGTTAGTGATAAAAACTATAAGTCTTGATTTCTAGTATATTATATCTAAGTCTCGGACTAGGATAGAAATTGTAGTTGAGCTCAAGGACTTCATGGTGATTCATCATACATGTAGAAGAACTACTCAAGGAACCGGTGGAACTTCTCGACAAAAAGGTATGTGAAGACTTGAACTTATCTGTCACTCAAAAGTCTATCTACTTTATCTCCTACTTCTTGAGACAAAAAGTCGTATGCTATATATACAGACTTAGATTATACACATTTGGTATTTCGAGCCGAGTATACCTCGCCTATCTATATCTCGAAATATGTGTTGGTAAGCTTTTCACTTCAACCAAGTTTATCTTTACCTAGTGGCGAAAGTCATGATATGTTTCAATCATCTTGAAAATTGCTTTGACGAGAAATGGTGTAACAACTATTTAACGTCCACTAAGAATGTTTCAATTATTGAAATGAGAGTTTAGATTACATAACCAATGATGGACATAAGCATTGTTGTGGAAACTGTTAGATCATAGCTCGGTCGACCTCGCATGCGTTGCTATATCAAGCATGTTTGTCAATGTTAGTTATCATAACTATGAGTCTTGATTTCTAGTCTATTATAGCTAAGTCTCGGACTACGATAAAAAAGTGTAGTTGAGCTCAAGGACTTCATGGCGATTCATCATACAACGATGAAGATCTACTCAAGGAACGGTGGAACTTCATCAACAAAAAGGTATGTGAAGACTTGAACTTATCTATCACTCAAAAATCTAGCTATTATATCTCCTACTTATTACGAGACAAAAATTCGTATGTTATATAGACTGGATCATACACATTTTACATTTCGAGTTGAGTATTCACTACTTATTTTTTTATCGAAAACGTGTGTTGGTAAAGCGTTTCGCTTTGATCAAGTTTATCTTCACCGAGTGACTAAAGTCATGAAAAGTTTCAATTACTTTGAGAATTGCTCTGACGTGAAACGATCTGTGAATAACGTCTATATAACGTCCTCTAAGAATGTCTAAATGATTGTTGTGAGAGTTTAGATTACGTAACCATGTATTCCTTAATCCAAAGTTTTCGAACTTTGTTGATTGAGAGAAACCGGAGGAATTGGCTTTGCCAAGTCCGCGAACTGACGGAAGTTCTCTTGCCGAGAATTTCTACTGGGATTTTCCAAAAACTCGTTTGCGTGTTTAGTCCGCGAACTCAGTCCGCGAACCTAGTTCGCGAACTGGGCGGAAGTCTCTTTGCCGAGATTTTCTGTTGAGTTTGGAAAACTCTGTCGGTTGCCTTAAGTCCGTGAACTTGTTTGTGATATTAAGTGGTTATGATCTAAATATGTGCTCTGAACATGAAACTTAAATTACTAAGGAATGCTTTATGCAAACCGTGGCTATAAAGTTCATGAGCCGATTCATCGAATCGAATCATCTTTGTTTCAATTGTGTCTTGTGTAGTTACATAAGATCTCATATCAATTGAACAACTCTCTAACTAGTTCATTTGAGTCAATTGAACTATTTATGGTAAAGAAGAACTAGGTTAATATGAATTGCTCATATGGTTAACATTTCGGGTTACTATGTTGAACCAACATACACGTACACGTTTGGGCATGGTTTTCACAAACCCAGTAAACGTCTACCCAAGTGTGTGTGACAAGCTAAGTTTTCGATCTAACAGTTGAGAAATATTAGCTTGAATCTAAATCAGGTTTTCATCTAACGGTGAATACGGATTGCTTTGTAATTAAGGAAAAACCCTGATTTGAAGGCTATATAAAGGAGACATCTAGCATTGTGAAAAACTAATACCCACACATCTGTGTGATACTAGTGTGCTCGCTAGAGTCGATTCTCCTTTAACCTTTGGTTTCCTCTCTAAAACCAGGTTAACGACTAAAAGACTTCATTGGGATTGTGAAGCCAGACCATTACTACTTTTATCGTAGTTGTGTGATCTGATCTTGCATCTTCTATCGTACGAGTACAATCTATTGATTGGCTTGAGATCGTGAGAGTTCTCCGATAGGCAAGATAAAGAAGTCACAAACATGTTCGTCTCACTGTTTGTGATTCCTCGACAAACCGCTTGTGTAGTCAAGAAGGATTGTTGAGAGGTGATTGATTAATCTAGGTTGTTCTTCGGGAATATAAGACCGGATTATCAATTGGTTCCTGTTCACCTTGATTTTATATCTTAAGACGAAACAAAACCTAGGTTTTTTTTTTGGGAGACAGATTTATCCTTTGATAGACTTTTCTGTGTGAGACAGATTTGTTTATTATCAAGTCTGCGATTTTTGGTTGCAACAACTCTTAGTTGTGGGTGAGATCATCTAAGGGAATCAAGTGCGCAGTATCCTGCTGGGATCAGAGGCGTAAGAGTACAATTGTACCTTGAATCGATGGGAGACTGATTGGGGTTCAACTATAGTCCAGTCCGAAGTTAGCTTGTAGTAGGCTAGTGTCTGTAGCGGCTTAATACAGTGTGTATTCAATCTGGACTAGGTCTCGGGGTTTTTCTGCATTTGCGGTTTCCTCGTTAACAAAACTTCTGGTGTTTGTGTTATTTCTTTTCCGCATTATATTTTATATAATTGAAATAATACAGGTTGTGCATTAAGATCATCAATTGGAAATCCAACCTTTGGTTGTTGATTGATATTGATTGATCCTTGGATATTGGTCTTTGGTACCGTCCAAGTTATCTCTCCTTGATAAAGACTCGCAGATTTCCATTTGCTTGAGTAAAGATCAAATCGAGAGATTGAGATACAAACTCTTTGATATATCTTTTTATTGATTGAGTCTAACTGTCTAGTTGATTCTCATAAAAAAGTACTTTGGAGTTTTTCCATACAGATTGCTAAGCGAAATATTGGGAGGTGTTGTTAGACCCCCGCTTTTTCAATTGGTATCAGAGCATCCAAACACGTTAAAAACCTTATAAGTCTGTGTTTGTAGCGATCTGATTATGGAAGAGTCTATATCTAATAACGTACCAGTTCAGAAATTACCAGATGATTCTAAAAGCTTGGATTCACCTGAGAGAACTGTCACATCTAAGTCAATATCCAAACATTCTCTTGATGTAAAAACTGTTGATTGGGAAACTCTCCTAGAAGAACAGTTGGATGAACTTTCTGATGAAGGTGATTCAGATATTGATAGAGATGTTGATGAGGAAGTCTCGGAGTATGTTAAGTTTTTGGATTCGTGGAATATGAAGAAGATTACAACTTCTCATGTCACACCTCCTTTGACTCCTCTCTGTCGAGAAAACAAGAAATTGAGAAGATGTTACGCAGGTGTTTATTTTTCGAATCGTTCTACCGAATCGATCCTCAAGGATTCTGAGGAAAACCTACGTATGAAGTCACTTGAATGTGATAATCTTTATCAAATGTACTTTTTGTTGGAAGAGAAACTTTCATAATCTGAAGCAAGGTTTAACTCCCAGCAAACAAGTTTTGACGACAGAGAAAGCGCTTATCTCACTCGAGAAAAACGCCTTGAGGCTGATTTAGCTTCTACTCTTGATAAAATCAAGATGTTGGAAGATGACTTGAAAAAGTTCAATACTAGTTCAAGCAAATTAACCACTATGCTAGGAGCAAGCAAAAATCATCGTGATACACGAGGATTGGGTTGTAAGGGAATAAATGCTCTAAGTACTAGCAAAGAGGTAAAATTTGTCAAGGCTAGTGATTCTTCTCAACAAAAGGTTTCCACTGATGGCAAAAGTGAAATACCTTCTTCGGCAGTTAAGGTTCAAAAGAGCAAAGTTTATCAACCTCCAAAGTTAGCACACACAGATCGAGGTAAGAACATTCCTTATGTTTGCCACTATTGTGGAAATAAAGGTCACCTGGAAAGAGATGTCGTTTCCGTATAAGGAATGAGAAACTTCATGATGCTCTTGTTTGGGTATCACAAGAAGTTTTGAAACCAAAATCATACGTTAAGACTGATCCCCTTAACGTTGCAGGTTGTAATTGTCCAACCTTTAGGCAAAGGAATCAGTGCTATGATAGACCTAGATTTTCCTATAAACGTCGTACAAATCCTTTTCATAATCGTAATGGTTATCAAAAGGATAACTTCGTAAAGACGAAGATAAGATCTGATGCTCCCAATTGGAGAAAGACTAACTTGCAAAAGAATATTCAATCCAATTCTCTTCCAAGAATTCTAGAAGAGAGTGATGGGAAGAAGGTTCTGACTATTCCTAAACGCACTCAGAAGTGGATACCGAAGAAAGACAATGATGTTTTGAGTGTGAAAAGGAATGATCTTCCAGAAAACTCCATGACTATCAAAAAGGCAGTATCCATGATGTTGGAACTTAACAAGTTTTTTGGAAAAATGGAATTGGATGTGAAAGGTTCTAAAAGTGATCTCTTTCATGATAATCCAAAGGTCACTTGTGGTGAGCAAGACTTTGTTCACCCCAACGCAACTTGATTGTGTTGGAAGTGCATCCTCACCAAGGAATGCCATGCTTTGTATACGGTGAGGGAAGCACAAGAATTGGGGCACACAGATTATGTTCGGTAAGGCAGTAGAATTCGATTAGATTCATCTAAAAAGGTATGTCTATAAACTTGAGCAAGATTTGTACTTTTATTTGCTTAGCATACTTATAATAATCTTGCTTATCGTTCATTTCTACCTAACTTAATCTGTATTTAAGGTTCTTAAATTTTTAGGTTTGAAAATAATAGTTCGGGATGTTTGGACTACATGGTACACATACCAAGTATGCATAACAACATTTAAAATCAAAATTCAGGGGTTTAAGTTCGCAAACCCGTATGCATACTTGACGTCGATATTCAGTAAACTTGTTTTGGTCGTAACTTCTTCGTCCGAACTCGGATTTACCTCATTCTTTTTGCATTCTCTTCCTTATTGAATTCCCTTCAAAATGGAGATGAGAATTGTTGAATTTGGATGAGTTAATATTGGTATTTGTCCTGTCTCTTGTTTTTTAGTGTTTGGTCCGTTTCGTTGCACTTGTTCTATTCTCTTGGACTTGGGCACTGAGATTCTTGGAGAAATCCTATTCTAAGATATTTTGTGGCTGTTACAAGAGTGATGTTGGTGAATCACAAAGAAGGAAGTTCGAGAATGGGTAGTAGTTCACATTGCTATATATTCTTGAGTGTTCACAATCATCTCATGTGAACTATGGTGCATAGTCGTCAATGACTTTGTATGTTCTTCTTTGTTAAGGAAATATTTTTATACGCTTTTGGTAACCACTCTTGGTATAAATCCGTGCGAAAAAGATTGATTCTACCTTCTAAGGGAAAAATATTGTTATTGCAGTATTAATCTGTTTTGAAGTATTGCAATATTTTTATGGGATATGTATTTTTTGCGTCGTAAACTTGAAGGTCCCATATTGTGTCAAAAGTAAAGTCGTTCATAAATTGATATTCGTATTGATGAAAGGACGAATGGACTTTTGACAATTACAAAAGTTATGCCTATGCAGTCATTTATTTGATGGAAAATTGGATGGAATCTTTTATTTGACAAGGATAAAGTCTATTATGTCGTTATGCAAATAATGACGGAAAATAGAATAGATCCTTGTATGTTATCCACGATATTGATCTTCATTGATCCATTTTGTTATGTTTTACCGTGAAGGCTCCATTGTGCATCTTATGTTGAGCACCTTACAACTATGTCGATTAAAATTGGCCTTGTTGGTTGTTCCATGAGATGCTATATGTTGAGCATTCTTGAACTAAATTAATCATCTTGATTGGTTATTTAGTTATTTGCTTTGAAAGTCTTATTTTGTCGAGCAAAATCATTTGACAATTAAATTGATTGCTTCGGTGATTAGTTTGGTTGTGTATTCCAATTAGATTAATTATAGGTTCTCTTGTAATTAATCTAGTTGAGTTTTTCGTATATTCCACAAGTTCTTGTGTTGAGTATATGAACGTCTATACTAACTATGTTCTATTGGTTGATGTAGTCGTATATTCCGTAAGGTTTTCCTTATGTTGAGTATATGAACGATTAAGTTAGTCATCTCCGTATGATTACCTTAGTTGTAGATCCGTGAGTTTTCTTATGTTGAGCACAATCAATTAAATTGATCACTTTTGTGGTTTGATTTAGTTGCATATTCCAATTAAATTAATCATGGGTTTACTTGTGATTAATTTGGTTGAGTTTTGGATATAGAAAATAATTTTCATGGTTTTTGGTGTCCAATTAAAAAATCCTTCTTTTCATACGAAATTAAGGTCACTCTTGTTGTTCTTTCGGGAATGACATCAAATGGGGGAGAGTTCTTTTGAACTTGTGCTTAATGGTAATATCTCGCGGGGTGTGCGGCTGTGGAATTTTATAGGGATTATTTTGTATCTTAAAACTCCTTGGTGAATGCATTTAGCTTCGGCTTTATAATTGCATCTAAATTAAGTTGGTATGTATTTTTTCTTTTAGTCTATGAAATGTCACTTGTGGAAATTTTATTATGATCCAGCTCTTTTACCTTTGCCAATTTTATTGACAAAAAGGGGGAGAAATAATGTAGTTCACACTACAAATACATATGGTTTTCGGATCATTGTGTAAGGGGGAGTGGTTTCCATGATCGAGATGGAGTATTGACTAAGGGAGAGTGATACATATCACCATAGTATTGTTGTTAAAGTCGTGATGCAATTGGACTTTGATGTTACATAATGATACTATGACACTATATAATAATGATCGAGAATATCGATTTCTCTCATTGTTATAGCTACGGATCTTCAACAACGGTGGTGCTAAACTTACAACCTTTGGGATCATTGGAGTACTTGGAAGGACGAAGATTTCAAGGAACGTTGAATATTAGACTATGGAATAGGAGCCACTAAAGTTTATCCCTTTTGTATTCCATATGTATTAATAGTTTTGTCACTAAAATTAACAAAGGGGGAGATTGTTAGTGCATAGATCGGTCGACCTCGCATGCGTTGCTATATCAAGCATGTTTATCAATGTTAGTGATCAAAACTATGAGTCTTGATTTCTAGTCTATTATATCTAAGTATCGGACTAGGATAGAAAACTGTAGTTGAGCTCAAGGATTTCATGGCGATTCATCATACAACGACGAAGATCTACTCAAGGAACCGTGGAACTTCATCAACAAAAAGGTATGTGGAGACTTGAACTTATCTATCACTCAAAAGTCTATCTATTCTATTTCCTACTTCTTATGAGACAAAAAATCGTATGCTATATAGACTGGATCATACACATTTGACATTTCGAGCTGAGTATTCACTACTTATCTTTCTCTCAAAATCGTGTGTTGGTAAAGCGTTTCGCTTTGATCAAGTTTATCTTCACCTAGTGACGAAAGTCATGAAAAGTTTCAATTACTGTAAGAATTGCTCTGACGTGAAACGGTCTGTGAATAACGGCTATATAACGTCCTCTGAGAATGTCTAAATGATTTTTATGAGAGTTTATATTACATAACCATGTATTCCTTAATCCGAAGTTTTAGAACTTTGTTGATTGAGAGAAACGGGAGGAATTGGCTTTGCCAAGTCCGCGAACTCAGTTTGCAAACTCAGTCCGCGAACTGACGGAAGTTCTGTTGCCGAGAATTTCTGCTGGGATTTTCCAAAAACTCGTTTACGTGTTTAGTCCGCGAACTCAGTCCGCGAACCTAGTCCGTGAACTGGGCGGAAGTCTCTTTGCCGAGAAAATGAGTTTGGAAAACTCTGTCGGTTGCCTTAAGTCCGTGAACTTGTTTGTAAGCTTAAGTGGTTATGATCTAAAGATGTGCTCTGAACATGAAGGTCAAATTACTAAGGAATGCTTTATGAAAACCGCTATAAAGTTCATAAGCCGATTCATCGAATCGAATCATCTTTCTTTCAATTGTGTCTTGTGTATTTAGATAAGATCTCATAGCAATTGAACAACTCTCTAACTAGTTTATTTAAGTCAATTGAACTAGTTATGGTAAAGAAGAACTAGGTTATGAATTGCTCATATGGTTAACCTTTTGGGTTACTATGTTGAACCAACATACACGTACACGTTTGGGCATGGTTTTCACAAACCCAGTAAGCGTCTACCCAAGTGTGTGTGACAAGCTAAGTTTTCGATCTAACGGTTGAGAAATATTAGCTTGAATCTAAATAAGGTTTTCATCTAACGGTGAATATGGATTGCTTTGTAACTAAGGAAAAACCCTGATTTGAAGGCTATATAAAGGAGACATCTAGCATTGTGCAAAATTAATCCCCACACGTCTGTGTGATACTAGTGCGCTCGATAGAGTCGATTCTCCTTTAACCTTTGGTTTTCTTCTCTAAAACCAGGTTAACGACTAAAAGACTTCATTGGGATTATGAAGCCAGACCGATATTACTTTTATCTTAGTTGTGTGATCTGATCTTGCATCTTCTATCGTACGAGTACAATCTATTGATTAGCTTGAGATCGTGTGAGTTCTCCGATACGCAAGATAAAGAAGTCACAAACATCTTCGTCTCACTGTTTGTGATTCCTCGACAAACCGCTTGTGTAGTCAAGAAGGATTGTTGAGAGGTGATTGATTATTCTAGGTTGTTCTTCGGGAATATAAGACCGGATTAACAATTGGTTCCTGTTCACCTTGATTTTATATCTTAAGACGGAACAAAACCTAGGGTTTTTTTGTGAGAGACAGATTTATCCTTTGATAGACTTTTCTGTGTGAGACAGATTTGTTTATTATCAAGTCTGCGATTTTGGGTTGCAACAACTCTTAGTTGTGGGTGAGATCATCTAAGGGAATCAAGTGCGCAGTATCCTGATGGAATCAGAGGCGTAGGAGTACAACTGTACCTTGAATCGGTGGGAGACTGATTGGGGTTCAATTATAGTCCAGTCCGAAGTTAGCTTGTAGTAGGCTAGTGTCTTTAGCGGCTTAATACAGTGTCTATTCAATCTGGACTAGGTCCCGGGGTTTTTCCTGCATTTTCAGTTTCCTCGTTAACAAAACTTCTTGTGTCTGTGTTATTTTTTTCGCATTATATTTTATATAATTAAAATAATACAGGTTGTGCGTCAAGATCATCAATTGGAAATCCAACCTTTGGTTGTTGATTGATATTGATTGATCCTTGGATATTGGTCTTATGTACCGTCCAAGTTAGACCCCCTCTTTTTGAGAAACACATTTATGTATAAGTCCTATTCCTTGAACCAAAGTTTGCGAACTTTGTTGAGCAAGAGAAACCGGAAGAATGGCTTGTTGCCAAGTCCGCGAACTGCCGAACTTCTCATTCCGAGAAATTCTGCTGGAGTTGACAAACCAGTCCGCGAACCCAGTCCGCGAATCGGCGGAAGGTCTCTTGCCGAGATTTTCTGCTGGAGTTTGTAAACTCTGCCGGTTGCTTAAGTCCGCGAACCTAGTGTGCGAACTTAAGAAGGTTATATATCTGAAGATGATTTCTGAACTTAAACTTTAAAAAGACCAAGGAATGCAGTTTGAAAACCGTGGATATAAAAGTTCATGAACCGATTCAAGTGAATCAAAATCATCTTTGCATCAATTGTGTCTTCTGTAGTTACATAAGATTTCCTTGCAATTGAACAACTCTCTAACTAGTTCATTTGAGTTATTTGAACTAGTTATGGTGAAGAAGAACATGGTTGATATGGAATGCTCATATGGCTAACCTTTTGGTTAACTATTGTTGAACCAACAATGTACACGTTTGGGTACGGTTAACAAACCTAGAAGCGTGCAGTTCATTTGTGTATAACAAGCTAAGTTTTCGATCTAACGGTTGAGAAATATTAGCTTGAATCTAAATAAGGTTTTCATCTAACGGTGAATATTATTGCTTTGTTACCAAGGCAAAACCCTGATTTGAAAGACTATATAAAGGAGACATCTAGTATTGTGCAAAACTAATCCCCACACCTTACGTGTGATACTAGTTTGCGTACTAGATTCGGTTCTCCTTTAACCTTTGGTTTTCTTCTTCTAAAACCAGGTTAACGACTTAAATACTTCATTGGGATTGTGAAGCCAGACCGATACTACTTTTATCGTAGTTGTGTGATCTGATCTTGCATCTTCTATCGTACGAGTACAATCAGATTGAATGGCTTGAGATTTGATATCTCCGATAGGAAAGATATAAAAAATAATCACAAACATCTTTGTCTCATTATTTGTGATTCCACAACATCTTGTTTCTCTACCATATGATTAAGATTGTTGTGAGGTGATTGATTAACCTAGGTTGTTCTTCGGGAATATAAGACCGGATTATCAATTGGTTCATGTTCACCTTGATTATTATCAAAAGACGGAACAAAAACCTTAGGTTTTTTCTGTGGGAGACAGATTGATCCTTTGATAGACTTTTCTGTGTGAGACAAATTTGTTTATTGTCAAAGCCTGCGATTTTGGGTCGTAACAACTCTTAGTTGTGGGTGAGATCATCTAAGGGAATCAAGTGCGCAGTATCCTGATGAGATCAGAGGCGTAGGGAGTACAACTGTATCTTGGATCAGTGGGAGACTGATTGAGGTTCAATTACAGTCCAGTCCGAAGTTAGCTTGGAGTAGGCTAGTGTCTGTAGCGGCTTAATACATTGTGTGTTCAATCTGGACTAAGTCCCGGGGTTTTTCTGCATTTGCGGTTTCCTCGTTAACAAAATTTCTGGTGTCTTTGTTATTTTAATTTCTGCATTATATTGTTTTATCTTTATAATTGAAATAATACAGGTTGTGTGTTAGATCAATCAATTGGAGAATCCGACCTAACGGTTGTTGATTGATATTGATGACACTTGGATATTGATCTTTGGTACCATCCAAGTTATTCCTTGTATTTGATTAGTACTCGTAGTTTCTGTTTGAGGAAATCAAATCAAGAGAGAGATACAAACTCGTTGATATACTTTTAATTGATTGAGTCTTGTTGATTCTCTTAAAAGTATATTCGAGTTTGTTTATACAGATTGCTAAGCGAAATATTGGGTGGTGTTGTTAGACCCCCGCTTTTTCAATTGGTATCAGAGCCGCCAAACACCTTAAACCTAATAAGTTTGTGTTTGTTCGTTCCTTAAAAATTGTCCCATGGGAAATTTCTTTGGAAAACTTGTTCTTGGCATCTGTAGCGCACGCCAGATTTCCTTAAAGATTGTTCAAAGATTAGTATGGCTAAAACCTCGAGGTATTTCATGATAATCGTACTTCATCTAAAAGGGAAGATTTAGATGTTAAGAATCAATCAGAAGGAAAAAATAAAAAGAAAGAAAGATTGAGAAAACGCCCGAAATGCTCAAGGATATGGAACTTCACTAGATTAACTCTTGATCTCTTTGAGGAATACTATCGTGGTGGATCAATTGATAAAGATCTATTCAAAGCTTTCGAAGACGTTTTCAAATTCTTAGAAAAACTTAAATCTGTTAAGTCTAAGAATCGTTCTGAAAAGGGTTCTGTATGTGTTGAATCTATTAATACTATGCAACCCAGAAATCGGAGGTATCCTCCTTCTAGCCAGAACAAACGAAGGACATAAAGCTCTAACTGCCCTGACTATCATAATTACTTTGATTATACTACAGGGACTGTTCACACATATCAACCAGAAATGTCGCATGAGAATCCCTCTGCGCATTATGCCTCTTGGTAACAATGATAGCAATTCCCCATTTGTACATATCTTAGAATAGGAAAAGAAAATGGTTTGAGTTGTGTACAGTTTTGTTATTGTGTTTAAACATCAATTTTAGCTTTCTATTGCATCCGTTGTCGTTTACTTGTGTGTTGTCACGGAATGCATAACCTTTAATGTGCAAATGGCTAAGGAAATCCCATATTTCTTATATGGGTCTCGGTTCATGAATGGGTCCAAGCCCATTTGTGTCCTTATAAAGAAGAAGTTCGCGCACCCTAGTCTTCTTCATCACCCGTCCGTGTACGTGAACCTCTATGGTTTTGTGTGTTTCCTCCATTGAAGCTTCATTGGAAAAATTGAAAGAAAGGGTGTTCAATATTCAATCCAAGTAAGTATTTTTCTCTTGATACTTTCATTTTTATAGTCCCATGATGAAATTCTAGAAGCAATAAAAGGAGCTCTAAAAACCCAAAAACTTCTAGCTTGAATTCTTCTTGTGACCAAAACTCTCTTATAATTAGGTTTGTGGATGATTCTTGTGTTAGAGTGTTTGATAAGATTGCTTCAAAAGGTTTCATCCTAGAAAAGAAATTGGATTTTTCTAGTGGGCATGAAGAGGATTTGGTATGCTTTAAAAAATTCAATCTTGGAAATATCTTTGATGGTCTTGGTCAAGGATTTGATTCTCTTACAAGGATTTTCTATGCCAATATTCATGATGTTGATTACAACAAGATGGAATTAAAATCCATGATTAGTAGAGAAAGGTTTATTGTTGATAGAGAATTAATTTTAAGGATTACCAAAATCTCGTTGGGGAACGTACGACTTCCTAGACCAAGTGATGAACGTCCATCTTGTGATGATATCTCGGTTGGGATTTGTGGAAAGAAGGTTGTTTGGAGTCAAAGAAAGTTCCCTACTAATGATATTAGTATTGCTTTGATGGCTTTTGGAAAACTTGGTATACCCAATCTTTGTCCCTCCACAATTGAAAATTCTTGGTGGAGTCACGAGTTTGCGGAATTGGTCTATTTCCTTGATTCAGGTATTTCAAGTCTCGATATTCGTGGTTTCATTATCTCTCAAATGATTTCGATGACTTCACCCGTCAAGATGTTGGGTTACCCTTGCTTGATTAATCAAATTTGTCGTGATCGTGGGTGTGATTCAATTGGCAACTCTCTTGGGGTCCCCAAACCGGTTCGTCCATGTACCTTTAGGTGCATAAGGGAAAATGCTTGCAAGCGACAAAGAATCGCTTCTCTTGATTTTAGTGACCCTACTACCATGAGCCTTCTTCAAAAAAATTCATAAAGGTGTGTGTAAGGTTGATTCAAGTGTGAAGTGTGTTCAAGAACAATTGTCTTTGGTTGCAACGAAGTTTCCCGAGATCGAGGAAGAATTGAACACAATTAAAGCATCTTGAAGTATCTCCGATGAGGAAGAAGAAGAGTAACGTGTGTTTTTGTTGCATAGTATGTCTTCTTTTTGGCTTAGTTGGAAGAATAACTAGTGCTTGAATAACAATGATTGTGACTACACATAGCTATTATTTTTCATCTTCTTGTATTATTTTTTAGGTTTATTGGTTATAAATTCTAAAAATATTTGGAGGATGATGTTTTTGCAGTATTAATCTTTATGATTTGTGATATCGCAACTTGTTATGGGATATGTATGTTTGCGTCCGTGGACTTGAAGGTCCCATACTTTGTCAAAAGTAAAGTCGTGCGTGTTCGGTATTCACGTACTGGTAAAAGGATGAATGGGCTTTTGAAAAATACAAAATTTAAGCCTATATTGTCAATTATGTTGATGGAAGATAGGTTAAAATCTTTTATTTTCAAGGATTATGTCTATTATTTTTTTTATGCAAATAATGATTGAAGATAGAATGAATCTTTGTGTATTCCGCAGTATTGATCATCCATGATCCATATTCGTATGTATTACTGTGAGGCTCCGTAATGTGTCTTATGTTGAGCACGATACAACCAAGTTGATTATTTTTGATTGACTTTGTTGGTTGTTCCGTAAGGTACTTTATGTTGAGCATTTTGAACTAAATTAATCATCTTGTTTGGTTATTTAGTTATTGCTCCGTAAATTTTCTTATGTCGAGCAAAACAATTGACAATTAAATTGATTACTTTCGTAATTAGTTTGGTTGTGTATTCCAATTAGATTAATTATGGGTTCTCTTGTAATTAATCTAGTTGAGTATTTTTGTGTCTCCAGGAGTTTTCTTATGTTGAGCACAAACAATTGAATTGATCACTTTTTGTGTTTGATTTGATTGCGTATACCGATTAAATTAGTCACGGGTTTTACTTGTGATTAATTTGATTGAGTTTTTGGATATAAAAAATCATTCTTATGGTTTTTGGTGTCCAATAAAATCCTTCTTTTCTTTTGAAATTAAGGTCGCTCTTGTTGTTCTTTCGGGAATGACATCAAATGGGGGGGAGTTCTTTTGAACTTGTTCTTAATGGTCATATCTTGAGGGGTGTGCGACTGTGGAATTTTTGAGGGGTTATCTTGTATCTTTGAACTCCTTGATGAATGTTATTATCTTCGGCTATATGATTGCATCTAAATAAGATTATGTGTGTTCTTTCTTTTTACTCATGAAATGTCTCTTACATAAATTTCATTATGATCACGTTCTTGTACCTTTGCCAATTTTATTGATAAAAAGGGGGAGAATTAATATGTAGTTCACACTACAAAGACATATGGTCTTCGAGTCATTATGTAAGGGGGAGTGGTTTCTTTGTGAGATGCAGTATTGACTAAGGGGGAGTGATACATATCACCATAGTATTATTGTTGAAGTTGTGATACAATTGAACTTTGACGCTGTGTAATAATGCTATGACACTGTATAACAATAATCGAGACCGATGCTTTCTCATTGTTATAACTACGGATCTTCAACAATGGTGATTCTAAACTTACAACCTTTGGGATCATTGGAGTACTTGGAAATGACGAAGATTTCGAGGAATGTTGAAGATTAGACATGTGGAATAAGACCTACTTAAGTTTCTTTATCTTTTTTGTATTCCATATGTATTGATAGTTTGTCACTAAAATTGACAAAGGGGGAGATTGTTAGAGCATTGCTCGGTCGAACTCGCATGTGTTGCTATCTCAAGCATGTTTGTCAATGTTAGTGATCAAAACTATAAGTCTTGATTTCTAGTCTATTATAGATAAGTCTCGGACTAGGATAGAAAGTGTAGTTGAGCTCAAGGGCTTCATGGTGATTCATCATACAAGTAGAAGAACTACTCAAGGAACCGGTGGAACTTCTCGACAAAAAGGTATGTGAAGACTTGAACTTATCTGTCACTCAAAAGTCTATCTACTCTATCTCCTACTTCTTGAGACAAAAAGTCGTATGTTATATATATAGACTTAGATTATACACATTTGGTATTTCGAGCCGAGTATACCTCGCCTATCTATATATCGAAATATGTGTTGGTAACCTTTTCGCTTCAACCAAGTTTATCTTTACCTAGTGACGAAAGTCATGATATGTTTCAATCATCTTGAAAATTACTTTGACGAGAAATGGTGTAACAACTATATAACGTCCTCTAAGAATGTTTCAATGATTGAAATGAGAGTTTAGATTACATAACCAATGATGGACATAAACATTGTTGTGGAAACACATTTATGTATAAGTCTTATTCCTTGAACCAAAGTTTGCGAACTTTGTTGATCAAGAGAAACCGGAAGAATGGCTTGTTTCCAAGTCCGCGAACTGCCGAACTTCTCATTCCGAGAAATTCTGCTAGAGTTGACAAACTAGTTGCGTGAGTACCAGTCCGCGAACCGGCGGAAGGTCTCTTGCCGAGATTTTCTGCTGTAGTTTGTAAACTCTGCCGGTTGCTTAAGTCCGCGAACCTAGTGTGCGAACTTAAGAAGGTTACATATCTGAAGATGATTTCTGAACTTAAACTTTAAGGAATGCAGTTTGCAAACTATGTCTATAAAAGTTCATGAACCGATTCAAGTGAATCAAATCATCTTTGCTTCAATTGTGTCTTGTGTAGTTACATAATATTTCCTTGCAATTGAACAACTCTCTAACTAGTTCATTTGAGTCATTTGAACTAGTTATGGTGAAGAAGAACATGGTTGATATGGAATGCTCATGTGGCTAACCTTTTGGTTAACTATTGTTGAACCAACAATGTACACGTTTGGGTACGGTTAACAAACCTAGAAGCGTGCAGTTCATTTGTGTATAACAAGCTAAGTTTTCGATCTAACGGTTGAGAAATATTAGCTTGAATCTAAATCAGGTTTTCATCTAACGGTGACTATTGATTGCTTTGTTACCAATGCAAAACCCTGATTTGAAAGACTATGTAAATGAGACATCTAGTATTGTGCAAAACTAATCCCCACACCTTACGTGTGATACTAGTTTGCGTACTAGAGTCGGTTCTCCTTTAACCTTTGGTTTTCTTCTTTTAAAACCAGTTTAACTACTTAAAGACTTCATTGGGATTGTGAGGCCAAACTGATGCTACTTTTATCGTAGTTGTGTTATCTGATCTTGCATCTTCTATCGTACGAGTACAATCAGATTGATTGGCTTGAGATTTGATATCTCCGTTAGGCAAGATATAAAAAGTAATCAAAAACATCTTCGTCTCATTGTTTTTGATTCCATCACATCTTGTTTCGTTACCATACGATTAAGATTGTTGTGAGGTGATTGATTAATCTAGGTTGTTCTTCGGAAATATAAGACCGGATTATCAATTGGTTCCTATTCACCTTGATTATTATCAAAAGACGGAACAAAAACTTTAGGGTTTTTTTGTGGGAGACAGATTGATCCTTTGATAGACTTGTCTGTGTGAGACAAATTTGTTTATTGTCAAAGCCTGCGATTTTGGGTCTTAGCATATCTTAGTTGTGGGTGAGATCATCTAAGGGAATCAAGTGCGCAATATCCTGCTGGGATCAGAGGCGTAGGGAGTACAACTGTGCTTGGATCAGTGGGAGACTGATTGGGGTTCAACTACAGTCCAGTCCGAAGTTAGCTTGGAATAGGCTAGTGTCTGTAGCGGTTTAATGCAGTGTGTGTTCAATCTGGACTAGGTCCCGGGGTTTTTCTGCATTTGCGGTTTCCTCGTTAACAAAATTTCTGGTGTCTGTGTTATTTCAATTTCCGCTTTATATTGTTTTATCTTTATAATTGAAATAATACAGGTTGTGCGTTAGATCAATCAATTGGAATTCTCACCTAACAGTTGTTGATTGATATTGATTGATACTTGGATATTGGTCTTTGGTACCATCCAAGTTATTCCTTGTATTTGATTAGTACTCGCAGTTTCTGTTTGAGGAAATCAAATCAAGAGAGAGATACAAACTCGTTGATATACTTTTAATTGATTGAGTCTTGTTGATTCTCTTAAAAGTATATTCGAGTTTGTCCATACATATTGCTAAGCGAAATATTGGGTGGTGTTGTTAGACCCCCGCTTTTTCATACCTATTTCAACCAAACAACAGATTTTTGGTTAACAACAACACAGTATCCAGAAAACACCAAAGAACTGATAGCTTACATTCCGCAAGCCAGTTCTAAATTCTGATACAAGTCATAAAATAGCTACACCTTCAGAATTAACCATTATGTTCTCAACACCTTCTTCGCTTCCCTCCCTAAGACCAACCCTTCTCCTTCACTTTGTGACCGAAGCAAGACTGGAACGACCATTTCTTGATTTAGGCCAGGATTGTACAGATTGATCTCTTGAATCTAAAGTACTCCCGTGAAGTGCATTTTTTTAAGGTTTAGGCTCGTTTCTCATCCACACACCCAAATTTACCAAAACCAGCAGAAACAGTTTTTACCCATAAACAGTTGTGTAATTGACTATGGATACAAGATCAAGACAATACAACAACGAAGTATGTTTACTTGATAAATGGTTCGGACTTAACCAAACACAATAGGATTATTATCAAGTAAATAGGAATTAACGTTTGTGTATTTTACTTCTAATTATTGAAAATGCGGGGGTCTAACTACCACACCGAACAATTCGTTTGGCAATCTGAGAGGACTTACTCCAATACACTTTCTAGCGAATCAACTAGACAATCATACTCAATCTAGAACAAAGTATATCAAAGAGTTTAATATCTCTAACTCTTGATTCAATCCGCAATCAGCAAATAGAAATCTGCGACTCTGATTGAATAAGAGGAGTAACATGAACGGTACCAAAGACCAATGTTCAAGTGTCAATAAATGTCAATCAACAACCCAAGGTTGGATATCTAATTGATTGATCTTAACGCACAACCTATGATATTTCAATTATATAACAAAATATAATGCGGAAAAGAAATAACACAAACACCAGAATTTTGTTAACGAGGAAACTGCAAATGCAGAAAAACCCCAGGACCTAGTCCAGATTGAACACCACACTGTATTAAGCCGCTACAAACACTAGCCTACTACCAATTAACTTCGGACTGGACTATAGTTGAACCCTAATCAATCTCACACTTATTCAAGGTACAGTTACGCTCCTTACGTCTTTGATCCCAACATGATACTACGCACTTGATTACCTTAGATAATCTCACCCACAATTAATAGTTTATATGACCCAAAGTCGAAGACTTGATAGACAAATATATCTCACACAAAAAAGTCTATAGGATTGAATAAGTCTGTCTCCCACAGAAATACCCAAGAGTTTTTGTTCCGTCTTCTGATAAATCAAGGTGAACAGGAACCAATTGATAAACCGGACTTATATTCCCGAAGAACAACCTAGTATTATCAATCACCTCACAATAAACTTAATCGACTAGGGAAACAAGTTATTGTGGAATCACAAACGATGAGACGAAGTTTGTTTGTGATTACTTTCTATCTTGCCTATCGATATATAAAATCACGAGCCAATTATATCAATTGCACTCAATACGATAGAACCAACAAGATCAGATCACTCAAATACAAAGATAATAGTTGGGTCTGGCTTCACAATCCCAATGAAGTATTCAAGTCGTTAACCTACAGGGTCTCGAGAAGAAACCTAAGGTCAAAGGAGAATCGACTCTAGTTATGCAACTAGTAACACACAGGAGGTGCGGGGATTAGGGTTCCCAGTTGCTAGAGTTCTCCTTTATATAGTTTTCAAATCAGGGTTTGCAATCCAAGTTACCTTGGCAACAAAGCATTCAATATTCACTGTTAGATGAAATACCTGATTCAACCAAGCTAATATCTTTCAACCGTTGGATCGAACTTAGCTTGTTACACACAAATGAAATGTACCCTCATTTAGGTTTATGTAACCGTACCCAAACGTGTACACCAGGTTGGTTCATAAATAGTTAACCGAGGTTAGCCATATGATTACTCTCATATCAACCTTATTCATCTTAAACATAACTAGTTCAAATGACTCAAATGAAACTAGTTAAAGAATTGTTTAATTGTTTAGAAAACACAATTGAAACCAAATCGGTTTGATTCAACTTGAATCAACCATGGACATTATAGACACGGTTTGAAAGATTGCATTCCTTATCATTTAAATGTTTAAGTCCATGAACTAACCGATTTGACAAAGTAACCAGCTTAACTTAAGCAACCAGTTTTGAGTTTGTAAAGTTTCCAAACTCAGCAGAATTTTTCGGTTCGAAAACTTCCGCCAGTATGCGTGTGGGTATGCATACTTAAGGTGACTAGTTAAGAGTTTGTCAAAAACCAAACTCGGCAGAAATTCTCGGTTCAAGAACTTCCGCCAGTATGCATACGGGTACGCATACTTAACCTGTCTCCTTCACCAATTTTGTATACACACATGTTGATGGTGGTTTTTAGTTCAGGGTTAAAATTGTAAACCTTGCATTTAATGTGTCGTCACTCTGCAAAGAAACAGAGCCATATAAAAGTGATGAGTGGTTCAACCTCTTCACTGGCACATTCATTGAGCAACTCACTATATATATGAAATTTATCCAGAATGGTGCATGTAGCAACAATCCCAGATATTCTGTAAATTTCAGCGCCATGCCAGTATTATTCAATTAATATAAGTTTCTTTGGATACTTTCTGTGCTATGTTCCCCGGTTGAACCCTTAATGTTGATATGGCATGACAATTTGTGTTCACTCGCAGCAGAGTAGCACGAATTTCCAAGTATCAAGGATAAGGTCCTTACATAAAGTATTCAATCGGAAAGCATATCTCTTTCTGGCAATGAACTTAAAGAACTCTGTGTCAACACATAGAATTCAATCAATTTTGGCATGATTCACAAGATTCATATATTACCCTGACTAATTTGCAAAAATTAGGGTTTTGCGCCTTGCGCAGTATATTAGACCTTGCCTGTCAAAATTAAACCTAGGAGAGCTAGGTAACTAATCTGCCATGGATTAGTAGGTGCAAAAATTAAACCTAGGCGAGCTAGGTAACTAATCTGCCATGGATTAGTAGGTGCAAAGTCCTACCCAAAATCAGAAAATAAGGAGCTGCGGAAAAGGAGCGGCAACAAAGGAAGGAGCGCCCTGCATGTCATATTTCCCATCGACCAATCAGGTCGCTTTAAACTTGCCACACGCACACCAGAAGTGTGGCCACGCCCACGTTTGGTCGGCCCCCTTTTAATTGACCAATCAGGTTGCTCCAAACTTGCCACAGTATTAAAAAAGGGCAAATTGCGCCAGATGGTCATAACGCCAATTGGCTCTCCAAAAACCGCACCAACATGCCAAACGTGCCATGTTTTTCCAACATGCCAATGGAATGCCAAACATTCCATGCCAAGCCGAAGCACTAAACGTGCACGCCAAGGTGCCACTTTGCCGCAGCAGCATGCCGAACATGCTAAAGGTGCCACTTTGCCGCAGCAGCATGACAAACGTGCCAACATGCCATAAATAGCGCGCCTACGTGCTAACCCACCTTCTGTTAGTGGCCAACGCCACATACTTAAATTAGGGTTTTCTAGTCAGAAGCGCGACTTTTCTTTAGGCTACGTTAACCAAAACCCTAATTTCCAGTCGTGGCACAAAATATGCCACTTCGGGCCCACAACGTGCTACGAGCCATGCGGGGCCCAAGAATCCCTAGAAAAGGCGCCATATCATAGCCACTCGTGGAAATCCTTGGTCTTGTGGTCGTTTCCACATGATGGCCTGGCTATGGTTTCTGTGGCGTAACTCTGGCACCGTTTGCACAAAACATCGTTGTGCCACAGTCACATGCCACATGTCGCATGCACTAATTAGGGTTTCGGCATGCCAAACCCTAATTTAGGCAAAGTTGCTACACCAACCAAAGTCAAGTGATTCTCCTAAGGCCTTAAGTTTAATATAGAAACAGGGCCAATGTTGTCGGAGCCATATTTGGGTCTAACACCAATATGCTAAAATAGTTGACACGGCTATACCACTGGCATGCCACTATGTCGCGGCTACACCAGGCGTCATTATACCACTGGCATGCCGCTATGCCAGGCGCCACTATGCCACTGGCATACCTTAAATACGCAATCATACCATGCCAAATAGCGTCGCTTTGCTATGCCAATGGAAGTGGCCATAATCAACGGTTACCCTTTCTCATAAGCCACAATCTCAGCCGTCCGAATTTGCTACAAAATTGACAGGCCTATGGCAAGTATCAGGCGACCAGCCAAGACAAGGCTAAATAGCATCACATGTTATTTTCTTGCGGTAAGTCTCTTGACTTTGACTTGCCACACGTAGCAAACTGCTACACGTTTTCCACGAAAACACTCGAGACATCAAACATGTCACGAACTGGGGGATGCTTATCAGGGTATTGATCTGGCGGTTTACAGCTGATGGATCGGTAGACCGACTTTGTTTTACTGCAAGTGCACGGTGTCAAAAATAGCACAGAATAGCAAGCAAGGTTCGTTCCCTCAAGGAGTGGGAAAACTACTACTAATTAATATCAAGACCGAACTAACCAAAATTCAATATGTCAGAGATGTTGTATTAAGAAAATAAGATGTCAAGTAAAATAAAGCAAATTTATAATAATATGTAAACAAGTACTCATCATCATTTAACTTCGAACCCCCAAAACTCATACCTAATTCGCTATCAAGACCACTAGCAAATCGAGAACCCCATACATCAACATCAAATTGATTGAGAAGAGATGCCTTGAGCATCACCAGTTCACAATCGAACTCATTCTGCAGGCGCTAAGTCAAGTCAATTGAATCACCGCTCATGCCTTTGCACTCCGAAAATCCCCAAATGTCTTTAGCTACAGTTCATGTATTTTTTCCTCAAATCCCCTTCTTTGAAATTGATTAGCTCCACCAAAATTAGGTCAACAACCCATTTCCATTTCAGAACCTCACAGATCTGTCTTGCTGCTGCTTTGCTTCTCGGGTGAGAAATGAATGTTTCATTTTTTGACAAAGACGAGAAGATGATGATAAGAAAATGTGGTGCATAAGCAGCCACGCCTTCTGTTCTTCTTAGACCCACTCGTGCGGCTCACATGCTTGGTATAGTGACATTTCTTCCTTCTACTGAACTACAGCCGTGGCAGTCAAATGATGCAGCTAAGCAAGTGGTTCGAGCCATGAGCAGCATGGGCATACAAGGCAGATCACCATAGGCCTTATCTCTTTTGGAGCCCTGGGCTTTGTTTTCGGAAACGCCATTCAGATCCTTGTTTATCCAATTATTCTCCGGGTGAACAGATTTCAATTGTAATTCCTGTAATTGACTTAAAACAATATTATTAGATAAATATCGAGACCTAGCTAGTATAAATGCGGGTATAAAAGTGTCGCACTTGCGTGCTTATCAGATTCCCCCACACTTATATTTTGCTAGTCCAGAGCAAAACAAAACAAAAATCCGCTCTACAGCTGGATAATATAGGAGATAGGGGTATCTGCTCAACAGCTGGATAAAATAGGAGATGGGGAGATGTCTGCTAAACAGCAAGACAAACCACTAAACAGTGGTTGAGAAGTGTCTGCTAAACAGCAAGACGAAACCACTAAACAGTGGCTTAAAGAAGTCTGCTAAACAGCGAGACTGATAATCAGAATGACCAGCTCAACAGCTGGTCATGTTGTACAAAAGAAAATTTTTTAAGACCCGCTCAACAGCTGGTCATGTTGCGCAAAAAGTGAATTTTTAAGACCCGCTCAACAGCTGGTCTTGTCTTCACAAAACTGATCCCTTTTTTCTTTATAAATATACTTTTTTTTTGAAGAAAATTCATAACGAAATTAAATTCCTACCAAAAATCTATATATACTTAAGCACTCCCCCATACTTGAACTTTACATTGTCCTCAATGTAATTGAGTCATCCAACGTAGTCTCAAACAAAGTGAAGATTGATGCATAACAGCAACCTGCCAGCATATATGTAAAGCCTGAAAAGTTGGGGATCAACCCAACACACGAAGTCCACTAAAAAGAGGATCATACAACAATAAGGATTAAATCCCACAGTAATAAACAAATTGATATCAACCCTGCAATTAAAAGGACTATAATTCCAACCTGCCCATCTGGTCATGTGAAACAACTCAGATATAAGCATAACATGCAAATGATGTTTAGACATGTCAACACTTGTCTTATACCCTAAATTTGCCCCTAAGCATGTTGAAATAACTCCACTGGACACATTACTTTCACTAGAGATCAGTAGCGGCAATGTACTAAAATTTTCAGCAAGCATGAGATAATCGGAGTTGGCATCAAGATCTAGACAAACAAACTTCTGTTCCATTTTGTCATTGTGAATTACCTGACCAGTATCCATATACTCAATCCTCATACAAGCATTCTGAGAACTACTAGATGGATCAATGAAATTTCAGATTTACCTTTCTCGGTTTCATTCGTTTCCTTTGGTGTTGAAGGAGTTACCTGTTTAATGGCAGGCGGGTTCCTAACTTACTCGTTCTCCTCAGGATCACTAACATGGTTATCAACGATCCGTCCACTTCTTAGAGTAGAGTAGTCCTGGACATGATGAGTCGGCTTAGCACCAGATGTGCTTACCTCAAAGGACCCTTGGAGTTGGGCTGGATTTGACGCGAAATCTGATCCTTCTCCCGCTCATTCAGTTGGCTAGCAAGCTGGTCTAGTTGATGCTCTAAGTTCGCCATAGATCTTTGAGTATTCTGCACAAACAAGCTCATGCTTTCTTCCAAACTAGGAATACTTTGGTTAGAAAAACGCTAGAAATAGAAGATGGATGTGTAATAAAATCAACAGGCTTAATTTTAGCCTTTCTTTCTAACGACTCAAGTCTTCGTGTCAAACCAGCGAACTTGGCCTCGAAGTCATTGTCAACTCTGTGAACCCCATTGCTACTAGTTACTGATCTTATGGTTTCTGTAGCCTCCCACTCTTGGGCTTTTTCAGCTACTTCATGCAAAAATTTATAACCTTCTTCAGCACTTTTATCGGAAAAATTACCACCACAAAGTGATTCTACCATAGTCAATGTTTTGTAATCTAATCCCTCATAAAGGATCAACGTGAGCCTAGGAGTGTCAAACCCATGGTGTGGACATTGTAACAAGAGATCATGGAACCTCTCTAAATAATCATAAAGAGATTCTCCTTCTTGTTGCGAAAAACTATACAGTTTTTGACGAATGGCAGTAGTTTTATGCCTAGGAAAGAATTTATACAAGAATATATTAGTCATGTCATTCCAGGTACTAATTGATGAAGGAGCTAACGCATTTAGCCAAGATTTAGCCTTATCCTTTAACGAAAAATGGAACAACCTAAGCTTAAGATACTCATCAGCTAAGTCCTTGAATTATATTGTTCCACAGAATTCTTCAAATATCTAATGTGGTAGTAAGGATTTTCATTCTCCTCGCCATAAAATTTAGGAAGTGCTTGAATGGTTCTTGCTCTAATCTCATAGGTTGTTGTGGTGGTAAGCAAAACAATACAAGAAAGTTGAGAGACTCTAGTTGGATACATATAGTCTCTCAAATTTTTAATCGGAGGGTTCGTACCCTCACCATTCGTTCCCGTCATGTATAAAGAGTTAACTCTAACAAGACGATTTAAACAATTCTCTACCCAACCACTAGGTAGATCTTGTGAAATCTAACAAAATGCAGAATTCAGTTCAAACTCACCTTGCAAAAGCTCAGCGAAATACTTACTTTTCTGCCTATTTTCGAGAGATTCCAGTTGCGCTCTTCAAGCTAAAGTACCTAAAGATAATCAAACAAGCTACGTAAAAAAAAAATGAAAAATAAAAACAAACTATGTACAAAATAATATAAAAATAAGCAATATACAAAAAGAATCAATTAGAGAGTATTATGCAACCACTCCCCGGCAGCGGCGCCAAAAACTTGATGGATCGGTAGACCGACTTTGTTTTACCGCAAGTGCACGGTGTCAAAAACAGCACACAATAGCAAGCACGGTTCGTTCCCTCAAGGAGTGCGAAAACTACTACTAATTAATATCAAGACCGAACTAACCAAAATTCAATATTTCAGAGATGTTGTATTAAGAAAATAAGATGTCAAGTAAAATAAAGCAAATTTATAATGATATGTAATCAAGGATGTAGAAATATTAGGGTTATGGAATCCGTTGTAGGCTAAAATTTCACTTATGTCTCTCACAAAGGTCTCATTTAACTCATGAACAATAGCAAACCTAGCTATCGAAACACGGAAGATATTTCAATTAAGAACAGTAGATAAGGATTATCAAGAGGATACGTTTGTTCTCAACCTAGAAGGTAGAAATCCTAAGCACTAATCATAAATCATTTATCACCAATGTTCTATATGGATGTTGTTCAAGAATCCAACTATGAAATATACATGGCATAAAACATGAAAAACTCATTAAAAAAACAACCCAATCTTGAGAAACACAAACATGACGTTAATCTTTTATTTTTAAAACCATTGTTTGAGAACACAAGTAAATTCAACCTACAAGTTCATCTTTCACCCTAATGAGGAGTTTAGCTAGACATGGTTTTCTTAAAAGCCATCAAAAATAATATAGATAATAACAAGTAAAGCATATGAATTGCAGAAAGCAAAATAGCAAAACCTAGTTTCTTCCCTGATAACGGCGTCCCTTTTCTTCTCCTCATTCCTCCTTAAATAGCACTCTAGTTCTTCTCTTGTATTAGTGACAGCGACCACCAAAGCCCAGTCCAATCACAGCCTCCACTTTCTTAATTCAGGCCCTTTCAAAGTCAGGCAATAGCATCCAACTCCGGCCACAGTCTGCACCTCCTTGTTCACATCCATGACCATGGCAGCAGCACCTTCCTTTCTTGTTCACCGCCAAGACCTATACCACCAACAACCAGCTCAGTCCATGCCCATGTCAACAGTTCCGTCAATCAAGCCTATATCTGGTACTAACCCATCACTTCCACCACTGAATGCACATCTCAACATAAATGTCAGCCATACACAGCACCTTAATCTTGCCTTCTTAATCAAACTCCAACCACACAAACTGAACCCCATCTGTAATAGTTGTACCAGTGCAAATATTAGTAGCACCATCTCAGCAACCACCCCATTGACACTGCATTTATTCAGACCGAGAACTTTCGATTAACTCCAACTTGAGACTGCATACAGACCCTCAAATTCGTTGATGTTGTTGACCCCTTTCTGCAGTGAATTTTAGTCTTGAAAATTCATCTTCATTTACATTTCAGAATACCCAAAAAATCACCATTAGCCAATACCAAATTAGGTCAAAATCCATCTCCATTCTTTGATTGAAGCTTACACGTTTACCTCCTTGTACGAATTGAAACAAAACTGCAAGTAATCAACCACCGAGAAACCCCCAGCTTCCATTCCATTAACATCAAACCTATTCAGCCAACTTCATCGCCTGCTGAAACGTTGTTGCTGTTAATCTCTTCTTGTTCGGACCAAAATTCACAGTAAGGACCCTTCAATACTTTAAACCACAGATCCACTAAACAAGTACTCATCATCATTTAACTTCGAACCCCCAAAACTCAGACCTAATTCGCTATCAAGACCACTAGCAAATCGAGAACCCCATACATCAACATCAAATTGATTGAGAAGAGATTCTTTGAGCATCACCAGTTCACAATCAAACTCATTCTGCAGGCGCTAAGTCAAGTCAATTGAATCACCGCTCATGCCTTTGTACTCCGAAAATCCCCAAATTTCTGTATCTACAATTCCCGTATTCTTGCCTCAAATCCCCTTCTTTGAAATTGATTAGCTCCACCAAAATTAGGTCAACAACCCATTTCCATTTCAGAACCTCAAAGATCTGTCTTGCTGCTGCTTTGCTTCTCGGGTGAGAAATGAATGTTTCATTTTTTGACAAAGACGAGAAGATTATGATAAGAAAATGTGGTGCATAAGCAGCCACGCCTTCTTTTCTTCTTAGACCCACTCGTGCGGCTCACATGCTTGGTATAGTGACATTTCTTCCTTCTACTGAACTACAGCCGTGGCAGTCAAATGATGCAGCCAAGAAAGTGGTTCGAGCCATGAGCATCATGGGCATACAAGGCAGATCACCATAGGCCTTATCTCTTTTGGAGCCCTGGGCTTTGTTTTCGGAAACGCCATTCGGATCCTTGTTTATCCAATTATTCTCCGGGTGAACAGATTTCAATTGTAATTCATGTAATTGACTTAAAACAATATTATTAGATAAATATCGAGACCTAGCTAATATAAATACGGGTATAAAAGTGTCGCACTTGCGTGCTTATCAACAGCGTGCGGCGTGCAACACGCCCGTTATAAGAAAGTGTCAGAAAGCAGGGCAGTTAGTGGCGGTAAGAAGTAGTTAGTGTATAACTAACCATTTTCCGCCATGATGGGAACGTGGTCTCTGGCATTTACACATGATCCCACTTCTCCATTTACTCAATCACTCCCACTTTCTACGAGATCAGGATACGTTCAATATGACTTGTATAAATAGGTTTTACCTATTTCGACCAAAAACAACAGTTTTAACAACAACACAGTATCCAGAAAACACCAAAGAAATGATAGCTTTCATTCCACAAGACAGTTCCACATTCTGATACAAGTAATAAAATAGCCACACCTTCATAATTAACCATTCTGGTCTCAGCACCTTCTTCACTTCCCTCCCTAAGACCAAGCCGTCTTCTTCACTTTGTGACCGAAGCAAGCCTGGAACGGCTATTTCTTGGTTTAGGCCAGGATTGTACAGATTGATCTCTCGAATCTAAAGTACTCCCGTGCAGTGCATTTGTTTAAGGTTTAGGCTCGTTTCTCATCCACACACCCAAATTGACCAAAACCAGCAGAAACAGTTTTTACCCACAAACAACACGTATCCATACTCTTGGCTTCCGGTTTATGGATTTATACACTAATGAGAGAACACACTATATTTGCTTATATCCAAAGATGGTTACATCATCAAATCTTTATTTCAATCATTGAAACATTCTTCTATAATGACAATAGTCGTTTTCACACACTATTAGCATCAAAGCAATTTTCAAGATATTGAAATAATCATTATCGAAACATTCGAAGCTTACATCAAATGATTGTATCACACAAACCATGTAAGATGTTACTCGGAAATTTTCTCATGATATAAGATGAACTTGGTCGAAGCGAAAGCTTACCAACACATATTTCGAGAAATATGTAAGCGAGATATACTCAGCTCGAAATCTCAAATGTGTATAGAGAAAATTATATCATAACACGACTTATGTCTCAATATAGGAGATAGTATAAATAGACTTTCCAAGTGATAGATAAGTTCAAGTCTCCACATACCTTTTGTCGAAGAAGTTCCACAAGCTCCCCTTAGTAGTTCTTCGTCTTCAAGATATGAACGTCGAGAGATCTAATCTCAACTACACTATCTATGTCCTAGTCCGAGACATCTATAAATAGGCTAGAAACAAAGATTTGTAGTTTTGATCACTAACATTGACAAACATGCTTGAGATAGCAACGCATGCGAATTAGACCGAGCAATGCTCTAACAATTATAATAAAAAACAATTATAATTGCGAAAATAGAAAAGAAAAAGACACAACAAGATTTTGTTAACGAGGAAACCGCAAATGCAGAAAAACCCCGGGACCTTGTCCAGAATTGAATACTCTCAGGATTAAGCCGCTATAAAAAATAAAACCAACTTCGTATAGTTGAGAGCAAGAAAGTAAACCTATAGTTCACCTAGTTCCGTCTGTATTCCCACGCCTCCAACTTGTAATAAGTCACGTACTTGGAACAATTCCTTTGGTTCGTATTTCAAACAGTAAAGGAACAACAATTCTGTTTGGTAACAAATCTTTTCAACCAAGTGATATGAGTTCGACAAAAGGCTCTTCCGTTTATCCCAATAAACTCATTTTTCAGGTCCTTAGATCTATCTAATAACAACTACCAAATTAATTGTCAATATTTTGCAATCAATACTTTGAATCACAAAGAATTGTATTGATGCCGATCTACTCAACTAATCAATCCAATCTACCACAAGGATAAACCGATTATAGTTGGATCCTCTTTAACCGAAACAAGTATTGTGCACACCAAAGATTATGAACCCAAATCATAAATCTTCAAAGTCTTCTTTGTCTTCAAATCTTCTTAGATCTTCAATAAGCACCTGCACACAATCAACTTGAATCTCTTGTGATCAATCACACATAAAACGGAGTATGTTAACAATGGATCATCACAAAACGTCTTTAGATCTATAAACAGTCTAAAGATCCCCGTCGAAACTTCGATCTAGTTTGAGTGAATCTTATATCAAAAGAGAAGATTCTCAAGCATAAACAAACTAGATGCAATCAAAGTTCAACAACCGTTAGTCAATCAAATCAATCGTAAACTAATAATAAACCATAATTATATAGTTTCCCACCAACGGTACTAATAGAGCTTCTCAATCCCAAAGAAGTATTTAAACCTAGCGGTCGTAAGAGATTTCGCCTAATTAGGTTACTTTCCTCTCCGAATAGGAGGCTACACCAGTAACAACACAACTAGGTAGTTTTGCTGGCTCTAAGGATTAGTTTGCTCGAAATGCAAACTTTGTTATTTATAGACCCAGGAAGTTTGGACACCAAGGAATTTCCAAAACCGAAAATATTCTCAAGATATGCAATATATTCCAAATTCGGTTTCCATGATTCCTGGAAATGCTTTGTCCAAATATTGACCGAAAATCTCCAACTAGTAAATGCACATTACTAATTTTCATTTTCCAAAAATAAAATTAAAAACCTTAATTAAAAGATTCTCAATTTATTTTTCGATCCGGGATTCTCCTTTAGATATTAAGGAATGTTAGAGCATAGCTCGGTCAACCTCGCATGCGTTGCTATCTCAAGCATGTTTGTCAATGTTAGTGATCAAAACTATAAGTCTTGATTTCTAGCCTACATAGCTAAGTCTCGGACTAGGATAGAAAAGTGTAATTGAGCTCAAGGACTTTATGGAAATTCATCATACAACGACGAAGATCTATACAAGGAACCGTGGAACTTCATCAACAAAAAGGTATGTGGAGACTTGAACTTATCTATCACTCAAAAGTCTATCTCTTCTATCTCCTACTTCTTATGATACAAGAGTCGTATGCTATATAGACTAGATCATAAACATTTGACATTTCGAGCTGAGCATTCATTGCTTATCTTTTATCTCGAAATCTTGTGTTGGTAAAGCGTTTCGCTTTGATCAAGTTTATCTTCACCTAGTGACGAAAGTCATGAAAAGTTTCAATCACTTTGAGAATTGCTCTGACGTGAATCGGTCTGTGAATAATGGCTATATAACGTCCTCTGAGAATGTCTCAATGATTGAAATGAGAGTTTAGTTTACATAACCATGTATTCCTTGAACCGAAGTTTTCTAACTTTGTTGATCAAGAGAAATCGGGAGGATTGTGGAATTGGCTTACCAAGTCCTCGAACCTAGTTCTCAGACTCAGTCTGCGAACTGTCGGAAGTTCTCGATCGAGAATTTCTGTTGGGATTTTCCAAATACTCGATTGTGTACTCAGTCCGCGAACTGGCGGAAATTCTCTTTCCGAGAATTTATGTTGAGTTTGGAAAACTCAACCGATTAACTTAAGTCCGCGAACTTGTTTGTGAACTTAAGTGGTTATTATCTAAAGATGTGCTCCGAACATGAAACGTTAAATTACTAAGGAATGCTTTATGCGTGGCTATAATGTTCATGAGCCGATTCAATAGAATCAAATCATCTTTGCTTCAATTGTGTCTTGTGTAGTTACATAAGATCTCATAGCAATTGAAAAACTCTGTAACTAGTTCATTTGAGTCAATTGAACTAGTTATGGTGAAGAAGAACAAGGTTAATATGAAATGCTCATATGGTTAACCTTTTGGGTTACTATGTTGAACCAACATACACGTACACGTTTGGGCATGGTTTTCACGAACCCAGTAAACGTCTACCCAAGTGTGTGTGACAAGCTAAGTTTTCGATCTAACGGTTGAGAAATATTAGCTTGAATCTAAATCAGGTTTTCATCTAACGGTGAGTAAGGATTGCTTTGTAACTAAGGCAAAACCCTGATTTGAAGGCTATATAAAGAAGACATCTAGCATTGTGAAAAACTAATCCCCACACGTATGTGTGCTACTAGTGCGCCCGCTAGAGTCGATCTCCATTAACTTTTGATTTTCTTCTTTAAAATCAGATTAACGACTTAAAGACTTCATTGGGATTGTGAAGCCAGACCGATACTACTTTATCGTAGTTGTGCGATCTGATCTTGCATCTTCTATCGTACGAGTACAATCGATTGATTGGCTTGAGATCGTGAGAGTTCTCCGATAGGCAAGATAAAGAAGTCACAAACATCTTCGTCTCACTGTTTGTGATTCCTAGACAATCCGCTTGTGTAGTCAGGAAGGATTGTAGAGAGGTGATTGATTAATCTAGGTTGTTCTTCGGAAATATAAGACCGGATTATCAATTGGTTCATGTTACCTTGATTTTATATCTAAAGACGGAACAAAACCTAGGGTTTATCTGTGGGAGACAGATTTATCCTTTTATAGACTTTTTTGTGTGAGACGGATCTGTTTATTATCAAGTCTGTGATTTTGGGTTACAACAATTCTTGGTTGTGGGTGAGATCAGCTAAGGTAATCAAGTGTGCAGTATCCTACTGGGATCAGAGGCGTAGGAGTACAACTGTACCTTGTATCAGTGGTAGATTGATAGGGTTCAAGTATAGTCCAGTCCGAAGTTAGTTTGCAGTAGGCTAGTATCTGTAGCGGCTTAATACACAGTGTATTCAATCTGGACTAGGTCACGGGGTTTTTCTGCATTTGCGGTTTCCTCGTTAACAAAATTTCTGGTGTCTGTGTTATTTCTTTTCCGCATTATATTTTATATAATTGAAATAATACAGGTTGTGCGTTCGTGATCATCAACTTCTCTAATCCAACCTTTGGTTGTTAATTGTAGTTGATTGATCCTTGGACATTGGTCTTTGGTACCGTCCAAGTTATCTCTCTTTGATAAAGACTCGCAGATTTCTATTTGCTTGAGTAAAGATCAAATCGAGAGATTGAGATAATAACTCCTTGAGATACTTTCTATATAGATTGAGTCTGAATGTCTAATTGATTCTCTAGCAAAGTGTTTCGGAGTTAGTCCATACAGATTGCTAATTGAAATATTGGGTGGTGTTGTTAGACCCCCGCTTTTGCAATTGGTATCAGAGCAGGCAAACACGTTTAAGACCTCATCAGTCTGTGTTTGTAGCGATATGACTCTATGGATTATAAAGTCTCAATTAACGCTTCACCAGGTTTGAAAAACAACTGCAAGAAAAGGTCTGACAAACTGATATCTCTTCAAAAAGGGTTGGATGAACAAATCCAGATCAACTATGGTCTTGTTGCTGAAATTGCGATTCTTAAGGATTTGATATCCGGAAATACTTCCCTTGAAAGGTTGAAAAATCTAAGTTTTTCCTTTCTCATGAAAAGTCATAACTCAGATAGTAATCAACGGCAGGATGTTGAGAAAACTGATATGACAAGGAACCAGTCAGACAATCTTCAAAGCATAGGCTCATGTTGTGGTCCATCCGATCATATACAAAAAGTTTGTATGTCCTTTCAAAAGAGTCTTAATGTTGCAAGTAATCTTGTAAGAAAGCTAAACAACTGTATGACTCTCTAAAGTTCATACAACTCTACCAGGAAACTCTAAATCGAGAAGTACTAGTAGTATGGGTGCCTTTGCTTTAATATCTACATCTCCTTTTCAATGGTTTCTTGATAGTGGATGTAGTCGGCATATGACAGGAGATCTACTTGGTTTGTATCATCGGTTGACTACGAAGGAGGTCCTGTAACGTTCGGAGATGGAAGTTGTTGCTACATTAGCAAAAAGGGAACGATCAAGCTACCTGGTGTTCCAGAAATCCATGATGTGGTATACGCTAAAGGTATGACTGCTAATCTTTTTTTTATTGGTCAAATTTGCGACAAGGGCCATCGAGTTTTCTTCAATGCGAATGGATGTGACATTGTTGACAAATCCGGGAAGGTAATCTTTCAAGGAACTCGTGGTAAAAACAACTCTTATCTTCTTGATACTCAGTATAGCAACCGCTGCAATTTGACTAAGGTGGAATCTACACATCTTTGGCATGAGCGTTTTGGTCATATCAATTATCGCCTTATAACTAAGATCATTAACAAAGAACTTGTTAGAGGCATTCCCAAAATCAATGCAAAGATTGAAGGTGTATGTGGTGCCTGTCAAAATGGTAAGCAAACGAAAGTTCACCACAAATCATCACGACATATTCTCACTAAAGCTCCACTTGATTTAATTCATATGGATCTCTTCGGACCAATTCAACAACCCATTGTTGTCGGTAAAAAGTATGTTTTAGTTATGATAGATGATTACACCAGATTCACTTGGGTTGCATTCCTATCTAATAAGAATGAAACTATAAGTGAATTCAAGATTATTGTTAAAAGGATCCAGAATGAACAAGGTCGCAAACTAAAGAAAATTAGGAGCGATCGTGGCACTGAATTCAAAGACACCAAGGTATTCGAATTTTGTGCCGAACTGGGGATCATTCAACAATACTCACCACCAATTACTCCTCAAGCTAATGGAGTTGCTGAAAGAAAGAATAGGAACATTCAGTAAATGGCCAGGGTAATGCTCCACAACAAAAACTTACCTTTAAGATTTTGGGGAGAAGTTGTCTTTACAGCATGCTACTTGATCAACCGTGTGTATTTACGGTCTAAAACCCTTAAAACTCCTTATGAGTTATGGTATGGAAGAAAATCCAATCTACACTATCTCAGGGTTTTTGTAAGTAAGTGTTATATTCTGAAAGATCGAGAACAGAAAGGAAAATTCGACACCAAAAGTGACAAAGGAATCTTTCTTGGCTACGCTTCTGATAGTCGTGGTTTTCGATTTTTTAATCTCAGAACACAAGTCATGATGGAATTTGCAAATGTTATCATCGATGACATTAGTAACTTTCGTCAAGATAATCCTCATGTTTAATTTCCTCCAACAGAGACAATTGAGAAAGTCAAAGAAATTCCAGAATCAGTTGAAGATATCCCAACTGTTACTGATCCTGATATTTCTAGTGACGAGGAGAAGAGCACTGATCAAGCCATTCCTGATGAACAAGTACGTGTTCCTCCAAGACATCTTTGGGTTCAAAGGAATCATCACCCCAACAGCATTATTGGGGGAAGGGATTCTACAGCCAAAACAAGAGGTCAACTTCAAAATATATGCAATTTTGGTTGTTATCTTTCGCAGGTGGAACCAAGGAATATTGATGAAGCTCTGAAAGATCCCTTTTGGGTGAATGCAATGCATGAAGAGTTAAATCAATTTGAAAGACAAGATGTCTGGGAACGTATACCCTGTCCTCCAAATGTCAATATTGTTGGTATCAAATGGATATTCAAGAACAAGTCTGATGAGTATGGCACAATTGTCATAAATAAAGCTAGACTTGTCGCTCAAGGATATTCACAGATTGAAGGAATCTATTTTGACGAAACCTTTGCTCCTGTGGCACGTCTTGATTCCATTATAATTTTATTGGCCCATGCATGCTTTCTCAAGATTAAGTTGTTTCAGATGGACATAAAATTAGCGTTCCTGAATAGAATTTTAAAAGAAAAAGTCTATGTTGCTCAACCTAAAGGGTTCGAAAACCCTGATTTCCCTGATCATGTGATGAAGCTCAAAAAGGCGTTATATGGATTGAAACAAGCACCAAGAGCCTGGTTTTATAAACTCACTACCTCTCTTATTAGAAAAGGATTTCCAAGAGGAGGAGCTGATAAAACATTGTTTACCAAATGGAGTGAGAAAGATGTTGTCATTGCTCAAATCTATGTAGATGATATCATTTATGGATCAACCTCTGAAAAATTTGCAAAAGACTTTCAAGTCTCCCTTGCTAAAGAATTCGAAATGAGAAATATTGGTGAGTTAAAAAATTTCTTAGGATTACAAATTCAACAACATAAGGAGGGTATTTACTTATCCCAAGAGAAGTACGCACATAATCTTGTGTCAAGATTTGGTCTGGATAAGTCATCTCCTAAACTGACTCCTATGCCTACTACTGGTAAATTGCACAGGGATGAGAAAGGAGCAAAAGTGGATCAAAAATTATATCGATCCATCATAGGTAGCCTTTTGTATCTAACTGCTACTAGACCTGATATTGCTTTCAGTGTTGGTTGTTGTGCCAGTTTTCAGGCGGATCCAAAAGAATCTCATCTTGCAGTTGCAAAGAGAATCATACGATATATAAATCACACTGCTGGGTATGGTCTCTCGTATACTTTTGATACTAATGCTGATCTTTCTGCTTATTCTGATGTTGATTGGGAAGGTTGTGTAGAAGACAGAAAAAGTACATCAGGGGGCTTCTACTATGTAGGTCTAAATCTTGTAGCATGGCATAGCAAGAAGAAAAATTATCAATCCATGTCTACATGTGAAGCAGAATATATTGTTGTCGGATCATGTTGTACTCAACTCCTATGGATGAAACAGATGCTTGCTGATTATGGAATTGATACTGGGATAATGAAAATCTTTTGTGATAACTCCAGTGCGATTTGAATTAATGAGAATCATGTTGAGCACTCAAGAACAAAGCGCATCGACATAAGGTACCATTTTATTCGTGATCTTTGTAAAAATGGTATCATCAGTATGGAATTTGTGCCTTCCGAACAACAATTGGTTGATATTCTCACCAAACCCTAAGACACTGCAACCTTTCAATACTTGCAGCAGTTTATTGGTGTTGTTTTGGTTCATTAAAACGTTTCATTGACTCTTGCCCCTATGCTTATCCTTATCTTTTGGGCAATTGAGTCTGAAACCCCAGTGGATACTTTCCAGTTCAGTTTTTGTAGGATTGTTATTGTTATCTTTTTAGTATCTCTTTAGTGTTTCAAAAATCCTTCTTTTCTTTCGAAATTAAGGTCGCTCTTGTTGTTCTCTCGGGAATGACATCAAATGAGGGAGAGTTCTTTTGAACTTGTGTTTAATGGTAATATCTTGCGGGTAGTGCGGCTGTGGAATTTTATAGGGGTTATCTTGTATCTTAAAACTCCTTGATGAATGTTGTTAGCTTCGGCTATTAGATTGCATCTAAATTAAGTTGGTATGTATTTTTATTTTGGTCATGAAATGTCTCTTGTGGAAATTTCATTATGATCCCATTCTTGTACCTTTGCCAATTTTATTGACAAAAAGGGGGAGAAATATTGTAGTTCACACTACAAATACATATGGTTTTCGGATCATTGTGTAAGGGGGAGTGGCTTCCATGATCAAGATAGAGTTTTGACTAAGGAGGAGTGATACCTATCACCGTAGTATTATTGTTAAAGTCGTGATACAATTGGACTTTTATGTTATATAATAATACTATGACACTATATAATATTGATCGAGAATCTCGATTGCTCTCATTGTTATACCTACGGATCTTCAACAACGATGGTGTTAAACTTACAACCTTTGAGATCATTGAAGTACTTGGAAGGACGAAGATTTCAAAGAAAGTTGAAGATTAGACTATGGAATATGAGCCACTAAAGTTTATCTTTTTTGTATTCCATATGTATTAATAGTTTTGTCACTAAAATTGACAAAGGGGGAGATTGTTAGAGCATAGCTCGGTCAACCTCGCATGCGTTGCTATCTCAAGCATGTTTGTCAATGTTAGAGATCAAAACTATAAGTCTCGATTTCTATCCTACATAGCTAAGTCTCAGACTAGGATAGAAAAGTGTAGTTGAGCTCAAGGACTTCATGGGATTCATCATACAACGACGAAGATCTATACAAGGAACCGTGGAACTTCATCAACAAAAATTTATGTGGAGACTTGAACTTATCTATCACTCAAAAGTATATCTCTTCTATCTCCTACTTCTTATGAGACAAAAGTCGTATGCTATATACACTAGATCATACAAATTTGAAATTTCGAGATGAGCATTCATTGCTTATCTTTTATCTCGAAATCGTGTGTTGGTAAAGCGTTTCGCTTTGATCAAGTTTATCTTCACCTAGTGACGAAAGTCATGAAAAGTTTCAATCACTTTGAGAATTGCTCTGACGTGAATCGGTCTGTGAATAACGGCTATATAGCGTCCTCTGAGAATGTCTCAATGATTGAAATGAGAGTTTAGATTATATAACCATGTATTCCTTGAACCGAAGTTTTCGAACTTTGTTGATCAAGAGAAATCGGGAGGATTGTGGAATTGGCTTGCCAAGTCCGCGAACCTAGTTTGCAGACTCAGTTCGCGAACTGTCGGAAGTTCTCGACTGAGAATTTCTGTTGGGGTTTTCCAAATACTCATTTGTGTGCTTAGTCCACGAACTCAGTCCGCGAACCCAGTCCGCGAACTGGCGGAAGTTCTCTTTCCGAGAATTTCTGCTGAGTTTGGAAAACTCAACCGATTAACTTAAGTCCGCGAACTTGTTTGTGAAATTAAGAGGTTATGATCTAAAGATGCGCTCTGAACATAAAACATTAAATTACTAAGGAACGCTTTATGAAAACCGTTGCTATAATGTTCATTAGCCGATTCAATCGAATCGAATCATCTTTGCTTCAATTGTGTCTTGTGTAGTTACATAAGATCTCATAGCAATTGAAAAACTCTGTAACTAGTTCATTTGAGTCAATTGAACTAGTTATGGTGAAGAAGAACAAGGTTAATATGAAATGCTCATATGGTTAACCTTTTGGGTTACTATGTTGAACCAACATACACGCACACGTTTGGAAATGGTTTTCACGAACCCAGTAAACGTATACCCAAGTGTGTGTGAGAATCTAAGTTTTCGATCTAACGGTTGAGATATATTAGCTTGAATCTAAATCAGGTTTTCATCTAACGGTGAATAAGGATTGCTTTGTAACTAAGGAAAAACCCTGATTTGAAGGCTATATAAAGGAGACATCTAGCATTACTGCACTTCTTTACTTTGTAAGTCCTCTTTCATACTTACACTCTTGGAATCGATTTTCCACACTTCCAAACAAGGTTAGAATTGGTTCATCTGGCTTCCAAGAACTATGTGATTGATTATCCTATCAAATCACCAAACATGGGTTTCACGGTTCTACTAAAACAAGTTTCGGTTCTACCTCCATGTGGGTACTGGAATTAGTCACACTAGCTTTCTAAAATTCGGTTGACTAGGTACTAGGATCGGTTCCCACATATATATGGTATCTAACTTGTATTTGTTGCACATGTCCATAGGATCGGTTCCCAATGTCTAAAAACGTGTTGCACATGTTCATAGGATCGGTTCCCAATATATAGAAACTTGTTGCACCTCATACAAGGATCGATTCCCCTTTGTGATCGATTGCACCTCTTACTAGTATCGGTTCCCCTTTGCCTAGAGTTGGTCATACCAATAACAATAAATCGATCATACCATCTCAGGTGATTACTTAAGATCGGTTTCAAAAATAAAAGTCATACCAATACAAAAGTCAGGCCTTGTGAATAGTTTTACCAAGAACATAAACAAGTCATGAGCGGTTATACTAATCACACATATTGGTAATTCAATAGATTTGCAATGAATAAAAATACCAATAAGCCAGCGATTTCCCTTTCGATTCACAAAACAAGTTCATGAATTTACTTCCTTTAAACGAATGTAAAACATTTTTTCTTAGGATGAAATCTTTAGCTCATACCCATACATAATCATAATAGCATTCAAACGATTATGTCAATGTCTTATATACGAAGTTCAAAAGATAAGCGTTATACTTCGTATCGTATTCCTTAATACTACGTCTAGATAGAGTATAAACAATCATGCTTCGCAGTTTTGTTTTCAATATGCACGACTGGAAAGATACGTCAGGGAATGAAACAGTTCAAGCCAAATATTACCAACCTCAAGTGGAATGATGATGTTGTCGTTGTAGCTCCGTACTTCTTCACATTATTCAAGTCTTCACGTAATACTTGTAATGTCTCATATCCTAATACTTTCAAGCTAACCTACACGAAGTTGACTCTAGTATATAATCAAGTGACTCTTTAAATGAGTTTTGATTCACTAAAATATGACAACCAAACTCGACATACCAACGCTTGGTGGATTCAACCGAGCTATGCTCTAACACAAGTACTCCATGATTCTAAACGTGTTCAATTCGGCATCATAGTTGTTGAAGATCTGTAGCGATAACAATGAGAAAACAAATGCTCTCGATCATCGTTATACAGTGTCATAGTATTATTACACAGCATCAAAGTTCAATTGTATCACAACTTTGAAAACAATACTATGGTGATATGTATCACTTCCTCTTAGTCAATACTTCATATCGACATGAAAACCATTCCCCCTTGCGTAATGATCTGTAAACCATATGTATTTGTAGTATGAAACTACACATTAATTCTCCCCCTTTTTGTCAATATAAATTGGCAAAGGTACGAAAACTAGTGGGATCCTCATGAAATTTTCATAGAGATACTTCATGACCAAAAGAGAATAACATACAAACTTATTTAGATGCAATCATAAAGCCGAAGCTAAATGCATTCATCAAGGAGTTTATAAAAGATACAAGATAACCCCTATAATATTCCATAGCCGCACTCCCCATAAAGATTTGGCAATAAAGCACAAGTTCAAAAAGAACTCTCCCCCATAAAATATCATTCCCGAAAGAACGACAAAGGAGACCTTGCTTTTACAAGAAAAGAAGGATTTCTTTGGACATAACCAAATCACATAAAAACATGGATTTGAATCCAAAAATCTCAATTGAATGAACCACGAAAGAATGATCAACTCAATTGGTCATGCTCAACATAAGAGAACTTGTGGAGCAACACAGTATATGCACAAAAAATGTGGATCGGAGATCGACCGATACTGCGGAATACACAAGGATTCATTCTATTTTTCATCACTATTTGCACAATGACATACAATAGACTTAATCCTTGTAAACAAAAGTTTTATCCTTTATTTCATCAAAAGGATGATATAAAAGGCTTTAACTTTTGTTTGTCAAAAGTTCATTCTATCTTTTATCAATACTTTCATACTACATGATAGAGATAACTTTTGAACAAGTATGGGACAGTCACAGGTTCACAAACGTAAACAACATATCCCATAACAATCTACAATATATAAAATCATAAAGATTAAAATTGCAAAAGTCATCTTCCAAATAACTTAGAATTTAAATAAATAAATCTAAAACATTGAAGATGAAAACGTTGGAAATAGTTATGTGTACTCACAATAATGGCTATTCCAAACCCTAGCAATCCTTTTAAAAATACAAGAAATAAATTCTCATAAGAAGTTTCCTAGATAATGAGACCTTTAAAGAATTCTTTATCGTCCCCGAACTCCTTGTCGTCAACAGCCATAGGTACATAGGGTTCGTGAGGAAAGGAGTCAATTCCAACAAACGTTCTTGGATGATGATGTCGAACCAGGGCCTTCTGAATTTCGAGAGTTCTCATAACAAAAGCCTTTATTTTCTGATCTCCTTCCTTGTTTCCTTCAACTCTTCAAGAACACCAGAAAACTTTTGAGAGTTTGAAGGAACAATTCTTGGCTTCCTCACATTCCTTCTTTTTCTTTTCAAAGTTGGAGGTAACGGATATTTCTCTTTTTCCTTCATGATTGATGGCTTAACAATCATATTAACATCTTTTCCATCAGAAGACATGATGCTTGGAGTATCCATACGTGTATGGGTTTGTGAGAGGAAATCACAATTTAATCTCAATAAGCAGTCTTAAGATAAAAAGAGTTTCAAAGAAGGAAAAAGGAATGTAGGGTTACGGAGCCTTTAACCACACAGGTTCACGCACGCACAATTTACCACCCTAAAGAGAGTAGAATTGTCGAGAATAACCCTATTTTATTGATTAAATAGGGAAGTCCCTTCCAATATCAATTAGATATGAAAGAATTCCAAATTTCCAAACACAGCAGAGCTAAGAAAATAACAAAAAACATTTCTTTTCCTAAAGCCTGAGGTGTGCACAATCTTGTCTCTTTTGATCAGGCACATGAGACAAGATGCACCAAAGCAACACAATCAAGTTGTGTTGTGGTGAACAACAATCTGCCCACCATAACCTTTTTGAAAGGAATTCATAGAACCATGTCTATCAAATTGTTCAGACCGTACTCTTTTTCCTAGTGGTCTTGACTTATCTTTGGAAACTAACTTCTTTGAAGAGGATAAATCTTACATACCTCAGCGGTGTTTTGAACAAGTTTGAGCTTATTTGCTAGTCGATTTGCTCTTCGTTGAAGTTTATTGACATATATCATCTTGTGTTTGTACTTGAAACACTTTGAAAGTTCATGACCTTTGAGTGAACAATAAGAGCATGTCAACGGATAAGATGATTCAGACGCCCGAGATGTGCAAGCTGCTAGACACAGAGTGGACCCTGAAAAATCAGACAAAGAGTTTCCAACAGAAAGGTCAGTTTTTTCTTCCAGGTTGGTTGAGTCTTCTTCTGAAAGAATATCAAAATTGATGTATGTATTGCTACAATTATCAAAATCAATATCTTCACAAAGAAGTGCAACACTTGATTTTTCGTCTTCATTGGAATCATAGTGATCAGACATTTCATCAAGAGTTGCAGCAAGACCTTTGTTCCCAGTGTATTTTCTACGGTTCGGACACTCATTTGCGAAATGACCAAAACCTTTACACTTAAAGCACTGTGGCATATCCTCGTCACCAGCCTCGTCAGCATCCCTGTTTTTAGGAGGAATGTGATTGTGAGGATTAAATGATGATCTGGGTTTGTCTCTGGAGAACCGTTTACTTCTCTTCAATAGAAGATCTCTAAACTGTCTTGTGATCAAAGAGACTGACTTGTCAAGATCTTCATCTGATGAATCAGTCTCAGAAAGATCATCCTCAGAGACGCAAACACTTTTACTGTTGTCAAGTAATTTAGTGTTCTTTTATGCTTTAAAGGAAACATCCTTTCTGGTTTTGGATGTATGCTCATGATCAAAGATATTTAGCTTTCCAACCAACGTATTTCTGGAGAGAGCATCAAGGATATTTCCCTCAATGATGGCATGCTTCTCAGAATCGTATCCAGATGGAAGCGATCTGAGAATTTTCATCACAATTTCCTTTTCAGAAATAGTCTTACCCAATGCAAAGGATGCATTAACAATCTCAGACACTTTGTGATATCCCAAGCATCTTTATATCGAGTGCACGTAGTCACATGGTGTTGAAGATATGGGGTAATGGCATGTATGATGGCATTCAAACCGTCAGAGTTTTGCTTTGCAGCAAGTATCTCAGCAGCGTCATATGCTCCAATATCCTTTGGAACAGTTGCATTTCATACTGCCACAACGGGAGCATCATAGCCATTAACTACATAAACCCATGATTGAAAATCACGCGCTTGAAGAAAGGCACGCATAACAATTTTCCACCACAAATAATTTGAGCCATCGAAGACTGGTGGTATGTTTATAGAGATAGCACTTATGTCCATATCAGATCGCTAAAACACAGATTTATGAGGTCTTTAATGTGTTTGCCTGCTCTGATACTAATTGAAAATGCGGGGGTCTAACAACTACACCCAACAATCCATTTGGCAATTTGAGAGGATTTACTCCAATATACTTTCTAGAGAATCAACTAGATAGTCGGACTCAATCTAAAGTAAACTATATCAAAGAGTTTAATATCTCTAACTCTTAGTTCAATCTGCAATCAACAAATAGAAATCTGCGAGCCTAATTGAATATAAGAGGAGTAACTTGAACGGTACCAAAGACCAATGCTCAAGTGTCAATTAATTTCAATCAACAACCCAAGGTTGGATATTCTAATTGATTGATCTTAACGCACAACCTGTGGTATTTCAATTATATAACAAAATATAATGCGGAAAAGAAATAACACAGACACCAGAATTTTGTTAACGAGGAAAACCGCAAATGCAGAAAAACCTCGGGAGCTAGTCCAGTTTGAACACCACACTGTATTAAGCCGCTACAGAATATAGCCTACTACCAATTAACTTCAGACTGAACTATAGTTGAAACCTAATCAATCTCACATTGATTCAAGGTACAGTTGCGTTCCTTACGTCTTTGATCCCGGCAGGATACTACGCACTTGATTCCCTTAGTTGATCTCACCCACAACCAAGAGTTGCTACGACCCAAAGTCGAAGACATGATAAACAAATCTGTCTCACACAGAAAAGTCTATAGATTGAATAAATATGTCTCCCACTGAAATACCGAAGAGTTTTTGTTCCGTATTTTTATAAATCAAGGTGAACATGAACCAATTGATAACCCAGACTTATATTCCTGAAGAACAACCTAGTATTATCAATCACCTCACAATAATATTAATCGACTAGCGAAATAAGATATTGTGGAATCACAAACAATGTGACGAAGATGTTTGTGATTACTTTTATCTTGATTATCGGATATATTAATCTCGATTCAATTATTTCAACTGTACTCGATACGATAGAATCGTGCAAGATCAGAACACGCAACTACAAAAAAAATAGTTGGGTCTGGCTTCACAATTCCAATGAAGTCTTTAAAGTCGTTAACCTATAGGGTCTCGAAGAAACCTAAGGTTAAAGGAGAATTGACTCTAGTTATGCAACTAGTAACACACAGGAGGTATGGGGATTAGGTTTCCCAGTTGCTAGAGTTCTCCTTTATATAGTTTTCAAATCAGGGTTTGCAATCCAAGTTACCTTGGTAACAAAGCATTCAATATTCACCGTTAGATGAAAAACCTGATTCAACCAAGCTAATATCTTTCAACCGTTAGATCGAACTTAGCTTGTTACACACAAATGAAATGTACCCTCATTTAGGGTTATGTAATCGTACCCAAACGTGTACACCATGTTGTCTCACAAATAGTTAACCGAAGTTAGCCATATGATTACTCTCATATCAACCTTACTCATCTTAACCATAACTAGTTCAAATGACTCAAATGAAACTAGTTAAAGAGCCGTTCAATTGCTATATTCTCATAGAAGTATACAAGAACACAATTGAAGCAAAATCGATTTGATTCACTCGAATTAATACATGAACATTATAGCCACCGTTTGCAAATATTGCCTTCCTTATTTTATAAATGTTTAAGTTCATGTACACAATCGATTTTAGAAAGTAACCAACTCAAGTATGCAAACGGGTATGCATACTTAAGTAGCCGGACCGAGTTTGGTTACGCCAGTACGCGTACGGGTGCGCATACCAATTTACACTTCCAAACTCCAGCAGAAATTCACGGACGTGAGACTTCCGCCAGTATGCGTACGGGTACCCATACTTTCCTAGACATCTAACAACCGCCAGTACGCGTACGAGTACGCATACTTCAGGTTCCCGGTTTTGGGCTTATACACAAATGTGATAACACACTATGTTTATATCCAAACATGGCTACATGATTCTAAGATCTTTATTTCAATCATTGAAACTTTCTTAGAGGATGACAATAGCCGTTTTCACACACTATTAGCATCAAAGCAATTTTCAAGATATTGAAATAATCATAACGAAACATTCCAAGACTACACCAAATGATTGTATCACACAAACCATATAAGATGTTACTCGGCAATTTTCTCATGATATAAGATGAACTTGGTCGAAGCGAAAGCTTACCAACACATATTTCGAGAAATATGTAAGCGAGATAAACTCAACTCGAAATCTCAAATGTGTATATAGAAAACTATATCGTAATACGGTTTATGCCTCAATATAGGAGATAGAGTAGAAATAGACTTTCCAAGTGATAGATGAGTTTCAGTCTCCCATACCTTTTGTAGATGAAGTTCCACAAGATCCCCTTAGTAGTTCTTCATCTTCAAATGATGAACGCCGTGAAGTCTAAGCTCAACTACACAATCTATGTCCTAGTCCGAGACATCTATAAATAGGCTAGAAATCAAGACTTATAGTTTTGATCACTAACATTGACAAACATGCTTGAGATAGCAACGCATGCGAGTTCGACCGAGAAGTACTCTAACAGAATGATCAATACGAAACATTCAGAATCTACATCAAATGACTGTCTCACACAAATCATGTAAGATGTTACCAGGCGACTTTCACATGATCATATTCTGACTTTCTTCAAGAATAATGATGAACGTATTTAAAGCAAAAATCTTTCCAACACATATTTCGAGAAAGATATAAGCGAGTTAAACTCAGCTCGAAATATCAAATGTGTATAATAAAAAGTCTATATAGCTATACGACTTAATCTCAATAGGAGATAGAATAGAATATACTTCTGAGTGATAGATGAGTTCAAGTCTCCACATACCTTTTGTTGATGAAGTTCCTCCAAGCACCCCTTAGTAGATCTTCGTCTTCAATCGATGAACTCCATGAAGTCTAAAGCTCAACTATACATTCTATCCTAATCCGAGACATAACTATAAGTAGACTAGAAATCAAGACTTATAGTTTTAACAACTAAACTTGACAAACAAGCTTGATATAGCAACGCTTGCGAGTTCGACTGAGCAATGCTCTAACACTTACAACAAAAAATTTGCCATATACTGATTAGGATATTATCGTCCAAAACTTACAAATGACATACACTTACCTACTACAAGTTTAGATGTTATGATAGTCAGGAAGTATCATGAGTCAAGATACTAGTTTTGCATGGATGAATAACAATGCCTCTTTTATTTTCTCTACTAAGGCTTATTTGCACGTTTTTGTCTACTCAGATTTCAGTGTTATACACGATTAAGCCTATGGATTAGAAACTAGTGGCACTTGGAATGAAAAATATATTACCATGCTTTGTAACTTCTTAGTTCTTAAATGTTACTTCTTTACGTTCACTTAAACCAGTCTATGGGTTCTTTAATGCATGCTGACTTTGTTTAAGGGTGGATCATTCTCATTAGTAATTGCAGTTTCTACCATTTTAAGCTTTAGGAATTGTGTTTCAATTTTTAACGAGGTTATTTTTTTTAAAACACCGGGCTAAGGTGTGTCAAAAAGTAAAACAAAATTGCTCAAACAAGCATATATATAATAATTAAACATCTTTATTGCAAATTAAATACATGGATCTTCCAACATATTTAAAAGAAATAATAACCACCACAATAGAAAGGTAATAGTTATATAAAAAAAAAAGTAAAATAAAAAACAAACAAATAAGGAAGCACTCTCCAAAGGAAGATGTTGGTTTGTTTTGCACAGTACGTTACCATAAGGTCACATGGGATCATTTCGTTGAACTCCTTAGCAATTCAACCCTCCATGTAGAATAAAGCTCAAAGAACACGAATTCTAATTGAGGTACCAATAAGTAACCTTGGAGGCTATGGATTTTCAAAATAAACAAATTAATAAAGAACCAATGCTGGTGCAGCGAATTGGTCTTGGATTTCTAGGAGTGCAAAAATGGTGGGAATGAATAGCGGAGTTACAGATTTCTAATAGTATGAAGGTGTTTCTGTTGGTGGTGGTGGAGATGGGTAAACATATTTAGAGGAAACATATGCTGGTGGTGGAGATGAGTAAGTGTATTTAGGGGCAACATATGCCGGTGGTGGTGGAGATGAGTAACTGTATTTAGGGGCAACATATGCTGGTGGTGGTGGGGATGAGTAAACATATTTAGGTGCAACCTTAGGTGAAGGTGGAGGGGGAGATAGGTAGTAGTATGATGGTAGTAGTGGGGATGAGTAAGCATACTTAGGGGCGACATATGCTGGTGGTGGTGGGGATGAGTAGACATATTTAGGAGCTACGTAAGCTGGCGGTGGGGGTGATGAGTACACATATTTAGGAGGTGATGGGTAAACTTTAGGAGCGACGTAAGCTGGTGGTGGGGGTGATGAGTAGACATATTTAGGAGGTGATGGTGATGGGTAAACTTTGGGAGCGACGTAAGCTGGTGGTGGTAGGATGAGTAGACATATTTGGGAGATGATGGGTAAACTTTGGAAGCGACGTAAGATGGTGGTGGTGGTGATGAGTACACATATTTAGGAGCTACGTAAGCTGGTGGTGGGGGTGATGAGTAAACATATTTGGGAGGAGATAGTGATGGATAGAATTTGGGAGTGACGTAAGCTGGTGGTGGTGGTGATGAGTAAACATTTTTAGGAGGGGATGGTGATGGGTAAACTTCTGGAGCAACGTATGCTGGTGGTGGGGGTGATGAGTAGACATATTTAGGAGGTGATAGTGATGGGTAAACTTTGAGAGAGACTTAAGTTGGTGGTGGAGGAGATGAGTATACGTATTTAGGAAGTGATGGTGATGGGTATACCTTTGGAGCGACGTAAGATGGTGGTGGTGGTGATGAGTAAACATATTTAGGAGCTACATAAGCTGGTGGTGGGGGAGATGAGTAAACATATTTAAGAGGTGATGGTGATGGGTATACCTTTGGAGCGACGTAAGCTGGTGGTGGTGGTGATGAGTAGATATATTTAGGAGGTGATGGTGATGGGTATACCTTTGGAGCGACGTAAACTGGTGGTGGTGATGAGTAAACATATTTGGGAGGTGATGGTGATGGGTAGATTTTGGGAGCAACGTAAGATGGTGGTGGTGGTGACGAGTAAACATATTTAGGAGGTGATGGAGATGGGTAAACCTTTGGGGCGACATAAGATGGTGGCGGTGGTGATGAGTATGTATACATAGGAGCTACGTAATATGGTGGTGGAGGTGATGAGTAAACATACTTAGGAGGTGATGGTGATGGGTATACTTTGGGAGCGACGTAAGATGGTGGTGGTGGTGATGAGTAGACATATTTTGGAGCTACGTAAGATGGTGATGGGGGTGATGAGTAAACATATTTAGGAGGTGGCGGTGATGGATAGACTTTGGGAGCGACGTAAGCTGGTGGTGGTGGTGATGAGTAAACTTATTTAGGAGGGGATGGTGATGGGTAGACTTTGGGAGCAATATAGGCTGGTGGTGGTGATGATGAATAGACATATTTAGGAGCAACGTAGGATGGTGGTGGAGGTGATGAGTAAACATATTTATGAGGTGATGGTGATGGGTAAACTTTGGGTGCGACGTAAGCTAGGGGTAGTGGTGATGAATAAACATATTTAGGAGGTGATGGTAATGGGTAAACTTTTGGGGCAACATAAGCTGGTGGTGGTGGTGATGAGTATGTATACTTAGGAGCTACATAAGATGGTGACGGGGGTGATGAGTATGTATATTTAGGAGCTACGTAAGCTGGTGGTGGCGGTGATGAATAAACATACTTAGGAGGTGATGGTGATGGGTATACTTTTGGAGCGACGTAAGTTGGTGGTGGAGGTGATGAGTAGACGTATTTAGGAGGTGATGGTGATGGGTATACCTTTGGAGCGACGTAAGCTGGTGGTGGTGGTGATGAGTAAACATATTTAGGTGCAACGTAAGCTGGTGGTGGGGGTGATGAGTAAACATATTTAGAAGGTGATGGTGATGGGTATACCTTTGGAGCAACGTAAGCTGGTGGTGGTGGTGATGAATATACGTATTTAGGAGGTGATGGTGATGGGTTACCTTTGGAGAGACGTAATCTGGTGGTGGTGGTGATGAGTAAACATATTTAGGAGCTACGTAAGCTGGTGGTGGGGGTGATGAGTATCATATTTAGGAGGTGATGGTGATGGGTATATTTTGGGAGCGACGTAAGCTGGTGGTGGCGGTGATGAGTAAACATATTTGGGAGGTGATGGTGATAGGTAAAATTTTGGGGCAACATAAGCTGGTGGTGGTGGTGGTGATGAGTACGCATATTTTGGAGCTACGTAAGCTGGTGGTGGGGGTGATGAGTACACGTATTTAGGAGGTGATGGTGATGGGTAGACTTTGGGTGCGACGTAAGCTGGTGGTGGAGGTGATGAGTATACATAATTAGGAGGCGACGGTGATGGGTAAACTTTGGGAGCAGGGTAAGCTGGTGGTGGTGTTGATGAGTAAACATATTTGGGAGGAGATGGTGATGGATATACTTTGGGAGCGACATAAATTGGTGGTGGTGGTGATGAGTAGACATATTTTGGAGCTACATAAGCTGGAGGTGGAGGTGATGAGTATACATCTTTTGGAGCTTCGTATGCCGGCGCTGATGGTGATGGGTAGACTTTTGGAACTACGTAAGCTGGAGGAGGTGGTGAGTATACTTCCTTAGGTGCTTTGTAAGCTAGGGGTGGAGACGATGAGTAGGCAATTTTAGGAGCCACTTCTTCATAAGGAGGGGGTGGGGAAGTAAAGTTGTATTCTGGTTTTGGTAAAGCTACTTCAATGGTAGCATCCACAATTGGTTTTGGAGTTTCTTTTTCTGGAGTGTATGGCTCATACTCGGCCATTAGAACATTGGCTAATAAGCATATAGCCAATGCATAGACTAGGCAAGGCAAGAGCCGTGCCATGGTGAGAGAAGGGGAAAACCGTTAAAGAGGAAGAAGAGAGAATTCAGGTATGTATAGACGAGAATGTTTGGCTTATTTTGAGAACTGATCTCAAACCCCTTTATATAGATAACTATAACATGCATTACTAGAAAGTATTATATTGTTTACTAGTGCTTTGTCACGTATATTGCATATTTCAACGGGCCGAGTCATGCAAGGATGTTAGTAGTTGAGCTTTTATATTCCCAGCAACGTGGTGGGATGTTTGTGAAATTTCAATAATATAGCACGACTTTGGAGTTTCAACCATCAATGAACCCATGACTTTAAGTCTGCATGCTTCATTCATTTGCTGCCTCAGCAACGTGTATTACCTGTGATTAATTTAGACGAAGAAAATGCATATTATTTTTCCTTCAATAGTCCATTGGGTTCACAAATTTTGGTGCCCGCTAATCATTTTTATTTTAATATACTCGTAGAATATATCAAAATGGTACTCCTGTGTTTCTTGCACATGAAACCAGCTTATTATTTTGGAACGAAGGAGTTGTAAATTAGAATTCAGGACAGCACACATACGAATTTCTTTTCTGGCTGTTTATAGTTTTCGATTTCTTTTCCTATCTCTAAGCGATTCAACATTGTGACTCCACTTTTACAGCAGCTTCTGTTATTTTTGCATTATTGTCTTTTTTTTTAAGAAAATTATTGGTAATGAGTGATGTTTTAGGTCGATGGGCTACTAACAGCTGGATAATCATGCTGGTAAGACTGGTAAGAGTACTGGGACTATACACAAGAGCTTTGGCAAGCCTTGTTTGCAAACCCTGCTGACCGATGGGACACTACCAGACTTCAAACATAAGCATAATGGGTTGAGGCGCAGTACAATCCACTGGCAGTGCTGGACAATGCAATGGTTAAGTTTCTATGACCAAAATTTCAATCACCATCTTCATTTCTTATTAGGGTTTCATTTCAGTCACTATTTTTTGCTTAAACCCTAGTTTAGTTTTATTGAATTGCTCTGATGCCAATCCATTCGATGTCTTTATATCTATTCAAACAATCTGGAAGATCTGGTAATTTGCTCACTGGGAATAGTTCTGACAGTAATAACACTGGAAGCTTTTTGACTAGAAGTAATTCAGATTGGAATTCCTTAGCTCAAACTATGGTAAAATTGAATTCTTCTATTGTTGAAGCAATTATGCGGAAATGTTCTTCAGATCGATCATTGCTGCTCTTCAACCTGATTATAGACATAGTCCATTGTTGTAGAATAATGCTAGTAAATTGTTTGAACAGAAGCCGAAAAATACCTTCTTGTTGTTTTAGATAGTTATAGAAATGAGGTCTGTTTGGTTTCTGTTAAGACATTTGAGATGATTTTTAATCTATGTAAAGAAGCTAAGCTTGCTGGAGAATCCTTAATGGTGTTGAGAAAATGGGGAATTTAAATTTTGACCCGATACAACTACTTATAATCCTGATGTCATTACATACACTTCTGTGATACAAAGTTTTTGTGAGCAAAGTAGGGCAAGTGAGGCTCTTCGAATTTTGGAACTAATGGGTAGCCAAGGTTGACCTGCAAATCATATTACAGTTAGTACTTTGATCGAAGGTCTATGTAACGAGGGCCTTATAGACAAAGCTTATTAGCTGATTGGCAAAGTGGTTGCAGATGGAAGCGTTGCACTTGAGGGTGTTACAGTTACTCTTCCAGCAGATGCTGGCAAGTGGAATTAGGCCTGGTGCATCCATTTCTTTCATTAAGCAACTTTGTTTACAGGAACAGTTCTTGAGGCACTGGACTGGTACAGTAAGACGCAAAAGAAAGATTTACTCAACATATGTTGATTCAGATATTTATTCGACTCTTTTAATTGAGCTTTCTCAAAAAGGTCATCTGGTGGAAGCTGCAAATGTGGTTAGTGTAATGGTTGAGAAGAGGATCCAATTGAAAGCTCCTTATCTTGATAATATAGCTGTGCTCCTCAGTAGAATTGGTGAAAAAGAGCTTGATCAGCAGTTGATGAGTTTGAAGTGAAACCGATGTGGAGCTTTATGAAATCTTTTGTAGTCCGATCCATATTTTCTTCTTTAGCATTACTGTTTAGACAGAATTGCAAGCCAAAAGCATAACTCTTACAGATAAAAATTAAGTTGCAGAGCTCAAGCATCAGGAGCCAAGCCTTGGGAACATCTATAAAAACAAGACTATCATTCCTGGTAAAGGAATGCTGAGGTATTCCTTCACCTTTCTTTATTTTGAGTTTAATATGAGCATCTTCAACGCCGTTTCTCCTCTTCATTTTCTGCCACCGTTGTTCTTGCTACTGGCATTCTCTAAATCTACATTGTCAACCATGATGTGACTGGTATCCTGGCATAATGAACTGTTGATTAATATTTCCAGGACTTTAAGCAACCAAGTCCTTGACTTTCTCGTGTTTGTAGTTTTTGAACCCCTCATGATGCCTACAAAACTTAAACTGGGTGACAAACGAAGTCACCGCGTTGTTTTAATTCTCTGTTTTAGCATTCGTGAACTGTCATGCTGCAACTATACAAAGATGATGTATGTTTCTTAAGAGAACTCATGTAACTATACTAACATTTTCCATATTAGAAATACTGGTTTCTCTGCTCGGTGACATGTGACTCCTATTCTGAAACCTGAACCTTTGAAGCACCAAGTTTCAGTAACTTATCAGTGAATGTTAACTTACAAAGTAGTAGTTTATCAGACAAGATAAGCAGATTCGAGATGGTACGGATCAATTTAGTGAGTTTGAAGTTGTATAACTATCAAATGTGAAAAAGTTGATTGTCTTAAGCTTCCGTGGGATTGGCTAGAGCCTCATAAAATCAAAAGAAGGTACATATGAAAGGCGAACGAATCCAAACACCTTAGGGATTTTATTCCAAAACTTTTTACTGAGATGCCCTCGAAAACGGAGGTATTCAGATCCAGGGAAGGCTTTCTCATGAGAAGAAAATAAGAATAAAATAATAGCTTTTTAAGCTGTCTTTGAAGGTGTTTTTTAACCACTTTTTGTAGATCCGTAAGATTTCAAGATTTTATCGAAGTTTAATACTCGAATATTTATCGAAGAATGATAAATCTTCACTAGGGAGTGGGATCTGTCTCTTTACTCTTAGATCCGATCCTCTAACGAATATCTAAAGAAAAATGCTGATGAAATAGCAAACACAATTAACAAAAATCGAGAGCTTTTTGGTCCCTGTTTTTAGCGCCAAACTGTGACTACTATTTTTCCTATACTCTACGTAATATGAACAGCTCAGAGAATTAAATACTAAGTAGTATGGATACCTCAATTGAAATGATACTGCTGAGTAAATAAAAGATACGTTCGAAATGAGATATGCTCAGAAGATCATATATTAAGTAAGTAAGGATACTTCGCAAGAGCAGATGCTAAGAAAACAAAGTTATGTCTGTAATACAGAGCCGGTAAGCAAATAAGTTAAATAAAGAGATATCTCAGATGAACAGATAACTCAGAAAACAGAGATAACTCAATAAATAAACAGCTAAGTGAGAAGATAATGTAAGTGCAACTAAGTTAACAGACCACACGAGAGATTACGTGGTTCGGTTAATTCTAACCTACGTCCACGGGTAAAGATGGAAAGTTTATTGATGATCTTGGTACAAACGGGTAAAAGAACTCCAATAAAGAGAGTACGAAGCTCCTAAAATAAAAAGAGTAAAGAGAGAGCCTTTCCCTGATTCCTAACCAACCCAAATTGTCCTCCTCTAAGAGAAGATAATCATGAGTATTTATAGATCTCTTTGTATCTGGGATATCTTTGTTGTCTTTAGTTCCATCGAGATATGATGGTCCCTGATCAAACCGGTACCTTCGTTAGCCGTTCATCATCTCCAATCAGACCATGCCACCTTAATTTTCTCCATGTGCCATCGTGAATTGTGAATCCTTCGTACAAGTTGTACATTCGTTGGCCGCATACCTTCCCCAGTCAGAGGATGCCACGTACTCTGATCCCATGTGGTTGAAGACCACGCCTTCCCTTTAAATGTTGTACAGACTGCTCAGCTGCCTATGTCAAACAGGCACACCCACGTGCCTATATTATAGCCTATTGCTTAACAATTAAGCACTCTTGGTAGTGTTGTGGTGTATTCGTTGTAGTATACTTTGCTACTCCCACCTTTAATAGTGCGCTACACGTTGATGGAGATAACTTTATAACTAAGCAGTCTAAAAAGCGATGTAGTGTGTGTTGTTATAACATAATAAGTTGCTCCACCTTTAATGTTATGCCACATGGCACAGTAGATTTTTGGTACTCACAATGGTGATGAGTAAACTTTGTGAGCGACGTAAGCTGGTGGTAGTGGTGATGAGTAAATACATTTGGGAGGTGATGGTGATGGGTAAACTTTGGGAGCGACTGGTGGTGGTGATAAATAAACATATTTAGGATTTGCATACGTTGGTGGTGGTGGTGATGAGTAAGCATATTTAGGAAGGGTTGGTGATGGGTAGACTTTTTGAGCAACATAAGCAGGGAAGAAAATGAGCTCGAGGATTTTTGCTGAAAGAGTCTGTACCATCCTCAAGTCCTTTGGGTTGGGTGCGGCTGTGTAAGTAAGAGCAGACCTTCTCGGAGGCCCTTACTTGAAACTGGTGAAGATTTTCTATCATTGCACTTCATTTCCTGCATCTGTAGTTGACCATTTTCATATCGTATAAAGCAGAACTTGAAACAGAGTTTACATTTCCTGGATGCAATTACCTGAATTTTAATTGATTAAACAATCTTATAACAGTAGTTATCATTTCGTGATTGAAGTATAAGCATTTTAGAAAATTTCGTTGGTTTACAAATGAGTTTATGTTACACCAACCGCGGAATCATAGTGTAAGAATTAGTTAGTATTGTTAGCAACTTATGTAGAAGTTCAAGTATGATCAGGATTAGAAGTTGTGGTGCTTACAGCAGAATTTTTGCCCTATACTGATTAGGATATTATCGTCCAAAACTTACAAAAGACGTACATTTACCTACTACAAGTTTAGATGTTATGATAGTCATGAAGTATCTTGAGCTAAGATAATTGTTTTGCAGGTATGAATAACAATGTCTTTTTTATTTTCTCTACTAAGGCTTATTAATTTGCATGTTGTTGTCTACTCAAATTTAAGTGTAATACATACTCCAATTTTTGCAGGCATGCCAATCCAGACTTCCCCATTAATCCTATGGATCAGAAACTAATGGCACTTGGGATCATATAGTGTAAATATCACTTCTTTACATTCACTTAGACCAGTCTATGGGATCTTTATCGAAATAATGAATGCTGAATTTGTTTAAGGGTAGATCATTGTCATTAGTAATTGCAACCTCTATAATTTTAAGCTTTAAGAATTGTGTTTTATTTTTTAATGAGGTTATTAGGTTAAAACACCAGGCTACGGTGTGGCGAAAAGAAAAAAATTGCTCAAACAAGCAGGTAAATAATTAAACATCTTTATTGCAAATTAAATACATGGAACTTCCAAGATATTTAAATGAAATAATAACCAACAGAACGGTAATAGTCATCCAAAAAAAGTAAAATAAAAAACAAACAAATAAGGAAGCACACTCCAAATGCAGATGTTGGTTTGTTTTGCACAGTACGTTACCAGAAGGTCGCAAGGGATCATTTCGTTGAACTCCTCTGCAATTCAACCCTCCATGTAGAATAAACTCAAAGAACGCAAATTATGATTCAGGTACCAATAAGTGACCTTGGAGGCTACGGATTTTCAAAATAAACAAACTAAGGAAGAACCAATCCCGGAGCAGCGAATTGGTCCTGTATTTTTAGTAGTGTGAAAAAGGTGGGAATGAATAAGGGAGTTACAAATTTCTAATAGTATGCAGGTGTTTCTGTTGGTGGTGGTGGAGATGGGTAAACATTTTTAGGGGCAACATATGCTGGTGGTGGTGGAGATGAGTAAGTGTATTTAGGGGAAACATATGCCGATGGTGGTGGAGATGAGTAAGTGTATTTAGGGGCAACATATGCCGGTGGTGGTGGGGATGAGTATACATATTTAGGTGCAGGTGGAGGGGGAGATAGGTAATAGTATGATGGTAGTAGTGGGGATGAGTAGGCATACTTAGGGGCGACATATGCTGGTAGTGGAGGGGATGAGTAGACATATTTAGGAGCTACGTAAGCTGGTGGTGGAGGTGATGAGTACACATATTTAGGAGATGATGGTGATGGGTATACTTTGGGAGCGACGTAAGCTGGTTGTGGTGGTGATGAGTAAACATATTTATGAGGTGATGGGTAAACTTTGGGAGCGACGTAAGCTGGTGGTGGTGGTGATGAGTAGACATATTTAGGAGGTGATGGTGATGGGTAAACTTTGGGAACTACGTAAGCTGGTGGTGGTGGTGATGAGTAGACATATTTGGGAGGTGATGGGTAAACTTTGGGAGCGACGTAAGCTGGTGGCGGTGGTGATGAGTACACATATTTAGGAGCTACGTAAGCTGGTGGTGGGGGTGATGAGTAAACATATTTAGGAGGAGATGGTGATGGATAGACTTTGGGAGCGACGTAAGCTGGTGGTGGTGGTGATGAGTAAACATATTTAGGAGGGGATAGTGATGAGTAAACTTTGGGAGCAACGTATGCTGGTGGTGGGGGTGATGAGTAAACATATTTAGGAGGTGATGGTGATGGGTAAACTTTGGGAGCGACGTAAGCTGGTGGTGGGGGTGATGAGTAGACGTATTTAGGAGGTGATGGGTATACCTTTGGAGCGACGTAAGCTGGTGGTGATGGTGATGAGTATACATATTTAGGTGTTACGTAAGCTTGTGGTGGGGGTGATGAGTAAACATATTTAGGAGGTGATGGGTATACCATTGGAGCGGCGTAAGCTGGTGGTGGTGGTGATGAATATACATATTTAGGAGGTGATGGTGATCGGTATACCTTTGGAGCAACGTAAGCTGGTGGTGGTGGTGATGAATAAACATATTTAGGAGCTACGTCAGCTGGTGGTGGAGGTGATGAGTAGACATATTTAGGAGGTGATGGTGATGGGTAGACTTTGGGAGCGATGTAAGCTGGTGGTGGTGGTGATGAGTAAACATATTTAGGAGGTGATGGTGATGGGTAAACTTTTGGGGCGACATAAGATGGTGGAGGTGGTGATGAGTATATATATTTAGGAGTTACGTAAGCTGGTGGAGGTGGTGATGAGTATGTATATTTAGGAGCTACGTAAGCTGGTGGAGGGGGTGATGAGTAAACATACTTAGGAGGTGATGGTGATGGGTATACTTTGGAAGCGACGTAAGATGGTGGTGGTGGTGATGAGTAAACATATTTAGGAGGGGATGATGATGGGTAGACTTTGGGAGCGACGTAGGTTGGTGGTGGTGGAGATAAATAGACATATTTAGGAGCAACGTAGGCTGGTGGTGGGGGTGATGAGTAAACATATTTAGGAGGTAGTGGTGATGGGTAAACTTTGGGTGCGACGTAAGCTGGGGGTGGTGGTGATGAGTATACATATTTAGGCGGTGATGGCGATGGGTAAACTTTTTGGGCGACATAAGCTGGTGGTGGCGGTGATGAATATGTATATTTAGGAGCTATGTAAGCTGGTGGTGGGGGTGATGAGTAAACATACTTAGGAGGTGATGGTGATGGGTATACTTTGGGAGCGACGTAAGCTGGTGTTGGGGGTGATGAGTAGACGTATTTAGGAGGTGATGGTGATGGGTATACCTTGGGAGCGACGTAAGATGGTGGTGGTGGTGATGAATAAACATATTTAGGTGCTACGTAAGCTGGTGGTGGGGGTGATGAGTAAACATATTTAGGAGGTGAGGGTGATGGGTATACCTTTGGAGCGACGTAAGCTGGTGGTGGTGGTGATGAGTATACGTATTTAGGAGGTGATGGTGACGGGTATAACTTTGGAGCAACGTAAGTTGGTGGTGGAGGTGATGAATAAACATATTTAGGAGCTTCGTAAGCTGGTGGTGGGGGTGATGAGTAAACATATTTAGGAGGTGATGGTGATGGGTAGACTTTGGGAGCGACGTAAGCTGGTGGTGGTGGTGATGAGTAAACATATTTAGGAGGTGATGGTGATGGGTAAACTTTTGGGGCGACAGAAGCTGGTGGTGGTGTTGATGAGTATGTATATTTAGGAGCTACATAAGCTGGTGGTGGGGGTGATGAGTACACGTATTTAGGTGGTGATGGTGATGGGTAGACTTTGGGTGCGATGTAAGTTGGTGGTGGTGGTGATGCGTAAACATATTTAGGAGGCGATGGTGATGGGTAAACTTTGGGAGCGACGTAAGCTGGTGGTGGTGGTGATGCGTAAACATATTTAGGAGGCGATGGTGATGGGTAAACTTTGGGAGCGACGTAAGCGGGTGGTGGTGGTGATGAGTAAACATATTTGGGAGGAGATGGTGATGGGTATACTTTGGGAGCCACATAAGCAGGCGGTGGTGGTGATGAGTAGACATATTTTGGAGCTACGTAAGCTGGAGGTGGAGGTGATGAATAGACTTCTTTAGGAGCTATGTATGCTGGTGGTGGTGGTGATGGGTAAACTTTTGGAGCTACATAAGCTGGAGGTGGGGGTGATGAGTAGACATATTTAGGAGTTACGTATGTTGGTGGTGATGGTGATGGGTAAACTTTTGGATCTACATAAACTGGAGGTGGGGGTGATGAGTAAACATATTTAGGAGGTGATGGTGATGGATAAACTTTTGGGGCGACATAAGCTAGAGGTGGAGTTGATGAGTAGACTTCTTTAGGAGCTACGTATGCTGGTGGTGGTGGTGATGGGTAAACTTTTGGAACTACATAAGCTGGAGGTGGGGGTGATGAGTAGACTTCTTTAGGAGTTACGTATGCTGGTGGTGATGGTGATGGGTAAACTTTTGGAGCTACATAAACCGGAGGTGGGGGTGATGAGTATACATCTTTTGGAGCTTCGTATGCTGGTGGTGATGGGTAGACTTTTGGAGCTACGGAAGATGGAGGAGGAGGTGATGAGTAAACTTCTTTTGGTGCTTTGTAAGCTGGGGGTGGAGGCGATGAGTAAGCAGTTTTAGGAGCCACTTCTTCATTAGGAGGGGGTGGGGAAGTATAGCTGTAATCTGGTTTTGGTAAAGCTACTTCAATGGTAGCATCCACAATTGGTTTTGGAGTTTCTTTTTCTGGAATGTATGGCTCATACTCAGCCATTACAACATTGGCCAATAAACATATAGCCAATGCATAGACTAGGCAAGGCAAGAGCCGTGCCATGGTGGGAGATGGGAAAACCCGTTTAAAGAGGAAGAAGAGAGTTTAGATTTATATAGACGAGAATGTTTGGCTTATTTTTAGAACTGATCTCAAACCCCTTTATATAGTAGATACTATAACATGCATTATTGGAAAGTATTATATTGCTAACGAGTGCTTTGTCACGTATATTGCATATCTCAATGGGCCGAGTCATGCAAGGATGTTAGTAGTTGAAATTTTATATTCCCGGCAACGTGGTGGGATGTCTGTGAAATTTCCATAATATAGCACGACTTTAGAGTTTCAACCATCAATGAACCCATAATAACTTTAAGTCTGCATGCTTCATTCATTTGCTGCCTCGGCAACGCGTATTACCTGTGATTAATTTAGACAACGAAAATGCATACCATTTTGCCTTCAATGGTCCATTGGGTGCACAAAATTTTGGTGTCCGCTAATAATTTTCGTTTTAATATCCTGGTAGAATATATCAAAATGGTAAATTAGAATTTACTCTGTCCTTTGCAGGACAGCACACTGCACTGCACACATATGCAAACTTCCTTTATGACTGTTTATAATTTTCTGATTTTTATATTTTATTTTATTTTTTGCTAAGCTTATACATTGATCGAATCAACATTGTGACTCCCACTATTACAGCAACTTCTATTATTTTTGCGTTATTGTCTTTTTTAAAGAAAATTATCGGTAATGAGTCATGCTTTTAGGTCGGTCGGGCAATTTTGCAAACCCTGCTGACCGATGGGATACTACCAGGAACCAGACTTCAAACATACGCATAATGGGTTGACGCAGAGTACAATCCACTAGCAATGGGTACGTTTCTGTGACCAAAATTTCAATCACCATTTTCATTTCTGATTATAGACATAGTCCATTGTTGTGCAGCAAAGCTCGCAAATTGTTTGAGCAAATGCCGAAAAAATCTTAATTGATGATAGTTATAGAAATGAAGGTTGTTTGGTTTCCGTTAAGACATTTAAGATGATTTTTAATCTATGTAAAGAAGCCTTAATGGTGTTGGAAAAGATGGGGGGATTTAAATTTCGACCCGATACAACTACTTATAATGCTGTTATTTTGCTTTTCAGTGAGATAGGGAAAATGGATTTGGCTAATTAATGAATGAAAGAAATGTGTTTGGTTGATCTTTATACTGATATGATGACTTATACTTCGATGATGAAGGGGTATTATAATGTTGATCAATTAGAGAATGCGTGTCAAATGCTTAAGGTTATGCAAACTCATGGATTGTTGCCCGAATGTTGTTGCTTATTCTACATTTCTTGATGGGGTTTGCAAGTACTGGAGGTTTTGACAAGGCATTGGAGTTGCTAGTTGAGATGGAAAGACTTGGCACCTGATGTCATTACATACACTCTGTGGTACAAAGTTTTTGTGAGCTAAGTAATGGGTAGCCAAGGTTGTGCTGCAAATCGTATTACAGTTAGTACTTTGATTAAAGGTCTATGCAATGAGGGCCTTATGACGAAGCTTATAAGCTGATTGACAAAGTTGTTGCAGATGGAAGCTTTACACTTGAAGTGTTGGAATATTTTCAACGCCACTAACCAAAGGGGGGTCCTGGGGGGCATCGCCCCCCAGGCTGTGGTCGACCTGACAGGTCAGGTCGTGGGGGTCCAGGGGAGACCGCCCCTGGTGGGGGTTTTTGAACTGAAGGTTTTATTTGGCCGATAAAAGCCTGTTCGAAAATTTCGAATCCAAAAGACACCATTGATGTCTGTTGATGAAGGAACCTGACGTTTCGTGAATAGAAACCTGTTGGCGAATAAAAAAACCTATTCCCAACAGGTGCAAAACCCTTTATAAATAGCTTCTCCCAGTTTCGTTTAACATATAAGAAAAATCAATCTGTTTTCTCTATTTCAAAAAAGCATCATCAGAAATCAGAAATCTCTTTGTGTGTTCTTGATTGAATCAAGGGGTACAAACCTTGAATTCAGTTTTCGTTGCAGGGCTTTCATTGTATCCTGAAGGCAATATTTCGCATACCTGTTGTAATCGCCAATTGTTATTGGTACAGTAAGACGCAAAAGAAAGATTTACTCAACATATGTTGATTCAGATATTTATTCTATTCTTTTAATTGAGCTTTCTCAAAAAGGTTTTCTGGTGGAAGCTGCAGATGTAGTTAGTGTAATGTTGAGAAGAGGATCCAATTGAAAGCTCCTTATCTTGATAATATAGCTGTCCTCCTCAGTAGAATTGGTGAAAAAGAGCTCGCTCAGCGTTTGATGAGTTTGAAGTGAAACCGATGTGGAGCTTTATGAAGTCTTTTGTAGTCCGATCCATATTTTCTTCTTCAGCGTTACTGGTTAGACAGAATTGCAAGCCAAAAGCATAACTCTTACAGAGAGAAACTAGGTCATACAAAAAATTTCAAAGCTCAAGCATCAGGAGCCAAGCCTTGGGAACATCTATAAAAACAAGACTATCATTCCTGGTAAAGGAATGCTCAGGTATTCCCTCACCTTTCTTTATTATGAGTTTAATATGAGCATCTTCAACGTCATTTCTCCTCTTCATTTTCTAGCCACCGTTGTTCTTGCTACTGGCATTCTCTAAACCTACATTGTCAACCCATGATGTGGCTGGTAACCTGGCATAATGAACTGTTGATTAATATTTCCAGGACTTCAAGCAACCAAGTCCTTGACTTTCTCGTGTTTGTAGTTTTTGAACACTCGTGATGCCTACAAAACTTAAACATGGTGACAAACGAAGTCACCGCGTTGTTTTAATTCTCTGTTTTAGCATTCGTGAACTGTCATGCTGCCCCTATACAAAGATGATGTATGTTTCTTAAGAGAACTCATGTAACTATACTAACATTTTCCATACTAGAAATACTGGTTTCTCTGCTCGGTGACATGTGACTCCTATTCTGAAACCTGAACCTTTGAAGCACCAAGTTTCAGTAACTTATCAGTGAAGGTTAACTTACAAAGTAGTAGTTTCTCAGACAAGATGAGCAGATTCGAGATGGTACGGATCAATTTAGTGAGTTTGAAGCTGTATAGCTATCAAATGTGCAAAAGTTGATTGTCTTAAGCTTATGTGGGATTAGCTAGAGCCTCCTAAAATCAAAAGAAGGTACATATGAAAGGTGAACGAATCCAAAAAGATACATAATACCCCTCTGCAATTGATAGGTCAATTTAGTGAGTATTTGTTTTCTTATACAGAATCTTTTCTTACTGTTGCATCAGCCCAATTCTTGTATGATGTTACCCTTTTTTAAAGTATGCCTTCTAAATATTTCTTTTCTTATAGGATCAGTCCAGTTCTTGTCTGATGTTACTCTTTTTTCTTCCGAAACATGGAATGATTCAATTTGACATGTTTTTATTCTGTAAAATTGTTCAACTTGAATGTTTAAACTCTTCCAGGCATTCCTTATTAGTCATTACAAATTACTGTTGGCATACTCTTCTGCCTATGCATGGATTAGTGTGTGCCCTGGGTAGACAAAAACTCATTGGGTCTGCATTTCTGATCCTTAACAACAACAATCAGAAACCCTGTACGGGATTTTAATGAACAATTCATGTATGACACATAATCGAAAACGTAAATGATTGTGACCATCTGACAACTAGTCCCCTCTTTATTCTAGTTTTTTGTTTCGTTAGTGACTTGAAGAATGCAACTGATAAATCTAGGAATGTAAGAAAGCTCAGATACAGACATTGTTTAACATGAACAGAACAGTACCTTAGAAGCCTTTTTCATTTAGGATAAAACAGAGCATTATGAGAAATCATGTTACATTAGGCAAATATTGAAAGGGAAAACACTGCAGTGCACTATAAAATTGGCGGTAATCTACAATTTCATCCTTAAAAAAAGAAAAATAGGTTTCCATAACAATAATAATAATCATTTTTGGGTTTAAAGCTTTGTGTCTTACTGTTTGAGATCCAAGTTTCTTAATAACCCCAGATTGACAGTTCCCAATCCATGTTTAATAATCACAAGGATGGTATGAAATGTTCCCGTCTGTAACTCATCCAGTGACACATTAACAATGGCTGGCTGCTTCAGTAAAAAAAGAAGCACGCCTCTGCCAGCTTGAAACCCAGCTGCAATTCTAAGCCCCTGAGGAGCTTAGAACTGTACAGAGGTACTGTAGGTCTGACCAAATGTCCAGTAAGACGGGATGACATTGTTGAAAGTACGGGTAACTCCGTCGGTAGTAGTGACCTTGTAGGACAGTGTTTGGCCATTGAGGTAGGAGTTGGATTGCCAATTAGCTCCCCAATTCCTGGACATTGGCATCCATTGACCATTCTTTGAACCCCTAATTTGCACTGACGCAATTGATCCAGCCCCTCCGACATTAGTGATCAAAACAAGTTCAAAGTAGTCTCTTCCATTGATTGTGAACCGAACCCCTCCCTTCTTCCTACATGGAACCCTGCAGCACAAACCCAGAAAATGTTAAGATTGTTCAAATAGATGATCCCACATTAGTGAGATTGAAGGCGGATACACTAGTAAGAAACAAGGATGGTTGGAAAAGATGAGAGAACAAAGTAACAAACCTGCGGTACTTGATTGGAACAATCCCTCCTCTGTAAATTGCAAATTTCTCCCATGCAGGTTGAGCCATATCAAAATGTTCGCGTGGTGGGTTGCACCATCCACCATTGTCACTTGCTTGAGCGAAATTGGGAGGACAAAAGTTAGTTGCAGTAATGGTAATATACTTTCCTTTTAAACACCACTCAGGGTCTTTTGGATAATCACAAGTCATCTGATAGCAATTTCCACATGAAGCCCCATCGTTAAACAAAGCAGTACTTAAAGCTGCCGTTCTTGTTCCATAACCAGTTCTGTATAAATTTCCATACCCACAAGCTCCCCCTGTATATCAACATCCAAAGATTCAGTCCCATTTCATATAAACCTAACCAGGAAAAGAAAACAAGAGAAACGAAAAGAAAATGAAAGCATTAGAAGAATGTATATACCCATTGTTCCCGAGGCATCGCTGCCGCCATAAAATGTAGCATGTGCATTTTTCCATGGACCAATTGCATATCCATCGACATGGAAAGACCCGTAACTCAACCCAAACACAATTACCAGTGAAAGAATCATGAGATTCATTTTCAGACTCAAAAAGTACTTAAGATTTAGGACAGAAGGAAGAGGAGAAGAAGAGGAAGATGGTGAAGAAGAAGAGTATGGCTTACTTACACTATGAGAAACGACTTTGTAGGTCTTTAAATAGGTGAAGGAAAATCAACTATGAAATGAAAAACAAGTACATGTGAGAAACTGCAAGTAGAAGAAATTTTTTTATTCTTTTGCCAATCAATTCCCTTGATATTACTACAACTGCAACTATTTCTATTAATTATCATCTCTGAGGTCACATTCAATTATTCTCACGTTCTCTTAACAACATGCCCACATGCTCAGACCCCTCCTCTATCACTCTCTCTAGACTCTAAGAGTCGTGGATGAATCAAATAACTATAGGACACCATTTGGGGGGGTGATGTGTGTGCCTGTGTGCTTTTGTTGCTATCCGATCTGCAAAAGGGAATTAATTGCATTCTGGCTTGGTTAGATGTGCATGATGCATATACATCCATCAGATCAGAATAATTTTTTTGCCTTGATTGAAGAAAGAGAGGGGAAATGGTACATCTCACATGGTCTTTTTTTTTGGGGACATTAATGATCTCTCCTACTATTATGAGCAAACAAAACCATAATTTATGCATCTACCTACCTGCACATGTCCATGAATATAATATTTTTTTATATACAGCAGTAGAATGTTGACGGTGTCTGAGTGACTTTTAGCTCGCTCAGCTTGTTTTTTAGTCATGACTTTGTCTGAATCTAACTCGTCTAACAGGAACTTACTTGTTTGATAATCTAGCATATCACTAAACATATGCACATTTGTCATTTCTTGCTAACCACCGTCTAGTACTATGTATATATACTAGTATATTATGTCTGATTCAGGGACTGGGATGATCGCGGGGACACCTGACCTCACAAGACTTTGGGATAGAGATCCTGCCAAAGGTGCCATGTACCTCTCTTCCAATATATATTTCGTGGAAGTATATGCCGGTTTACTTTTTTTGGTCGATGGATCATGGATGGAGCCATGGAGAGATGCTGAGGTGCACCAAATTTTTAGTTAGATTTTGATGTTTTTGCAGTATGAAGGTGCGGATTCGACGAACGAACTGTGCATCCGAATCAAATTCCAATAATGAGACAGCCAAAATTTAGATTTGTGGATGCATACTACTACTAGTATTATATTAGGTTTTTGGAGGAATTTATCGATCTGTCGAAGTTAGCGTGTGGCCCCTTAGATTGTGGTTGGTTTTAGTACAACATTTAGAAGGTACAAGTGTTGTTGAACCGTACTATGTACTTTGATTGATATATACAGTGTATAGAAATGAGTAAAAACAAATTTACTTGCGTATCCATTGCTGACGCATATGGTCTACATTTTTTTTTTATAAGAAAAGAGAAAAGATGCTCAAAAGAGCAACTTACTCCACAGTAACAACAGCATTGACGGCAACTGGGGTAAGACTAGCTCCAGGTTGACCTCTTAACAAAAGATCACAGTTATTACAGTTATTCTGAGTATCAAAGTTTGGAATGGACTGTAAAGCTGTCAAAAGTAAATGAAGATTAGGGCCTTTCCAGTTTAGGTTTTGGAGTAAGGTAGAGGAACTTAGGGGTGCACATACCCTACTCATATCCGTTATTTCTACCCTACCCGCCAATGATTTAATTGTATCCTACCCTACCCGCCATTGAACGGGTAGGGTGACGGTTAGAGATTTTCTTACCCACTATTAAATGGGTAGGGTGACGGGTGAAACCCGAAATTATCCTACCCTACCCGCCTACCCGCTAATATACTCAAATGACTGAGTAACCCTCGCATTGTTTTCATCTCCTGCCTATTTTTTTTCGTAATTTTGAAACATATCAGGGGTAAAAAGTGTGGTTTTTTCGCTTCCATATCTCTTTTCTTTTCCAAATCACAAATCGAAGAAAAGTCGAAACCCTTTCTCCCTGTTCTCAAATCAAACTCTGCTCCAAATCTAGCAGGAGAATCACTCAATTGAAATTTTCAACGAAACCCTTTCTTCTATCAATACCATCTTCATCTAAACTCGTCTTAAAACTCAGCTCCATCTCCACCTAACGAGTAAATTGAGGTTTGATTTTGTTGTGAACTTGTGAGAATTTTGATTGATTTATCTACTAATTTCATAATCTGCATGTTTGATTTTCGAAAGGGAAAACGGACTATTCTGAATCATTAACTCATTCTCATGATTTTACTCTTTGTTCATACACCCTCTTTTAAGGTTTGTTTCAATTATCAGCTAGTTCTTTGTTTAGGATTTGAAAGACTAGATTGAATTCTGTTTCGTTTCAGATAAAACTAATTAAGAGTTGGCTTGCAATTTTTAGTGGTTTCTAGAAAGAACTAAGAATTTTTTTCATTCAATTGTTGGTTGCAGCAGCAGCAAAAAAAACTTATCTGGAAGAACAAAGTGAAAAGAGAATGGAATAAAAGTTGACTGCTGAGGTAAATATCATTTCCATAAGACATAGTAGATGCTAGTTTTAGTATTGTATTTTAATGCCGACTTAACATTGAAAGAGTATTCAGTACAGACCATTTAATTTGAAGATCTGTTTCATCCCATGTGAAACCCAAAGATTTGAATAATGTTTCGAATGAAAGTCATTCTGTTGTCAATCCTCCTAATGCAACACATGATAACTTGTTATAATTCTGCAGGGGATATATAGTCTTGTTGGTACTTGTTATAATTCTGCAGGGGATATATGGTCCTGTTGGTATTTGAACATTTCAGTTGGCTAGTTGTGATATATAGTCATGTTGGTACTTGAAGTTGCATATCGAGCTTTGGGGGGTTGTATTGTACTTTCTTTTGTAATTTTAGATAATGTTGGCTAGTTTTGATATAGTCCTGTTGGTATTCGAAATTCAGTATCGTGCTATGGGGGGTTTTATTTACTACCTGTTGTTAAACAGAGATGTGGGAATGGTATGTATGATAATAGAATTGTTAAAGAATGAACTCCAGTAATATGTAATTCACAAGAAAGCAGAAGTTTTAGTGGCTTAGCGGTGCTTTAAACATCATATGTCTTGACCTCTTGCTGGTGAATTGCGTCTTTCTTCTTGTTGCTTTACGTTGCATATTATCTCGTTTTGCCTATTCTAGATTTGTTATCTCGTGGAGATCATCCCAGTTCTGTAATTCTGCTGCTACGTCATTCTTTTGGTTTTCTTAATAGTGGTTCCTTCTTCTCTTTGCTGCTGTTAATTTACTACCTGTTGTATGTATATATGGACAGGTCCTTCCCAAATTTATCTAATCCTGAAATTAGGGTATTCCCACTTTCTTCTCTCATATTTGTGATGAGCTAATGGATTACACCTATACTTTGTTTTTCACTTCCCCCTCCATTGTTTGCTTTCAACAACATGCACCAAAAGTGAAATCAACATGTTATGTTCTATCTTTTGTTGTACTCTGCATTTGGAAACTGCATTGAATATCTTGGGCATTTTTATGTTGAACTCTCCTCTGTTTTTATGTTGATTGGCTTCAACTGTTGTTATGCAGCTTTATTTGGTGATCTTAGTGCGTATTCCATCATCGTAGATGATGATTGAAGAAGGTCATATGAAGAGCTTTTGGTGGTGATACTCTTATTTGAAGAAAAAGGATGTCCACCTTTTCAAGGGTACTCTTATTTGATTCTCTTTGTTTCTTGAGACTACAAATGGCCTAGCAGGATGCTTTTGTTTGTTTATTTTTTCCTAGTTAGATTGGCACATATTGTTGTTGCAAGATTTTTTTTCTGTTTTATTGGAAAGCATATTATATTATTATGTATACAGAGTGAGTAGTAGTTGTTAACCAGATAGAAAAAAAAAAAGAAAAAAAAAACGGTTATACCCGCCACCCTATCCTACCCGACCCGCCAAATAATGGGTCGGGTAGGATCTTACCCGTTTAGTGGCCGGTAGGGTGGCGGGTAAAAAATTTCTTACCCGTCAGTTAGCGGATAGGGTGGCGAAATGGCCCATATCCTACCCACCCTACCCGTTGTGCAGCCCTAGAGGAACTGGATATCCTAGCTAATTTAGCAGCATTGTTGGGTTGTTGTGGAGCTAGTTTAATTATTCTTCCCAAGACAAAACTTATTGCTTCAAACTTCCTATTTGCACTTTGTGTAGAATCTTCCTGAAATCTTTTATGTACTTCTAGTCGGTAGCTTTTTTGTATGGCTTGTAGTATTTCTTCTTCCCTTGCAGCAAAGTCAATGTTGGTCCTTCTCATTTCCTTTTCCCAAGCCAGTGCTAGTTGAGCTCCTCTACTTGCTCTGCTGAGATCAATTGTTGGGTCTTTAACATTCCTTGCTCCCACACACTGCCTTGTGAAAGACAGAGCCACAAAAGCAAAGTTAGTATAATGTGGTAAATCACTATTAGCCAAGTTATAGTTAACTTCCATAATATGTATGTTAATAGTGATGCCAAGTTTCTCTTTAATGTTTCTGTTCAGACTGCTGAGTCTGAGTGTCTGATCATTGGTATCTTCCTGATAATAAAGGTTGTTTAAAATGTGCCCTGGGTTGTGGACCACTCTACTGAAAGTGCAGAGATGTTGAGTGATTTTTAAAGCAGTGGCAGCAGCATTATGGTCTATATTTCTGAAGACCAAATCACATCTAGCTTTCCAGATGAACCAGCAAATAGCTGCAAAAGTAGCATTCCATCTGGCAGTGGGATTGTCAGGTAGAAACCAACTGTTGAACCAATCATGGAAGGATCTGTAAGCAGTAAAGAGTTGATGGGTTTTCCCAAAGAGATTAGTCCAGACATCAGAGGCAGCTGGGCAGGTCAGGAGAACATGTGTAATGTCTTCAGGAGCATTCTTGCAGAAGGTGCAAATGGGATCAATGTAGTTTAGAATGATGGCTGACTTGGCATTGGTTGGGAGAATACCATGAGCACATTTCCATATGAAAAGCTGAATAGCTGTAGTAGAGTCCAATTTCCATATTTCCTTCCATGGAGATATATCAGTGTCATTAGCCTATTTATCATTAATTTTCCTGTCATAAAGAGATTTGACAGTAAATTTTCCTGTTTTGGTTAAGCTCCCCTTGATGGTGTCTTCAGTATTTGGAAAATGGTTTGTTTGAAGGATGAGATTTTGAATATCTTGGGGAAACCAGAGAGCTAGAATATCAGTATCCCAGTCTCCTTGGGTATTAAAAAGTTGATTGACTGTTTTAAGGTTTGAAGGGCATTGAGGTGGTTTTTGAATTATGTCAGGTAGTTTTTCAATCCATCTATCTTCCCATATGTAAATCTTTGTGCCATCCCCTATCTTCCAGATGTAATATTTTTGAATGTAAGCTATTCCTTCCAGGATTCCTTTCCAGATCCAAGAATCTGTGTTCTTTGGTTTTATATCCATTCTGATGACTTCTTGGTTTGGGAAATGGGATGCCTTCATGGTACTAGTCCATAGGGAGTATGGTTCTTCTATTAATCTCCAAGAAATTCGTGAGACCATTGCTAGATTGAAGTACTCCATATTTTTTAATCCCAATCCCCCTAACTCCTTTGGTTTGTTGACAGCATCCCAAGCAATGTATAATATACCTTTGGATTTGTCTTGTTCTTTGTTCCAAAAGAAGTCTCTTTGTATAGCATTTATCTCCTTACAAATGCCCTTTGGAATCTTAAAGCAATTCATTTGGTATGTAATGGATGTTGAGGTGACAGTTTGAATCATAGTAACTTTTCCAGTTGTAGATGGATTAGTTTTCCAGCCAGCTAACCTGAATTTTAATTTGTCAATACAAGGCTTGAAAGCTTGAACTTTGCTTCTGTTGGTGAAGAGAGGAGAACCCAAATATTTATCAGAAGTATTAATCCTCTTGACATGCATGGCATTGCTTATGATGTCTGCAATATCTGGTGCAGTATTCTTACTAAAAAAAATCCTTGATTCAGTAAAGTTTATCAACTGTCCAGACGACTGACCAAAATCTTGAAAATCTTGATTAAGTTGTTGCATTCTTCCAAGTTGGCTTTGCAGAAGATCATGCAGTCATCAGCAAAGAGTAAGTGATTGATTGCAGGTGCTTCACTGCATATTTTTGTCCCATGAATGAGACCCTGGGATTCAGCATAAGTGAGATATCTAGAGAGAGCCTCTATGCAGAAAAGGAACATATAAGGTGAGAGGGGGTCTCCTTGTCTGAGTCCTCTAGTGGGTTTGAAGAATTTTCCAGGAGATCCATTTACCAAAACAACAAGATTGGTGGTGGAGATGCATTGGTGGATTAGATTGCACCATTGAGAGCTGAATCCCATTTTGCTCATAACTTGAAGAACAAATTCCCAGTTAACCCTGTCAAAGGCTTTGGCCATATCAATCTTAATGCCCATAGTATCATTAGCTCCTTTTTTCCCTTTTCTGGTATTCATGTGGTGTATAAGTTCATGATCTATAGCAATGTTATCAGAAATTTGTCTGTCATGAATAAAGGCTGACTGGAAAGGGGATATAAGGTCGGGTAAAAGAGGTTTAAGTCTTTGAGCAAGGAGTTTAGACATGATTTTATAGGTAGTGTTGCATAAGGATATATGTCTGAAGTGGGATGGGGTGGTGGAATTCTCAGTTTTGGGTATGAGGGAAATGAAAGTGGAGTTCATATCTTTAAGGAGATAGCCAGAAGTAAAGAAATTTTTCACCATTGTGATGATGTATTCACCGACCACTTCCCAGTTGACTTGGAAAAAAATTGGTGGGAAGCCATTAGGGCCTGGAGCCTTGTCACCTGCCATACTGAAAAGGATATTTTTTATTTCTACAGCATCAGGGACTCTTAAAAGGTTATTGTTATCAGTGTTGGTAATGGTGGTGGGTATGAGGTTGATGAGGGATTGGTTGATGGTTATAGGTTCAGCAGTAGCCATATTAGCAAAGTGATTGGTGAAGCAGAGAGCAACCTCATCACTGTTGTGAAGCCAAGAGCCATCTTCTTGCTTGATTGAATCAATTTAATTTCTTCTGTATCTTTTCTTGGCAGATAGGTGGAAGAAACTGGTATTTTTGTCTCCCAATTTGATGAGTTGGTCTCTGCTTTTGGTCTTCCAGAAGTATTCTTGTATGTTTTGCCAATGTTTAATTTTCTTATTAGCCTCTCTTATTTCCTTGCCTCTATTCATGTTGAATTGATTTTTGGCAATCCATTCTAATTGTTGTATGTTGTCTTCTAGATTGGACTTGATATTGCCATAAACTTCTTTGTTCCATTTATTTAACTTGACTTTAATATCCCTTAGCTTTCTAGCAATTTTAATAACAAGAGAGCCTTTGTTTTGAGTCTTCCAACATTCAACTATGATCTCTTTATAGTCTTTGTGATCAAGCCAATGACCAAAGAATTTGAATGGGATATGGCCTTGCTTCCAGTTTGGGTTGGTATTGAGGAGGATGGGGTTATGGTCAGACCCAATGGCTGGAAGGTTGGAGATGGTGGAGTTAGGGTGTATTTCAAGCCAACTTTCATATCCAGACCTCTATTAAGTCTTTGTTCTGTAAGATGAGTGCTTCTTTTGTTGGTCCAAGTGAATGGACATTCAGTATAACCCAAATCAGTGAGATTAGCTGCCTCCAATTTCTCCAAAAAGATGTTAGCTTCATAAGAGTCAATAGAATGCTGACTGAATTTTTCATGATCATGCAATACAAAATTTAGATCACCCACTATCAACCATGGTAGGATGTTAGTTTTATCAGTGTTTTCTATCATTTTTCATGAATGCACTTTATCAAGAGTAGTGCAAGGACTTCCATAGTAGCCTGTGAATAACCAAGGTTCTCCCGTACTAAGATAGATTGTGGAACTAATATGGTGATTGGAGAAATCTTATATAGTGACCTTTAAATTAGTTTTCCAAGCTAAAACAAGACCACCAGCAGTATTGGATTTACCTCTAGGTTCCACAAACCAAAATTTAGTGACTCCTTTATTACTAAGTATAGCTTTTAGGTTCTTAGTTTGTTGTTTGGTTTCAGATAAAAAGAAGATATCAGGATTATGTTTATTTAGCATGTTATTAAGATGTCTACTAGTATTTGGTTGTCCTAGTCCTTGGAAGTTCCAAGACATTACAGAATAAAATTGCCAGAAGTAAGATACATTAGGATAATTGAAAATGATGATGAAGTAACATATAAAGATAGCATTTTGAAGAATAATAGTGTTGTGATAAGTACTTAAACTAATTTTGAGAACTATCCTTATAACTAGGCTATTGCTGCTATTACTAAATAAAGATCTTTGGGATATATAAAAGAGAATAGAACAAATTACCTGATGACTTAGGAAAGGATTTGCTCCCTCAAGGCTACCAGTAGTCAAATCAGTCAGATGATATTCCTCCATTTGCATCATATGGTTATTTCTCTTCTTGGAAGGTTGATTTTGATCCCAGAACTGGGAGAGGTGGTCAGTAGCAGCAGAGGAGATAAAGAGTTTTCTTTTTGGATCAATTACTGAGGATGAAGTTCAGTGTCTATAACTTTGAGTTTAAACTTCTTCTTTCTTCTTTCCTAGAGCATCTTCTTCTGGTTGTTAAAGTCTTCATTGATTTGTTTTTGAATATCGGCTAGAGAAGGTGTTGTTGCAAAGATATTTGGTGTTAAATTATTGGTGATTGTAGTCTGGATTTTTGGGAAAATATTTTCAGGGTTGATATTATTTTCCGCACCATTCTCAAGAGTAGAATGATGTTTCCTAGCAGCAGCTTTGATGTTGAAACTCTTCTTTTTCAGCAGTTTGTCCTTATTTATGTTACTATCAATGAGTTTTTTGTGTTTCTTTTGACAAGCTATGACCTCAGAGTTGGTATTTCTCCATTGATGGGTTGATGCAAACCAGCTTTGAATATGATGTAGTCCTCGGGACCATCCATCTCTTCAGAGCTATTTTTTAGCATGATCTGTCTTTGTGCTAGCTTCATTTTGATAGCAAATTCCTCAGCAGCATCTCTGTCAGTGTAATGTCTTATTTTGATATTGTTTTGAGGGCTACTGGTGTTGGAATTTGTTGGGGTGTTGGAAGTTGAGGGGTAAGAGTTATTGAGATTAGATGGATGAGATTTTTGGGTAGCATTTTGATTATGTTCTTCCTTATCTTCACATAGTGGGCTAGGATGATCTATGATTCTACAAACCTTGCAGAAAGCAATACCATGCAAGGCATAAGCCATTTCAAGTCAGTGAGAAATTTTTGGGCTTTCATAAGAATCAATGCCATATTTAAGAGCTCTAGTAACATCAATGGTTAAGAAAACTTCCAGATTCTTTTCATCTTCATCTCTCCCATAAGCTTTCTTGGCTTCTTGAAAGATTCCTGCTGGATTTATGATGTTACTCATATCAGGAATGATGTGCCTTGGAACTCTTTTAACTAGAGCCCAAATCTTGACTCTATAGAAGTTTGCTTCATCAATAAAATCTGGACCAGCAGGTGGAACTTCAGTTAAGACTATAAGTTTGTCAAAAATGCCTCTAGTACCCCCTTTTTTAAACACCTTGTAATCTTCTATGATGCCTAGTCTGATAGAGTAGTAGTTTCTTCTATTCTTCCAGAGATTGACTTCAGCATTTCGTCTGAGTTCCCAGTTAGAATTAATGAACCTTGAGATAGTTCTGGTTTCATGTGAAACTTTGCTGCAATATCTGCCAATAAAGACCTATTTCCAATCTTCTTTCTTTTGGGTAAAGTATTTTCAGCATTAATAAACACTTTTGGAAATAAATTTTCAGGAATGTTCAGAGATGAATTCATTTGTTCAACCAGATTTTTAACTTGGTATGTGGGTTTGGTTCCTGATGAAGAGGCCCTGAAAGAAGTTTTAGAACTTGTAATGGTGATGATGATGATGTAGGGAATGATGTTGTGTTTAGTACTGAGTCTAGTAACTTTAATTTGAATTTGGATGTGTAGGTAAGCTGTGTAGATGAGGTTCATTTTGTTGTTTAGTTGCAGGTGATGTTGATGTAGCTTAATAGTCCAAGGTTAAACTGAGGGGAAGTACAAGTGCCATGTGCTAGCTATACGTTCCCAGAACCCGTGTTGTTGAGCTTTGCTGACCAAGTTGAAGCTTTTGACTACTGGTGCACCTTGAGAGGCCGACCTGTCAAGAAAACAGATACCAGCATAGTACAAGATATAATGATGATGGGGATTAGCTGGCCAATGTAAAGTATTTAAGGTAATATGTTCTAAGATAATACGGTAAAACACAGGCGAAGTTGGTCCATGCCATCTATTTATGCAATTGTGATCTATTTTATTAGCCAGATAAGTCCTATATGAGGTCAAATTGAATTTAAGTCTAGGATGCAGCAGGTTTAATATTGTGCAGTTGTTTTCTCTTGAGAGGGCCAGAATAGAAATAGATCAAAGCTAAGGACAATTAAGTAATTATTTAGGGAGTTAGTAATACTAATCATTATATACGAGTATTGTCCAATAGCTTTGCAAGTTGGCTCGTGATGGATGACCCTCTGAGTATGTTGTCATTCAGCTGTGGAGCTTAATCGAGTCAGACGGATATTGGGTTGAGTCGTACTCGAGTGGGCGGTACGTGAGGAGGAGAGAGCAGTTATTGGCACCGAACTCTTCAAACCGCCAAGTGTAATGTATGCTTCCCTCCAGATTCCATCTGTTAAAATTATCAACAAAGGGTTAGTTAGCCTTAAGTTAGAGCAGTTAAACCTTATAGGTTGTAGGTACTGTTGCCCTTGATGAGGGAAATTTGAAACGACGTGATTAGGATTAGAAGTGTTGGATACGGAAGAGTTTTCTCTTTGGAAACCGTCGTCACTTAATGGTGTGCAAACCCAACACCAATCGCTAATCTGCTTTATAAATGCCTCTGTTGAAGATAAGAATATTTTCAGTTTCTTCTTTAATCTTCCCCCAAATTCTTTGCCAAAATCTTTGAGCATCCTTCCAATCCAGTCGCAATGTCTGATGCTGAGAAGAATATTGATCGAAAAGGAAAACGGAAGTTGGTCGAAGTTGAGGATGAGCCTAGGATTCACTGGTATCCACGAGAACATTGTGTAACCCGATTGCCTTATGGGATTGCCTTTCCACAAGGGTGTGAATCCCCTGGATATGAGGAAAAATTCTCTTGGTATCTGAATGATCTGCAGCACAATGTTGAGGTGAAAATCGAGGAATGTTTGCAAGAAGATGTACCACCATGTATTATGCATGAATTGCTGATGGATTCTCCAGTAGAGCGTCTTCACCATCATTTTAATTAGCCAAAGCATGCACCCATTAACCAGGATAGTAGTAACTCTTTTGCTAATTTACAATCCGGATTTGGAATCGGTAGCAGCACTCAACTTGCACCAGATGGTGATGAACAAGAATCTCCGAAAAAGGAGAAAGATACTGGAGACTGTTATGTTACTGGTATTCCCAAGTCGACTGCACATCAACAGATAGGTGTTAGGGATCATTGGGTGTTGTATGCTTACCATCCCAGATATGGTCCATTTGAAGTTCATGAGGGTGTTGTTGTTGTGGCTGATCGATTTCTGGTATCGTGGGTGAGTCGAGTTGGGTATAGATCCATTACACTTGACGCTAGAGAGAGATATATGGTACGTCAATTGGCTGGTCAGCCTTTCCACAAAGATGAGCCCATGCGATTTCCAGTTATGGATTCTCTGTGTCCTGCTACTGGCAGAATAGGTCGTACTATCTTTGCAGGTTTTGAAGCTCCAGGTGCCAATACAGCCACCGATCCAACTGTTGATCCATTTTATTCTGAGTTTGTACCTGAGATGAGTGCATCTACTACTGCACTTGTTGCTTCGATGGATGATCCAATGAGTACTCCATAAGAGGGTGTTGTTGGTGATGTTGCTTCCAATGCTGAGTATCAATCTCCAGAACCTATGAAGAAGTCTGCTGCGCCTAGAGTTTATTTGACTCGTAGTCGAACTCGGAGCATTAGTCAAGGGACTCGGAGCAAGACTCGTTGTTCTTCTCAGTAAGAGTTAGTTTAATCCTTCTTCTTCTTTGTCTACCATCTGAGGTTCAGTTTGGATATTGGGTTTGATTTCATATGTGGGTTTGTTTTTGTTTGGGTTGTTGTACTTTTTATGGTTTGAATTTCTATGATTGATGGTTGGGTAATGTTTTAGACATATATGTTTCTGTTTCTGGTATTTTCTATTGTAAGGATGCTTTTGGTTTTCAACTATGGTTAATCTAGAATTGAGTTGTTCTGGTTGAATGTGATTGATGTTTAATAAAAATTGTTGAGGAGAATATTGATGAACTTTGGTATGTAAAACATAATTACATGACCTTGAGAACTGAGTAGATTGAATGATAAAAATAGGTAATGGGATTAGTGAATAGTTTGGTGAAACAACATCAGTAAAATTGGGTAGGAGTTGGTGTGGTGGAGCTATGATATTCTTCCAAAGAAAGTTGATGATGAATGTGTTAGGCCCTTCTACTATGATACCGGTGATTTGTCTATCCGAATTTTGAAATATTTTGATATTCCATAAGGTATTGTGAATGGTGAAGATCCTAGTAACCATAGAGATTGTAGATACAGTAGTATTAGCAGTAGTATTTGTGAGTCTTGAGGTTCTTGCAATTCCTGCGATTTCTGTGATTCTAGTGATAGTAGTGATGTTTGTGATTCTTGAAATGCTTGAGTCGCTTGAGAACTTTGGGTAATTCATGAGAAACAAATAAAGCTGAGAGAGGAGAAGATGAATAGAAGATTAGCAGAGGTGAGTTTCCGGCATGGAGAACTCAGAATCCGGTGAAAACTAGTCGTTAAAGAGCCGTTGTGATGCAACGGGACAGAAAAACGGCTAGAAATGGTCGGGAACGGCGAAAGAACCGGAAAAAATTAGGTGGGGAGGAGAGAGATGGAGTCGTACATCATGAGAGAGAGAGTGACTTCATTAATACTATCATAATTAAACTTACAAAGTGCATATGGTCTACATGAATGTTGTTGATTGTTCTCTGCCACATTCAACTATACATATCTAGACATATTTCAAAAGCTCTACACGAGAAATGGAAGAAAAAAAATCTAAATTGGTAGATCGTAATTGAATACTAAAAAAACACAGTAAAACAAATTCTATGATACTGTGTCGATTTTGGAAGTGTTTTTGTCCTTGATTCGTTAAGCAATCTTGTTGATTTACAGACGCAATGCCTTTGAGAGACCCTGGTGTCTGAGTTCCTATACCTAAAAGTAAGAAAAAAAATCAGTACACAGTTGGTCATATCTCCCGGGAAAAACCAACAAAAAAAAAATTACTGCAGAATCAAGTTGCTAGTGAAAGTCAAAGAAGAGTTGACTTCACGTGAGAGGGAGACAGGAGAACTGTTCATTGCGTTACTTAACTAATTATATTATGTATTAATCAAGATAAGTTAACTAAATGGAATCTCCATATAAATCTTGATTATAATTAAACTTTTATGATAAGACAAGTAATTGATTACTTTGTATTATATTTTCGCAGCATTTGTAGCCAATTCATAAGGGTCTAACTCACCTTCCACCACATGCTTCCTCTCTTATTAAGTAGTATACCAGACTAATTGAGCGGGAAAATTAATTAAATTGTTTAAGGAAAATCTATGAAGTTGAGATGCAGAACCAAAGGACTATTTTACATAAATGAGCATAAAATAAAAGGGTTCAGGTTTGATCTCCCTCGTTTATCGAGTAATTCCGGCGGTTAGTCCGGTGGGCTTAACCTCTATGAACATGGTATTTGATTATGGATTAAAATACATCAAGTTGATGATTAAAATTTACAATTCAATTGCTTATGAAGTACATTATGAACGAGAAGTCAACTACCGATCATGACCACTAGGTTTCTTTCTACAATCAAAGAAGGTCAGATACCAACAAAGCCAACGAATACGCATGCAGAGATGGTCTATGAAGATTTTCATACAACGTACCGAGACAGCAAGAGTGATGATCAGTTTAGTTACTCCTCTGTAACATTTGAGAGTTATTTTTAGTGACCCTAACCCCCGATGCTGACTTTTGGTAACATTTTTACCAGTAAAAGGATTATAACTAATTAAAAAGAAACAAAGTGGCTCTATTTGTTTGTCAATTGTCGTAACTCATCATTCTGAGCAGTTAATGGATAACACATGCAACTTGCTAAGGCGGGAGATTGGAGTCAAACAACATGCATCAGCCATGTGCTTTGCCTCCTGATAAACATATAACTAACTAACTAACTAATTAAGTTTAGATGATCAGATCTGTAATCCCTCCCTGCAATCTATCTATAGTTTCTAAATAAACAATGAAGAGAGTGGGGGGTTCCTTGGGTTAAGCTCAAACTTGGACTTTTTTGTGTAATGATTAATCGGGTACCAACCGCATCAACATGATTAATTAATCAATGTACTGTTGGACGTACAAGTTCATTAGGGGTTCGTATTACTTTTAAACTTCACAACTCATCGATAAGAGCATAATGGATGGATCCATGATGATGATCGAGTCAGACTTCAGGCCATACTTAGAATTGTTGATTAAGTTGAATCAGTAAATACATTGGCCGTACGGACTTTGTGCCACATACAAAATAATGTTTTAAGACGAATTGGGAACCCACATCTCTCGTCCCATTGATCTTAAAACACATGCAAAAGACAGACCATTTGTCGGTGGTGATATTTGATGTTTCTCTAAAGCCAAATTCTATTTACAGTTCAGTGAGCTGCATTTGTGGTGTTTAATTGCCATCTGCAGAGGGAATTTTCTCACTAATAACTAGACATTTATAAGAACAAAACAAAAGAAAGAAAAGAAGTAAAAAATTGACAATCCGCAGAGGGACAATGAGAAAGAGGACAGAGAGGATATGGGCTCCTGATAAGTACCTTTTCTGTATGGCTGTATAACATTTTCCAAGAAAAGGACTAATACCACTGGACATTGATTGATAACTTCTTTTCTCGGAGCTCACTTAAAAGAAAAGGAAAATATCAAAGGCATGAGGCTCTTGCTTAGGGTCTTGTGCGTTCTTGAAACAATACACTACACTGCCCTAACAGTTTCTTCATCGCACCTCAGGATTCTCAGGAAAAACTCTGCTCAATAATCAATATCTAACTCCCTGTGCTGCTGAAATGTTTTCTCTCGAATACATTCAAACTCAATAGCATTTTCCCGGAATATTGTTATATCCGAGGGGATAAGCTTTAAAATTTCCAGTTTTAAGACTAAGCTTATCAAAAACAAATTGCTTTCACACCTTCTAAGAACAACCAACAACCATCTTTAACTTTTTAATGTATGAGAAAAGTGAAATGGGTACTACTCTATTAGTCCGAAAGCATCATGGAGAGCAGCAAAAGCCCATAGGCCACTTACCAACAAAGGCCCATAGACCACTTACCAAGCCAATCTAGCACATGAGAACTTAGGAAGTCCGGAATTAGAAAAGAAAAACTCTTAATAGACAACAATTCTAGATTCAGATCTTGAAATCATAAAACAAAAAATAAGATGGAGAACAAATATAAGTTAAAGAAACTCTATCCTGAGTAACAGTATTAAGAAAGTAATATAGGATCCCTCCTGGGGATGAAATATTTCAAGGAAAAGCTGAACAAAAACAAATACAAGGGATGGTACTGTCTCGGTAACAACTTGACAAGCTGGCAGGTGGAACTTAGAACTCGTCATCGTCTTCCTCGGCAATATGCTTTGCAAGCTCCTGCTCCTGTTGTTGTCTCTCCCTCCTTTTTTCTGCACTTTCCTTTTCCTTCTTATGTGAATTTGGAGGGAATCGCAGAGCACGCACAGCCTCATTATGCATGTTGAGGCAGAAGGCAATCCTCGAGTTGAAAGCAGATTGAGGTTCATTTGTGGAGTAAACATCCCCCGTCTCCTTTGATACCATCCACCCATTTGCATGGTCCAAAGTTGCATCGATGGCACCATCTCGGATTGCCTTGGCTACAATGCTCTCAGCATCCGCTACAGGGTTTGGTGAGTCCAACCTAAGCTTGTGGGCCACATCAACAAGTGAAATGCGGGAATAAGAGATGCTTATGTTGCGAAGCCCTGTTCTGATGACATTATGTCTCAACCTTACAATCAGATTGTGAGTCCTGTCTGCGCTGAAAGTACTTGCAAACTTGTCCGCCACATTCCTAAACAACTCCAAATCACCAATACGAACAGCCTGAAAACCAAACCAAAATTTGAAGATCCTTTGTCAAAATCCTTGTACAGTAACATTTAATACGATGTTTTCCTACTTGAATAGTAAAAGGGATCACTAGCAGGAATAACTCTTACAGGAGCACCCATCTTATAAGTTCGAATGTATAACAGGTCACGAATAAATTACACATATACAATATTTAAAATAAAATGGAGAAAAGGAGAATGAAAAAAGTAAGCAAGCGTGTAACCAACATGAGCAGCAGAATATGCAATAACTAATTCAGTGCAAGTTTGACGAGTCCGACTCACATTTGTAAGCTCAAAGTATGGCCTCAAAACTGTTTTCATGCCTTTCTGCATGAACACAGTTCTCTCTGGTATTTCTCCCAACAACAATCGAACTATGATGGCCCACTTGTTGCATTGAACTCTGAAGCCAAGGGCTCCAACAGGAGCTTTACGAGCAGCTTGCAGGAGGCTATCTTTAGCATCAGTGTACTCCAACTGAATAGTCCTAATCTTTCCCAAGTAGAAAAGGTATCGACAGAACTGCATAAAGAAAGTACAGTTAAATAACCTGACAACAAGTACCTCACTTAACTAATCATTATTATACAACAACTTACTATGCAGACTACCTAAGCTTTCTCAGACCATAACCACACAACCTGCCTAAGAAATGGTACATGTATTCCCTGACTCGGTTTATGTTTTATATTACAAGACCTTGTACACAAAAACCATGAAACAGACACTTCCCCTCTTGGGTGCATGTGCATCAAAGTTATCCAAATAAACAAGGTGCATCAATTATTTTACACATTTGGAGAACATGTAAACGTCTATAAAGCTCGTAAGATCAAAAAAGAAGGAAGATACGTCAATTATTTTACACACTACACATTTGGAGAACATGTAAAACCTCTATAAAGCTCCTAAGACCAAAAAAAATGTAGCTTAATGAAAATCAATGCAACTGATATTCAAAGGAAATAAGAATGTGTGACTAAAGGGAAAGTAACAGAAATTGCCTGCTGGTTTGAGTGAGCTTCAAAACGGGGAGCCTTTGACCTCAGCTTCTCTGCCTGATCATACAAGTTGTAATGGAGGTAATTGCGAAGTAGCAAGTTGAGTAGTGTTTCCTGCAGTTCAATGTTATGTACTTAATTAGACTCAAACTCAAGGAACCTAGCATAACATAGAATGTCTAATTTATTTGGAAACACACCTGACCAAGCTCATCGCGACGCAAAGTGACAATCCGATGCAAGTTCAAGAGGTCTCTGGTAAAGAAAGACCATTGAAATTGAAATTCCAAAGAAAAATGAGATAAATAATTCAGATGTACTTCAATTGTGCTAATAATGACTCACCCTCTGATTTCAACAAGATCACCTGTCATCTCGTAGCAGTAAGAGTAAAAGTGATAAAGTCTCGATGCTAGAACATCAATGGTTCTCTTGTTCATATTCCTTGAGCGAGCAATACCTGCTTTCCCACAAGCTTTAGCCTAAAGACAGTAAACACCAAAGGCAACCAACCAATAGAACATTAAGCCTGGAGTAAAATACAGAAGAAAAAAAAACTGAAAATTATTTACTTATAGTCTGTCCGCCTCACCTCAGGGTACTTCTTTTGATCAATCAGAAATATCAGAACAAGCAGGTATGCGTAAATTTCAAGTTCTGGAGAGTGTTTAGCAGGGGTGTGAGTTGCAGATGTTGCAGTATCAACTTCCATGTCATGGTCATCTTCCTGCAAGCAATTAAAATCAATGTGATATGCCTCATGGATGTGATACAATGGTAGCAGCATAGAAAGATACATATCTTATACCATTAAACAAGAGTCTCCAATATGACCTACTCATGTATCTCCTTGGGTATATCCTTCACCCCACAACAATAGGAAACCCTTTAGAACCACAACTCAAAACCTCAAAGCCATTAAGTAAACATAATTTTCCAGCATAAACTAAAGTCTCCACTCAGTCTACTAAACCTTGAGTAACTATCATCAACTTTATCGCCATTATCCCCCTAAGCTGAAGGGAGCGATGGTCATGCCAGCATTTGATAGACGATCAAGGTGGGTGCATACCTCAGGGGTGAGGGAGGTTGATAGTGTTAATGTTACAGACTCAGGCTGATGCTATGAGGCAAATGCTATACCGACAACGTTGACACTGAGCAGCCATCATTCACCAGCCACACATTGGGTGTAGAGTATACCTCTCACATATTAATTCGAGGAGGGTATGTAGAGGTTCCCACAAGTTAATTGCTGAAAGGAAGAAACATGAGTGGCCAGGTGGGCATGCCAATTTGCTACACATTTCTAAATCTGAATGACTCCGAATGTCGTAAGTTTGGAGACTGGGCAAGGAGGAGACTGCAGTGACACATCATGCCAGTGTAACTGCAGTCCACCGGCTTATATTAGCATCAGAAGGTTCTATCCAAAGGTGTAGAATTGAGTACGATACAAGGACTCAACTCCAAGGTCAATTAAGATGAGCCATTATCCTAACGACACAGTTAACACCATATTTAAATATGAACATGGTACAGACCCCTACCTGACGAAGTCCATCTGAAACTTCTATACTTTCCTCTTTTCTAAACTAGACTAACACATATAACATGTATTAATACTTTCCTCTTGGTGTTACATTCAACTCACTAAATAGTTAATGCAACAATTCCGGAAGCAGATACTGATTAATTCACTGAAATGAATTCAAAACTGCTACAATAAGGCCCGTCACTGAGAGGTTTCCCTTCAAAGCCTCCCACACACTAACCTAGTTATGTTAGCACTCCAATATTTGCTGTATCCCCAATTCTGAACCAATTTAACTAAACTGATTAAAATCAATTCCTTAGGTATTCATGGTTCTAGTATAGCCATCAAAAACATAAGTATCTCATCAATAACTAATAATCGCCAAACCTAACTAGCATACTGTCAACAAAAATGTAATTTGATATTAAACAATTAGTTGAATGGAACAGAATGTTTGGTGTTTGATATGTATTATCCTGGTTCAATCATACCTAACATAACTATCATAGCTTCCCGCAGTAAACAATTAGTTAAATGGAAAAGCATGTTTTGTGTTTGATATGTATTATCCTGGTTCAATCATACCTAACATAACTATCATAGTGTAACACTTCCCGCAGAAATGATACTATGTCCATTCTACACCACAGTCAACAGAATTACAACCTAGTGGTAGTTTTGCAAACAAAGCAAACACAGCTATGTGATAATCAACTGAACAAAATTTGAAACGCTTCCTAAACAAGATCAGTAAAACCCTGTAAAACTTAAAAACAAGCAACAAAGTGAAAGGGTTCTGTAAATTTAGTTAAAAGGAACAGCATGTTTTGTTTGATATGTGTTATCCCGGTTCAATCATACAAATAAACACTACCTAACATAACTATCATAGTGTAACACTTCCAGCAGCAGTGATACTATGTCCATTCTACACCACAGTCTACAGAATTGCAACCTAGTGGTTGCTAAGTGATAATCAACTGAATAAAATTTGAAATATTTCATAAACAAAATCAATAAGACCCTGTAAAACTCAAAAATATCATCTAAGAAACAAATAGAACAACAATTTCAACCAAACAAATATATAAAAAGCAAAAAAAGGGTTTTGTAAACTACCTTTGGAAGATAAGAAAGCAACCGAATGAGTGCCTCTGAACCTGAAGCAAGGGCATAATTGAGAAACGAAGAGACAACTGAAGTCTTCAGTTTCTTCCTTAATGCGAGTGTGAGTCGAACAGCTCTATTGATTCTTCGAACCTCTTTAGTATATGCGCCAGTCTCAACTATAGCCGCTATTTCTTTCAAATCTAAATACAAAAAGAAAAACTCACACATTCAAACCCTAACCTTAAAACCCAATTAACAAATCGAACCAGCAAAATCAAAAACTAGGTTTTAACAGTTTAGATAGACTTACGATGCAAAGTTGAGGGAACATTAGATGGAACAGAATTCGAAGGAGCTGGTTGTTCTTTCATCTCCACATCTTGAGTCATTCTGAAGAAACACTAAAGATAAATACAACGAAAAATTGTGAGGCTTTGATTAAAATCAGAGAGGAACGATGAAACTGGAAAGTGAAGATCAAGTTAATTCACCTCGATTTGTCAAGCGGGGAAGATTTTAATTGAAACTTGAATGGGATCTGAAGAGATCCACAGCTTAGAGAACCTAGGGTTTTCTACTGGGAGCTTTTTGAGCCTTTTTCTTTTCTTCTTTTTTTTATAGTAATTTTCGTTTTCTGCAAGTTAAACTCGAATAAAGGTTTTAAACACTCTATGTGCTGCCTTGTGCACAATTGCCACAAGGATAAGGGCACCGCTGCCTTTGCTTATATTAGAGAACCTGGGCACCGCGTATTAGCCGTGGTTCCATACAAAATTAATGGGGTAAAGGCCGTCTCCGGTGATCGTCTTCCGTTGTGGGAAGGAGCTAAGCTAAGAAGACGCAACTAGCAGTGCTGCACCAAGCACCAGGTATATACTTACAATGTCTTCGACATGACTAGTGGAAGATAAAGTCGCACAAAATTGAGGAAACATTTTAAAAAATATCCTTCCATCTTCTACAGTTGCTTGAGAAAGCAGCATTTCAATAGGATAATCTTCTGAAAACAGGGGGCAAAAACTGAGAACCATCGAAAGCATACAATAAAGCAAACAAGATTTGAGAAAGATTAATCAACCACTGAGAACCATCGATTTAGGAGAAAATTACAAAAATTGAAGAATGTGCTGCTCAGGCCTGAGTTAGGGGGGAAATCTACATTTAGTTAATTGTAGCACCTACTGTTCATCTATATTCTACCAAGGGAAATTCGGGAAAAAACTTGGGAGGCACTGCAAGAAACTTTCAGCCGCCGCATTACATATCGTTGGTTCAGGGTCGATATACATATTCTAGGAAGATAAAAAGAGCCTAAACATGTAGCAAAAGATGAGCAGCCATTCAAAACACTTCATTAACATCCAAATTGGCGTTGCAATCTAAAGAGGATGGGCCAATTATGCGCTTTCAACAGCAGCATCAGCAGCAATATGGTTCAGGGTCGATATACATATTCTAGGAAGATAAAAAGAGCCTAAACATGTAGCAAAAGATGAGCAGCCATTCAAAACACTTCATTAACATCCAAATTGGCGTTGCAATCTAAAGAGGATGGGCCAATTATGCGCTTTCAACAGCAGCATCAGCAGCAATATGGGACAGACCATTTGATCTAAAGCCACAACCCCTTCCCCGGCCTCCTCGCCCACGACCACGTCCTGTCAATCATCATCAACACTTTGTTTCAGATTTCTATTATGTACGTCAGCTAGAACGAGGTTGAGCAAAAGTATCCGAAATCAAATTTACCTCGGCCTTGAGGTGCTTCATTGTTATATCCTCCACCATCTTGCTCGGTCTCTTCTCTAGGACCGTTGTACCCACCCCTTCCACGGCCACGGAACCCACGACCCCAACCACCCCGGGGGAAGCTGCGACCCCTGTCCCAACCACCACCTTCTCCATAATCATCACCAGACACAAAGCCATTCCCTGAAATAAAAGTACAATGAGTTTAGATGAACCCTGTGACAATTAGTATACACAGCATGCAATACTTAAACCAATTTAACTACCTCAACAATAGCACCCATACAGTGTAACTTTCAGTCAAGAGTGGTTAACAAGATAATCCTGGGGACAACAAATTATTATGTATTAATCCAGCACATTAGATGGTGAACATTTACCTCTTCCACCCCTTCCCCTACCGCGACCACCACGAGGTCCCCGACCCCTGCCAGAAGCACGAGGTGACCCGTCTGCATTTTAAAACAAAGGAGTTAGGAAATTTGTGGGACAACTAAACTAGAAGAAGAAAAACATAAGTGATATAGAATTTCTGCTGAGATACCTCCTTCATAATCAAACTCTGTCCAAGGTTTAACCTGATCAGCTGGCAATGGAGACTGGTACCTGCACTTGGTATGAAAATGAGGTGATGAGTATCAACGGAAACAACCTGACATACCAAAATACTAGCACCATTCAAACCAACTAAAGACGGAAGATCTTACTTAGAATGGAATCCCTCTAAAGTTCAAAATATGACAATTGAACCACAACAATGAATTATAACATGAAAAAATCTGACAAAAAGATTACAGAGACATATTTTAATGAGGATCACGAAAAAGACATATTCATAGTAGACTGCACCACCACCCAGATTTAAACAGTAGTAACTAATTCGGGACTAGAGATTATGAATCACGTAAAAGTATCTTGCTCCCGGACATACAGAGATAATGGCAAAAATAAGACAATTGGACCACAACAATGACTAATTATCACACAGATGGAGAGAAGAATGAAACCATATGGCAAAAAGATGTATATACTTATTAAGATCAAATTCATAGTAGACTGTACACCTCAGAGTCAAGCAGTGATAACTAATTTGCCACCAGAGATTATGAACCCCATAGAAGTATCCACATTTGCTACCAAATATACAGATGGATACTAATGTTAACCTCCTCATTTTATTAGTTTAGCGTGGCATCAGCAATATTGAACATGATACACACATTTACTTAAGAAGGGCATGTCCATTGCGACCGCAAATGAGAAAAAGCTTTTGATGGTTCAATTTAATTACAAAACTCTACAATCCAAGTGTCTAACTAGCTTAATCATATGAAATTTGACCACAAGTAATCAGCTGAAACATTATATTTTATGACTAAGCAAGTATATCTCATCTCAAGTCGCACTGATATTCAACTTAAATGCATAACACTATCAGCTATAACTTACCCGATCGAGGATGCATCAAGGTCCTTCTTTGACAGAGTAATTGTAATCATTGACACATGCCTTGTCGTTTCCAGACTGTAAAGTTAACGAAAGGTATATGTAAGACAACATAGTAGAGAGTACGTAAATAAAAGATAAAATATGAAGACTCGATGGGAAAGAAAAATCGGTAGTATTTTATGCTTTAAGACCCGCATAGAAAATATTAAGTAGATCTCTTACGGAAGAAGGCCTTCCTCTAGGGGCTCCCATGTATCAGTAATGTCAGTAGATCCAATTGATGTTATCTGGTGAAGACCAGCAATCCTCCTCTGCATTACAAATTGAACAATTACTTTATTTATAAGGGACACAAACAAACCCAAAACAATAAACTATTCAACAACAATCCACGTAGCATAATAACTAGAGAGAAAGAAACACATATTATGCAAATAAATTCTATGTGTGCGTCTGTTTGTGTGTGTCTGTGTGTGTGTGTGTGTGTGTGTGTGTGAGAGAGAGAGAGAGAGCGGTGGCCTAGAGGACAAAGATCAATTTGAACATTAAACTTCAGTTTACTTGATGCACTACCTTGATCAACTCCACAATCATTATGGTCTTGTTGATTGCTCTGCCCATTGCTTTAAAGACAATCTCATCAGAGCCTTTTTCCTATTGAAATTAAAATTCAAAACAAAGTCAGGAATAATATACAGTAAGATATCCAATGACACCAATATATCAATAACCGCAAGTATTCAAAATCATATAGAACATAAATGTTTGTTCTAGCGACAGAACATAAATATTTGTTCTAGCGAACCCCTTAATGAGAATAACAGTACGAGCACTTTAAAGTTGAGATGTCATGCTAAAAAAGAAAACATAGCAATGCATTTTCATTTGACAAAAACATTTCTAGCCTTATCCAGCAAACAAAAAAAATAAATTCTGTACTTACCCCCACCCCCATGCATGAAAGAATAAGTAATTGGATGGACCGAGCAACTCTTTACAGATCAAATTAAAACTGAATACAATCATCATTTATGTGTTTCAAAGACTACCCCATGAATGCTGTTATGGTATAATAGAATGTCATCAACATTACCTAAAAATTCCATACACAGATTCTGAAATAACTACACCCTCACATACAAAATTAAGGGCAGAAAAGAAACAAAATAGATATACCTGAAGCAAACCAGTGGCGTAAGTGATATAGTTGCGCATTCTCCCTTGAGTAGTTATCCGTATCTCATTCTCACTTATGGGTGTATCTGCTCTGGGTTTCTCCACTCTCTGGTACCGATCCATTTCTCTATCACCCACAAACAAAAAAGATCAATTTCTTTCACAAAAATCATACCAGCAAATTATTAACCTCAATAGTGTACAGATGATTATTGGAGATAAAATTAAAGTGAAATTAAAAAAGAACGAAGTTAGGGTTTTGGATAAGTAGGGTAAATTTACAGGCTTCTGTAACTTACACTCCTTTTAGGTCCTCCTGTAGAACTGCCCTCTTCTCCGGCTTCGTTTCTTCTGTTACGCCCTAAACTTGCTTAGTTGGGCACTTCTCTTCTATATATAGTCCCAAGTCGAGACTCTTCTTAAGAACTGCCCTAACGAACCGCTTTTACACGGTGGCGTGGAACCGGTTCTAATTAGGGTTTTAGGTGGTGGCAGGGTTTTAGTCAAAACTTGGTGTGGCCTGGAAAGGCTGAAGATGAATCCAAGCCCAGCCCAGAAATTTGTGACACGTGTGCAAGCCCAAATCCGGACCGGCCTTGTTCGAGGTTTATAACCATCTTCACCGCAAACAATCTTGATGATGTTGACGAGGGATCTCTCCTGGCGATTAAGATGGAAAGAACCTGCAAAAATACAAAAAAGAGGGTGTTGGATGCTAAATTTTTTTAAAAAACTTTCTCTTTTCTCTGTACAACTTGTTCTGAAACTCATCTTCCAAACCAAAAAACAAGATCTCAATACCAAGATAATTTGAAGTACATACTGATCAAAGAACAAGTTTTATTCGTTCTATCAATTTTAAATTCTTTGTTGATTAATTCTTTGTTGGAATTCTACATGTTTCAAACAAAGATTTCCTTACTTGGTTAATTTTCAGATCCTTCAAATATTCTAGCCTTTGGCACTTTCAGTTTAATCTGTTTTACTATAATGTCCCATTCAACACAAATCAATACTCAACAATCAAACCAAAACTCGGATATGTTTGAACAGTTTGCAAATCTTCTGAATAAGGAAAACCCACAAAGGAGATTTTAATAGACGCTCCCCTACAAAATACTTCAAGAGATTATTAGAATTGTCTGGTTCTCATGATTGTATCCCTTAGAACTTTTCAGCTTAACTCTGTCAGGGAATTACTTCACAAAAATTGGAAATCTTTTAGTCAGAAGTTTTATGTTTCGGAGTTTACTGCTGATACGTTCCTCATTAAATTTGAATCTCACTCAGACTCGGAACTTCTTATGGAAGCCTCTCCATGGGTTATCAGAGATAACCTATTGGATTTAGAACGACGCGTCCCCAATAAACCACCCTATGAATATCTCTTTGACAGTATGTAGTTTTGGGTACAACTGCATGGTTTACCAGTTAACTATCTGGATAAGAAGTTCATCCAACGCCTTGTCTCCTTTACAGGAAGTCACATAATGATTACGCTTAAGGAATCTAGGAATTGGGTTAAGTTTGCAAGAGTTAAAATTCTTGTTGTCAGAGCACTGCTCGGTCGAACTCGCAAGTGTTGCTATCTCAAGCTTGTTGTCAATTTTAGGTGTCAAAACTATAAGTCTTGATTTATAGTCTACTTATAGCTATGTCTCGAATTATGATAGAATGTGTAGTTGATCTTTAGACTTCACGGTGTTCATCGATTGAAGACGAAGATCTACTAAGGGGAACTTGGTAGAACTTCATCAACAAAAGGTATGTGGATACTTGAACTCATCTATCACTCAGAAGTTTATTTTATTCTATCTCTTATTGAGACTAAGTCGTATAGCTATATAAACTTTACATTATACACATTTGATATTTCAAGCTGAGTTTAACTCGCTTATATTTTTCTCAAAATATGTGTTCCAAAGATTTGTGCTTTAACAACGTTCATCATTATTCTTAACGAAAATCAAAAGATGATCATGTGGAAATCGTCTTGAAACATCTTACATGATCTGTGTGAGACAGTCATTTGATGTAGATGCGGGATGTTTCGTATTGATCATTCGATCACTTCAAAATTACTTATAAGCTAATATTTTGTGTGACACAACTATTATCGTCTTCTAAGGATGTTTCAATGGTTGAAATGGGAGTTTAGAACAATTAACCATTGTCTGGATATAACACAGTATGCGTACCAGTATGCAAACTGTTGTAAGAATGATTCAGGTCCGGAAACCAAGTATGCATACCCGTATGCGAACGGTTTTAACTGTTAATTAAAGTCCGAGAACCAAGTTTGCATACCCGTTTGCAAACTGTTTCACCTGAGTTCAGTCCGGAATGAAAGTATGTGTACCCGTTTGCGAACTGTCGTACATGACCAAAGTCTGGAACTTAAGTTTGCGTACCCATTTGCAAACTTATGTGGTTTAGTTCTAAAATCGGTTAAGTATGATTTCATACTCATGAACAAATACATTTATATATATTAAGGAATGCAATCTTTGCAAACCATGGCTAAATGTTCATGAATTGATTCTTGTGAATCAAATCCGATTTTGCTTCAATTTTGTCTTGTATACTTGTATGAGAATATAAACAATTGAACAACTCTATGAGTAACACAATTAGATTCATTTGAGTATCATTTGATATAGAAGTGTTAAGATGAACATGGTTAACACAAAAGTGTTTATATGGCTAAATTCGGTTAACTATTGTTGAGTCAACTTGATATGTTTTCGGAATTGCCTATATATAATAACCGCAATCGCACGGTGTCTAACTAGCAGACAGAGGCAAGTGTGGGTCGAACCCATAGGGAGCGGTGGAAATAATAACCAATATCTCTAATAACTAACGAGAAACAATTATTTTGGATTTTTTCGAATAGGAAATGGAATAATAAAAGTAAACTAAACTAATAAAATGAATCAAATGAAAGAGTTGGTAACCAGACACATTTCTTTATTCCAATTAAATTGGGTCGTGACGAGCTGGCTTATGTGCTGCTGATATATAGAAAATACCAGGCCAGCTACATTTTGTCATTTTTGTCGCAAACGCCAATGTATTAGTTGTTTATGCTCACGATAATCAGAATTGCTTGTACTTTCTGTAAAAGCACTAAAACAGTGTTGTTATCCAAAATATTGAGTCATAGCTAATATAGATATGGGTATAAAATATAGCACTAACGCGCTTATCAACACCCCACACTTGTATTTTGCTAGTCCTTGAGAAAAACAAAAAATTGACCCGCTCCACAACTGGTCATAAAATGATGAGAAAAAGAACAGACCCGCTCCACAGCTGGTCATTATAATTTTTTTTTATTTTTTTTTTGTTTTTTGAGATATCGTGATAGAAAATGCCCTAGAATAGACCCGCTCAACAGCTGGTCGTAAATGCAAATTTTTTTCAAGACCCGCTCAACAGCTGGTCAAAATATGCAATATTTTTTTTTTTTTTTTTTTTTTTTTTTTTTTTTGATTTTTTTCAAGTAGCCTAACGAAAGTGCCACTCCCCCACACTTAAACATTACATTGTCCTCAATGTAATTGAGTCATCCAACATAGAAATTAAGGTGGGAAATTCTAAAATAAAATATGAAAAAAAAGAACTAAACAAATATAAAAAAAGTGAAGGGAACAAATCTGATGGGTTGACTCCCATGAAGAAAAAGGTATTTGTCTCCCTTTTTACCAGTAGCACGTTCTCAAACGAGGTGAGTTTAGTACCTCAAAGTAAGTTGTCAATCATATATATATAGTCTGAAAAGTTGGGGATCAACCCAACTAATTCGGCCAGTCGAGAACATGAACCTGCAGCAAGAATGATTAATACCCAAAGAGCAAAAACTGAATAAATATTATTCAAAACATAATTCGAACCTGCCCAACCATATGTGGTAATGTGAAGTAAATCAGGTTCGCAGATAATTACTAAAGATTGTTTACAGAATTGAACAGTTGTTGTACTCCCTAAATCAGGTTCTAAGCTCGAGGAAATAATTTGCTCTGCGGATATTGGTTCAAATTCACTCGCTGAACAAGGGCTCAATGGAGCAATAATATTACGACTCGTAGAACCACTATCATCTACAATGGTTTCATCATTAATATCATTTAGATGAGAAAAATTAAGACTTGATAGGTCAGACAATGGCTTAAGGGTCAAGGTCGGAGCTTTCTCCACTGATGAAACTAGTCGAGACTCGGTAAGAACTAGAGGTTCTAGTTTGGGCTTCCATTTATTAGTGTCCAGCAATGGTGTGGAGTCTAATAAGGCATTGACTCACAGATTACACTATCAGCATCAAAATCATACCCAAAATGGGCTAAGCAAACCTCTAATGGATCTTCTGAGTGGCTCTTGTAAAATCCTTGCGAGTGCATACTTTCTTTTCGCCCACAACACTTCAGGCTAAGGTACCTAAAAAAATCAAATAAAATGCGTAAAAAGAACCAAATGAAATCTAAAACCAAAAGAGAATAAGATTATGTACAAAAAGATATCAATCAGAGAGTATTATGCAACCACTCCCCGGCAGCGGCGCCAAAAATTGATAGGCTTTCGGGATTGCCTATATATAATAATCGCAATCGCACGGTGTCTAACTAGTAGACAGAGGCAAGTACGGGTCGAACCCACAGGGAGCGGTGGAAATATCAATTACCAATATCTCTAATAACTAACGAGAAACAATAATTTTGGATTTTTTCGAATAGGAAATGAAATAATAAAAGTAAACTAAACTAACAAAATGAATCCAATGAAAGAGTTGATAAACAGGGTTTATAGTATCCCCCACAATTTCTATTTAATGACTGAAATGAAACATAATTCATGAATATTTATTTATTGTTCGTTTTATCAACATCACCTATTATAGGTATTAGAATCGCAAATATCACGGGTATACCCTAAGCATGGCACATCAAAAGAATAAATCCAAGCATGCACCATCAAATTGCATCAGAGAGAAAGTTATACGAATCTAAAATATTGATTCACAATAATTATATGGTTGTTTTAAGCATAACTCATCAAAGATATTAACCCAAGCATGGAATTATCAAATAATGAGACAAAAATATATTTATGAACCTAACAATTAGGCACAAAGGTTATTGTATACAAAACCGGTGAAGCAATAACTCTTTTTCAATTAATCAATAAACAATATCAAGGATTAATCTAATCAAATCATAATAGTATTTTGCTCCATTTTATTCAATTCAAAGTAGCCTAAAATTCCATGTGGTTTCAACATAAACCCTAGCTACAAGAAATTTAACAACACATAATTATGGGTTTCTCAAAACCCATTGAAAACAATAACAAATGAGGAACGATCAAACCAATGTCTTCGTTGTCGTCCCTTGTTCTTAAGCTCCAAAACACCTAGGCCGCATCCTTTTTCTTCTCGTCTTTGTATGTCACTAACAGAGAAAACCCTTGTGATTATTCCGTCCGTCGGCCTCCCCTCTGTGTTCTTCTCTCTTGAAGTATATACTCCGAAAGAGACCCCCTACTAGGACCGAGAAAGTCATCTGCCAAAGGCCCATTCAATCACTGCCTGCCTCATAAGATGAAACCTATGACAACTTCTAATTTATGTCCGTCCAAATATGACTGCGCTGAACTATCTCAGTTTTGGCCACTCCTTCCTAAATCAAACATGCAAACTCCATTATCTGACCGTCTACCTCGATTCAGAGACACTCGAGCAAAACCCTACATGCGAATTCAGCTAAAGCACGAATCAAATCTTCCTTTGTTGCAAAACAGATTGAAAAGGCGAGGGTACAACAACCACACCCAATATTTCGCTTAGCAATCTGTATGGACAAGCTCCAATATACTTTTAAGAGAATCAACAAGACTCAATCTATAAAAAGTATATCAAAGAGTTATATCTCTCTTTCTTGATTCAATTCTTTCTCAAGAAAATATAAATCTGCGAGTCTAATAGAATACAAGAGAAATCACTTTAACAGTACCAAAGACCAATGTTCAAGGATCAATCAACAACCAAAGGTCGGATTTACAATTGATTAATTCAAACGCACAACCTGTGATATTTCAATTATATAACAAAATATAATGCGGAATAAAAATAACACAGACACCAAAATTTTGTTAACGAGGAAACCGTAAATGCAAAAAAAAAACCGGGACCTAGTCCAGATTGAACACCACACTGTATTAAGCCGCTACAGGCACTAGCCTACTTCAAACTAACTTTGATCTGGACTGTAGTTGAACCCCAATCAATCTCACACTGATTCAAGGTACAGTTGCGATCCTTACGTCTCTGATCCCAGCAGGATACTACGCACTTGATTCCCTTAGATGATCTCACCCACAATTAAGAGTTGTTATGACCCAAAGTCGAAGACTTTAATAAACAAATCTGTATCACACAGAAAAGTCTACAGGAATAGATATATCTGTCTCCCACAGAAATACCTACAAATTTTGTTCCGTCTTTTGATAAATCAAGGTGAACAGGAACCAATTGATAACCCAGACTTATATTCCTGAAGAACAACCTAATATCATCAATCACCTCACAATAATCTTAATCGACGCGGCGAAAGAAGATATTGTGGAATCACCTCACAATAAACCTAAATGCATGATTTTAGGTTTGTGTAACCGTACCCAAACATGTACATTTGTTGGTTCAACAATAGTTAACCAAATGGTTAGCCATATGAGCACTTTCATATCAACCATATTCTTCTTCACCATAACTAGTTCAAATGACTCAAATGAACTAGTTATAGAGTTGTTCAATTGCAAGGAAATCTTATGTAACTACACAAGACACCAATCGAAGCAAAAACGATTTGATTCGCTCGAATCGGTTCATGAACTTTATAGCCACAGTTTGCATTTAGAATTCCTTAGTTAATATAAATAAGTTCAGAAACAATCGTCTTTAGATATAAACAACTTAAGTTCGCAGACTTAGTTCGCGGACTTAAGTTCCCGGAAGGAGTTCTCAAACTCCAGCAAATTTTCTCGGGTCGAGAACTTCCGCCAGTTCGCGGACTGAGTTCACGGCTCTTGTTCCGGTTCTCTTCATCAACAAAGTTCGCAAACTTCGGTTCAAGAAAAAAGGACTTATACATATATGTGTTGCCACACAATGCTTATATCCAACATTGGTTATATAATCTAAACTCTCATTTCAATCATTAAAACATTCTTAGAGGACGTTATATAGTTGTTATTCACAAACCATTTTTATTCAAAGCAAATTTCAAAGTGATTGAAACATAACACGACTTTCGTCACTAGGTAAAGATGAACTTGGCCAAAACGAAAGCTTACCACCACATATTTCGAGAAATAGATAGGCGAGATAAACTCGGCTCCAAATAGCAAATGTGTATAATCAAAGTTTATATAGCAAAACGACTTTTGTCTCAAAATAGGAGATAGAGTAGATAAACTTTTGAGTGATAGATAAGTTCAAGTCTCTACATACCTTTTAGTCGATGAAGATCCACCAGTTCCTTGAGTAGTCCTTCGTCTTGTATGATGATTGCCATGGAGTTCTTGAGCTCAACTACACTTTCTATCCTAGTCCGAGACTTAGCTACAGTAGACTAGAAATCAAAACTTATAGTTTTTATCACTAACATTGACAAACATGCTTGAGATAGAAGCATGCGAGTTCGACCGAGCAATGCTCTAACAATCTCCCCTTTGTCAATTTTAGTGACAAAACTAGCAATACATATGGAATACAAAAATAAATGAATTAAATTTTGTAGCTCCTATGCTACATTCCTAATCTTCAACATTACTCGAAATCTTCGTCACTTTCAAGTACTCCAATGATCCCAAAGGTTGTAAGCTCAGCATCATCGTTGTTGAAAATTCGTAGCTATAACAACGAGAAAACAAGAGTTCTCAATCATTTTTATACAATGTCATAGTATCATTATATGGTATCAAAGTTCAATTGTATCACAACTTCGACAACAATACTATGGTGATATGTATCACTACCCCTTAGTCAATACTCCATCTCACATGGAAACCACTCCCCCTTACATAATGATCCGAAACCATATGTATTTGTAATGTGAACTACATTTTAATTCTCCCCCTTTTTGTCAATAAAATTGACAAAGGTACGAAAACGGGATCCTAATGAAATTTCCGAAAGAGACATTTCATGACCAAAAGAAAGCACATATCATCTTATTTAGATGCAATCATATAGCCGAAGCTAAATGCATTCACCAAGGAGTTTATAAAGATACAAGATAACCCTATAATATTCCACAGCCGCACTCCCCACAAATATTTGGCAATTAAGCACAAGTTCAATTAAGAACTCTCCCCCATATCATGTCATTCCCGAAAGAACAACAAGAGCAACCTTAATGGTGATATTGAATCTGTTGGTGGGAAATGTGAAGTTCCTAGTGATGCTGGGGCAAAGTAAATCAGATAGGAAAAGTTAGACTCGATCAGTGGAAAGCCTCATGCTTTCAATATCTTTGCACTCCCCTTTCTCCTTCTTGTAAGGCGTCGCTCGCTTGAAAGGCGCCATTTCAAAAGAAAAGAAGGATTTCTTTGGACACAACAAATCACATACAAGTATGAATTTGAATCCAAAATACTCAATTAAATTAACCACAAGAGAACCCATGATTAATTTAATCGGAAATGCTCAACATAAGTAAACTTATGGAGACTCAAAAATACTCAATTAGATTAATCACAAGAGAACCCATAATTAATCTAATCGGAATACACAACCAAATTAACCACAAATAGTAATCAATTTAATTGGTCATGCTCGACATAAGAGAACTTACGAAGCAACAACTAAACAACCAAACAAGATGATTAATTTAGTTGAACATGCTCGGAGCAACAACTAAGCCAAACAATAACTCAGTTGATAGAGCTCAACATAAGACACCTTATGGAACAACACAGTATATACACAAATTGTGGATCGGAGGTCGACCTAATACCGTGGAATAAGCAAGGATTTATTCGATTTTCCATCACCATTTGCACAATGACATACAATAGACATAATTCTTGTAAACAAAAGATTTTAACCTATCTTCCATCAATAATTGACATAATAGGCTTAACTTTTGTATTTGTCAAAAGTTCATTCCTTCTTTTATCAACACATGTATATCGACATATAAAGGACTTAACTTTTGACAAGGTATGGGACAATTACAGTTCACGGACGCAAACACACATATCACATAACAAATTGCAATATATAAAACCATAAAGATTAATACTGCAAAAATCATCTTCCAAACAATTTTAGAATTTAAACCAATAAATCTAAAAACATGAAGATGAAAACGTTGGACATAGCTATGTGTAATCACAATAATGGCTATTCCAAACTCTAGTTATTCTTCTAAACAAAACAAGAAAGCAGAAGATTTACTAGGCAAATAAAGGAAAAATCAGAGTTCATTGAGAACCTCATATCTTTCAATGAATCCATCAAAGAAGGTATCAATGATTTCCTTTATTCTCTCGACCGTAGACACACCATGTTTGTGAATTAGAACACTAAATTTGCGATCAACAACCCGAGCAAACTATCTATCTTTGACGCAGTCCGTGATGAGCTTCTTTTGGTTCCATATCAGAATATTCTGATTAACAAGGATTCTGTCTTGACCATCTAGGAGTTGGTTTATTTGCAATTGAAGATTCACAAACTCGACCCTTGAATCGTTCTGAAAACGAGTTAAATTCTTGACAGAATCATCAATCCAGGAGTTGTGATCCTTTCTTTCAAGCATCTTCTTTAGAACCAGCTCCTGAATTGATTCACGTCCCTGATTGTATTCCTCCATATCAAGATGCACTCTTGAGATTTTGCAGAGTTCTTCATGTATTTTTTTTTGTTAGGGAAGGAGAAACACAATATAGAACAAGTACATATGTGTTGTAAACATGAGTCGGAAACTCTTGTTATGAAAACCCTAAGAACTCACGAGAGGAAGACGCGGACGTTCGTGGACCGTCAGCACAAAAACTCAAACAAAAATAATATGCAACATACTTGAGCATTTCTCAATTATTATCCTTGCACCTCTCAAGTTAGAAACAAGGAAAAGAATACCTGGAGTCATGTAGTAGAGTGGAAATTAATCCCACTATGATCATCGAGAAAGGAGTTGTATATATCATCTGACAGTTTGATCTTTGTGTTCTTCGCCTTTCTTCGGTTGACTTTCATACCAGAAGAGTAAGACATGGCGTGTTTAGCATATCCGTCAGAAGTCTTTCTCTAAGGACTAAATCTAGGACCTCTTGCAATTGGTTCAAGAAGATTAGAATAGATGGGGATCAATTTTCTAGACTTAGATTTACAAGACTCATTCTTATAAGCCCAAGGAATGTGTTCATTAGTGGCACAAGAGTTTATACCATTGAGATGAACTTGTTCCTTGTGATGATTTCTAGAATATAAATCATTTTTATAAGGTTTCTGGTTTTCTACGAGTACGAGATTCACTGTAGAAGTCGACAGACTATTTACTCCATTGACAGTAGAAAGAAGCAAATTATGAAGATTCGAGATTTGTTTCCTCCTAGCAAGGCAATGGATAGCATAGTGATTCTTTTTCCCACAAAAGTACAGGTTCGTGGAGGAGAAACAAAAACTGGCACCTGTTTTAACTTCATAGCCATATGAGAGGATTGTAGGTCACGCAAACCCTTCTTGACACAACCTTCTTCTGGAGAGCATTTCTTCACGTGCAGTAATTCATGAGAATTAGTTGGTACGGAAAAATTTCTCCTTAAGACAGAGTTTTCATTTTCCAAGGATCTGCACTGTTCATGGGCTAGAACAAGAGATGCACCTAGTTTCTCTTTTTCGACACGAAGTATGTTTAAATCTGATGAATGTGTCTTGATCATTCGTTTTTCTCTAATTGAGTCTTCCTTGACAATATCCTCAAGAACACTAATATTTTCACGCTGTAGAGTAGTTTCTTGGAGAAGTTTTTCAATATTTTTAGAGAAAGACTCAATGATGTTATAGAGTTCACGTTCTCGATCAAGAGACTTTTCAAATTTATTAATAAGTTGAGCATGATTCTGAAGATCAATAGCTTCAGTGGAATTTTTCGAGATTCTGGTGAGATCCATTTCAACTTTTTCCAAAGTGTCACATGCCTCATGAGAGAGAGAGAGAGATGTCAACATCTGATGGAACAATCTTTCTACCTCGGGATTCGAAAGAATCAACTAAGGAGTAATCCTTTGAGGTGTTTCCAAGATACTTGGTATAATTAAAAGCTTTAGGAGACATCTTGGTATGCGTAAATGCTAGAGAAGAGATTTTGTCCTCAGACTCAGATTGCCACAAACACATACTTGTAAGGTCTTTAAACGTGTTTGCCTGCTCTGATACCAATTGAAAAAACGGGAGTACAACAACCACACCCAATATTTTGCTTAACAATCTGTATGGACAAGCTCCAATACACTTTTAAGAGAATAAATAAGACTCAATCTATAAAAAGTATTGTTGAGGGGTGAATTTAATTCTGGTCCTACCCATCATAGCTTACACCAAATGAACTCACACTTCCAAATGTGGTAAGAGAGAGAGTTGTCTTTCCATTGTACCTTGTCCTTTCTTTTATAGGCTTTTCTAGAATCTTTCTACTACATCATGACACATGTCTTAACACCTCTTAATTACCCTTAATGTCATTGTTTAACATGACCTTTCCCTTCTTCATTAATTCCTCCCTTGTCCTCCCATCTTCATGGGTATTTCCTACTTGGACTTGGGCTTAGTCCCCAAGTCCCCATATCGCAACCCAAGCTCACCTCTATTCTTAGGGGCATCCCCAACTCGTTAAGGGGGTATTTTTTCATGTATCAAAATTAGTCCCCTGACTATTGGATTATTTATCGGATAATCCAATAGTCAAAGAATCTTTTTCGAGCGCCTCCTTGTTTTCATAGTAGATATTATCTCATTGAATCCATGATCGTGGGCGACGTTTCGACTTCCCATCGTGAAAAACTCCTCTTCTTTTTTAGTTTCTGACGGTTACTGCTTCCCATTCATAACTGCCACGTTCGACCTTGAAGCCCCCTACATATAGAACGGTCAATTTATTTCTCCTTTAATACATTTTTTCTTCCCTCCTTTTATACACACCCATACACGCGCCATGTCTAGAAGTTCTTCTAGCGGCTCGTCGTCTGACGAAAGCAATGAGTCCGATCAACATAGTAGCGCAGTCTCCGAAGAGGCAGAGCATCCTGAGGAGGACGTCTTTCCCGCCCCAGCGGATGGTAGGTTATATACGATCGCCGAGTTTACGAGTGGTCCTGCTTTAAAGCGCGCGCTGAGTTTAAGAGAGTTCCGCGGAGGTAAGCATATTTTCCCTATGGAAGATATTTTTGCTGCTCGCCTTTTAAATCCTCCAGTATTGCCTTTCCCCGCTGCTCCTGGATGGCTCATACAACCTGAATCGGAGAGCATGGATACTTTTAAGTGCAAAACTGTTCCGCGGATGGCCATTCATCGCGACGATTACAACCTTACCCCTATCGATATTCGATCCAAGTCTAAGACCTATCTGGTATGGCCACATTGGGCTGCTCGTATGCGTTCCAACCCTGACCATGTCGCTGCACTTCAGAAGGTCGGCATCGAGGAAGCTATTCACTCGTCCCTTAAGCGGGAGGTAAACAGGTGCATCCGCGATATAACGCGTCTCTTCTGTCGTTGGGCCCCTCTTGTTCATACCCTTTTCACAACATGGGGAGAATCTACCATCGTTTTGGAGGACGTAGTCGCCCTTACGGGATTGCCTCTTCCTGGTAGTCACTCATATGAGGAGGCAGCCGTTTTCGGAGCGCTAAATGATGAAGACAAGATATTGTGTACTTATCTGCTGAAATGCAAAGACGATTCTCGTAGTGAATTGGTTCAGAAGACCCAAGTGCCCCCGGAACAGGCTAAAGGCGAGGAGGCCGCTCATAAAAAGGAGACACCATCGTCCGCCAAGAAAGGGAAAGCCGCATGGGTAGAAGGGAAGAAGGCGCCTCCTAAACGCTCATCCGGTGATCGATTGTTGTCCAGCTCTTTTCGCGCGTATGAGGCGGCTCATGGCTCTTCCGATCCACCAGAAACTGATTCTGAGTGGGTTATCAAGGTTAATCGTTGCGCTTCTCTCTCTTTGGTTGAAGTATTGGGCCCCCCACATCGTTGATAAGAAAGTGCTCCCCTGTAAACGTAAGGAGAAGAATCCCCGCGCGGAGTTAGCCGCTTTCATCTTGTTTTGGTTTTGTCATGATGTGTTCGAATACAGTCCCCAGGATACCATCAAAGGTGAGCTTGTGCTGATGGCAGTGTTGTTGTCCCGCGTGGTTTTCTTTTCCGCTCGCGCCGATGTTCTTAGGCGGCTTGTACCGCCATCTTGATCTGTTTTGTCGAGATCTCCATACGGTAGGTTCATCCCATAAAATCGAGACCTGCATCCCAGCTTCCTTCTTGCAGGCTTGGTACTGGGAACATGTTCCTCCGTGCACACCAGAGCCGAATGACCTCGCCATTCATCGTGAAAAAGATGTTAAACAAGATGACGGTTCAGTTAAGAAGCTCCCTGTTGCTTATGGCTATCCACGGATGGCTTTATGGAACTTGAAGGGGAAGATACCGAAGGGCGATTTAGGCAGGCATTTCGATGTAGCCAAGGATTTTGAACCATACCCCTATCAAGACGGTCGTTCAGGTCCGGCGTATTACGATTTTATTGCTCCTTTCGACACAGAATTGGATTCTTCGAAGCCCCTATCTGGAGCAGATTTTGATTCAGCGACGGCTGTGTTACCCGGTTATTTTCCAGGTTTCTATGATGGTAAGTTTATCGCCATGGCGTACAATCCTGATCGCGCAGCTCGGCAAGTAGGGTTTGATCAAGGGGTACCTCATAGGTTCCATCCTCCAGACAGTTCTGACGCTGAGGAAATTGTTGCTAGCTTCAACCATTACGTCTTCAAAGGACCGACTCGTTTGTCCGATCGAGGGATAAATTTTTTGTTCAAGCAGCCCATCTTCGCGCGACCTCTAGCGGTTACTGAAAGGGCTCACGAATATCACAATTTTCTAAAGCGTCGAGCTCTAAACTTTCTTTTGCGCGAATCATCTCCCCTCATGATCTGACCTCCCAAGATCTTCGGGAACTCCATGCGCCGGGAAGGATCAAGCTTGACGATGCTGTGGCTGCTGAGCATCGCCTTGTTCCCGCTAACAACGGTCGTTTGGATTCTGTGGTGACTTCTTGGGCCCCGCCCGAGGGTTATGAACCTGCGAAACCAAAGAAGGGGACGTTTTCCGACCGAAAACCTCCCCGGCTGAATGTGAAGACGTCTGCTAGTCCCTCAGTTCCCCAGGTAGTCGCTATTTTTTTCGCCTTGAATTTTTCTGTCATTCATCATTGTGTTTCCACGCTTTATTTTGATTGAGATGGACGACGGAAATCACTTCCCCAGGGAGACCCTCCTTCCAATCGCCTAGGGTGGAATGATCTTTCTTACGTGATTGAGGAATACTTCAATATGCCTGAGTGTGATTGGACGGAGAACAGTTTGAAGAAAAAGGCTAAGCGGGAGGCGAATCAGTCTTTTGCTCCTCGTCCTTGTTCCTCCGCTAATACTGCGCTTTTTCAGCCTCGTCAAAGCCATCGTAGGAGCACGTTGCAACCCCCGAGGAATGCGAGCGGCAGTCCAACTCCTTCATTTGTGGACCAGTTGAGAGATTTGGGGGTTAACCTTCCTTCAGGGGCTGGGTGGGTGTCGCCGCGCCTTCATGTGTCGTCGATTCACCCTCTTATGGCTAAAACCGTTCGTGACAGGGGTGAACTTCCTGTGTTTCCCGGCTCCGTTCTGCAATCAATGAGTCCTTCTGGGTCTAGCGAGTCAGTTTTTGGTGGGTCCTCATCCCACGTGGCGTTAGATGTCAATGATTCTGTAGGTAGTTTCTTATTTAATACGTGTATTTCTTTCTATTATTCCTCTCTCTTATTTTTTTTCTTATAAATCTAAGTTGGTCTTTCGCGATGGTGGTTATTTCTCACTTGTCATGTTCCACTAGTGACTCTGAGTCCTGTTCTAGTTCCTCTGCGTCTCGTCCTAAGGTTACCGATACTCCGCTAGGCTCGTCAATTCCCGAGGTAAGTTTTCCTTCTCTTCTCTTCCATTATTATTATGTGTTGTTTTGTTTATGTTTTTGACGTATTGTTATCGACGCTAGGACATGGGTAAGAAGCGGAAAGAGGCTGCAAAGCCCGATATGGACGGTTTTAGGCGCGTCGTTCCCGGTGGCGACGGATCTTTCAAGCATTGCAAAGTGGACAACGGCATCTCGTCTGTTCCCCCAGAGAAACAAGCTGATGCTCCCGTTGCTAACACATTGAACGCCCCCGTTGTGACGGGAGACCCTGAGGACGCGCAGTTTCGTTTTCCTTTGGTGGTGAGTGCCGCCGAAGCTGGGGTGGATCCTTCTACCCATACCCTCGTCCATGACTTTTGGGTCCCGACCGTTTTTGCTGCCAATTATAGGGACATCGTCGAGCGTGGCGGCGGTCATATGGCAAAGGTGGGTCTATTGGGTATCCCTATCCTATGCTACATGACTCAGAATCTTCTGGAGATCGCAGACCATCTTACGCGCGTAGGAGACGATCCTGTCGATGAGGCGAAGCTCCGTAGCTGGGAAGCTTCCGTGCAATCTGCGCTCAATGTTCAGTTTCCCATAGCATGGTTAAATGAATTGTTGGTGAAGGTGAAGAGTTGCAATGATCCTCGCGGTCGCCTTACTAATCAAATTTCTCAGTTGGAGGAGAGGTTGCAGAGGTGCTCTGAGGCGACTTCTAGAAAGAAGACGGTGTTGAACCTGCCGCTTATCGACGGTTTTGCGAGCCGAGACCGCCGAAGCGAAAGTCTGTTTTGAGCTCGAGGAGAAACGGCGGTAGTTGGAGAAGCTTTAATTTGCTTGCAGCGCTCTTATGTTACTTATTCTTTTATTTCTCTTTGTTGAACTTGTTCTTTGTTAGACTTGATGTTTATTGTGGGATATTGGTGTTCGAATTAATTTCTTTTGTTGGTATTTCATTATGGGATATTCTGTTGGTGTTTATATTAATTTCTCTTGCTGTTGGTATTCTGTTAACTATTTTATATTCGTGAATATGCATGTAGGGGAACAAGTAGAATCGCCTTTTTTAGTTTGAGGGTTTTGTTATGTTTGTTTGTAGTAAAGGATTGATGGGTAGCAAAGGGTCGCCATTTTTTTTTAAAACGCGCCTTCAGAGGGGCGGGCGTTTGTTAAATGCGCCTACTCCCGCCGTTGTTATTCCTTCAGAGGGGCTCAGGGTGGGGGGCGTTTGTTAAACGCGCCTATTCCCCCCCCCCCCCCCCCCCCCCCACACGTTTTGTTCTTTCAAAGGGGTTTTGGGTAGGGCGGGCGTTTGTTAAACGCGCCTACTCCCCCTTTTATTTATTCTTTCAGAGGGGTTTTGGGTGGGGCGGGAGTTTGTTAAACGCGCCTACTACCCCCTCCTTTTTGCCGTCCTGAGACCTGTAAATTTGCCGGTTGATCAGGCGCCTTTGGATGCTTTGAGACCTTTGTGAAATTTGACGGTCAATCAGGCGCCTTTGGCTGCTCTGAGACCTTTATGAATTTTTCAGTCGATCAGGCGTCTTCGGCTGCCCTGAGACCTTTTGTCAGTCAATCAGGCGCCTTTGGCTGCCGTGAGACCTTTTGCCAGTCGATGAGGCGCCTTTGGCTGTCTTGAGACCTTTTGTCAGTCGATCAGGAACCTTTGGCTGCCCTGAGACCTTTTGTGAATTTGTCAGTCAATCAGGCGCCTTTGGATGCCCTGAAACCTTTTGTGAATTTGTCAGTCGATCAGGCGCCTTTTGCTGCCCTGAGACCTTTTGTCAATCAGGCGCCTTTGGCTGCCGTGAGACCTTTTGCCAGTCGATGAGGCGCCTTTGGCTGTCTTGAGACCTTTTGTCAGTCGATCAGGCACCTTTGGCTGCCCTGAGACCTTTTGTGAATTTGTCAGTCAATCAGGCGCCTTTGGCGAATTTGTCAGTCGATCAGGCGCCTTTGGCTTCCTTGAGACCTTTTGTGAATTTGTCAGTCGATCAAGCGCCCTTGGCTGCCCTGAGACCTTTTGTGAATGTCAGTCGATCAGGCGCCTTTGGCTGTCCTGAGACCTTTTGTCAGTCAATCAGGCGCCTTTTGGCTGCCCTGAGACCTTTTGTGAATTTGTTAGTCAATCAGGCGCCTTTGGCCTCCCTGAAACCTTTTGAGGTATCTGTTTGTTGGATCATGAGAAAGTTCTATTCTTACCAAAAAGGATAGCGTTTTACAGTTTTGCGGAGTCATGTTCCGCGTTCTTCCTCTCTTTCTTTTTCAAGTTAGTGGCAAGGGAATGGGTCATGCTCAATCGTTTGTTTTGCTGTCTCGAGTTCTCCTGCTGCTCGCTTGCGCTCGAATATGCTTCGAATGACAAAACATTCCTCTGTCGGGTGTCCCATTCTTCGGTGGTAATAGTAGTATTTGGATGAGTTTTTATCCATTTTGTTGACATCTACTGTGGTTGGGGGTAGCTGAATTTCTCCCTCAGCGACCCAATGATTAAGCAAGCTGATCGCTCGTTTCCTATCACAGGGAAGAGGGGGTGGCGTTTTATAATCACGTCTGTGTCCTCCGCTCCTCCCTTGATCTCTGTCGTTGGCGTAAGATCGGTTCCTCCCCTCGTCAGTATTGGGCTTCACGTTGCGCGGCATTCCTGACACCATGCCTACCGTGGTGCGCAAGCAGAATCTGTAGGTATTTCTTCCACGCAGTCGGCGATCCTCTCAGATGCTTCTTCTAGTTCAACGAAAGTCTGGAATCTGAAATTAATTAGACCCCTCTTGAAGGCTGGAACCATCCCTCGTACGCAGATTTCGACAAGCGCTTCTTCATTGATATCTTCATGGCATTCCAGCGTTAGGTGCCGGAAAAGCAAGATATATTTTCCTACTTCTTCGCTTGTTCGTTGTCCGCTCCTGCTCAGGTCTGTTGTCGTTATCTTCCTTTTGGCTGAGTAAAACTTTCCAATAAAGAGCGTGGACAAGGTCTGCCAGGAGTCCACATTTTCTTCTTTCAGGTTGTCGTACCAAGTGAACGCCGTGTCGGTGAGTGATTTAGGAAATTCTTTTAAATACAGCTTTCCGTCTGTCGCTCTGTCGTTCATTGCTGATAGAAATCGGCTGAGATGTTCTCGCGCGTTTCCTTGACCCTAGTATGCCTTGAACTTTAGGGAGACATAGTCTTCGGGGTACGCATATTCCCGAATGTGTGCTGGGTATGGGTTGTGTACGCGGCAAAGGTTGTCTTGTTTTATCACGTAATAGTTCTGCTCTAGGTATTCGACGATCTCCTTTTGTGTTGTTGTTTTGTCACTTTTATGTTCTCCTTGTGTTGCCTCCTCGGGGGTACTTTGGCCTGCTATTACCACCTGTGCTATCCAGTCTTCAAGCTCTTGTCTTCTTCGTGAGCGCTCAATCGATTCTTCTTGCATATTTTGTAAGGTCGATGACGCGGATCCCGCTAGATGAGCCTCCTGCTTGTTCTTTCCCTGTGTTGCTACTTTCCTTTGGGGTTCGTGGCTTGCCAATTGCTTAATAACGCCTAAAATTGGTGTTTCTTCCTCGCTATCATCATCTTTTATTGTCACCTCATCCAGGTAAAGGGGTCGATCAACCGCTTGGTTTCTTCCCGCGCCTGAATTAGTGTCCCCTGGTGTTTATGGTGGGCTAGGCACGAGCCTCCGGATGTGGTCGACAAATGTTGAGGGGTAAATTTAATTCTGGTCCTACCCGTCCTAGCTTACACCAAATGACCTTACACTTCCAAATGTGGTAAGAGAGAGAGTTGCCTTTCCATTGTACCTTGTCCTTTCTTTTATAGGCTTTCCTAAAAGCCTCTCTTTCTACTACATCATGACACATGTCCTAACACCTCTTAATTACCCTTAATGCCATTCTTTAACATGATCTTTCCCTTCTTCATTAATTCCTCCCTTGTCCTCCCATCATCATGGGTATTTCCTACTTGGACTTGGGCTTAGTCCCCAAGTCCCTATATCGCAACCCAATCTTACTTTTATTCTTAAGGGCACCCCCAACTCGTTAAGGGGGTATTTTTTCATGTATCAACAAGTAAATCAAATATTTATATCTCTCTTTCTTGATTCAATTCTTTCTCAAGTAAATAGAAATCTGCGAGTCTAATTGAATACAAGAGAAATCACTTGAATGGTACCAAAGACCAATCTTCAAGGATCAATCAATTTCAATCAACAACCAAAGGTCGGATTTCCATTAGATTGATTCAAACGCACAACCTGAGATATTTCAATTATATAACAAAATATAATACGGAATAGAAATAACACAGACACCGGAATTTTGTTAACGAGGAAACTTCAAATGCAGAAAAACCCCGGGACCTAGTCCAGATTGAACACCACACTGTATTAAGCCGCTACAGACACTATACTACTACAAACTAACTTCGGTCTGGACTGTAGTTGAACCCCAATCAATCTCACACTGATTCAAGGTACAGTTGCGATCCTTACGTCTCTGATCCCAGCAGGATACTACGCACTTGATTCCCTTAGCTGATCTCACCCACAACTAAGAGTTGCTACGACCCAAAGTCAAACACTTTAATAAACAAATTTGTATCACACAGAAAAGTCTACAGGAATAGATAAATTTGTCTCCCACAGAAATACCTACAAATTTTGTTCCGTCTTTTGATAAATCAAGGTGAACAAGAATCAATTGATAACCCGGACTTATATTCTCGAAGAACAGCCTAGTATTATCAATCACCTCACAATAATCTTAATCGACGCGGCGAAAGAAGATATTGTGGAATCACAAACGATGAGACGAAGATGTTTGTGACTACTTTTCTATCTTGCCTATCGGAGATATAAATCTCAAGCCAATCGTTACGATTGTACTCAAAACGGTAGAATCAGCAAGATCAGATCACACAACTACGAGAAAGTAGTATCGGTCTGGCTTCACAATCGCAATAAAGTCTTTAAGTCGTTAACCTTGTTTTCAAGAAGAAACCTAAGGTTAAAGGAGAATCGACTCTAACTAATACAACTAGTATCACACTGAAGGTGTGGGGATTAGGTTTCCCAGTTGCTAGAGTTCTCCCTTATATAGTCTTTCAAATCAGGGTTTGCAATCATTGTTAGCTTGCTAACAAAGCATTCAATATCCACCGTTAGATGAAAACCTAATTAGATTCAAGCTAATATCTTTCAACCGTTGGATCGAAAACTTAGCTTGTTACACACAAATGAAATGCACGATTTTAGGTTTGTGTAACCGTAACCAAACATGTACATTTTTTGGTTCAACAATAGTTAACCAAATGGTTATCCATATGAGCACTTTCATATCAACCATATTCTTCTTCACCATAACTAGTTCAAATGACTCAAATGAACTAGTTAGAGAGTTGTTCAATTGCAAGGAAATCTTATGTAACTACATAAGACACAATCGAAGCAAAAACTATTTGATTCACTCGAATCGATTCATGAACTCTATAGCCACGGTTTACACTTAGCATTCCTTAGTTAATATAAATAAGTTCACAAACAATATTCTTTAGATATAACCAACCTAAGTTCGCAGACTTAGTTCGCGGACTTAAGTTCCCACAAGGAGTTCCCAAACTCCAGCAGATTTTCTCGGGTCGAGAATTTCCGCCAGTTCGCGGATCGGATTCGCGGACTGAGTGCACGGCTCTTGTTCCGGTTCTCTTGATCAACAAAGTTCGCAAACTTCAGTTCAAGGAAAAAGGACTTATACATATATGTGTTTCCACACAATACTTATATCCAACATTGGTTATATAATCTAAACTCTCATTTCAATCATTAAAACATTCTTAGAGGACTTTATTTAGTTGTTATTCACAAACCATTTTTCGTCAAAGCAATTTTCAAAGTGATTGAAACATAACATGACTTTCGTCACTAGGTAAAGATGAACTTGGCCAAAGCGAAAGCTTACCAACATATATTTCGATAAATAGATAGGCGAGATAAACTCGGCTCGAAATAGCAAATGTGTATAATCAAACTCTATATAGCAAAACGACTTTTGTCTCAAAATAAGAGATAGAGTAGATAGACTTTTGAGTGATAGATAAGTTCAAGTCTTCACATACCTTTTAGTCGATGAAGATCCACCAGTTCCTTGAGTAGTCCTTCGTCTTGTGTGATGATTGCCATGGAGTTCTTGAGCTCAACCACACTTTCTATCCTAGTCCGAGACTTAGCTATGGTAGACTAGAAATCAAGACTTATAGTTTTGATCACTAACATTGACAAACATGCTTGAGATAGCAACGCATGCGAGTTCGACCGAGCAATGTTCTAACACAGATTACCACCAGTAACCACTTGCATCCAATTTAACAACCATCGAACATAATCCATTCTAACGTGAGCAACGGACTAAATGAGAATTCAAGCATCATACAAACTCAAACTGAAACACCCATTATATTCCTTCCTGATTTCGACTTAACCCATCTGACTCTCGGCCAACGACAACTTCCATTCTACTTCCAACAGTTACTTCGACTCATCCATTCTCCATTGGAGAATACCCATCTACAGTACCGTCGTCTGCCAGCACCAAAAGGAAGAACTCCATAGACGTTGTTGCCATTCGACTGCCTGAACTTGAACACAACAACTCACTGGCTTGCACGGAACCAAGAGCTCATAATTCATACCAGCCCCCACTACTGACGAAATCCATCCATAAACCCATCGTTACAGCCATGACCATCTACACGAGCTTACAGTCCATCTAATGCATCCCCACAAACCACGACAGTAACTCTTCTTCTTGTTGTCATCTCGATAGAATTTCCAGCCACCAAGTGTAGCAAACAAACCCCTGAACTCCATTTATGCGTCTCAATCACTACCAGCCATCAACTCGAGCTCAATTCTTCTCCATCTCGGAAACAACAACAACCAAGCTTCTACACAACTGCCAAATATGCCCCAAACACTATCAAGCAACACACGATCCATATATGATTTCAGGCCTTTTCACGAATACTTGAAGTGCAGTTTCAGTATGTCCTCCGGTGTACTTCAGCTGGTTTTATGAGGTTCCTCTTATAGCTCATTCGACCTGTAATTTCAACACCAACGAGAACCCAAGTTCCCCAGCAAACCCAAGAGACTAAACACAGTCCAACACGAAGTCATCTCGACCGTATTCAGTCCGGTCTTCTAAATTTCTACACCGGCAGCAACAGCTTCTTAGTTTCTTCCCATTCTTCGTCCAGTTGCAGTCGATCACCACCAGTATCGATCCACGCTTTTGCTGCCATCTTCATCAACTCCGAAGACTCTTTCAACATGAGCTTCTTAAACTCGTAAAATTGGGTATTCTTCTTGTAGCACCGAGAACAAATCTCATTGAGTATTCACTGTCCATTTCTTCTCATGCCTTGCAGCGCCTTCTCCCCATGTAAACCATGGCAGCAACACCATTTCCTGACCGGCAAATCAACTCAATCACCATCCACGACTTTGCTGTTGTAAGAAATTTGAGAGAGTCACCATTACGTGCAATTGAATCATCCACTTCGTTTTCATTTTCAATGCATCTCTGCAAATCTCGTAAGTCCGCTGCATGCGCTGATTCCAGCCATTAAAAGATTCGTACTTTGAATATGATTCGTACTTTGAATATGAGGAGGAGGACATAAACTCCACCACTTGTCTCACCAGCTCCGAGTCTGAAAAACAAAGGCAGATGTGGTAATCATTTGGACACGTCCCACTCCTTCAACACCTTGTGCAGCTCACATGTTTTGGCAACCAAACACATTTCTTTATTCCAATTAAATCAGGTCGTGACGAGCTGGCTTATGTACTGCTGATATATAGAAAATACCAGGTCAACTACATTTTGTCATTTTTGTCGTAAACGCCAATGTTTTAGTTGTTTATGCTCCCGATAATCAGAATTGCTTGTACTTTCTGTAAAAGGACTAAAACAGTGTTGTTAGCCAAAATATTGAGTCATAAATGATATAAATATGGGTGTAAAATTTAGCACTAGTGTGCTTATCACAACTCAATATACACGTTTAGGTACGGTTACCCAAATGAAGGTATATTTCATTTGTGTGTAACAAGCTAAGACCATCTAACGGTGGAGAGATATTGTTTCGGCCTTAAGCAAACTTAACTTGAATCTTAAATCAGGATTTCATCCAACGGTGAATATTGATTTCTTTGTTTCAAAGTTATCAAACCCTGATTTGAAGACTATATAAGGGAGAACTCTAGCAACTGGGAAACCTAATCCCCACACCTCATGTGTGATACTAGTTGCGACTAGAGTCGATTCTCCTTTAACCTAGGTTTTTCCAAAAACCATTATAGGATAACGACTTAAAGACTTCATTGGGATTCTGAAGCCAGATCCAACTATTTTCTCTGTATTCCGAGCTTACTTGTTCTATCGTATTGAATACTATCTTCTCTAAGATTTTCTCGAGATTTATCTCCGATAGTTAAGATAGAAAGTAATCACAAAGCTCTTTGTCTCATTCTTTGTGATTCCACAATAACTTGTTCTACTACCATATACTCCCTCCATTCCATTTTAGATAATGTTTTAGGGTTATTTTTTTGTTCCACAATACTTGAAAGTTGTCGTATTTTTCCACAAAACTACCACTAATACCCTAACATTTTGTCTTGGAACTATACGTTTGTTTTTAAATGAACTAATAGTAATTAATGATTGAAGACTTTGTTTAAGGGTATTGAAAGGTATAGAATACACCCTATTTATTATCTATTGTTTATGCTTTATTTGCTATTTTTCTTGTAAATTATGCGTTTTTCGTATGTTTTTGAGTTATTAGGTACTTTGAAGTCATGCAGAGAAAAAGAAGAAGAAATCATCCAAAACTGAACTAGAAGGGTAAGATGGCCATTCACCAGCAAACACTATCCGGAGCCCAGTCAAGGTTAAGGGGAAACTATATTTGGATTTAAAGTTAAAGGGATATCATTGGGTGGCCCCATACAAGGTGGGTGCAAATAGCCGTCACATCTAAAACCTAATTGGGATCGACTCTCTCAAGACACATTCAATTCATCTCCGCGTCAGATGAATTTGAGAAAGAAGAAAAATAGAGGAGTTGGGACAAGGTATTAGTAGAATATCTTCCACATTAAACTCGTGAAGATGAGAGTGTTATTTATATGAAGAGTTTTACACATCTGGTTACAAAGTTGTTACACAGATGATTGAAATGAGAGTTTAGTATCTAGCTGGGATCAGAGGCGTAGGAGTACAACTGCACCTTGGATCGGTGGGAGACTGATTGGGGTTCAACTATAGTCCAGTCCGAAGTTAGCTTGGAGTAAGCTAGTGTCTGTAGTGGCTTAATACAGTGTGTATTCAATCTGGACTAGGTCCCGGAATTTTTCTGCATTTGCGGTTTCCTCGTTAACAAAATTTCTGGTGTCTGTGTTATTTCTTTTCCGCATTATATTTTATATAATTGAAATAATACAGGTTGTGCGTTCGTGATCATCAATTAGAAATTCAACCTTTGGTTGTTGATTGATATTGATTGATCCTTGGACATTGGTCTTTGGTACCGTCCAAGTTATTCCTTGTATTTGATAAATACTCGCTATTGTTTTTAGCTTGAGTAAAAATCAAATCAAAAGAGAGATATTAACTCCTTGAAATACTTTTATCTAGATTGAGACTGACTGTCTAGTTGATTCTCTAGCAAAGTATTTCAGAGTTAGTCCATACAGATTGCTAAGCGAAATATTGGGTGGTGTTGTTAGACCCCCGCTTTTTCAATGATAGCAGCATCTGGAACACGAAATCTAGGCAACAAAGATACACAGGTAGCAACAAACCAACAATACGCTAAACTTAAGCATAAACCAACATTAGATTCTTTAGCAGGAAACTTTCTTTCCTTCTCTTTACAAACATCTTAACATCTACATTGCCTTTGACTAAAAAGAAAAAACAGAAAACATAAAAGCAAAAAAGAGAAGAGATTACCACAAAAGAAAACAAAACGAATTGGGCTCCCTTCATCTACAAAGTCAGATGGATACCATGTTCATAAGGTATCTTGTGCTAAAGGTATCTATTTCTTCCCCAATTCCTCATTTAGTATCTACTCTTTTCATAGTAATTTCTAATGTCCATGCTCAAATGCTTCTATACACAGGTATATATCACCACATTACACACAATGGGCTCATTTAACATGCAGATAATAAGCCTGCAAATAATAATGAAATGCCAGAAAGCAAATGTAGAAAACACATCAACATGTGTGTACCTGGGAAGCAAAGTCATAGAATCATCTGCTTATCCGATATCATGTGTACTTGTCAGGCAGTAATTGCTTATTGTGATCCTTGGATGGTCACCTGAGCCATGAGTACATCGAACTGAGTACGTGGAGTACTTTTGTGGATATAGTCTGTAGCAATGGACATAATTACCAAAATTTTCACAATTTTATTTTTGAATCCTTATTTTTGAATCCCAAAACATATATTGACTGCCAAAGTGCCACATATATATGTGAAAATGGATGGATGTATGTTGACGTCCTCTATCATCAACAGGCCTTGATACAAATATATTGATGCCCTTTGCGTCGTACACCTACATGTAAATTATACTGTTTAAATTATGTTACGTTGGTGTAATAGGTCGCATACCTGGTAAATATAACTAAATTTGTGTATCGGGATTACTCACAATGAAACAGGTTAAAACCACTTAAATAGAAATATATTTCAGGAATATGCTGTCAAAGAATTCTCAAGGAAGGTTTAACTTTAGACCTACCTGGGTGTGCTTTTTCCTTTCCCCACGGAGTAAGAAACCAAGGAAAGTGCAAGAGATTTTTTTTTTGCTCAGTTGACACTATAAAAAGTAGCAGTCCAACTGATACACCAACAATAATGCTCGCTCTAGAGGTGCCCTTTACTTCCTTCTTCGTCAAGATCAGGGTTTCCAGAGTAGCTATGCGTCAATAAGCTTATGAGTTAATACTATTAAGCCTAAAATCATCTTAAAAAAAAAAAAAACTTATGGCCCTACTATTTGGACCAATGCTAGATCAAATATGCCCAATTCTAAGATTTCTTCGAAGATCTAGGTCTTAATGCAAGGCTACCAATGGTATACTGTATGTCTGCAGCCCGCTAAACAAAAACCTTCTAATGCATCCGAAAACTTCAGCTGACCTTCTAATGCATCCGAAAACTTCAGCTGACCTTCTAATGCATCCGAAAACTTCAGCTGAATAATTATACGCCATAGAAAGTACTTAATACATACATAAGAAATGATAAACCTACAAACCAAATTTTGATTTAGGAGAAGGCCTAAAGGAATAGTTCCAGACAACATATTTTCATGCAGTACCTAGAAATGACTTAAACCTCGGTTCAAAATCTGGACGGAGAAAATAAACTAAAACTCAGTCATACCCTTGTTCAAAATTTTTGGCGTTAAATCATTTTATGAGGCATAAAAAGCTTACCTTCTTACATTAAATTCTGCCAATCGACGATACATGAAAACCTAAACATCAACTATTTTCAATCTATACCCGGAATTTATGAATTTTAAAGTCTTTAATCCGTAGATTTTTGTTTTTTAGGTCGCTCCATGTAGTTAATGTCTCTATTATTTTCAAGATCCATGTTGTCCATATCATGGTCTTTTCTAGAACTGGCATTCCTCATATCTCTTTTCTATTTGTCTCGTTTAAGATACTCCTTTCCTATGGTTTTATAACAGTCTGTGTCACGACAGTCCACTCTATGATCATGGTAAACATGGTTAAGTTATAATATCCTTTTGTTTATGAGAAAATGCATATTTTAAAAATGAATTGTAATACATATAAGACATTTGTGCCCGGGAGCATAAAAATAGGGAGGTGTGAAAAATACCAATCCCCATGCATTAATCTCTGAGTAGGCCTTGCAACACCTCTCACCAGAAGAGGAGGAAAGTTCCTCAAGAAGCATGGGAAAAGAATAGAAGTTGCGACAATATAGATGTTCAGCTAGACACAGCATGGGAAAAAAATGTTGTGTCTAGCTGAACATCTATATTGATCGGAGACCTGAAAGCGTGTTACTGCCAAAACAATACAATATGGTTTGAAAGGAACATTAGCTCTGGTAAAAGTTGTAAACCGGAATTTTCCATAATTTTAAAGCCTTCCGCAGGACATTTTGGGTGTCATGAATAGTATTATTTGTAGAACGTGACGGGACGTGAATCGAACACGTAACCTTATGACATAAAACCAGACGCGTTGCCGCCAAAATTCTGGTTTAAGAGACCATTGCCCCAAATTTGTGGTTTAAGAGACTTGTCTTAGAATGGGACTGAAGCACCGTGCCTCAAGGCATGCCACAAACAATTTTGGAACTGTGGTCAGATCCATAGTAATTATATATATATAATTATATATGCAAGAAATAATCTACTGACTGTTTAAAAATAGTTAAGTGGAAAACACAGAATATGATCGCCGGTAAATCTAACCAGCTTGTTGGGTATTAAAGTTATGTTGGGTACTAAAGTTATAATGAATCATACAAATAAAATAGCATACACATACGTCACCATACCCAAACAAATAACAAAAATGACCAGTATAATAGCACCACTTAAATTTGTAAGGCATTTCCACAATATACAAAATTGATATATATAGATGAGATGAGATTTAGCAAGAGAAAAAAATCACCTTAGTTTTGAGGATACTGAAAATCTCAACCCAAATGATGCTTCTTTTTATGCCCAACCTTCCAACAATTCATAGAGTATGCCTGTCAATAAATTAAAAAATTAAGTAACACATCCTAACAGAAAATTTCAAAAGAGCTTGAAACCCTGTAGATTCTCTCATAAAGTGCACTTGGATATTACAAAACCTGATGCTGCGGATGTATTTCCACATTCTGATAATCTAATCCATGGTAGTCTAAAAGTGTCCACATGGCTATTCCGAAACCTCATCCTCCTATTTGATGTCTTTATGTCAGTTAACTCCTAGTACCAGATGTGGAACATAAAAAATAAATAGATGATAGAATGTCACATAAAAATGAGTAAGATAGAACGACATGTTGTATCCCGTAGCTAGGAAAATATCCTAATGCGATATCATTTTAATACACCTTCTTGACTGATTACGATTACGTAGAAGAAACTAACACTCTACCAACAGGGTCAGATGCGAGACTAAATTAATCGCCCTGAAATCATCATATGAACACTATTTAGCTGCCTCATTTTTCCATTTTTCAAGAGAACTGTAATTGCATAGTGAACCAACCCTTATATTTGAACATATTCGAACATTTCCACTGAAATTTAGTCATACCTACTTCTAGCAGTGGACCTTAAGGAACAAACTGATTCAGCGTTCTTGATATATTGCATAGCTCGCTGCCTCGCTCAATATAAAAAAGTGATTTTTCGACCATCTAGGTCCCTATGAGAGAATTAGCAAGTGCATCACAATAATAGACAGTTGCACATTTTTGTTTTGACAATGTAAGAGATGTCTTAAGTAACCAAATATGTGAACAGAGAAAATGAGAAAATCCAAACCTCTGATCGATCCAGCAACACACTAAACCCGACCAAAGTTTCATGATCCAATCTGGCAAAGAAACCCGACCAAAGTTTCATGATCCAATCTGGCAAAGAAACCCAAGGAATGGAATAAATAGTCTGCGTTCTTCGAATAGTTATAAGCAACGAATATACCCCAGCACCTAGATAGCCTAGCAAAATGGTTATAAGCAACTTTGTTTGTAGGGCAGTGATATCACATACATAAAGATGAAGAAAACTTAACCACATTTTTAACTTTCAATGCAAATACTAAAATAGGAAGATTAGTTGCAATTGCCTATGTTTGGTAGCAAGATAAACTGGAGGTGAAAGGCTGGACATAAAGAATTCATTTTCAATTCTTTTGACGTACATAGACAATACTCCCCATTCCCTTCATAAGCCTCTTGCTGGATCACTCATAACCTGCCAATCTTCTCGAGGTATAGGATGCAAAACTTACACCTGATAAATATTCACGAAAGCAACGAATGTGAATAACCCCGAAAAGCATTTATAACCCCGGAAAGCATTTACATCGATTTTGAGTGTTGAATATTCATATTTACAGAAAAGCACCAAAAATTTTGGTGTAAAGCTCAGTTCAATTTTTCTATTCCAAAAACATTAGGGAAAGAACGAACCAACTCTAGAACCTGAAATATTCAAAAATGTCTTTGACATAATTAATACATTGAACATAGTACTTACTGTGATACAAATATAGTAAGGGAAACTACAACAAATGGACCAAACAAAAAAAGGTGCAGGTAAAACTGAACTGATGTGTGCCATTAAGAATTTCAGTCATTATCCAGTGCGCTCTCATAAGTGATTTCACGCAGTGCCACTATTTTGGGGGTATATAAAATCTACAAAATCCAGAATTTGTGCCTTTGGGAACTCTTGTTGAAATTAAGCTAACATAACTTTAGTTGGATTAGTACTTATAGTTCAGTTAAGAGTGGTTCCTTCCCCTTTACTGTGTCAGTTTCCATCTGCCTGACTGCTGGTAATTAGCCTGTTTCTCAATATACATTCTATTTACGGAGCAATACCGAGCAAAAAAAAAGTGTCAATTTCCATCTTAATGTGTTTGCCATGAGCATATAACCTTCGATAGAAGATTATTTGTATATTTCAAAAAAGAAGAAAGGAGTTGTTGACCAACTATAATTAGTCCCAGCTGGAAAAACAAAAGACGGCAACCTATATTAAAGGCGAAATACATCAACTACAGATGAAAAAACATATGATCCATACATTTACCTCATTAAGATGGGGGAGCCTACTCCTACTCAGCATGACCACCTTTATACACCGGCCAGAAGTCAAATTATATACATCGTATCAGTGTTTTAGGCAAAAATAAAGGAAAAAGTGGACTTCTTCCGGGTAAAAATAAATCTTAGGAAATTAACAACCTCAAGTATTTCCCGTTTAAGGTTACAGACGTATTATCACTACTATGTTACTTCTTTATCCACCGTCAGGTACGAATACACTGTAAAACAATTTCGAGTATATTAATTAGTTATAATATAGGCACAACTCACAAAATCGAAGGAATCACCGGGAGAGGAAATACAAAGTCTTATACGAGCAGTATAAGAATTCCAAGTGATCACTCAAAAATCTTTCAAAAAAGAAATAAACAAAAGTTAAAGACTGCAGAACAGTCGTAAGTAAAACTGGAGTGGAAGCTAAAGATGAGAACATTTTTATAATAAATTGAGATCTACTAGTCTCATATTTAGAATCTAAACCTTTAAATAAATAATGTGCGATCTCTTTGCACTTACTAACTTGATATACAATCGATTTAATACTCTAGAATTCGGGTGTGTTAACTAACTCCAATATCTGGCTCGGCCACATATTTACCAGTTTCTCTGATTATTTTCTTATCAACTGTGGCCAAAAATGATTCCAACTGATAATCCATTGGGAAAAAGAAAGAAATAGCAGAAATTCATCAGGCCAAATATGCATAAGACACAATATTTGTCAACAGTGCTTCCGCTCCCTATATTTTTAATACCCTCTCCTACAAATAAACTTGTAATACCAACTCCATCTGTAATTTCACCCTCTTATACCGGTATTTCAGGTTGTTGCATAAAAACTATAGTTTAAGATAAAAACATTGGGCATACTTAATCAACTTCATTAAATACGCAACACCATCAGCATACATACCCTTGGTGATGTCAGATAAGTCAATTTTTTATACAAAGATCACAAATTTCTACAGACTGAATAAACATTGTCGAGATATCTCCCTTCTAAGTATGGTCGCTGCTCATATATAGTTCCAAAATTAACACCACATGACCATGTCGAACTAATATCATTTTTTTTCTACACAATTTTCCAAGGCAGATATACACTATACGGACTATAGATGAGAGGAGTTTGGTGTTTAAACAGCTCGGCAACCAGCAGCAGAACAACAACAAAACTAATGACGGAGTAATCTAATATCAATATCATTTATTTGTTTGCACAAGTTTCCTTTTACTCTCAAAAAAATTTCATGACTCCAATTGCTATTATACCTCAGTCGTGTAAGCAGAATATGGAGGAAAATACCAAATGAAAAGAAAACTAAATGAACATGTTGTGGAAGTCACAATTGTTAGTTTTACTGCATGGCTAATGCACAAAAAGAAATCTGATGTTTCTAAAAAATTTAAGAGTTTCTATAGGTTATGACCCATGTATATTTACATGCACTCCAAGAACAAAATTGACATAAGAACGATTAAATTGTTGATGTATTTGGCAACAAAATAAGAATGACTCAAATAAGAAACCTTAAGGTGACAATACCTTTTCTATGAAATGTGAAACCTCGAGCATGACCACCACCTGCACCTTTACTGCATAATGAAAGATTGAAAATTTATTCAACAAATTTATTTAACAATACAAACCCCTAAGTGACAATTATCCCTATGAAAAATTCAGGAATAGAATTTTGTTCATATGGTTCCAAAATGTACCTTAGGTTCTGCGGTGTGAGTCCTTGCAAACGCAGCAAAAACAAAAGATTGAAAATTTATTCAACAAATTTATTTAACAATACAAAACCCTAAGTGACAATTATCCCTTCGAAAAATTCAGGAATAGAATTTTGTTCATATGGTTCCAAAATGTACCTGAGATTTTGCGGTGTGAGTCCTTGCAAATGCAGCAAAAACCTTCGGGTATCGAAAATAGTTTTACGCAGAAACTGCAATATATACCTATTGTAAAATTATCTAAACAAAGACAATTTTGAATGTCAGATAAAAATGCAAATGAACCGTCAAGTTTCAAAACTACCATAAAACAAAGAAAGGAAATGATCCAACGATTTTATCAAAGAAAAATGTTGATACAAAATAATTTTAGCAACAAAAATACAATACCTATTGTTCGCCTTCAAAATTAAGATCCCGTGATTATCCATGTTTTACAAAAAAAGTATGTTACACTCAAAATTCAAATCAATATTTCCCACTGGAAAATTCCCTAAAAAACATAAATTCCCGGATAGAAACCAACATGGCTGTAGATCACCTCAATCTTATTCAATTTATCTTAATTTTTGAACAAAAAACACTAAGATGAAAAAGATATAGAGAAACAGGAAAAGATCATGTCAGCATAACTGGTACTGCATTTTATGTATTTTAAATATATCATATCAACATATTTGACAAACAAAGATTCTTATAAATAGGTAATTCAGATTCTAAATGATGAAACTATAGTTAGACTTTTGACCGAAAAATAAAAGCAAGCAAGATTCTAAAAAAGCTGCTTTAGCAAGTATCGCATAAGCTCTACAATTAACCTGAGGAGTTTATCAGCCTCATTTGTAAAGCTCTTCAGCATTTTTCTTCCACAAACCTGAATCAACATGCCAATCAACGTGCTACCTAGCAAGATAAATTGCTAATCTTCCTATTCTGCTGTTCATCATAGCTAATGGGTCTGCTCTACCGAGAGTGTCTATATCTATTGGCTTTAGAAAACCATACAACAACTTCCAGTTATTTAAAAACAAATCCAGTAAGCTTTGAGTATAAACTAACTGATCAGATTAAACTAAGAAAATATGGAGTTGTATATTATACCTGAAAGATTAAAAAGATTGCTTACAACACCTGAAATCAGAAAATAAAATATATGCAATATATCCAAATTATGCCTGACCTGACTTTAATAGTATCCTAATCGTGAAAAAACCATTCATACATCTAAATATACATCTAAACGAAAGTCCTCGCCATCCAAATAAACGTCCTCACCAAGTGTGACGTTCAACCTTGATGAATTTTTACTTACCTTAATTCCACCATCAACCGAACTAACTGCAAAGAAATCAGGATCGAAAGATGTGTGCGAAGAATAATCCATATTCCTGCGATCAATAATTTTAACATTCATTTAATTTAACTACACTGCTCTAAAATCCCAAATAAAAAACCCTAGATAATCAATCTCAAATTAAAAACTGTAGATAATAAAAGAAAATGCAGTCCATAATTCTTCCGCAGGTGTTAGAGATATCATAATATCTTGTTCGGGAGATGATTTGGTTTTCGATCTGCTTTGGAGGAAAAAAAACTTCTCGTATTCCACTTAAATCCTTGATTCACGAATCACTATTAAACATTATAACCTCCAAAGCTAAAATAAACTACTAACATAGTAAAACATAAGAATATACGGTACATATCTAATGGGGAAAATAATCAGTTGGTCATTTTTTAGGTGGTCCCATGTCAGTTTAGTCTATTGGTCAAACGACTTTACTATTTGGTCCATAATTATTTAAAAATATTAAATGGATAAAAGTACCTTTTCGGGTTAATTTCTACTTATTTTTTTGTAGCAGTTCATTCTTCAAAATGAACTCCTGTTAATTTCTACTTATTTTTTCAGAAATCACCTAAAAACCAGAGTTCATTCCAGAAATGAACTCCATATAAAAACCTAAGAAAACCAGAGTTCATTCCAGAAATGAACTCCATATAAAAATCTAAGAAAACAGAGTTCATTCCAGAAATGAACTCCATATAAAACATAAAAAATCAGAGTTCATTCCAGAATTGAACTCCATATAAAACATAAAAAAACCAGAGTTCATTCCAGAAATGAACTCCATAAAAAACACCTAAAAAATTAGAGTTCATTCCCAGAAATGAACTCCATATAATCACCTAAAAAAACAGAGTTCATTCCAGAAATGAACTCCGTATAATCACCTAAAAAAACAGAGTTCATTTCAGAAATGAACTCCATATAAAAACCTAAAAAAACAGAGTTCATTCTTTACATGAACACACACAAAAAAATCCATAAAAATCAGAGTCCATTCGTAGAAATGAACTGCAGTAGCATCATCTTCATCATCTTCGTTGTCTTCAAACAGCAGCAGCAACAGATCCATGAAATCGTCGTCATCGTTTTCTTCTTCATCATCATCAACAACAACATCAAATTCAAGATCTTCAACACGAGCAGTAAACATCAAAAAAATCAAGATCTATCGTCTTCATCGTCATCTTCATCATAAATCTATCGTCGTCTTCATCATCTTCATCGTTTTCATCATCATCTTCAAAAGAAAACAGTGTTCATTTCAAGAATGAACTTCATCAAATTCATCATCTTCAACAATAGCAGCAACAGCGATGAAGAAAAACATAAATCTATCTTCATTAAGAAAAAACATCAAAATCTTCATCACAAACCAGAGTTCATTCCTGAAATGAACTCCGTCATCTTCATCTTCTTCATCAGCATCAACAACTCATCTTCATCATCTTCATCCTCTCCATCATCAGCAGCAACAAACAGACAGAAAAACATCAAAATCTTCATCACAAACCAGAGTTCATTCCAGAAATGAACTCCGTCATCTTCATCTTCTTTTGTAAATCCGAAACTTACCCAAGCATGTAAGATGATAAAGGTTCATCATCATCATAAATAGCAGCAAAATCTTCAACCTCACCGTCTTCATCATCAAAACAGAAGCAAAACATCAAAAAGAAAAAAACGCAAAACTTCATCATATTCATATTCATCATCATCGTTCATCGTTCATCTTCTTCATCACTAGCAGAGAAAAAAATAGAGAGAAGAGAGAATCGTTCATCATCATCTTCATCACTAGCACGAAGAAAATAAAAAAGAAAAAAGAGAGAGAAAAATTCTAGATCTGAAAATATAGGAGAGAGAAAGTAAATCTGAGAATGATTCTTTTTCTCTTACTTTTTGACTATATATATGGTCCTTATCCAAAAGGGTATTTCTGCCACTACAAGATGACATTTACATCATCCATGACATCATCCTAGGACCAAACTATAATTTTTATGACCAAACTATAATTTATATTACCAAATAGGACCAAACAGACAATTGACTAGGTCAATTGGACTAGACTCTCTCTAATATATTATTTGTAGGACCAATTGGTATTTCCTACTATCTAAATATGAAAATCAAAAGAAAACAACGAAAAGTAGTAAACCAATTCTTTGTTTGTTTCAGAATTAATAAACATTCGCCTATAAAATCAAAGAAAGAAAAAAAAAGTGAAAAAGAGATGATGATTATGATTAAGATCAAATTAAACCAAAAATAAACATCACCAAGAAGATGCCATGAAAAACCCAATAAAAATTGCAAAACTCAATGAAAATAACAACAAAAGAAGTCGGTAAATCCAAACAAAAATCAGATTTTTTATACACAAATTAAATGAGAATAAAAAGAAAAAAGTGTTACCTAGCTGTAGTTCCAAATCGGGGCAGATTCATCATTATTGGTATACGTATTCTGCAAAAACAAAAACAAAACATACATTAGAGAAAAATCAAAACAAACTCGCACAAAAAAAAATGTAATGCATTAACAAACTTAATTGCCCTTGTTTGTTCAACTAAATAAAAAATCGACTACACATTAAATCTTCCATAAACGAAACTAATATTCAAAACGTTAAACCTTTGAGAAAGAAAGGCAAAGATATGAAAAGGAAAGAAAAAGCACTTTGAAACTTGATCATTAAGATAACTCCCCAAAATAGTTTTTTAGTAACTAAATTTAGTATGAAAACTTAAAACATAAATCATATACCTAAAGTAAGAATCATATTTAACAAATTTGGTTTGTTTTAGATTCGTTTCTGAAATTAGGGTAAGCATCAACGTTAGATTTGGTTCTTAAAGAAGCAACATACACGTAAGTTAGTACATCCGGTACATAATAATACATGAGAAGATCTCAAAAGACCTTGTATCTATAAATAGGCAACATATTCGATAAGTATGGCAATTCGCTTTCTCTTAAACAGGAAAACTAACATTTCCATTCAAAACATCAAAATAACCAAAAAAAAAAAACACACACAAATTTATGTCGTGCAATAGTATGTCCCGTATACATTCTTTATTTATTTATTTCTTTTCATATTTTTTCAGTTTTAAAAATCTAATTAAAATCTTATGGTCTGGATTTTATTAAAGCCATGTAAACATGGTGTAAGTATTTTTTTAAAATTTCAGCCAATGAGGATCAAGGATTTCGTCTACCTACCACAAAAAAAGAGGGTGGACACAACCACTAAATTTGGAGCATCGGATCGAATCTACTTAGTTAGAAATTGACGGCCACAAAATGAAAGGGGGCTAACTTTGATTTCAGCCAATCAAGAGCGAGGGTTTTTGTTCACCGGCCAATGGGAGGGGAGGTAAGCGTAACTCTCGACGTGGTGTGAGAGATGTGATTGGGTGTTTAGGTTGTTGATAATGAGCTATCAGCAATGGAACCTTTGAAGCCTAGTTTAATTAACCAAAAATCCACTTAACCTGGAAAGCCAAGCACGTGGTGCCTATTTGAGTCCATACAAGGACTTATGCAGCTTACATACATGATGTGGATAATTTGGATCAACGTACCCAGCCGGCTGTTTCATGTACACCTCCTCTTCCAAGTTTCCATGCAAGAAAGCATTCTCTACGTCTAACTGCTTTAATGGCCAATTGTTCATGACTGCGAGAGATAATACAAGACGAATAGTGCAAGGTTTTATCACCGGACTGAAGGTCTCTCCATAATCCACAAACTCTTGTTGGTTGAAACCTTTGGATACCAAGCGTGCTTTATGACGAGCAATGCTACCCTCTGGGTTTTGTTTGATGCGATATACCCACTTAGAACCCACAATGTTCATCCCTGCTTCATATGGCACTAAAGAGTATCCGCCATTCCGAATGAGTGCATTAATTTGTATGTCCATAGCATTTTTCCACTTGGGGTTTTTACAGGCCATGGAATAACATGTTGGCTCCATGAAATCTGCTTCTTGGAGTGAATGCTTAGTCACAGTCAAGCACAACTTTTGTACAGGTTTAGAAATACCAGATTTCGATCTAGTTCTCATAGGATGTACCACAGTCTCAGATTGAACTGTTTGCTCAAGTGACTGACTCGGTTCTGGTACTGCAGCATCGGAAGAACTAACTTGATTGGCTGAAGTATCATCTGGTGCATTGAACTGTTGCACAAGAGACATATTAGAACCTGGTGAAGTTGGATCTGTAGATATTGCCTGTGATGACGCACTGTCGACATGTCCCTGAACCCGAGATGACTGTTGAGCAAAATCTGGACTATTGGGTGAGTTCCAGCGTATAAATGGAGGTGATTGTAGTACACTAGTGCTCGAGGGAACAATACCTGGACAAGTCACCGATGGCTGCAGCTGAGAAGGATTGAATGGGAATACTTGCTCTTCAAATCTCACATGCCGAGGGATATATAACATGTTGGTTTCTCGATGGAGGCACATATAGACTTTATGTGCACTACTATAACCAACAAAAACACAGGGTAGGGATGCTCTAGTTTGTTGGAATTATATTGCCTAAGACATGGATAAGCAACGCAACCAAACACTCGTAAAAATGAGTAATCTGGGCATTTTTGAAACAACAGTTCTAGAGGTGTTTTGGATTCTAAGCTGGATTTGGGAAGCCTATTGATCAAATAGCAAGCAGTGGTAAATGCATCAACCCAAAAAGAACGTGGCATGTGTGCATGAAATAAAAGAGCTAAGCCAGACTCCGTTACATGACGAATCCTACGTTCAACAATGCCGTTTTGGGGAGAAGTATGCGGACATGAAAACCTATGTTGTATACCACTATCATTGAGATATGATGTGAATCTTTTGTATTCTAAGGCATTGTCTGATTGGAAAACTTTAATTTTATGATCAGTGAGATTCTCTACTTGTTTGTGAAAAGAATGAAAGTTTTTAAAGCATCATATTGTTGAACAAGAGGAAATATCCAAGTAAAATGTGAATAAACATCCATAATCAATAAATAATAACGAAAACCAGATCTTGATAAATGAGGAGAAACCCAAATGTCAGATACAACCAAGCTTAGAGGCTTATCATAGACAGTAGTACTATGAGAAAAAGATAACTTATTGCTTTTACTGATGCGGCAAGAGTGACAGTAATCAAAGTTTTTATTCGAAACAGGAAGGGAAAACTGCTGGCAGATTATTGAGACTGTACGCAACATGGGGTGACCTAATCGCTGGTGCCAAATTGGTAAGCTAGACGCAACAAGTGCCTTTGGCTTTATTGGGTTATCTAGCATATCAACCCCTTCAAATATGTACAACCCATTCTTATTGAGCCCTCTCAGTAGTGGCAGCCACGTTAGCTTGTCCTTCACAACAAAAAAGATGTGTGAAATTCAAAGTATACATCATTATCTTTACAAAACTGAGATACAGATAGCAAGTTGCAATTTATCTGAGGTACATGGTATACATTTTTTAAATGAAAATATCTTGAGTTGTATTTAAAGGATGCATTACCAACGTTAGCAATGTTCAAGGCATTACCATTACCAACATGCACTTGTTCAGTGCCATCTAATGTAGTTTTTACAGTGGTAAGAATAGTGGTTCGTTTAAGACTTGTGAAGATTTTGTTTTAGACTTAAATTAAAATATAAACTCAAATAAAGTCGATTTCAAGATTGTTGAGAGAACTGAGACTATGGATTCCACCATTAACCAATTATCAGTGATTCAATAATAATAATAATTATCCAACTCATACATTCAATTTGATTCTTAAATATTGCCTAGACAAGTAGATTTTCAAAACAATAATTGTAAATCGAAAGCATGGACCATCAAAAGACTTAACCTAAGCATGACCCATCAATATAAATCACAAATATTTAATCAAAATCATATATTCAATTTAAGTTCAATGAAAATAATCATAAAAAATTGTAATAATTAATTTAAGTAGAATTTACCACATAATAATTGGAAAAACGGCTTCCTCCGTCGTCTTAGCAATAGGGTTTAACTTCTCATATTATTCACGTTCTCGGAATAAGTGTTCATAACTCAAATGGTGAAAACAAAAGAAAACTAGTAAAGCAGGAAGTTTGCCATAGTGGATAGGCATCACAAACTAACTGTTACAAACTGTTACAGAGAATTAAGTGAAAAATTGTTGCAAGGAGAATGTTATCTATATAGAGAGAAAAGATGACAGTTCCTGAACGTTACACAGAAACTGTGATCTTTTCTTCTTATTCTTCCTCCTTCTCTGTGATGATCAAACACGCCTCTGCAACTCTGGGTTTTCTCTGCAACTGCCCCAAACTTCTCCCAAAGACTCGATTCCACCTATATGAACTCCCAGAAGCTCTTATATACTCCACATGCCCCAACTTTCTCGATCAAACCTTCCCAAAAAATAAATTATTTCTTCGCTGCCAAGTCCCGATGTTTTTTCTTCACTTCAGCGTCTCTGTCATCATATGGAAGTCTCTGAACTTGGTAACCTAAATCTGGCAGAATGCAAAAATATCCGATATTCTAACTCCCCTGTTTTGTCGCTAAAATGCAACTGCCAAACTTGCTCACCTGTCACACAGACTCGATCCCTTATTGCTCCTCCTTAGAGTCAACACCAGCTGCAACAACATAACCATAATACCTTGCCCGACTTAGCCAACTCGTTGCCGGACCCGACAATGTTTTCACCTCCCCTGTTTTACGTAAACCCAATGATACAACTCAATTTGATCGGTTCTAATGGATCTACCAACCCTGTTTAGTCCAAACAGGGCTTAACCAAATGAAATCCGTGATTGAATCTCCTTCAAACTCGCATATAACTCAAGCCTAAATTCCGCCAGTGACTGCTCTTGTTTTCCCGCCAAATCATGAAATTCAAACAAGGAAGATGACATCCCCCCTTTCCAGACTGGGGTGCGTTTAGCCATTGGGGTGTATATAGCAGTGAGGTGCCCCTTAGTAATTGAAGTGTCCCTTATCCAAACTGAGGGTCCGAATAGTAATTTTATTCGACGAGCGCAAATACCACTTTTCGAGCCAATTTTCCAGCAAAAGCTTATTTCTCCAAAAATACCTACAAAGAGATAAAATACCAAAATAAGTACAAAAATGGGTACTAACAAAATAGAAGATTGAGATCAAAATAGACACATAAATGCGTCTATCAAATACCACCAAACTTATTATTTGCTAGTCCCGAGCAAATAAATCTACAAAATAAAATCATAACTCACTGTCGCAGGCATCGTCGGTTGCATTTAGCGTATGCAATAAGCCTTTAAACCCCTAGGTGGACCTAGTGGACAAGTTATAGTCTCGGGATGGTTTACCAGAGGTGTACCCACAAAACCTTTATACTCCAGACCCTAGCTATCTACACAGAACCTTGGAAGGCACTAAAGAATCTCCTTGGTTGGCATACTTATTGACTACAGGAGGAAGCACCCTGATGCGAAATTCCAATTATTGTACACGAGTTTGCACTCAAGCATACTAAAATTCATATATAAGTGATAGAGCTCTACTCAGATAGTTTCTGGACATCATAATCGGAGTCAACCAATCACATGGATAGATTAAGAAGATGGATGTAGAGAAAAACGTAGATGGTTTTGATGTTGACTAAGGTGAACGGTGTTTCCCATATTTGTATGAAGGCCACTGCCAAAATGAACCTCTCCTAATGGACTGAGATACTAGTCTGACTAATACCAACACAACTGGCATATACAAGGGAACCAGTGGTCGATAATCCTAACTCTAGGTCGACACAACTGGCATATACAAGGGTTTCAGTGGTCGACTTTATTGAATTTATTCTGGTTGGTCTGATCTCAATTTATTTTTATTTTTCTCTCTTTTTTTTCATAATATATACATATATATATATATATATATTTATTATTATTATTATTACTATTAATAAGGGAGCCAGCAAGGCCCTTATTAATAACAAACTTACAAAGGAGTCATTACACATCATCAGATGTTTCGGTGATAGGAAACCGAGCTACCAATTGGGCTCCTACACCTTTCTGAATAACGATACCAAGTCTATGGAAAAGAAAATTACAGAATTTAAAGTTCGCATCCTGGCCAAGAAGGCAATTACTTAATCTCTTCATGAAAGTGATAAGTTCTTCGCCAAGTTCACCCAATGTGGAGAATGCCAAGACAGTGAACCCATATCCATGAGTCGTACAAATATCCAAGTATTTGTGACGTTTACGAGCGACTGCTGTAGAAATGGTTCGTCCGGGTGTATAGTTGTTAGTGCAAGCCGTTGTGAACGGTGAAACACCAGAGACGTCCATGCACACATCCTTTCCATCCATCCAATTGTATACAAGAAGATCTGCAGGGCGACATGAAGCATCCGTGTTTGATACAAGGCCTAGAGATACCTCCTTTCTTGCGGCAACCCCTGCTTTATAGCATATATCCGCAAAGAGATCCTTCACCATGTCATGCCTGAATTTTTGCCTACCTCGCCTGTGCAATGTATTGCATGGTCCCTAAATATATCCATGCGTCTCTTACAACACAGGCGCATGCTCTCTTCACTGAAGAACTGTATTCCATACATGTACATGAGCACAGATCGTAGCTTCCTTGGACCAATGGCCTGATTGAGGACGGGTATGGGAATCGCCTTGAGGAAGTTCATGGCATGTTCAGTTCTGTTGCTTAGCCAAAGGGTCATGTCACGCTGCGTCATAGGAAATTTGTTGGGTATCTCCTCCTTAACGACGTTGAAATAAATGGCTGCCAATTTCTTCATAAATTGGGGGGCAGCGGCATCAATGTTGAATGTTGAGTTAGAGAACCCACAAGATTGTGTAAATGACTGCAGGGCGTTTCGAAAGTTGGGGCTTGAATCTGCTGTGAATGCCTGCTGGAGTATATTATCCTGTAGGTGACGTGACTGCGCTCGAGAAGCAAGAAAGCAGTATTGGCCTGTGTAGAACATGGTATACACACCTAATCCCCCATCCTTGATAGGAAGTGTGATAGGCGTTGTTGAAGCAACCCGAAGCCAGCACCATCTCCCACGACAATATTACGAAGATACTCCATAAGATGTCGATCATAGTATATAGCAGCATCCTGAATTGCGAGGGGATTAGTAGTCTGAAGGGTAAAGTATAGCCTTGAAACCCCACTGCAGTTGCGCAAAAGCACCAACTCGCTTTGAGGATCGTGTAGTTGCTTAACTCTATCCATGAGTTGAAGAGTTTTTTCGACCCTGCCTTGTACCATGTCTTTGTAATACCGCAAATCTGAGCTGATTGGACCCCCTAATATTTTTACACCCTCTGTTTCCTTACCGATATCTGGTGGAAAGGTTCCTGCGATGTCTCTTCGTGGGTCTATAGAAGGACAGTAAATCTCCGTTTTGGTGATGTTCAAGTAGAGACCCCGTTGTGGACTATCTTCCTGTATGATTATTATTATATAGAGCTAGTTGTATATTATTATTATTATTATTATTTATTTTTTATTTTTTTTATTTTTGTATCTCAATCACTCTATTTCACCCTAGCAGTGGTAACAACTTGAATCGTGAGCCCCACCTAATCACTTAGAGAAACATATTTTAAAGAAAACAAAATAAAAACAGAAGTGAAAAAGATTCAACGAGATATGGCGAAACTACCATGTTTTTTTTTTCTTTCTAACACTTGAGCTCTGTGCTTTTATGAATAGACTCTTTAGATGTTTCCATATAATCAGATTGGTTCCTCAACTCCTACAACCAAGATGCTTCCATCCACTTAGATTGGTTAGTGCCATCCTTAATAAGCATAAATTTCTAGGCTCTGGAGTTTATTTATTGCAACTAAAAAGTTTTTCCCACACCCCCAAACTTAAAAATCTAACATTGTCCTCAATGTTCTAAAGATAAAATTTAAAAGTATGAACAAGGATAAGCTGTTACCATTTGAAGCAAAAGAAGTTAAGGAAATATATTACCGTGTTGATGAGCATGGGTTACCTCCCAAGAAGTGCTAAGTTTAACGTCTTCAGCCAGAATAAGAAAGGATTAGTCACCTCATGAAATCATAAAATAATAGCCGAAATATCGGTGGGTCATCAAAACCAAATAAATCTATCATAAGTAAAAGGAATCTGCAACCTGCCAAGAAAATAAACAAATAAAGCACACCCTTGTCTAGTTTCCTGTTCAAGACAACTACATCTAGCTGTGGTTCAGGTTCAAGTTCTATAACTGGGTCCAAATAAAATATTTTCATGGGTTGCATTTCCTCGTAGCTAAGATCCGATTCAGGTATTAGCAGAACATAATAATAAGCTATATAACTGCGGATCCTTAAAGTCAATCAGTTTTGACTCACACAATTGACCATGATGAAAGTGGTGGTCATTCTTAAGCAAATGTGTCGTTTCTAATATCCTAAAGTACTTAGGTTTAGTCTCAAAACTTAGTAACTCTCACATTTGAAATTCATATGTTCCCACATTTGGAAGAAAAGTATTTGGTGGGAAAAAAAAGTCAATCTGGGTATCATAGCCTGGGAAGACCACATCAACCATAGGATGGGTTTCTAACAACTGAACTTCCTTATGGACATCACTAGCTTCAGGAAAATGTGTATGAAGATAATCTTTTAAAATGGTTGAGGCACATATGTCAAGTCCCAAGTGAGGGATATCTGTGTGAGCTAAAGGTAAGGCACATTGAGAATGATAATCACCCCCAAACTTAGAGTTTTGGGTGTCTCTAGATAGACTAGCTACAATTTCCCTAATTTCTAGATCGTCGGAATCTTGAAAATAGTCAATTGTTTCTTCCAGGTTATACTCTGGTGATGCATCCCCACACATATTTAAAAGCTCTAAGAGTTCATCTTCTTCTTCTAAGACTACTGTTTCTAAATCCTTAAGACTCTAACATAGTATTCTCAGAATAAACTCGTTCCTCTAAACCATTATCGGCCTCGTAATCAAAAAGAAATACTACATCGTCTAAAACGGTGGTATCTCTAGTCAAATCCTCGTCCTTTTGAATAGGTGAATAATTATTAAAATTATTTGGATCTGAACCAGAAATAACATTATTTTCATAAAGCTCAATCGGATTAACAAATTCTTGATCACTATGCCTACATATTTCAAATTCTTCATCAACACTATCCTCATCATAATCATCATTATAATAACATGAAAATGGTTAAACCTCATCTAAAGTATTGCTTCCAATTCTAACCTCGTCATCTTGATTATGTAAATAAAAAAATTCGTCATTTTCAAGGGTGATTTTTGAAGCAATGTATTGGCAATTCAGTGTAATTCGAGCAATTCTTTCTTCCGTCTCTAACTCAAGCCTACGTGTTGACTCAGCAAACTCACGTGTTGACTCAGCTAACTTCCTGAGGTTATCTTCTAAAGAAGGTTCACTCATGGTTACAGTTCTTTCGTCTATAACTAAGTCATTTGTGTCCGCAAACTTATGTTCTGACTCAAGTAACTTACATGTTGACTCAAGTATCTTACGTGCCTCTTCCAGAGGAGAAGTATAAAAATTTTGCTCGTATGGCCAGTATGCATGTTAATAGTAATTGGGCTCATCATGGTATGACCCATATCCTTGAAAAGGTGGATGTTCCCAACACTATTCACATTATGGTCATAGAAAGAATAATGTCCATTTTGATCAGTCGGATAATCATTGTATTGGCTATTGTAATACCAGTTCGACATACTTTTGTGTACGTGCAAATGCAAGGTCGACTAAAACAAGGTAAGCTCAGGTTGCCTTTAGCAAAATATACCTACAGTCAAGGACTGGTCAAAGGTACAAGGCTAAGGCTTGTGGTGTTTCAGATGATAACGCCCAGAGGGTTCACCATACTAAACCACGTGTTTTCCTAAAAAACGGTGTCTGACGATGCAATTGGTGTGTGTACGTGCTTTTAACACAAAAGATAACCCACTGACAGGGGATTCGTGGGTGGAAAGAATTTTACCTCCCGTACCAGACGGGCGACGAATCGGTTGTAGTCGACTCAGGCCACCAACTCCTATGTCAGTGTACGAACCTAAGGGGCCGAGACAATATAGTAACTGTCGTCCTTCCCTGCAGCAGCTTTATAAAACTAACCCTCCTTAGGGTTATAAAAATAGTAATAATGTCCAAGTCCAAAAATAAAATATTACAAAAATAAAAACCCTAATTACAGTTTCTAAAAATAAAAGAAAATACTTATATACAGAATCTTCTTTTTCACTCCTTTTGGATTCCTCTTTTCCTTCCTTCTTTGGCTTCACTTTTATTTTCAACACTTTCTCTCTTTTTCTTTAGCTCAGCTCCTAATCTGAAAGCAAACAAGAAATACCAAAACGCGTAAAAAAGAACAATAAATAAATAAATAAAAATAAACCTAAAACAAATCTAAATACAAGTCCGCGTCGGCGACGCCAAAAATTGATGTAGTTTTTACAGTGGTAAGAATAGTGGTTCGTTTAAGACTTGTGAAGATTTTGTTTTAGACTTAAATTAAAATATAAACTCAAATAAAGTCGATTTCAAGATTGTTGAGAGAACTGAGACTATGGATTCCACCATTAACCAATTATCAGTGATTCAATAATAATAATAATTATCCAACTCATACATTCAATTTGATTCTTAAATATTGCCTAGACAAGTAGATTTTCAAAACAATAATTGTAAATCGAAAGCATGGACCATCAAAAGACTTAACCTAAGCATGACCCATCAATATAAATCACAAATATTTAATCAAAATCATATATTCAATTTAAGTTCAATGCAAATAATCAAAAAAACAATAATTAATTTAAGTAGAATTTACCACATAAAAACGGCTTCCTCCGTCGTCTTAGCAATGGGGTTTAACTTCTCATATTATTCACGTTCTCGGAATAAGTGTTCATAACTCAAATGGTGAAAACAAAAGAAAACTAGTAAAGCAGGAAGTTTGCCATAGTGGATAGGCATCACAGACTAACTGTTACAAACTGTTACAGAGAATTAAGTGAAAAATTGTTGCAAGGAGAATGTTATCTATATAGAGAGAAAAGATGACAGTTCCTGAACGTTACACAGAAACTGTGATCTTTTCTTCTTATTCTTCCTCCTTCTCTGTGATGATCAAACACGCCTCTGCAACTCTGGGTTTTCTCTGCAACTGCCCCAAACTTCTCCCAAAGACTCGATTCCACCTATATGAACTCCCATAAGCTCTTATATACTCCACATGCCCCAACTTTCTCGATCAAACCTTCCCAAAAAATAAATTATTTCTTCGCTGCCAAGTCCCGATGTTTTTTCTTCACTTCACGCGTCTCTGTCATCATACAGAAGTCTCTAAACTTGGTAACCGAAATTTGGCAGAATGCAAAAATATACGATATTCTAACTCCCATGTTTTGTTGCTAAAATGCAACTGCCAAACTTGCTCACCTGTCACACAGACTCGATCCCTTATTGATCCTTCTCAGAGTCAACACCAGCTGCAACAACATAACCATATTACCTTGCCTGACTTAGCCAACTCGTTGCCGGAACCGACAATGTTTTCACCTCCCCTGTTTTACGTAAACCCAATGATACAGCCCAATTTGATGATTCTAATGGACCTACCAACCCTGTTTATTCCAAAAATGGCTTAACCAAATGAAATCCGTGATTGAATCTCCTTCAAACTCGCATATAACTCAAACCTAAATTCCGCCAGTGACTGCTCTTGTTTTCCCGCAAAATGATGAAATTCAAACAAGGAAGATGACCTCCCCCTTTCCAGACTGGGGTGCGTTTAGCAATTGGGGTGTATATAGCAGTGAGGTTCCCCTTAGTAATTGAAGTGCCCCTTATCCAAACTGAGGGTCCGAATAGTAATTTTCTTCGACGAGCGCAAATACCACTTTTCGAGCCAATTTTCCAGCAAAAACTTATTTCTCCAAAAATACCTACAAAGAGATAAAATTCCAAAATAAGTACAAAAATGGGTACTAACAAAATAGAAAATCGAGATCAAAATAGACACATAAATGCGTCTATCACCATCATATTCATGAGGAATTGTCAGATTTATCATGTCAGCTGTTAGATGATGTGTCGCACCTGTATCTGTAACCCATTGGTTGTCTTGATGTCCACCTGGTAGAGCAATGTAAGCAGCTGGTTGTCGCTGCTGATTGTTATTGGGCTTCTCATAATGAAACCAACACCTATCTGCTAGGTGATTTCGTTTCTTGCAAATCTGACACTTCGGTCCTCCACTGTTATCATTCTGTGAATGTTGTTGATTGTTGCGCTGGTACGCTGAATTGTTGTTCCTTCTATACTGTTGGTTGTTGTTGAACTGATTTGGAGGACCCTGATTATTGAACCTCCTTTGATCTGACCTGCTGCTAGATGGTGCTGCATTAGAGATAGCTACATTTGCCAACGGTTGCTGCAACAAAGCTAGTTGCTGTTCTAGCCTCATATCAAAAGTCAGTAGATGGGAATAAAAAGTATCGATATTCGTATCTTTAATGGTGCTGAGAGCAGTTACAATGGGATCATAAGACTGGTTTAAGCTATTGCTGATTGATTGTTTCTTTTCATCTAATGTTACCGTGTAACCACTGCAAGTTGTTCAAAAAGACTTTTAGCTTCTTGTAAAAAGGATTTCAGTGATTTGTTACCTTTCTGCATGGAGTGGAGTTGTTTCTTAAGACTTATCTGATGAGCATGTATTTTTGGAGTATAGTAACTCTTTAATTTATCCCAGACCTGTTTGGAGGTTGTCAGACCACCAACCTCAGCAAGAACTTTAGGAGTTAGAGTCGAATTAAGCCAGCCGACTAGAAGAGAATCCTGAGCCTCATAATCAGTGAAATCTGGGTTGATTGCTTCACTTTCAGGTAGGGTTTTAGGGTGTATTTCATTGGTTCCGTCAACAAAACCAGTGAGACCATATCCTTTGAGGATTGGAGAAAATTGTATTTTCCAGAGTAAGTTATTTGTTTCTGTGTGTTTTAGGGTAACAAGATGGTGGATTTGAATTTGACGAAGACTGTTTGTTGTATCTCTCATTGTAGTTGTTTTGGTTTGATGCTTTGTGATGAGGGCTAAAAAGTGCATATTTCTATATATTTTTCTTGGAATTTAACTCATTTTTTGTGCATTAATTCTACATTTTATCCCATATTCTGTGTTTTCGTTGTTTTCAAGAATAAATACTTTTCTTAATTAATTTTGCATTTTTAGGTACTAAATAAAGCCTGGTTAACTCACGGAGCGAAAAGAGCAAAGGAACGGCAAAGACTCCCGCTAGGAGGAAGCGAAGAATGATGTTTGCAAGAGCCGGATCAATTAGAAGTGGGCTTGAAGAGGAAGAATTGTTCTTAAAGAAGATATGGGCTTGGCATACCCAAGACCCAAAACCCTCACCCAAATCCATTTCCTATATCCATACCCGTTTCCCTTTCTAGCCGTCAGATTGGATCATCTCAGCATCCTACGGGGTCGCAGCATCGCCGTACATCAAAGTCTGAAGCTCCTGTCTAACACTACAGCACCTAACTCCATCTGGAGCCGTCAGCTTCGTTGTATCACTTAATCCAACGGTCGCTCAGAGCTTGTTTACATCGTGCCGTTCGATTCAATTAGTAAGTGATTATCCAACGGATCTCCTCGCTTCTCATCAACTTCAGATGATTCCGCTCAACACCTTAGCCATCGAACCCATCGACCTAAACCAAACGGACCCTTCTTCTCCATCGAGTTCTTCTTCTCATCTTCCCCAAACTGCAGAGAGCTGCTCCACAGTTCTGCAACTCCATCACCTCCACCAGCTACACCTTCTTCTTGAACCACACAACCACCGACAACACCACGACATCTCTCCCTACTTTTCCATTCCCACTGTTTTCATTTTCTTCACTACTTTTCCACTTTGTTTCCCTGTCACTGCCTTTGACCCTTGGCCATTGTCTTTGTTTTGTCACATTGTTACTATATCACTACCTCACTGTAAATATATCACCTTCAATGTCATTGTAGATATGCATCCTGGATTTCTTGTTGCCTTGTACATACCTTTGCTACCTTTGTATATACCGTTGCCACTGTCGTTGTACATATGCATTGTAGCCTTGTTTCCCTGCCTTGGCCTATCCCTCATTGTCACTGCCTTGCATATAGAATTAACTTAGCTAGGAAAACTTCATAACACCCCAAGTCCCAGTGGATTCGACCTGTACTTGTGCACTCACTGCAACAACACCGTGCACTTGCGGTATCACTGTAGGCATCCATTTATTCATCTTATTTACACATCTATATTCGCCTACCACTTTGAATAAGCTTTTTATGGATCGAAGATGGCTATACCAAGTTGGAACAAGGTATTGGTAGAATATCTTCCACACTAAACTCGTGGAGATGAGAGTGTTATTTATATGAAGAGTTTTACACATCTGGTTACAAAGTTGTTACACAAATGACCAATAACATAGCTTATTGAACGATATAATAGTTAACAGTAGGAACTAATATTACGCCTGTATTGTTGAGCAGGTAGAGTCTTTGCCTGACTGACTCAGGTAGCTCGTCATTAAGATGAATTTTTGTTGGTTTCTTAACAGGAGGCGCAGTCATTACTGAGAGACGAAATCGAGAAAGAAAAAGGCAGAGAAGAGAGCTTCTGATGAAGATGAATCAAGTCGAGACCAGGGTTTGAAGTTGTTTCTATCAGAGAACATCAATAAGAGTTGGTTCGTTTTGAGACGAAGATAAAAGGGGATCTGAGATTTACAGTAATTGAAGATGGAAGAATCAGTTTGAAGAACAAGATGTTCATAGCTCAAATTGAGGAGAAATCGGCAAGACGTGATGCTGCAATCGATAGAGAAGTTAAGGTTTGATGTATCTGTAAATCAGATGAAGAAATATGGAATAATTGAGAAGACCTTATGCTGTTGATGTCATTATTCAAGATTACAGTGAGATAGAAAAGGGTTTGTTAATGGAACTAGTTAGGGTTTGTGGTTGCTGACAATGAAGATTATGATGGCTATTTGAGGTTCAGATTGAGAATTGAGAGATGGGTTTATCTCAGAATCTGCAGTTGTGGGTGTCACTGCCATTGTCACAGATCGAGAAGACTGGGTTTTTACTACAACTGGTAGTTGAGTTAAGATGCATAAGTTATGCTGTTGAAATTCAAGGGATGGATGGAGTTGCAGGTGGTGATTTAATGAGAGAAATAAGGTGGTTGTCTGCTATTGAAGATTGGAACCTGAGATGAAGATGGGTGTTACAGCATGGCTCGGTTGAACCCACCAAGCGTTGGTATGTCAAGTTTGGTTGTCATATTTTAGTGAATAAAAACTCATGTTTAGAGTCTCTTGATTATGTACTAGAGTTAAACTTCGTATAGGTTAGCTTGAAAGAATTATGATATGAAACATTACAAGTATTGCGAAGACTTGAAGATGTGAAGAAGCAAGGAGCTACAACGACAACAATCATCCTTCCACTTGAGGTTAGTGATATTTGACTTGAACTGTTTCATTCCCTAACGTATCTTTCAAGTTGTGCATATTGAAGACATAACTGCGAAGCATATTTGAACTCTAGATACACATAGTATTAAGGAATACAATACGAGGTTTATTGCTTAACCATTAAACTTTGTAGATAAGACATCTCCATAATCATTTGAATGCTATTGTGATTATGTATGGGTATGAGGTGAGGATTTCATCCTAGGGAACAATGTTTACATGTGTTCTAAGGAAGTAAGTTCATAAACTTGTTTTGTGAACCGAAAAGGAAATTGTCAGGTGTTATTGGTTTTGTTATTAATTGCATATCTTATGAACAACCAATATGTGTGATAAAGTAAAACCGCTCACAACTTGTTGTGTTTTTGGTAGAACTATTCACAAAGGCCTGACTTTTGTATTGGTATAACTTTTATTAGTACAACCAATCTTAAGTAATCACCTTGGTATGATCGGATTATGTCTGCCTTGGGGAAAGGGAACCGATCCTTGTAAGGGAAAGGGAACCGATCCTTGTAAGGGAAAGGGGAACCGATCTTAGTATGGGAAAGGGGGAACCGATCCTTGTAAGGGGTGTGGTACATCAAGGGGAACCGATCCTTGTATGGGGTGCAACAAGGTTTACAGCAGAAAGGGGAACCGATCATGTGAACATGTGCAACACATATAAGTTAGATACCATATATATGTGGGGAACCGATCCTAGTACCTTCAACCGAATCCTTTGGGAAGATAGTGTGACTATCCGTAGTACTCACATGTAGGTAGAACCGATACTTGTTTTGGTAGAACCGTAAACCCATGATTGTGATTAAATGTTGGTTTAATCAATCACATGGTTCTTGAAAGTAAGATGAACCAATTCTAAACTTGTTTGGAAGTGTGGCAAATCGGTTTCAAGGTTGTAAGTATGAAAGAGAACTTACAAAGTTAAGATGTCGACATACTTTGAACACGTGCTATGAATGTTTATTTCTATAATTGTTCAAAGATATTCCTTAACGGCTAAGGGAAAAGAATCCCAGGATCAAAACATAAGTAAGTTAAGAATCTTTTAATTAAGGTTATTAATTTCATTTTGCAGGGAAATTCCAGAATTAGTAATGTGCATTTACTAATTATATTTTCCGAGAGATTTCGGTCATTATTTTTGGACATAGCATTTCCAGGAATTATGAAAACCGAATTTGTTCCTTAATGAATATCTTGAGAATATTTTCGGTTTTGGAAATTCCTTGGTGTCCAAACTTCCTTGTCTATAAATACACGAAGTTTTCCTTTTTAGGAAACTAATCCTTCGTAACAACAGACTTCCTCTTTTGTCTTTGTTACTGGTGTAGCCGCTTATCAGAGAGGAGAGTAATCTAATTAGGTGAAATCTCTTACGGAGGCTCTTTTTAAAGTCTTCTTTGGGATTGAGAAGGTCTAGCGCGACCCGTTGGTGGGAAACTAGATAATTGCGGTTTATTTTTGTTTTCGATTGATTTGATTGACTAATGGTGGTTGAAATCTGATTGCACCTAGTTTTCCTATTCTTGAGAATCTTCTCTTCTGATATAAGATTCACTCAAACTAGTTCAGAGTTTCGACAGGGATTTTTAGACTGTTGTTAGTTCTAAAGACGATCTTGTGATAATTCATTGTTAACGGACTCTGTTCTGTGCGTGATTGATCACAAGAGATTCAAGTGATTGTGTGCAGGTTTTTATTGAAGATTTAAGAAGATTCGAAGACAAGAAGATATTGAAGATCTGACTTGGGTTTTATAATCTTTGGTGTGCACAATACTTGTTTTGGTAAAAAAGGATCCAATTAATAATCGGTTTATCCTTGTGGTAGATTGGATTGATTAGATCGGCATCAACACGGTTCTTCGGATTAAAGGTGTTGTTGGCTTAATCTTAAACGATTACCTTAGGGTGATTAAACATAAGATAGATCTAGACCCGACGAAGAAGTTTATGTTGAGATAAACGGAAGAGCCTTTGTATGACTCATATCACTTGGTTGAATAGAGTTGATACCAAACAGATTTCTTGTTCCTTTACTGTTTGGAATACGAACCAAAGGGATTGTTCCAAGTACGTGACTTATTTATAGGTCGGAGGCGTGGGAATACAGACGGAACTAAGTGAACTATAGGGTTAGTTACTTGGTCTCAACTATACGAAGTTAGGTGTAATTTTGTGTAGCGACTTAATCCTGAGAGTATTCAATTATGGACTAGGTCCCGGGGTTTTTCTGCATTTACGGTTTCCTCGTTAACAAAATCTTGCTGTGTCATTTACTTTTATTTTTCCGCATTATAATTGTTTTATTATAATTAAAGTAAATTACGCAAACGTTAATTCCTATTTACTTGATAAGCAATCCTATTGTATTTGGTTAAGACCGAACCTTTGTATCAAGTAAACACACTTCGTTGTTGTATTGTATTGATCTCGTATCCATAGACGATCACACAAAGTGTGAACCGATTAGTTGTACTGTCTCGACTCAGTCCATAGACAATCACTTTCGGAGAAAGGACTTATAGGTAAGAAATTTTTTAGCTCGAGGTATATTTGGTTACCCTCGCCTTTTCAATTGGTATCAGAGCAGGCAAACACGAAAAGATCTAACAATCTGTGTTTGGTGCGATCCAACCTATAAGATTGAATCCATGTATGATTCGGTTAACGTTATGCAAGAGTATGAGTGCTCAAATGTTGAAGATGTTAATACTTCGTTGACTCATGATCCAGGAGTTACGAAAACATCTGTGTCTTTTTCTGAAGAAAAAGAAGATGCTGATAAAGAGTTGATAAAACTCCTAAAACATATACAATCTCTGTCTTCTAAAGTGTTTATCTTAAAGACAGAGTCAAATATTCTTAAGCAGGAGATTAGAGAAAAAGACATTCAACTGAACTGTCTAGCCAAAGAGAAAATGGATCTCGCTGTTAAACTAGAATCTCTTGGTAAATCTCTTACAGATAAAGAGACACATCCTATGATTCTGACTAATGATGCTGTTGTGATTTCTTCTGATGAGGAAACTAAAAGTCCCTGCTCGACTTTTACTGATTGTGATAAAACCGGGTTAATCACATCTGAAACAGATCAAGATGATGGTAGTTTGCCTAACTACATCAAGTTAGAAGAGGATGAGAAACCAGCATCTAGATCTACTGATGATCAAACGAAATCTTGTCCAAAGGAAACTTTGAACCAATTTCGTGTTGATCCTAAGGAATACTACTTTCAGTCACTTGACATGAAACTTATACTTCTTCAACATACGGTGGTAAAAATTCTGAAGGAAGTTTCTTGTCTTAAAAAACTGAAATATTATTCCTCAGTAGAAAGACAAATTATTCTACATCCCAATAAATTCAACTCAAAGGAGTCAGAGGAAAGAGTTGATAATCACTTCTGGAAAAAGGTTCCTCCACACCCATATCGAAACAGTTCTGGTTTTAATAAGGAACGACTTCAGAAGGAAGGGAAAGAGCGAATCTCTGCCAAAAGAAACAATCAGGATTTTCCGATAATTGTTTCAGATGATCACACTAATGTGAATAATAAGGAAGTCCTTAGAATGAGAAAATCTTATGAAAATCTCATTGAAAGAATTAGCTATTTCCAAAAATTCTAACATTAGCACATTTTCTCCACATGATCATATCTCTAGTGTTAGAAAAGATCATCGTCTTGGGAGAAAATATTTTGGGCAGAAATTCCCTAAAAGAGACATGAATTATGTTTCTGATAATCACTGTAAGCTAGAAAAGGCTTACTCTGATGCAAATTAGTTGTATCGGAATTGTGCACTCTCATCCCATACTGTGTTCGTGATATTGGATGAGAAAAGCACAATAAAATAGGAGCACATGTACTTTGTGTAGTTGTTTATCAGAAAAACTATGTGATAGTTTATGGGTTGCTGCGAATTCATGGGAGTCTAAAAATTGTTCATGTTTATCATGATTTACCAAAAATAGGTGTTATTTGGAATTTTCGGATTTTTAATAATCCTTCCAACTTGAGATTTTCGGACTAAGGAAATGAAATATATTATTCTTATTTTCGGTTTTACCAGAGGTCTTTTGGTCCGAAAGTTGACTCTTTTAAGAAGAGAAACTTTATCTTGTTTGTATTCGAAACCCTGAGGAATCCCTTATAAATTCGCTCATAACCGAACATGTCTCCAGTAACTCGCAGTGTCTCAAAGACTAATAAGGAGGAAGCTCAAAAGTTAAGGATTGTCAAGGAATCAATACAGAGAGAAAGAAGAAAGGCATTATGTCTGATTATGACTCTAATAATTCTGCTGGATCACAAGACGAGTCATGTCTGTTGTCTTATAACAAACAAGATCCAACCAAAACCAAGTGGATTCGTTCTGATAGTATGTCTCAATACATTCAAGGTTTTGGCGAACTAGAAACCAATCTTGCTATGACTATTCGACATCAATATTGGATAAAGGAGAGGTACGAAAGTACAAGAGGAATTCTTGGTGAGCTCAAGGCTCTAATTGAAGATCTTGAGAAACAAGAAGTGGTTGTGGACAAGTCCCCGGAGACATGCTTTAAGAGTTTGAACACTGAAGAGACCTCAGTGAACAACAAGAGCACCACTAGAGATTAAGTTATTTGCTTTAATACTTAATCCAGTTTAATAGACATCAATTTTTGATTTCTTTCATTGATTGTATTGGTCTATTATGAATAAAACTATTATGAATAAAATTATTTGATTAGTAATTTTTCTTGTGATAGTTTTTGGTTTACATAGCCTGTGCTTAATTGCTTTTATCTTATTGCTATGTATGTTTATGGGATGTTTAATTTCGGTTTTATTACCTTAATATTCGATCTCATATATTGTGAACCCTCATGGTTTGGGTGACTTTTTGATTTAGCGGGATTAAGTTCTAGCCCTAGTAGGTAGGCTTTATCAAAGGATTATGAGGGGTTCTAATAGAAACAATATGTGAAAAGTTACAATATGTTGAATCGGTTTTGGTTTAGCATAAAAGCATATGTGTTTCGACGGTTTTCAACTTTTGCTTGCAATTGTTAAAACCGGTTTTCAACCTTTCTCTGGTAAAGATTGAGGTATGTTGTTATTCTTTTGTTCACGCATAAGGATGAAAACGTGGTGATATTTTGATATCAATTCTCCCTGGACGAAGATGCAATCATATTGGAGAAGTGGATGCGAAATTTGAGGTAACAATCTTGTTAGTTAATTGTTTTCCTGTTTAAGAAAAGCCTGAGTTTAGATTATATATATTGTTGCTTTTGCTTAACGAAATTTAGGTTCAATTGATATTTATTCCATGATTTGTGTGTGGATGTGTGTTTCAATTGGTACCTGTTAAGAAAAACTATTGTTATCTTGCTTTATTGTGTGATATCAATCGTTTAGGCTTACAAAATTTTGGTACAATTGATGTGTGTGTGATTCAATTGGTTCCGGTTAAGAAAAACTATTGTTATCTTACTTTTGTATGGTATCAATCGTTTAGGCTTACAAAATTACGGTGCAATTGAAGTGCTTATAATGTCTATTATTGTTTCAATTGCTTCCGGTTGAGGTGAATAATTATGAAAGTTGATTTATTTTGGTTTGTATGAATTATTTATGGCTTAACGAAATAATATGTGTACGAGATGAGTTGTTTAGTCCAATTCTATTCCGGATAAGAAACTAAGTTAATTTTGATCTTAGTTTGTCTTATCAAAGTGAGGTTTCAGTTATTCAAGTCTAATTGAATGCCTAAACAAAGAAATGCTAGTTAACTAACCTAGTATTTGGTTTGTTTAAAATTGAAAGGTCTAAGTTTATGGATAATTAGAACCTGATAAGAAAAATGCAGTTTATTCTTTATTTTGGTCTTATCGAATTAAGCGATTGTTTTTGAACAATCGGTTTAGCAAAAGAACTAATGCGATTAGTTGTTTTTGGTTTTCTAAACTAAATTGGAAAAAAAATTTCGGGCAATTGTTTCCTTGGTAACATATCAAAATAAGACTACTTGTAGTTTCGGTTTTGATATTGGTTATCAGAACATGATGTGTGGAACCCTCGTGCCTAACTCTACAGGTTTGCAAGTCTATTCTGAGATTTATAAGATTCTTTTCGTGTTGTCCTTTATTTTTTCGTTTCTTTATCATTTTTGTGACAAAAGGGGGAGAAATATATGGAGTAAACAAGTGATACTGGCATTGATTTTATATTAATTGGTATCACTAAGGAAAAGAACATTGGTACTTGAATGTTTTATCTAACGAAAGAGTGAAAGCACGGACTAAGGGGGAGTAACATGTCATATAGATTGATATAACAAAGACGTGCGGATTGAATGTCTACCTATCTTCCTTAGGGGGAGTATTAGCTTATAATGTCAACAACGACATTTTCAAGGACTAAATGTAAGCAGTTTTCACTGTGTTGTTGAATCGGGAATCAAGCGGATTGTAATAAATTGTGTTTGTTTATCCATACGATGTAAGAGTTTTGTCACTAAAATTGACAAAGGGGGAGATTGTTAGAGCATGGTTCGGTTGAACCCACCAAGCGTTGGTATGTCAAGTTTGGTTGTCATATTTTAGTGAATCAAAACTCATGTTAAGAGTCGCTTGATTATGTACTAGAGTTAAACTTCGTATAAGTTAGCTTGAAAGTATTAGGATATGAGACATTACAAGTATTGCGAAGACTTGAAGATGTGAAGAAGCAAGGAGCTACAACGACAACAATCATCCTTCCACTTGAGGTTAGTGATATTTGACTTGAACTGTTTCATTCTCTAACGTATCTTTCAAGTCGTGCATATTGAAAACATAACTGCGAAGCATATTTGAACTCTAGATAGACATAGTATTAAGGAATACAATAAGAGGTTTATTGCTTAACCATTAAACTTTGTAGATAAGACATCGCCATAATCATTTGAATGTTATTGTGATTATGTATGGGTATGAGGTGAGGATTTCATCCTAGGGAACAATGTTTACATGTGTTCTAAGGAAGCAAGTTCATAAACTTGTTTTGTGAACCGAAAAGGAAATTGCCAGGTGTTATTGGTTTTGTTATTCATTGCGTATCTTATGAACAACCAATATGTGTGATAAAGTAAAACCGCTCACAACTTGTTGTGTTTTTGGTAGAACTATTCACAAAGGCCTGACTTTTGTATTGGTATAACTTTTATTAGTAAAACTAATCTTAAGTAATCACGTTGGTATGATCGGATTATGTCTGCCTTGGGAAAAGGGAACCGATCCTTGTAAGGGAAAGGGAACCGATCCTTGTAAGGGAAATGGGAACCGATCCTAGTATGGGAAAGGGGTAACCGATCCTTGTAAGGGGTGCAGTACATCAAGGGGAACCGATCCTGTGAACATGTGCAACACATATAAGTTAAATACCATATATATGTGGGGAACCGATCCTAGTACCTAGTCAACCGAATCTTTTGGGAAGCTAGTGTGACTATGCGTAGTACTCACATGGAGGTAGAACCGAAACTTGTTTTGGTAGAACCGTAAACCCATGATTGTGATTGAATGTTGGTTTGATCAATCACATAGTTCTTGAAAGTCAGATGAACCAATTCTAAACTTGTTTGGAAGTGTGGAAAATCGGTTTCAAGGTTGTAAGTGTGAAAGAGAACTTACAAAGTTAAGATGTCGACAAACTTTGAACACGTGCTATGAATGTTTATTTCTATAATTGTTCAAAGATATTCCTTAACGGCTAAGGGAAGAGAATCCCAGGATCGAAATATAAGTAAGTTAAGTATCTTTTAATTAAGGTTATTAATTTCATTTTGCAGGGAAATTCCAGAATTAGTAATGTGCATTTACTAATTATATTTTCCGAGAGATTTCGATCATTATTTTTGGACAGAGCATTTCCAGGAATTATGAAAACCGAATTTGTGCCTTAATGAATATCTTGAGAATATTTTCGGTTTTGGAAATTCCTTGGTGTCCAAACTTCCTTGTCTATAAATACACGAAGTTTTCCTTTCTAGCAAACTAATCCTTCGTAACAACAAACTTCCTCTTTTGTATTTGTTATTGGTGTAGCCGCCTATCGAAGAGGAGAGTAATCTAATTAGGTGAAATCTCTTACGGACGCTCGTTTTAAAGTCTTCTTTGGGATTGAGAAGCTCTAGCGCGACCCGTTGGTGGGAACTAGATAATTGCGGTTTATCTTTGTTTTCGATTGATTTGATTGACTAACGGTGGTTGAAATCTGATTGCACCTAGTTTATTTATTCTTGAGAATCTTCTCTTCTGATATAAGATTCACTCAAACTAGTCCAGAGTTTCGACAGGGATATTTAGACTGTTGTTAGTTCTAAAGACGATCTTGTGATAATCCATTGTTAACGGACTCCGTTCTGTGGGTGATTGATCACAAGAGATGCAAGTGATTGTGTGTAGGTTTTTATTGAAGATTTAAGAAGATTTGAAGATAAATAAGATATTGAAGATCTGACTTGGGTTTTATAATCTTTGGTGTGCACGATACTTGTTTCGGTAAAAAAGGATCCAATTAATAATCGGTTTATCCTTGTGGTAGATTGGATTGATTAATTGATTAGATCGGCATCAACACAGTTCTTCGGATTAAAGGTGTTGTTGGCTTAATCTTAAAAGATTACCTTAGGGTGATTAAATATAAGATAGATCTAGACCCGACGAAGGAGTTTATGTTGAGATAAACGGAAGAGCCTTTGTCTGACTCATATCACTTGGTTGAATAGAGTTGATACCAAACAGATTTCTTGTTCCTTTACTGTTTGGAATACGAACCAAAGGGATTGTTCCAAGTACGTGACTTATTCATAGGTCGGAGGCATGTGAATACAGACGGAACTAAGTGAACTATAGGGTTAGTTACTCGGTCTCAACTATACAAAGTTAGGTATAATTTTGTGTAGCGGCTTAATCCTGAGAGTATTCAATTCTGGACTAGGTCCCGGGTTTTTTTTGCATTTGCGGTTTCCTCGTTAAAAAAATCTTGCTGTGTCATTTACTTTTATTTTCTGCATTATAATTGTTTTATTATACTTAAAGTAAATTACGCAAACGTTAATTCTTATTTACTTGATAAGAAATCCTATTGTGTTTGGTTAAGATTGAACATTTGTATCAAGTAAACACACTTCGTTATTGTATTGTCTCGATATCGTATCCATAGAAGATCACACGCGGTATGAACCGATTAGTTGTATTGTCTCGACTCAGTCCATAAACAATCACTTTTGGAGAAAGAACTTATAGGTAGAAAAAGTTTTAGCTTGAGGTATATTTGGGTACCCTCGCCTTTTCAATGGGTTTGGATTGAATCTGGGTTTCAGAGGAGGTGTTGAGCTTATGGTGATATCACAGTAGTAGGAATGAATGGGTTTGTGGATATAAATGATTGCAATAGAAGCAGATGGAAGTCAAGAATGGCTCATGGTTGGTGGTCTAAGATGATGTTTGAATATTTCTGTAACAGAGTTAGTGATGTTGTTGATGTTGCAGGGAAGCATGGAAGAATGATTGAATTGTGAATGCTTGACAATTTAGATGAATGTTAGGATACAGGTTGTACAGGAATTGAAGAAAAGTGAGGCCTGAATTTGGCCGAGAATGTCCTGTAACAACCGAAACTCGACTGGTTTTCCATTACGGCGAGTTAACTCAGTAGTCGGCGATGAACCGAGTCAGGTGAGCTGATGACCAATCCATACCAGCAGCTCAGACAAGTCAGCCCAGTAAGACAGAGTTAGACAGCTGTCTGAGTGACTGACTCAGAATTTGACTTCTCTGACTAACAGAAGACCGTCTGTTTGACCGTTACTTATGACGGCACCTGAACGGAATATTCCCTAAAAGATGGGGTTGTATTTATGCAGACAGGGAAATTAGGTTTTTGGTGATAAGGGTGATATGAATGAGAATATATTTCCTTACCAAAATTACGACAGTAGAAAGATTTGTGATAACTATTAGAATGGTAAGTTCTACAGCTGTGTGAATTGACCATAACAGAAGGAGAATGATATTGACTTTCTGTTCGAAACTACTACGATGGAATTTGAATTTATTTGAATAGATGAAAAAGAGGGCTAAATTCAATCTTTGATTGAACGATTCAAACCGGAGTTGAAACTCAAACCACCAAACTTCATGGATACCCTGAACATCAACACTGACCATTATTGAAAGCAAAAGCTTGAAGACGTAGTCTGCAAACGCTACAATCACAACATATTCTAAGGCAAACGCCATTTGAGATAAAAAAAACTGTAAACACATTATGGAGAAACAAAAAACGTTAAGTACTCATGAAAATGCAAGCAAAAGCTTTATAGAAAGTAAGCTAAAAGAATTAAAGCAATGATCAGTAAGAAGTTAAGTCATGAAAAAATTACAATCGTGGAAATGAAAGACAAGAGATTAAGCCAAACTCATGAAACTTGCAATATCTGAGTCAAAACTTTTTGATCGCCCGATTGACAGAGCCAAGGAAGAGAGAGGATCAATTGGTGCAGTATTCTTTGGATGTTATGTGGAAACTACTTGATGAGACCAAATTCGAAGGGAACATAAGGGACCAATCAGAAGCTTCAAATGGCCAATGAAAACATAATAAGTACTCCTAGGTTGAAGCTTGTTTGGATAAGGTCTTCATAAGAAATGAAATGAAGACGATACTTGATGACATATTTAGTAGTTTGTAAAGAACCCGCCTATAATGAATCTAGTAGACCAGATTATATAGGAAACTTTCTACCCACATCAAGCAGTTTGTTGATGACATATTTAGCAGTTTGTAAAGAACCCGCCCATAATGAATCTAGGAGACCAGATTATATAGGAAACTTTCTACCCACATCAAAAAGACGCCTATGCTTAAAATCAGCCAAAGCTATTGATTTTCTGTTATAGGTGGACATAAAATTTCATCAGAGATATAATATATGAAAGTTCCTTATCATGAAATTCTCCCACCACCCTCAATTCTTATGGTAGTAATTCTAGAGTGTAAAAAGTTCTCAACCAAAAACTTGGATGTAAGAAACACAATTTTGAATTCAACAAAATATGAGTAATCCATAATGTTAACATAGTATCTGAACCTACTAGTAGAACCCATAAGACTAGACCACAGAGAACCATATGAGTAAATAGTAGTTTTTGACATCTACCTAACTGGCATCATTGTTATAAAAAGGTATGAGGTTTGTCTCCATGATAGCTAGGGCTATCAGACGGACGTCGTTCAAAGAGGGTCCCCATCCGGCGGTCAGGACCTTCCGGATAAGATTTTCCAATGGACGGCTAAGAAACTTACGGTATCGTTATGTTGAACGAATTCAAGAAACACTCGATTATTTTTTACTAAAAATAAAAATAGTATATACAATCCCCACGGTATTTTCTTCTCTAAAACATCCAGAAGATCTTTTTACGATATTGTCCTCTCGAAAACATCCAAAAAAATTTCAGTTCTCATCTCAGCTTGGTGTCCAATTCAATTAGGTGAATATTTTGATAGAATCTGAATTGTGGGTTTTCTGTATCCGATAATTTTGATCGTGGGTTTTGTTATTCATCACAACCCCGTCTACAAGGTGATCAGTTTGGCCATCTCCATTTGGCGCTTTTCCAATGTAACTGCTAGCAATGATTATTTTTTCCTTATACAGTTAAGATTAATTTTCAAGTTTGAGGTACCATTACAAAATACTTGGTTTCCAGTTTGGGTTGTCAAGAAACTTACTGCCAATAGACCTATTGTCTGTAAGTAGAATCACTTTTTAGTTTTCATATTCTTTGTGGATTTTGATTTGTCTGTTGATAGATTGGCGGGTAATTTTGCTATCAATTATAAAAATTAACCAACTCTTTGTTATATTGTCTTCAGCGGTGTTACCTAATTTTGGACTGATGCCCCCATGATAAAGAGAATAAGTGTTCATAAGAAGGTACTTCGAATCGTGTTTTAGAACCAAAGGGTTTGTACTTTGTAGAGTCAGCTTCTCCTTAGGTATTACTTGACAAAAGGATCTTGCTTTTATGCTGCACAAAATTGCATTTTTACTGATTCATACACACAATGTCTTACAATATATGTCTTATGCACAATGATGTTATTTACAATATATTATTTCACACATGTGATTCATGTTACCACTGATGTACATATGTAGTTCGTCGGGGTCATGGAAAATAGAGTATGCAGAGAATTGGATGATCGGTTCCGATTGAACAATTGCGAATCATGGAAGCATTGATTATTTTGGATGCAATCATGAATGATATACAAGGGCATTGGAAAGAACTCTTTCCTGTCATTTTCAGTGGAAGGGTCTTTCCTCTACGATCTTTCTTTTTCCTTCTACATGCATGTAAATTACTGGGATGTGATTTGCTCCTATTTTATTTTTGAACCAACATTCATCTTTAAGAGAATATGTTTTATGAGGTACTATTCTTTCTAGAATCTATACTAAATGAACTGACGCCACATTACTTTTGTTGTACTTAACATGCCCTAACGGATCAAATGTCAATTCGTAGTGAAATGCAGTTCACCCTGGATAGTTTTGTTGAATAGTTTTCATCTACGTAACAGGTACCAGAAGAGGTTCTTGGAAAGATGGGTGCGTCGCCAAGGACTACGTGCTTATTATTACTCCTAACAATCTTGATGATGTTGATGGGCTTATCTTTGGTAGCTGAGCCTAATGTTGTTGTTCTTTTATTTTAGCTATATTCAGAGATTCAATCATCAAGTATAGCATTCAAAATACATGAAAGAAACCAGATTTCTTTCTAAAGAAAGAAGTTTTTACCCTTTAGTTTTGTAACTGGTAGCTGGAACACTAAATAACGTCAATGTACAATTTTATGAAAAACACTTTATAGAACAATATATGCATATATGTTTCTATATACACATCCACGATTTATTAACTTTGTTTTATTACAAACCTGAAATCATCTTTTATTATTTTTGGTTTACGTCATCATGGATTACTCTGTCGTTTGACTTTGTTTATATTGATAGGTTGTATCTACCATGTGTTAAGATAGTCATCATGGATATATATATACATATATAAGATGGTTTTAGATTGATCTACTTTAATCAAGGATTCGCTTGACTTATGATGATGTAATCTTCCTCCCTCACCAAATAGTCTTACCTACTAATGTAATCAACTTAAGTATGAAACTTACCAAAAATAATGTTCAACACTTTTCTGTGTTGTTTCTGTAATGGATATTGTTGACAGATCCTCAATGATGGTAACAACCTGACTTCTCAACAAATATGCCTTTATTCGATTTTCTAAAAACAAAGTATGTAACTACATCTCTTATCATATCTCTATATATAGTCTTTTTTCTTGTGGAACTTTGTCGTTTGAGGAGCAGAAAATGAAACTTTGTCTTTTGAAGTTAATCACATTATAAGCAATATTAATTTATGTGTTCCTTAAAGTTGTTTTTGTTAACTAACTCAAAATTATTTATTTCAAAAGTGATTTGTTTTTGCGATCCCTAAGGAAATTTTTTCAAGAATATTGAATTAGCTTTTGTTGAGATTTCCTGGATATTGAGTTGCATATAAATTAAAACGGGACATTTTTCGTATTTATTAGATGAACTCTCAAGATAATTACCCATCAAGTATTGAGGGAATTGTGCTCAAATGAATTAGAAAAAAGATGCGTCCAAAATAATGCTTAAAGATGCAAAGAAAAGCAAATTGAGATTGCCTCTATGCGGCGTAGTTGATGCCGATGGTTTGAAAAATTAACATTTGTATGTTCAAGTAGAGTACATAAAGGAATAAAATAGGATACTCATATCATGTTGTAGGTAATCAATTTACCTTCACAGGTCTTCATACGATCTTGTTTGGAAGTCTTTTACTGGGAATTTCTGATTATTTGTTCTTGCAATGGAGATAAAGGTTATATGAGAATTGGAAACAAATTGGTGTAACAAGATCGATACTTATTGGCATTAAAACTTGGATCCCTTTGGAGGACATTGGTAGTGTTTAATCCTTCTATTATACATCGTTCTAGCATATTTGAAGTTTACCGCATAATGTTGTATGATTTCTTGCAGCTTGATGACCTAAATACTTGAGGCTTTGAGGTTTTTTGGTAACAAATATACAAGCAGAGAGAATGGCGGACTCCAAAGAACCTACATGATCCAACTTCAAAATAAAACCATTGACAACCTTGCAATTGGAATTATTCTTACGCCAATCTTATGAAGCTAAGGATCAGCAGAGGTAAAATATTTTTGGAAATTTTAATAAGAATTTGTTTAAGAACTTTATCTTGAAAATGTATTGAATTATGATACAAGACTGATATTTATACATATTCATTTCTCCTGATAAGATATGGCTTTACAGGAATCTTCTTATAGATATGAGAATTAGCGTACTAACATTTATCTTCTTTAATGAATATCTCAGAGCATCTCCAATGCTAGGGGTGGAGGTGATCCTATGTGGAGGTCTAAATATCACATTTTCTATAAATGTCGTTCACATATGGACAAAGAAAATAAAGTTAACACCTTTCAACCCAAAAAATCATCTCCAATTCTCAAGGTTTTATCTAATAATTTCAAATAAACATAGAGACAAATTGATGATGTGGACTTTGACCCAAGGTCATGGAGAAGGTCTTATTTAGACTTTCTCTTCCACCCCCACATAATTATATCACAATTTTCAAGGACCTTAACCCTTGCATTGGAGATGGAATTTTGGTAGAAAAATCTTATATCTTAGGTGGCATGATTTTTTTATGACCTCCACCCTTTGCACCTGAGATGCTCTCAGAATTGTGAGAACTTCATGAATGGTTTTTTATGTAGTTAAGATTCGCATTAGCTAACTAGTAACTATAGGAATACCTATAATAGTTTTTCATTCTTTAAGTATATACATTTGTCTGATTATTAAGGCATGCACGCGTATTTACAAATACCTTTTAATGTACCTGTTTTTTCTATTTCGTTACTTTTTGGGTGAACAATTGTTTCTTGAAATCCCAGCGTTGGTGAAGAAAACTCTAGGGTGGGTAAGATCGTACCGATTACTAAACTATATGAAGTTTTATACATTAGGTATGTTATTCTTTCAAAAAGAAAATCCGCAACTTTATGATTTGGTTTTGGCAGAAAAACACTTTGCTAACTTTTGTTCATTTTTTTAAGGTATTAAATTGCTTACCATCTTAAAGTGAGACTCACCTTAAGAGTTTAATTTTTACTATTAGAACATTAGGATTTCGTGACTTTGATCCTCATTGGCAGGGTTAAGAAATCTTGATGAAGTGGTTAGCCATATTTGGTAAGCCCATATAACATTCTTTCTATTTCCATATATTGTTGGACTAGCTAGGTATTAAATAATGTGGAATCATAGTCCTGAAATGATTCTAGACATTATATCCTTTAATTGTGAAAATTGCGTTCCATTAAGCAGTACGTACACACTGACAAGAAATTTCAGGTTTCTGATATGGGAGTATGTTCACATCCAAACTGATCTGGGTGTAGGCTAAAATCTTAGAGAATAACAGCTTTATCAACACTAAAAAAATTAAGTTTGAAAGATGCTAATCTGTAAAACTGCTCATAGTTATAAGTTGCTAACAAACTGCCTCCTGAAAGATATAAGGCAATATTGTTTTGCATATGTTGTGTCTATGTGTGAGGACACACGGAAAGGTGTTGTAACATTTTATTATTATTTTATATTTTTGTGTTGCTCAATTAATTGTCTCAACCTATACGAATGTTGTTCTCAGTAGGTGGTATGATTTCATAACGAAGATTGGAATATGAAGAGGTGCGATCTTTCTAACCAGTTTAGCTGTGCACGTAGCCTTAGTTATTCCACTTATCATTTGTATATATTCTGGGTCTTTTATCGTAATATCTAATTCTTATGTTCAACTAGATTTTTGCCCGTGCTACGCACTGGGCATTTTTTTCCTTTCAATTTGGTGTGCGCGGGGCTTCGCCCCATCCTGTGAGAATGCATTTTTAATTTGGTGTGCGCGAGGGCTTCGCCCCACCTCGTGGGGATGTATTTTTGATTTTGTGTAGCGGGGCAAATACATTAAATACGTGAAAATATATGCAGAATTTATTAATTTTTTCTTTTTATTTTCCCAGAATATATGTGTGAAACATGTGAATTTTTTTCCCCTTTAAAGAAGAGGTAGAATAAGAATGTGAGCGGCATTTTGAGAATCTACCATAGCTTATCAGCAATGTGTTTCCTTTATTTAGTTTTTCATCGTCGAGCATAAGAACGCATAGTTAATCTCAATGACAGAAAACTTGCGCAGTCTCATCACAGTAAAAGACATAATCTTTTTATCCCAAGATACATAGACATTATCATAAGTTAGCGTATTGTCATGTATAAATGTTACCGTGAATTGAGGTCAATGATTGTTTATCATTGTCTAGCCATTTATTCGAATAGATGGAGGATGCATCCTTTCAAAAAATCGGAACTTTGTTGAAGTGACTGCCATTGAGAACAATGATGCTGGTATGCACAAAGGACATAAGAATGACGTTGGTTTACTTTTCTTCACCAAGAACTCGTGACGTTGGCCCATGAAAACAATGATGGTTAACGAAGTGTGATCTCTACACTCTACATTTTTTTTAATTGAAGTGTTACTTTCCAAATGCAGAAGCGACCAAGAATCGAGCTTAACGACTATCACAGACGACAGAACCAACCATGGGGTCCAAAGACCCGGAGAAAAAGCTGAAGTGGGTAAGTCTAGGAGGTGTACACTCCCAAGTCTTATGGCTGCATAAGAGTCCAGAAACACAAATCGAGCTCCCAAGTAGTGTTACTACAACTGTTACAGTGAAGTTGGATACTCGTTTCAGAACCGTCATCCGTGGATCAAAGGTGAATCTCAAGAGATGTTTGTAAGTAAATAATGGAGAAACACGTCATACGGCATACCTTCCACTACACTTGTTGACTAAAAAACTTGCACCTGCTCTAATTCCATTACAGATCTTATTAAAGCTAATGAGATATGTACCTGGTATCGAACTTTGACAGAGAGAGAGTTGGAGGGTTCTTTGGTAATAAGAGAATTGGGTGTTATTTGGAAGAGAATTCAGAGGACGCAATGGTGGAATATGGGAAGAGGTGTTAACCAAGGAGAAAGAATTATATATAGGGTTTTTACGATTAGTCATAGTTAGGAAACATGGTTAACTTAGGAAACCAAAAATTAGGCGGAGTTTAGGGCAGAGTCCACGTAAGGACTTAATCGGGCACGGTAGAATAAAACCATGTTCCTTCTGGGACGCGGTTGATCCTCGCCGTTTAGAAAAAAAGAGTCCTAATATGGTAGGTACTCGATTTTATATTGAATTTGGACTTCATAAAATTCCAAACAGGGTAAGTTAGGTTTTCCATTTGAGTTTCTAATCTTTAAACCAATCATATGTCGCCAAGTGTCCTCACCAAATAATTCCAAATTGAATTTGGTTTCCATCTTTTAATCTTTTTCCTACTCTTTTAAACCAATCATACGTTGTCAAGTGTCCTTACCAAAACGCCCGTTTCACAAAACTCAAAAAAGACCTATTTCGGCCAATAAGAAACGAGGGTTTTCTCACCATTCAACGTGAGAGCTTTATTTTTCTAGGTCTTTAAGTCTTTAGATGAGTTTGGGTTTTGTGTGGTTAGGCAATTTGTGTGCGTATTAAAGCTGTGTGCGTATTAAAGCTAAGTTGTGTGAATAGGGCATAAATAAAATAAAAATGCAGTCAGTCCTTCGATTCATTTTCTAATCAGTTGTTTGTATCTTTTGCAGTTCAAGTATGTAAATCAATCTATATTAGTGATTTTTTTTCTTTTTCGCCAGTGTCTTTTATCCCGGCTACTACTGCTAATCCTAACTTCTCAGGAGTCGGCAACCATTAGAGTTGGTTGTAATTTCCAGGGAAGGTTGATTCAGCAGCCACAACATGTTCAGGGCAAGGTGCGAGATGAATAATAGATATATAGAGACATTTGGATGGATTTTTTTAGTGGAAAGTGACACCTATCTTGGTTCAAAGATGCATTCCGGGGAAGTCCAGAGGGAATGAACTTGGTGTAAATTCTAACAAAGTTTGATTTTTCCCAATTTTTATTAGATTTTGACTAACATAGTTAGGTAAGCAAAAGTAAGAGACGTTAAAAGTAATTTTAAGTGTATATATGGGAATCTTACATGCACATTTTTGTCGGGTATATTTTGTCTATACCAAGCTGTTAATATCATTCATTGGTTTTGTCTTGCATGAGTTTTGTTGCAATATTGTGTTATTCACTATCTGATTAATGTAAGAACTCTGATTTTGGGCATACCAAAATCTTATTAGGCATACCTAATAAAGACAAAAAAGAATGTGAAATAACAAAATCAGAAGCCCCCTTAACCAACTTTTTTTTAATGGAAAATCTGCCTTTTTAGGATTGGTGTTAATACAAATGATTAGTTAAAATAATTCTAATTAGTGACAACAAATGTTCGGCTTAATATATCAGCCGAACCCGCCTGGATATTGACAACTAATGAACAGTTCGGCAAGCTGAAAGTGTTATTATTATGAGCCGAACCAACTAGTTCGGCTTGTTTAAAAATGTCATAATGAGCCGAACCTGGAAGAAAAATGTGATATGGAAGAAAAATTATGTTAGGTTCGGCTTATATTGAGAAAATCGTAAGCGCCGAACCTTTTGGTAGTACATGGTTCGGCTATTTACATAAGTATTATATAAGCCGAATCTGATCATTTATATTCCTGATAATTATTGGGGTAAGAATTTTGTATTGGTTCGACACATAATATGAATATTGCAATAGCCGAACCTCGTAAATGTGCTAGGTTCGACACATATTATGATTATCGAATACGCCGAACCCCTATGCATCTCTATTTGTGACTAGGTTCGGCTTGAAATTTCATGATATTTCATGCCGAACTGTTCATATACACTTACAGGAAGCTTTTGTGAAGAACAATTCGGCTAAAAACGCAACTCAATTTTGAGCCTAACCCAACACTGTAACCGTCATTTAATCGATGAAAAACAGCAAATAGGAGATTGGGTTTGTAACACTTACTTTCTTATCCTCATTTCCGGAGTTGGAGATGCAGTTGGTTCAATTTCTGGTTCAATTTCAGTTTCTACACCTTCATCTTCAATTGGTTCTTCTTCTTCAATTGATGGATTAGAAGACGATTTGGTTTACCTAGTCCCAGCTTTTCTTGGTACGAGTCATTATGTAGTTGAGTTTAATCGACGATCAAATTTTTACGAATCGACAATTAATCACGGTGATGATTTTTTTTTTCCCGAGAGGGGAAGAGTTCGGCTAGAGGAGGAAGAAGAAGGGATGTTAAGGGAAACTGATTTTGATTTTTTAGAAAACTGATTTTAGATTTTTGTATTAAGGGCATATAGGTAATTGAACTACCCATAGATCACCCCTTATAAGGTCACCCAAGATGGGACTATTGCTTTGTATGCATAGAAAAATTTTGGTATGCCCAAAATCAGGGCTCTAATGTAAGTGGGAAAATTAACTAATCCCAGACTTATGCCAACCCATCTGTCTTCAAGCCCATCATCGCCAGTGGATCTATACAGTATAGGATTTCAATTTGATCACAAGTTATGAGCGTTAGAGCGTCCATAATGGACGACCAAAACTAAAAATTTGGTCCATAAACCAACCACAAGAAAAAAAAAACAAATATATAACTAAAAATTTGGTCCATAGCGGAAGTTAAAAGTACGTTCGATACCAGGCGCAGATATAACTTACGTTTGAGGTTAGGCGAATATATGTTTTCCGTGCCTGTAGTGAGTCGCGTAGTGAAGCGTAGATATAAGTTACGTCTCAGTGAAGCGGAGATATAAAGTGATCCTGATGGGGCGAATGTATAAAGTGATCCTGATGTATACCTTTGCCCAAGCTTGAGATGAACATTATACGTGCGCTCGACCAAATTTGTTCTTCCACCCTAACGTAACACCACGGACTAAACCAAATTTTTGTAGTTTTTTTTTTTGGGGTTTTGATCTTTGATTATGCTCGCGTGATTGCAGTTGCTCTTGGGACATATGAGTCTCCATGAATCTGCCATTTGTTCATGAACTACTTCGTGGGATACTCGCCTAATAGTAGATCTTAGTACCTTGACATTGTCTTTGAGATAAAGTCGTTGGGACTCATTCAGATTTATGTATGGTATGTTGTCGCGACAGTTTTTTTTTTTTTTTTGTCGTCTTCGTCGTCTCTAATTTTGCATCATTTCAGAGCATATGGATTGTTTATGTGAATGATTCACTCACTTGGGTTTTCATTTGTCTATCAGGAGAGACAGGCTACCACCCGAACTCACAAGTTTATATCAAACTATTATTATAATTTGTTGGTTTTGTTTTGTAACATGATGCAAGGTGAGAATTACAGCATATCCACCGCTTGGGTTTATTTCTATAGGTGAGGCTTACAGCTTCTCTACTGCTTCATTGCATCCGCAGTGGGTCCCATTGTATTGACCTGTAGACCAGTTTGGTAGAGGATGACTCAATACCGTGGATTAATGCTAAGCTTTATGTCAGTCCATAAGTTAGCATTCGTAGATGACATTGTTGATTTAAATTCGTTCACTTGGATACAACTGAGATCAGGGAGAAACTCAAGGATGCCAAAGATGCTATACATAGATTAGCTTTATCTAAGAGCATTCACAGATAAGGGTGCATACGGTACGGTTCGGTTCGGTTCTTGCCGAGGCCGAGTACCTGTACCCCCAGAGGTCGGTACTGAACTTTTGGACCGGTACCGTATACCTCGGTTTCGGTCCGGGACCGGTACCAGTCGGTACCTTTTCAGCGAAAAAACTGACTGTCTTTTCTTTTACCTGTTTTTTCTATATAACAAATTCTCATTCAAAGCAGCAACTAATAAGTAGCAATATTACTAACAAACCAAACAAACAATGTCTTAAAAATATGGAAAAAAAGTAGCAGTAGCCACAGACACACACACTAAGTCTTGAAAATAAGAAAATCTGAAAAAAGAACAACTAGCAGTGCAGCTAGTGCTGCAGTAGTTAAAAGCTGAAATGATACTAGCGTTCATCGAGTACGACCTTGCTAACCCAAAGTCTGAAACTTTGGGGTTATAATTCTGATCAAGTAAAATATTATGAGGTTTAATGTCGAAATGCAGTATTCGCATACCACAACCTTGGTGTAAATATTCAACCCCACGAGCTATTCCTAATGCAATTCTATAAGTATTTTCCCAACTTAGAAGCTTAACAAGTTTTCCTTTTTCACAAGGGAATAAATATTTCTCAAGAGATCCATTCGGCATGAATTCATACACAAGAGCTTTGTTTCGAACGTTCCGCTACAAATCCAATAAGTTGCACCACATTTACATGATGTATCTTTCCCATAGTAGCTACTTCATTAAAGAAATCTTGGCCGTCTCCTTTTGTTGAGCTAAGAACCTTAATTGCAACAACCCGGTTACTACGAAGAGATCCTTTGTACACAGAAAATCTGAAAATTGGTTAGCTCCAAAGATCTAAAAGAAGTTAAAAGAACACTCAAACAGTATTAATTAAAAAAATTATAAAAAGCCTAAAGAAATACAAAGTACCTTAATGGGTTTCCTTCAGCTTCTTCCTTGAATCCTTTCTCTTCGTCTTCTCCCTGACGTGATTGATAACTTACCCTGTGAAACTGAAACCCTAAATTAAATTAATCAAAAATCCTAGGATCATCCAGAACTCGACTTCATATAGAAATCCATAGTCCTAGGATTAGAATTGGAGAAGAAAAAAATCAAAAAAAAGTAAAAAACTTACACAAATCAAATCATTGAAATCACTGACTTTTTCTCCTTCTTCTTCTGGATCGAGAGGTGTTGTTCGGTGTTCCGTGTTCACTGATTAATGGAGTTCACTTTCAGACTTCAGAGAATCAGAGACTCAAGAACTCAGTTCTCTCTCTATATCAGTCTCTCAGAGGGAAGAGTCGAACTCGAAGACGGAAAAGAAAAACGAAAATGAGAAAGAGAGAAACCCTATCGTTAAGGTACTATATATACCCCCCCCCCCCCTAATCTAACGGCTATATTTGTTCAGTACCCCTAAATCTAATGGCTACGAATGGTCGGTTCTTTCGTTCCGGACGGTACGGGACTTGTACAGGACCGTGTACCTGTACCTCATCAGCCTCGGTTCCTATTTTCTGGACCGGTACATGTACCCCGTTCCTCGGTTCGGGACAAATATCGGCTCGGTTCCGCCAGTTCCGGGACTGTTCCTCGGTCCAGCTCGGTTCCTGTGCACCCTTATTCACAGATGGATCGGGACCATTGAGATTCAATTTTTAATTTTTTTTATTGAGAACATTTGTTGGATTTCTAGGATATATTTCTTTCAGTGTTCAATTTCTTTTGACTTCATAATCTATTTTTCAAAAAGCCACATCTATTTACGTGCCTTTTGATGCGTGTTAGAATTTTGGGAGTAGATTTTTCACATACATTTAGACTAAGGACATATTCGGTAATAATATACCTGGCTAAATTGGGGCCTATGGATTTCTTCATCCACCCAATAGAGAATGATAAGGAGTGTCTAAACATTGTAAAAATACTAACCTAACGCTTAAAGAAACCTTAATTATTCTAACACAAATATAAATACAAAATCATAAGTTAATTAACAAATACAAAAATCATTAATCAAAACTCAATTTATTTTTCAATTTTCATCAAAACCAAAACTAAATCCTAATCAATCACAAACAACAATTAAAATCTTCTTTTGTTGTTTGTAAAAAGAAAACCCAAAAACAGACAATTCAAGTGATTGAGTTAAATCCCTTTAAACCATTCCTTCTAAGAGATACTCTACAATGATTTACCTCTAAATCTTAAAAATTCACTCATCAAGTTTTCTGAAAATCCACCCAGAATCGGTTTATACGTTCAGCATAGTAATCCGATTGTAGTCTTAATCGGATTTTAGTGTGAACCTACATAAACCGATTCTGGGTTGATGTGATGAACATCAACTATAATCGGATTACATTAATACAAATATAAACCGATTAAGATTACAATCGGATCATTTTGGACCATATGTAAACCGATTGTTTAGTTAAAAATCTCTGTTTCCTTTTCTTCCAATAATCGGATTACATTATCCTCCATATAAACCGATTCTGAAAAGGCTGCAACAAACTAACTCCAGAATCGGACTCTATAAATGAATAAGAAGTCCGATTTTGTTATAAATTTCTATAAATGAGCCCAAGTTACCCAAAAAAAGAAATCCACTTTCATTCATTAAGCTTGGTTCAAGTTTGCAAAATACAATATAAGAAAGCGACAAAATATAAGCATCCGATAGATCAAGTTTTTAACATAAGGAAAATACTCATTCCAACAAATGGAGACCATTGACTTGATCCGGCTCGATCAATTCCTCCCATCGCCTCATGTTGGGATCGTATTTTTTTAGCCACTTCTTGGTGAGCTCTGTGACCTCATTTAACTTATCTACCGGTAGTAATGGACAATCATCACGTACTCTAAGACCGATATAATGTGTGTTGTTATGGTTGAATAAAACAATTCTCCGATCCTTAAGCGATTCATCCCAAATGGTGTATTTTGGTGCGTATGTATAGCATGATCCCTTACCAAATAGATGAACAACGCAACTCCACGTTTCCTCCAAGAGATGACCACATAGAGGCATTTGCATCCAATTCTCTCGGGTAATTGGTCCATTCCCCTTTGGCCCTTGTACTCTAACAACCATTTCTTCAAAAATCACTTCTTTGTCTTCTCTTGTTCTTCCTTCCTTCATCATCGATATGTAAAATTCCTTGTCTTCTTGTAGGCGTAATGCCATCATCTTTCTAAAATATTGACATTGGGTTAGGTTCTCATCGTCCGCCGAACCTATATGGCCTATTTGTTCCGATGCAACGTGATAACCACAATTCCTATCCGCATCCACGTCGTCGGTGGATAGCACATAGGGCTTAATGATTTCAGGAAGTTTCGAGTAATACTCCTCGAATATGGTGTAACAAGTTCGATGGGGTCTACCTCGTTCATCCCTAGGAGTGCTTCCATCACAAAGATCGGCCCTTAGAGTCACCACAAAACCCTTTTGTCTTGCTTCTCCCTTCCATTCACGTAACCTTGATACTCGTGTTATACTCGCTTGACTCTCTTGAGAAGGAACGAATAAATTGTTTGGCGCTTGAATCTCTTGAGAAGGATCGATTGGATCCACATATTGCGAAGAAGCACTACTTGTCCCACTTTCTCCCTTCTTTGGTTGACCCCTTTTCCTCTTAGCCGGCGCCTCTTCATTAGCATCGAAATAAAACTCACATCATTCTCCCGATCCATAAACCCCCATGCTACCGTGAAAGTTTGCTTGTCGGAAGTATGACAAGCAATGTTTAACAACGGCATATTGTACTTGTTGGTCTTGTATGTACAATCTATTAACAAAACTTGATGGAAGCATTGTGCCAACTTGATCATCTCCGGATGCGCCAAGAAAATACGAGTCACTTTACCTTCCAATACTTTCTTCCTCATTGTGTATCCGTGTTGATCGGCTAACCATTGAGATTGTTCCATAACCGCTCTACCATCCCATGACCTCCTCCTAAAGGCTGCTCTTGTCGTGTAAATTTGCCTCAAAGTGGACAAGTTATCCTTATCATCCTCCTTAATCTTCCTAAGGATGTCACTTGGTTTACACGCTTTCATCGACCTCACCGTTTCCAATTGATGTGGTTTCAACCCACAAACGGCCGCGTGTCCAACAAGAGATTCTGGATCATCATGATTGTGACAATTATTCATCACTTTAGAGAACTTGTATACCTTACTACCATCGGGTCTCTTGGGTCTATTAACTATAATCTTAAACGGGCAACCATACTTCTTTGATTTAGTAATGTATTCCCTTGTCGTCTTCTTCACGTACAATCTTTCCTTTTCCCAGTGACTTTCTTGATTTCCCCCTCTCTCACAAACAATTTCCAAACGATCTTCACTTGAATGACGACCTAAAACTAAGGCGCATTTGATCTCTATTCCCTTGTCTATAAACCATTGCTTTGTATCATTCCTTTCTTTCCATTCCAAGTCGGTGTAATAGTGGGCAGAGGTGTTGACGGGTTTAGCCTGATCTTCGTCGAACGCCGCAACAATCTACAACAAATATCAACAAGTTGATGATTCAAAATCGGTTTATATGTTACAGTCGAATAAACTGATTTTCCACAATCGGTTTATATGTGCAACTATAAAGACCGATTAAAGATTTTTGTAAAAAAATTCGAAGTTTACAATCGGTTCACGTCTCGTGTCATATAACCCGATTGTTGTTCACATTTCTCCTGGAACTTTAAGAATCAGATTACATATACACGAAAATAAACCAATTGTCGACTTACGTGATTATTCAAGTGAAAAAATCGGGTTATGAACATCACCAACAAAAACCGATTCTGGTCACGTACCCATCGGGCCAAAAAATTACTAGAATCGGTTCATATGGTGATGAACAAAGACCGATTTCTATACCCAATTTGGGGATTTTTTCCAGAATCGGTTTATGTGGTGATATCGAATAAACCGATTCTGGAAAACGATTTTGAATTTTTTTTGTTGTTTGGGCGATTGGGACATGCAAATACATGTTCGTAGATCGTTACAACTCATACCTGTTTATTAGAAGCATTATCACCTTCTTCTTCCCGAAGAATTTGTTGTTGTGCTTGAATAATATCCTCAAGCATTCTTTGGTTGACATCCTCTTCTTCTTTCAACAAATTATCTAATTCGGTAGTATCGAAATCATGATAATCTGATGCACCCACTTCTTCATCACTACTAGAGTCTTCATCATCACTATAAAGTTTCATTTTTGCCAAGAAAATCACAAACCCTAGTTTTTTCTTTTTTCCCTCTACTTCTTCTTTCCCTCTACTTCTTCTTTCCCTCCAAACCTTAAAACAAGAAATGAATTTCTACTCTAATCCCAACACTATAATCAAACTCAAACACTAATTAATTTAACTAATACTAACTTAATTAATCATCACTAATTTAATAAGGGTATATTAGGTATTAACAAAAATAGTGGTTAAGGGGTTTCTAGAAATTACTTGTTAGTGACCCTATTTTGTCATGTAGCTATAGGCCCCAATTTAGCAAGGATAATATAACGGAGGTAGCATGAAAGATATTGCAAGAAGTTTATAGAAGTTGACTCTGCTAATTTTGATGACAGATGTAGAAGACTTGGACATAACTATGTACTACATGTATTTGTTAACTAATGTGTTCTTTTGCTTTAAGTTATACAGAAATGATCAAAAACTAGAATTGTGTTGTAGGGCCTATGACCCATAGATGTGCGGCCCATGTATATAGTTAGGGTTCACCTTCCATGTATATAAAGGATATTATAGCTATGTAATAAGGTTGATCCATTATCAATAGAATTCTCTCATATGCCTCTGTCTCTTTCTGTTTTCCTATAATTCTACTGAAACACGTTATCACGCACGAGCTCTAACCCTGCGGCAATGGATTTTGATTTTTTTTTTTGGTTGCTATCAAATACATACGCTGGAATCAATGGAATCACCATCGTCAAACAAGCTAAGTTGGATATTTTTTTTTTCTTTTCCCATTTTTTGATTTTGGCACAAATATTAGGGATATTAATACTGTAGGCGACTGATTATGAATTAGAGATTATTTTGATTAATTAATAATCCATTTGTAGGCGAAAATTGATTGATTATGAATTAGGGATTTTTTTGGTTTATTTTTTGTGATTTGTAATTTGGTAATATGTATGATTCAGGGATTATTTCTTGGAATGGTTTGGAATTTGGTATGAATTAGGGTAATCCCTTGATTTTGATTTCACGTGCTGTGTATGTATGTTAATCAGTGTAATGGAGTTTGGGACATGATTGAGATCGGCGGAAAGGGGAAGAAAGCATGTTTATTGTAGGATCAGAATCTCGCAACAATAATGTCTCAGCAAAATTATCAAGGGCACAACACAATAGCGTCGCAGAACAATTTCAGGAAGAATATAACAAACGACGTCAGCTAAGATCATGAGAAAGATGTGATAGTCCTGCGAAAATTAGAGAGTTTGCAAAATTAACATCTGTAAGGTTGCGAAAGTGTCGCAAGCCATATCCGAAAATAAAGGACAGATTAGATGTCATCCACTATGTATTTCCCTATAAATAGTCGTTCAAGTTGTAAAGAGAGGAGAGATCTTTTTTGAGTAAGAAACAAGTAAACAGGAGAGAGAAAGTCTAGAACAGAGATCATTCTTGATTTCTTTATCTTTTCTTGTAAGAATATTCAAAGATTATTCAATAAAATAAAGAGTTTAAACCTAAAATGAGTTGATTAATAATGAAATCATATGAGGGGTGTAGTGTAGGATTTCCTGCAACTACATAATGGCGCTAGAAACAGGGACATTGAATATCGAAAGTTGAAGATTGTTGATTGAGAATATTCAAGTCAAGAAAGTGATTAAATAAATCAGTGAATCAGTTAGAAGAAAGATGAATAGAATTAATGAAAATGGAAAAAGATTGGAGTGTAATATAATAACAAAAACGATGATTAATGAATTCCATGAAAACATCAAAGGAAGAATACATAAACGAAATTTTGAAGGAAGAAAAGTTATGGTGGTAGAAAAAACATCACCCTTGAAAGATTGGGAAAAGAAAAAAATTGCATTCATGGCGGAAGAAATACCAAAAGAAAATTTGAACCACACATCTCCGTGGGTCATCACAGTGCCTATTACACGAAAAGAGAAGGAGACAACAATAAAATCCACAGGAGAATGGATGTTGAACAGAACTTTAATCGATACAGGAAGTTCAGTTGATATAATATTTTATCACGCATTTCGGGGAATGGGATTTAAAGATGAAGAAATGTCCAGTTCAACATATTTTGTTCACGGCTTTGGAAAATCCACAACAAAACCTAAAGGAGAGATAGTGGTACGAATTCCACTTGGAGAAATCGAAACACATGTAACATTGTGCGTGGTGGATATGGAATCGCCATATAATATGTTATTAGGAAGATCATGGATACATGCGATAAAAGTTGTGGTATCAACGTTGCATCAATGTATTAAATTCCCCACCAAATGGAATAGGTGAAATCAGAGGAGATGTTGACAATGCGAAATTATGTCATCAAATTGAAGTAAAGCATTATGAAGGACAAGCAAAAAAGAAACAATTTCGCAGAAAATTGGCAAAGGAAGCAAAGAGAAGAAGAAGAATTTAGAGTATATATGATAAGGGCAAAAGAAGGCAAAGGAATACCCAGCGAAATTTCGGAAGAAGGAGAAGGACCTATGAAAACAATAAAAGAACCAACACCAATGGGAGAACCTAAACCCAGTTACACTGCCGCAGAACCAACAAAAGAAATAAACGTTGGGACTATAGAGGAACCTCTAATATGAGAATTGGAACCAAAATGGATAAGAAGAAGAAGAAAGAACGAAGTTAACTTGTTGCGAGAATATAAAGATGTTTTCGCAGGAAGCATGGATGAGATACCGGAATAGATCCATCAATTGCATGCCACAAGTTGGAGATTAACAAAAATGTGAGACCATTTAAACAGAGAATAAGAAAAATTGCAACAACTTACCATTCCCAAATAGAAGAAGAACTACAGAAAATGCTTGATGCAGGAGGAATCATAAGAGAAGCTAAATACCCAGAATGGATAGCGAATATGGTCATTGTCCCAAAGAAAAACAAAGGAATCAGGATTTGCATAGATTTCACTGATTTAAACAAAGCTTGCCCCAAAGATAGTTTTCCGTTACCAGATATTCCTCAAATGGTGGAATCCGCAGCGGGAAATGATAGGGTATCATCTTTAGATGGTACAAAGGGTATAACCAAATCCCTCTCGCTGAAGAAGATCAAGAACATACTGCTTTCTTTGCCCCTAGAGGTTTATATTGTTACACGAAAATGCCATTTGGTTTGCGAAATGCGGGAGCGACATACCAAAGAAATGGTAGAGAAGGTGTTCGCAAAATGGATACACAAAACATTAGAAGTATACGTGGATGACATGTTAGTAAAGAGTAAAGAAGCTAAAGACCATGTACAAGATTGAGGGAGATTTTTGAACAAATGCGGCAGTATAACATTAAATTGAATCCTGAGAAGTGTACTATTGGAGTTGCATCGGGAAAATTTTTAGGCTACATTGTATCAAAGGAAGGAATACAGGTTGATCCAGAAAAAGTGCAAGCAGTTCGTGACATGCCAACACCAGCAACAATAAAAGATGTACAGAAGTTGAATGGGCTTCTAGCTTCGCTGGGGAGATTCATTTCGCGATCATCAGACAAATGCAAATATTTTTTCGATATACTCAAGAAGGGTGCAAAATTTAAATGGAGTGATGAATGTGAAAAGGCTTTTCAAGGAATCAAAGAACATCTTATGAATACAACTATTTTACAAAAGCAGAACCAGGAGAAGAATTATTGATCTACCTTGCGACAACGTCGCATGCATTAAGTGTTGTGTTATTGCGAGTAGACGCAGGAGTGGAGAAACCCATTTATTACATTAGCAAAACTTTTAATACTGCGAGAAGAATTACTCAAAGATTGAAAAGTTAATCTTAGCATTAGTTTATGCATCATTTAAGCTCCGCATATACTTTCAAGACAAAAGTACCAATTGAATCAGTGATGAAGAATTCTAAAAGATCAGGAAGGGTGGAGAGATGGAATGCACAAGTAGGCCACTTTGATATTAAATATGAAATTTTGTCTTCACCAAAATCACAAGTTGTTGCGGATTTCTTGGCAGAATTTCCTTTAGAAGAAGATGAAGCAGTAGAAGAAATGATGGATGTAGAAGAAGAACATGGAGATCCAAAAGATTTATTAACAGAACCAAATAGATGGGAATATTGGTAGATGGATCATCAAATGGAGAAGGAAATGGAGTTGGAATTGTTTTAATTTCGCCAGAAGGAATAAAGATGGCTTTTTCATTCAGATTGGAATTTGCATCCACTAATAATGAAACAGAATATGAAGCTGTGATACATGCCTTAAAATTCGCAATAGAAATGAAACTAGAAAATGCCAGGATCACTAGTGATTCGCAGCTAGTTATTCGCCAAATAAAAGGAGAGTATACTACAAATGAACCATCCTTGAAGAAATACAAGAAGCTGGTTGAAGAATTGTCAGCGAAAATCCCAAAAATAAAATGGAGGCACATTTCAAGAAAGGATAATAGACTCGCAGACGCTTTTGCTTTCATCTCAAGCATGATGACAGATCCAACTGCGAGATGCATAAAAATACAAACACTTCTGTCACCATCAATAAAGAAGAGGAAGATGTGGATGTGATGATAATAATAATGAAAAAGAAGAACAAATAAACAATGTCGCAGACTGGAGAATGGAACTTCATGCATATTTGGCGAAAGGAGAAACACCAAGAAATAGATTGGAAACACACAAGTTAAAAAGCCGAGCAACGAATTATGAATTAAGAGATGGGTTGCTATACCGAAAATCCTTTAGTGGACCATCACTCAGATGTTTGACACGAGAGGAGGGAGAAAAGGTGCTGAAAATGTTACATAGTGGAGATGCTGGCAATCATAGTGGAGGAAGATCTTTGGCACATAGAGCAAAAATGCAAGGTTATTACTGGCCATACATGCATGAAGATGCAAAACAAATATCAAGACGTTGCGAAGATTGTCAGCGGCATGGAAAGAAAATACATGCACCAGGAGCACCATTGTCATCTTCAACCAGTGTGGCCCTTTGGAAAATGGGGCTTAGATATTGTGGGGCCATTTTTACCAGGAACTGGACAAAGAAGATACTTAATAGTCGCAACAGATTATTTCACAAAATGGACAGAAGTGAAGGCAGTACAACATATTCGCGACAAAGATATCTTTACATTCATATTCGAAAATATCATTTGCAGATTTGGAATTCCTGCACAGTTGGTATCTGATAATGGGAAACAGTTTGAGGGGCAGAATATAGAAATGTTACTTAATGCATTCAAGATAAAATGTGGAAAGTCACTCCTTTGTATCCACAAGCTAATGGGCAAGTAGAAGCAACAAATAAAACAATTGCAGATATATTAAAGAAGAAATTGGAAGGACATCACAGAGCATGGTGCGAACAAGTACATAATGCAGTATGGGCTTATAATACAACTAGAAGAGAAGCTACTGGAATGTCACCTTTTTGTTTAACATACGGAGTTGAAGCGGTGTTACCAACAGAAGTTGTTATTCCGACAACAAAAAGAGAAGCTTGGGAGAAAAATCTTAGTGCGGGCTTAATTTTAAACAAACTTGATGAATTAGAAGAAAAGAGAAAAAGCTTTACAACATATGGAGAATTATCAGCGAAGATTAGCTCGAGAATATAATAAACGTGTCAAAATACGCGAATTTCAACCAGGAGATTTAGTTCTGCGAGAAACACCAATATATCAGCGAGAAAATGGTGGAAAATTAGCGAAAAAATGGGATGGACCTTACATCATTAAGGAGATAGTTGGAACAGGAGCTTATAGATTAATGGATCCAGAAGGAAGAGATGTTGGTCATAGATTAGACAGACCATGGAACAGGTTGTACTTAAAAAGATATTATCCGTAAGAAGCTTTGAGAAGTTATGAATTCTGAAAGAATAATTGCAAGATTACTCATATCAAAACAAGATCATGATGTGCGAAATTTTCGCAGAGATAATCACAGAACAATGACATAAAAGAAAGGGGCGAACCTTTATGGCGTACACCCTAGTTCGCGAATAAAATTTCGCAAGAGGCAAATGTAAGACCTAAAGTACGTCATATTTAGGGGGTACCTTGCATGGCTCAGGGAAAGGCTACACCGCCACCGGAACCTGAGTCATGGAGATTTGGGGTCAATAAAGCCCATCCGGGAGAGGCACCTTGGATTCTCAGCTTAAGCATATGACTTAGGTTGGGCGACTAAGGTAATAAGGACTCTCCCAAGGAGTGCAGATCTGATCAAGGCGCCGAGGTACACGGTTGAGTCAAGAGTGCCGGGGCGTTTGAAGCGTCCTTGCCATTCTTGACAAGTCTTGGCTTATACTGCACTCGGCCTGAAGAAAACCCCACTTAGGGTGCAGTCTCGTAACCATAAGCCCTATAGGTAAAAGGGATAAGAGGCTGCGAAAACAACTGGTTGTTGTTAAGACTGGATGGGAGGAGCTAACCTTGTATGGTAGAAGTACGCCTCCTTGAAGGGGCAACCAGGGGGAGATAAGGGCGGCACCCTCCATTAGGGAGCTGATAAGTGTCTTAAGACGCAAATGTCATGAGGCTTTTTATTCGCAAGGATATTAAGGCTTGTCATATTTGTGCAACAATCCTGAAGAGGCAATAATACAAAAGAAAAGATAAGACGAGATCAATGGGTTTTCGCATGAAAGTGCGAAGACGTCCTGCGATTTCGTCGCAAGACGGCAATGTCATGGGGCTTTATTTTCGCAAGAATATTTAGGCCTGTCATATTGTCGCAACATTCCTGAAGAGGCCATAATACAAAAGAAAAAGTTAAGCAAGATCAATGGGTTTTTGCATGAAAGTGCAAGGACGTCCTGCGATTTTGTCGCAATGACAAAGGTGGCATAATAAGACCTTTAATTAGGAAGGCAAAATAAGACCATATGATAAAAAAATAATTATAAGTATTCGTAACAGATTATTTTTTGCAAGAAAGATAATGAGAGGCAAGTATGGGAATCAATACACAAGAAGCATTATCTTTCTCATCAACAAAATATTAAAAGAAAAGTTGATTCCAAAGTTGGTAGAAAAATGTATTCGCAAAAGTGATAAAAATAAGACAATTCAAGAAAACAAAGCTAGATAGAGAGCTCAAGATTCAATATTAATTTCAGTAGCAGGAGATGACAAAATTTCGCCAATATTCTCGCAAGCTCTCCTTCATTTCGGTTTTCTTCGCCATGACTAGCATCTTGATTATCGCCAGCAATTACTTCTTCAGGAGAAATTTCTTTCTCATTCTGATTAACACCAGCAGATACTTCTTTAGAAGGAACCTCTTCTTCATCTTCCAAGAAATTATCCTCTGCACCGCTTTCGTAATCATAATCACTATCAGCAGGACGAGGAACTTCATCATCATCTACTTCTAAAGGATCAATTGATGTAGGAGGAAGAGAGTTGGACAATAAAATGTCATTTACAAGGACTTCAGCCCGGAGATGAACTTGGCGAAGAAGTGCTCTGATGATTCCTATCTTGAATATCCTTAAAATAAGCAAGATAATCAAGTCTTCTTTTGCTCGATCGCGAGAACCAGTAAGAGAGACAAGCAATGCATTTTCTTTGCGAATTTTGGCATATTTAGCCTCAAAACAGAAATAGAAGAATGAAGATTCTTCTCAGACTCTGCGAAAGATAGAATACAAAATTTCATTAATATAAGGATTCAGAGAGATATGACAAAGAAAAGATAATTAAGGCAGTCAAACTATTATGACTACCTTCCTTTTGCGAAATAAGGTGTTGAATCAAAGACAGACAACTATTCTCCCAACGATCCATTGCGTCATCAAACTTATCTCCAACTAAACCTTTAAGTCGAGACTGAAGATTTTTCTCTTTAGAAATAAGAAAGGCATTTTTCTTCGCAAGAGAAGAATAAGATTCTTCTAATTTGGAATACTGTTCTTTAAGTTGATTCGCCTTTACACTTAAAGCTATTCTACCTTGAATGAGTGTATCTCTTTCAGCGATAGATGACTCTGTTACTTCTTTAAGTTCATTTCTCAAAGAGCGAAGAGATTGCTCTTGGTCAGCACATACTTTTTGGAGAATACTAAGTTGTTGCGAAGATATCGTCATCTTGTTTAAATAAGTTCGCTTCTCTTGAGATAAGGTTTTATTCTCATCTGATAAAGTTTCCATCCCTAAATTAGCTTTAGTTAAAGAATAAGAAAGACGAGATACTTCATTACTTGATAGATCTTGTCTTTGAACTAATTGGGTATTTTCATTGGTAAGATTATTTATCTGATCAAGAGAATATGAATAGAGGTTATCTAATTGGTTATATTGATCCATCAAGATTTCTTTATCAACACGGGTTTCTTCAATAGCGGATTCAAATTGATATCTATCCGTTACTCGTTTCTGGTTTAATGCTTAACATGCAAAAGAGGGATTTCAAGGATAATTAAACATGCGAAGGATAAAACCATAGAAAAGGAAAATTAAAGACATAGATAAGAAAATCATACCTCTCAATTCATCATTCTTCTTGTGAAGATTGTCACGATCCGGCAAAACATTCTGAAGCTTCTGATTTTCAAGACGAAGAGCATTACATTCTTTTTCTAAATCTATCTGCGAAGCAGCTCTGTCAGAACCCAAATGCTTCCTCAGAATTTCGCAAACATTAGACTTGATAGGATCAGTAGAAGACTTCTTGCCATCATCCAGAATTTCAGATAAAACTTTGAAAGCAATATTTATCCCTTCCACGGTTTCTTTCGAAAGAGGAAGAGACTTGGGTAGAGAACTGGTAGAGATAGAAGGTTGAGAAATATTCTCAATGGGAAGAGAAGAGGTTTCATTCGCAGAAGGATCCACAAGGAGGATTTCAATCATAGAAAGATCAGCTGAAGAAATGCAGTCAGAAGCAGCATTTTCGCGAATTGGAGATAAAGGTTTATCTTGCGAAGATGTCGCAGGATATTTGGAAGAAATGAGTAGGTGGAAGGGAAAAGAAGTTGGAACAGTTTTAAGGTGGCGAGATTTCTTGAGAGGTTTATAAAGATCTTTATCACTCTGCGAATTACAATCCGGATAAGAAACAGAGGCAACAACATTGTTATTAGAAAAAGATAGTGTTTCTTATTACCTTCTCATTCGCAGACTTTATTTTATGTGCGACAACCTTATGCTGTGATTTGGGAATGTTAGGGTTCTGAACTGTAAATTTAGTGTTGGAGCCGCTTTTGCTGAAATAACAAGAGTATGGGAATCACATAAACAACATCAAATAAGGCAATAAACAAGATCAATTTCAAATATATCAATCTCAGAAAAACTCATAAAGAAGAAAAGAGAAGACTAACCTTGATGAATCCATGAAAAATAATAGTAGGGAGATTGTCTCAAAGAAAATTACGAACTATGAAGATCTAATATGAAGATGAAGAAGAAATGAAAAGATTGAAGAAGAAAGAAGAAAAATTGTAATAATGGAATTTGCAGAAGAACGATGAAGTTGCAGAGAAAATAAAAAGAAAGAAAAAGAGAGTGGGAATGAATATATATAGAGGGAATTTCTCCTCGAAAAAATAAACACGATTAATACGGAAAGATATAAGCGGTTAAAAAGAAACGGTTACAAAAGACATGTCGAGAAATAAATGGAGGAAAGAATACGTGTGATAAATGCAGAATATGAAGAGGAGAACAACTGCGGCATTTCTCACATCATTCTCTACTTCGCATAGAAGATATGAGAAGAGGCAAGATGTAGGATCAGAATCTCGCAACAATAATGTCTCAGCGAAATTATCAATGGCACAACACAATAGCGTCGCAGAACAATTTCAGGAATAATATAACAAACGACGTCAGCTAGGATCATGAGAAAGATGTGATAGTCCTGGGAAAATTAGAGAGTTTGCGAAATTAACATCTGTAAGGTTGCGAGAATGTCGCAAGCCATATCCGAAAATAAAGGACAGATTAGCTGTCATCCACTATGTATTTCCCTATAAATAGTCGTTCAAGTTGTAAAGAGAGGAGAGATCTTTTTTGAGTAAGAAACAAGTAAATAGGAGATAGAAAGTCTAGAACAGAGATCATTCTTGATTTCTTTATCTTTTCTTGTAAGAATATTCAAAGATTGTTCAATAAAATAAAGAGTTTAAACCTAAAATGAGTTGATTAATAATGAAATCATATGAGGGGTGTAGTGTAGGATTTCCTGCAACTACATTTATCTATGCAAATCCAAGGGTCAATTGATTGATTACATTTTCTTTTATATATATATTTGTACATGTTTAATACTGTGATTCATCATGTCACAGTCCGTGTGAATTCTCTGAAAACGTTTCGTTTACTGTCCGAGGAAAATGTAAACCCAACCAGGCCCTGTTCAGACTCGTCCCAACCAGGCCATGTTCCGACTCAGTTCCAGATGTGTCACGTTCAGTCCTGTTCCGACTCAGTTCCAGATGTGTCCCGTTCAGTCCTTTTCCGACCAGTTCTAGATCAGATGTGTCTCGTTTTGTTCTGGTTTGGGACTGTGTGCGACCAAGGACGTTCTGGTTTTGGTTATGTACAGTAGGAACCAATGAATGAGGTATGTAACTAAAACTAATGTGGGTTTTTACATTGAATACCTGATGGGAATATTTTATTTTTTAGAACATGCCTGGTTCTGTTTTTTTTTTGCTCTTAAGATAAGTCCATATCATATAAAAGGTCAATTTAAATTATGAGTGTTGATCTCGATCATTAAGAATTTTGGTCTTAATGTTATTTTGTCCTCTTAGATATGATATCAGCTATAGTTAAATGGTGTCTTTTGTTCAATTGGTTTTACCAACTCGATTCTAATGTATTTATTTGAGGTTTAAAAGTACCTTAGAACCATTGTTGCATCCATGATATTTTCTACCTAAATTTCAATGTCCCGTGGGATGTAATCCACTTGCTCGACTATTAGTTTCAAAAGATTTTTTGAAAATAAAATTACATGTATTCTAATTTTTGTGGAAGAACTCACAAAAGGTGATATGAGTCAGAAAATTTTCATTTCTCTACTTCATCCATGATACTAACAAACCAGTATATGTTAAAGTATAACAATAAGAGAACTATCTTTAGTAATATGTATTCAACCTAAAGTACGTGGTTGACATGTGTAGTAAGATTCTCTTGGCCTATTGAGATAAAGAAATTTCTCAAATTAAGCTAAATGTAGCAAAATTGGAAATGGAAAGAACCCCGAAGTAATAAGGGACGTAATGACTCATATAAAGCATGAGAAGAGGGACATATATATCATGGGATGAAGCTAAAATGTAATTCTAGCTTCCATCATAAATAAAAGAGTTGGAAATGCGCCTGGTTATAGGTGTTTGGTATATACAATGTAATGTGTGTATCATAATAGCAACCAATTCTCACATCAACTTTAATGGCAACAAGAACTTTGCCTAGCCAATTGACTATTTAATTGAACTAGATCAAATGTCTGCGCTTATGGAATGGAAAGTACATCATTCCCGCGAGACATAAATTCTCTAAAGGACTTGGGATATATCTGGATGAAATGTAACATATATTCATTCTAAAGTAATTGAGTTGAATCGGAATTTTGTTACATAATAAGACCACACCACTTATTAAATCTCTTAAGACTCAATGTCTAAGCTCTGTATGTACTAAAGGATAATCACATCTTGTTAAGTGCAAATGGTGTTCATGCGTGAACTATTACCTACCTTTTTGAAAACTGAGAATGGAGTTGATTGCATCTATAAATTATTTCTATTAAATGTGGAAGGAAGCATATTCTTAGAAAATTAATGTGTCAATCTAGTGAAATGCAAATCACTGGACTTGAATTACTGAATCCATTTTAACCCAAACAATGAATCAATTAGGATTGATTCATAAAGACTTTAACATAACCAAAAGGCACATTGGTTGTTACACGATGTTCCGTTTTGAAAGTACTAACACTGGAATCAATTTATTAGTGTACAAGACAATGAACTAGTAGAATGCGAAATTACGACATTGTTGATGGTGGATTTTAGCTCAGGGCTAAAATTGTAAAACCAAATTTATGCGCTGACATCCTTCAAAGGATAAAGCCACTGATAAGTGATGAATACTTCTCCACTTTACTAATTCACCTAAAATGGAGCATGTAGCAACAATCCCATATACCTTGTGAATTTATAACATTATTAATGTATGACCAGCCTTGTATTTCATGTACTGCTCCACTCTTATCATTGGTGTGGCATGACGACTGAGTGTTGCTCTCAGCAGAGCAACACGAATCTCCAAGCATTAATAATGAAGCATGTACGAAATACCCGTACATGCTATAACTCTCGGAGTGTTATTCTAACCCGATTGAGCATCTGGACTTTCCATATCAGTCTCAGAAACGATCACGACCATCCAACTTCACCAGCATGATTGGATGGCTCAGATCGAATCCATAACCCCCAGGAAGGTATTGGAATATTCACCACCGATCCAATGCGGGCCCCGCATGGTCGGCCTCCCCAAAAGGGTAGCATGGCTTTCCAAATCGTCCAGCCAAAGCAGCGCGGACGTGAAACCCTAATTTAGGGTCTGCAGCACATTACATGTGTCGCAAAGCAGTCTCAACCATCCATCTTCGCAGGATAGATGGAGGGTGTAGATGTAGATTCAAAGGTCCCAGAGCATGTAAACACAATCACCATGGGCCCGTCTACACACATGACCGATCGGTCATGACCAACTATAGTTGATCGTTCCAGTTCGTGCGCCCAAACAAGGCATGACGCACGGACGGTGAAACCCTAATTAGGGTTTGAACATCACGAGCGTCCATTTTCTCATGCACGAACGAAGGGTCCAGGAATAGACTAGGAAGGTCCGATGCGCATCAACATGATCATCGTGGGCCCATCTATCTCCACACCCGATCGGCCAAGGAATATCATGCCTGGTTTCCTTGATTCGCACGCCCAAACTAGGCGTGATCACACCTCCCAATTGTAAACTAATCTCGACCACTCAACTTTTCCGGAAAAATTGAGCGGCTTAGATCACGTTTCTATGGGACAAAGAAATACATGCGTGTACACCATCCCGTTGTCTGCACACAGACTAATCGGCCAAGACCGACCAGGCTTGGTCGCCTCTAAACGCGCGCCCAAAGTTGGCATGACGCGCGGCCTTTGCGGCACAAAATCTCTGTCGCAAATCAATCCTAGCCGCTCCTCTTTGCCGGAAAAATTGAGCGGTCTAGGTTACACTTTCACGAGACAATGAGGTATGGGCATGTACACCGGCATGTTGTCTACACGCATGCATGATCGTCCTTGCCAAAATCGTGTCCCAAGCTTAGATTCGATCAAGCTGAAGAGTGATGCTTGCGCACCTCTTCATAAACCCTAATTCCACTAACGGTCGCAGATGAGTGTCTCAGAGATCATCTCGTCCGTTCAACTTCACCTGCTTGGTTATATAACCCTGGTCAGGAGCTAACTGGTTAATGAGGTGTCGTGGTGATTATTATCCGTCACTCTACCACACCAAGTGATCGGCCAAGTCAGGACTTACCTGTACAGCCCCAAACGATCACTTGAAGATGGCTATACATGCATCTATTTTAAGACGCTTAATCGTGACTTACTTCATTAAGCCTTAAAAAATCGATACTTCACTCATGCTAAATACATTCAATGCATTAATGCATAGAATTCACGTGATATTTTACAAGTATCAAATTCCCAAATAACTTAGTTATTTAACCTAGCATTACATGCTACTTCCTGTGGGTCCCACGATCCACACAATCGAGACATCAATCATGTCACAAAATGGGGGATACATACTGGGGTATTGGTGTGGAGGTTTACAGCGTGCAGCACAATGCGCCATCACAAGAACGTGTCAGGAAGTCATGGACGGTTAGTGATGATGGGAGAAGTGGGAAAGACTGATCGTGTAACACTAACACACGCAACTTCACTACTCCATCACTCCACTTTCTCCACTTCCCATGAGAGACGTGGGTTAGGCTCAATGACTTGTATAAATAGGTTCTCCTCCCTATTTTCAAACAAGACAAGACAAAAGAAACCAAGTGTTGATACAACCGTATCCAAACACCAGAACTGATAGCTTACATTCTGCAAGCCAGTTCAGCTTTCTGATACAAGTCATACACAGCCAACACCTCCACAATATCAACACCTTCTTCGCTTCCCTCCTTAAGATCAACCCCATCTCCTTCACTTTGTGACCGAAGCAAGTCTGGAACGGCCATTTATTGGTTTAGGCCAGAGTTGTACAGATTGACTTATCGAATCACAAGCACTCTCGTGCAGTGCATTTGTTTAGGGTTTAGATTCATTTCTCATCAACACACCCCAAATTACCAAAACCGGCAGAAATAGTTTTCACGCATAAAGAATTGGCAACCACAGTGGGAGATTAATCTCTCGGTTGTGAAGTCAATTTCTTCAATACCAATTCAATTTTACTGATTTTAAAAATGGTGGATCTTAGGTCTGGATCAACAACCAATCCTGACGGGACTAGCGTTGAAAACACTCTCGGTGTTGATATCTCAGGTGTCACCGTGCAGCCAGTCAATACCATCAATGTATCTCGTGGAATTGCTTCCTCTACTACCATCACCAGCGGAGCAGGAGATGTTCCAGTAAGTGTAACACCTCCCATCACCAGAGCCAGAGCAGCCGCAAATCCCGACATTTCCTCAAAGTGTAACGCCTCCGGCGGTCACCAGAGCAACAACTTCGACCCCTTCATCAGAAAGAGGAGATGGAGGAGAAGGAGGAGGACCATCTCCCAATACCATCGCATGGATAGGCAGGAAGTCCTTGCTAAGACTCAAACGGATATGGCTGCAACTCAGAAAGAGGTACTCACTTTTCTTAAGACATTAACTGATCGATTGCCACAAGAGCCGCGACATCCCCTGAAGCCAACAAGGAACGCATCCAACGCACCCGGAGAAGGTACTTCAGCGGCGCGGACCTACATGGACCTGATCAAAGAAGCGACATCAGATATGAACGGTCCTGTCATGGAGATTCCTATACTGGGGACTGATCCTCACGACGATCCTCCTCAAGTCAATAGTCTCAGTATGAGCCGGAGGCCGGTGGATCAGGAAGCGGTTTCTCTAGTGGAAAGTTTATGCGAACTTTTACACCTCACGAAGAATCAACGGGCAGAGACGTTTTGCTGCAATCAACCAGAAGAAGGTCACAACCGGGCCCTACACGTTACTGCACGCATCAAGGATTCAGAGTTCAAGAGGGCCCTCATCGACACGGGAGCGTCTTCGAATGTGATTACTATCAATACCCTCAGGATGACCAAGGTTCGCTCAGGCAAGATTGTATGAAATCCTACCACAATGACAGACTTTGAAGGAAACCAGACCAGCACATACGGGATCGTCCTTTCAACGTATCACCAATGCCTGAAGACTATGCTGGATAAAGAAATCGTCCGTATTCCTGCATCATTGTCTCCTTACGCACCAATATGCAGAGTAGAACTGTTCGAACTGAGGTAAGCTCCACGGGAAGGATCAGACAAAGTCCATTGCATCCCACTCTCCACATGGGCGTCAATCCAGGAGGAGGACCGACTTGCATCATTGAGGGCTAATCCCCACGACGCACCTTTGCTGACAAGGAATTCATCTTCATCCGGTGAAGCCACAACCCATGTTTCGTGGCAAGCCGTGACCAGAAAGGGAAAACTGTATACCGACGCCTCTATTAGCAATCAGCAGGGGAGACTATTACCCAGTCTCTCCGCCCAACGGAATGCTACAACAACAACGATCCACGGGAAGAGGTGTTGGATGCTCCACGACAGCTGCAAGATGGTACCAACTCCACAACTGATGAGCTCGACAATGAGGAATCTCCTAGGCCTATCTCCATCAGCTCGAACTTGTATAAGCATTCATACAATCTCCGATCCAAGTCGGTCAAACAATCTCCGAGGCAATTCAGGCGCGAGATCAGGTGTTACATGGATTCCAGAGACTTGAAAGAATGCTGCCCCAATGACTATTTCCTCTACCTAACATCGACATGTTGGTAGATGCTACCAGTGAACACGGCATGTTCTCCTCCATGGATGGATGTGGCGGCTACAAACAGATAAGGATGTATGAGCATGGTGCAATTACGACAGCACCTACTCTGCTGGAAACAGCAAGCCTGCCAGTAATGAAGAGCCTCACAATGTTCGTGGAAACATATATTTCACCAACGGGGAATACAATCTTCAGCCTTTGTAAGAAGTTCTGCTGAAGCACTAAGAGGAACACCACCGAGATACAACATCCTGCGCGTCCAAGATCGCCAACTCCAACTCCAATAGCACATGCACGACCGCCACAATGATGAAACAACGTCCAAGATATTCCATGTTTGGATCGACGGCAGCAACATCAATGAGAGACGCTTTCAGAATTTCGTCTCCCGTAGAAGAAGTAGCTGTGTTACCAAAGGAGATTGCACCGGGGTCTTAAGAGGTACATACAGATTCTCCATGTCAAGAGCTTCATCATTAGTTAAGTCAATCGCATGAAGGAACTTCCCTACTCCTCAAAGACACTATCCGAAGATGATAATGGCAAAGGAGTATGACACTTAGCACTGCCCATCTCAAAGATGGTGAATTTAGAGAGATGCAAGCACACTATCGTTCCAAGATGTCCAAAGACGAATATATACTCAAGAGTGCAGAAGTATTGTCAAAGGCCGGTGATATTCCTTGACATATGTGAAGCGCAACGCAGGCGTAAATACGGTCTCATGAACCCAGCATGGCAACATCTATCAAGTCGAAGGCTCAATGGATACTCGTGGATAGGGGAATGTCCCCCTCTTCTTCATTCCATGAGGCAACATCAAGAAGCCATCGATTCCATCATTAGCTTCTCCCTCTAATAAAGAGACGAGCTCTACCACTATATGAAGACCGCCAAGTTCGCGCCATCTTCCTCCCAGTCTCTTCTGATCGCAGCTGCGGTTGAGAACTGTTGTTCAAGCTTCACCGTAGCAACAACCATTACGGACAGAGGTAATCCGAACTTCTGCATATTTTATTTTCCCACAGAGAAGTAGTAGAGTTACGGAGGAGAGATGGCGATATATTTATTATGGTAAACCCACCGACCATACAAGATAGAACCATGTAAATCACGCTTGGGGACTGAGGCTCAGCATGAATTTCCTTCACCGTCAGTCAGGGACTTCTTCAACTCGGTCAATCAAGAAGCATGTAATTCGCAAGTGTAAATCAAACTGAAGAGGAAGCTGCTTCACCGCTCTTCCACAAGAATCTTGCTTCAACGCTCTCTCCTGAAGAAGCTGCTTCAACACTCTCTCCAGCAGAAGCCGCTTCAACACTCTCTCCAGCAGAATCCGCTTCAACGCTCCCTCCACCAGAAGCTTCTTCAACACTCTCCAGGACCTGCTCACTCCAGAAGCTGCTTCAACGCTCTCAGCGGGACCCACACCATGTTTGAACATACAAGGTTCACGTTTGGGCAAAGCAAGCACGCCTGGGTTCCACGTTCGAGCAAAGGGAAGACCGATGTTGGTTAGCAAGACCGGTGTTAGTCAGCAAGACCGGTGTTGGTTACAGCAGCAAGGCCGGTGTTGGTAGAAGTAACAAAGCTAGTATACGGGACAAGTCCGGTGTTCGAACGAAACAAGACAGCAAGGCCGGTGCCGGTCGAGGCAGCGATGTCCGTCAAGGAAAGGTCGGTGTTGGTCAAGGAGAAAGTCTGGTGTTGGGTGAGGCAACAGCCGTCCCCAAGCAAAGCAGGCACGCGGCGGGGCCCACGTTCGGGCAAAGCAAGCAAGGTTGGTATTTGAGCTACGTCAGCAAACGACGGTGTTGCCCAAGTCCGCGAAGCTGGTATTGGTCGAGATCGCAAGGCTAATATCCCGTCACGCAAGCAAGACTGATATCATGTCACACAAGTAGGCTGGGGTCACGTCAGGCCGGTATTGGTCACGGTCGATCAAGGTCACAAGGCTGGTATTGGGCCACGTCAGCAAGTAAGGCTGGTATTGGGCCACGTCAGCAAACAAGGCCGGTGTTGGTCGAGTCCACGAAGCCGGAGTTGATCAAGGTCATAAGGCTAGTATTCGAATGAAATAGGCGTACACAGCAAGGCCGGTTTTCAGTCGAAGCACATGGCCGACGTTTGAAGCATGTACACGGTGGACCCGTGTTTAATTGAAGCATGCACATCTGCCCATGTTCGAAGCAAGCATGCTTACATCAGGTCCCACGTTCGACCAAAGAAGGAACACAGTGGACCCACGTTTAACCGAAGCAGGCACAACAAGCCCACGTTCGATCAAGCAGACGCATGATGAGTCCCACAGTTGAGCGAAGTAGGCGGGGCCACATGCCTATAAAATAGGGGTACCGTTTGGTCGAAGCATATACATGGTGGGGTCCACATCCGTTCAGGGTTACATGCACGGTTGTCTATGGGAATAGGAGCATACAAGTTCTATTCCCTTCTTGGCTCAAATATCTGAAGGAGGAAACCGGTCCCACCAAGGTCGTCGTCACACCTGGAGTACTCCCACGAACGAAACATGCGCAGCAGTCCGTCGATTAGGCACATCAAGCCCACGTTCAATCAAGCAGGCGCAATATCCCCTCGATCGAAGCAGGCATAGCAAGGTCGATCGAAGCAGGCATAGCAAGGTCGATCGAAGCAGGCAATAACGACATCATGCTAGGGGAATGCTCGCCTGGACGCCTCTTGAACGTGACATGCTCCAAGGATAAGACGACCCGTCTCTCCTGGTAACATCTAACTTTGTCTCATAAGTTTTATCTTTAACTGTCACCATCTCATGCCTACCCCACAATAATGCAACCATTATGCGCTAGGCAGGGGACTTAATGTTGATGGTAGATTTTAGTTCAGGGCTAAAATTGTAAAACCAAACTTATGCGCTGACATCCTGCAAAGGATAAAGCCACTGATAAGTGATGAATACTTCTCCACTTTACTAATTCACCTAAAATGGAGCATGTAGCAACAATCCCATATACCTTGTGAATTTATAACATTATTAATGTATGACCAGCCTTGTATTTCATGTACTGCTCCACTCTTATCATTGGTGTGGCATGACGACTGAGTGTTGCTCTCAGCAGAGCAACACGAATCTCCAAGCATTAATAATGAAGCATGTACGAAATACCCGTACATGCTATAACTCTCGGAGTGTTATTCTAGCCCGATTGAGCATCTGGACGGTCCATATCAGTCTCAGAAACGATCACGACCATCCAACTTCACCAGCATGATTGGATGGCTCAGATCGAATCCATAACCCCCAGGAAGGTATTGGAATATTCACCACCGATCCAATGCGGGCCCCGCATGGTCGGCCTCCCCAAAAGGGTAGCATGGCTTTCTAAATCGTCCAGCCAAAGCAGCGCGGACGTGAAACCCTAATTTAGGGTCTGCGTCACATTACATGTGTCGCAAAGCAGTCTCAACCATCCATCTTCGCAGGCATATATGGAGGGTGTAGATGTAGATTCAAAGGTCCCAGAGCATGTAAACACAATCACCGTGGGCCCGTCTACACACATGACCGATCGGTCATGACCAACTATAGTTGATCGTTCCAGTTAGTGCGCCCAAACAAGGCATGACGCACGGACGGTGAAACCCTAATTAGGGTTTGAACATCACGAACGTCCATTTTCTCCTGCACGAACGAAGGATCCAGGAATAGACTAGGCAAGTCCGAGGCACATCAGCATGATCATCGTGGGCCCATCTATCTCCACACCCGATCGGCCAAGGCATATCATTCCTGGTTGCCTCGATTCGCACACCCAAACTAGGCGTGATCACACCTCCCAATTGTAAACTAATCTCGAACACTCAACTTTGCCGGACAAATTGAGTGGCTTAGATCACGTTTCTATGGGACAATGAATTACAGGCGTGTACACCAGACCGTTATCTGCACACAGACTAATCGTCCAAGACCGACCAGGCTTGGTCGCCTCGAAACGCGCGCCCAAAGTTGGCATGACGCGCGGCCTTTGCGGCACAAAATCTTTGTTGCAAATCAATCCTAGCCGCTCCTCTTTGCCGGACAAATTGAGCGATCTACATTATACTTTCACGAGACAATGAGGTATGGGCATGTACACCGGCATGCCATCTACACGCACGCATGATCAGCCTTGCCAAAATCGTGTCCCGAGCTTAGATTCGATCAAGATGAAGAGTGATGCTTGCACACCTCTTCATAAACCCTAATTCCACTAACGGTCGCAGATGAGTGTCTCAAAGATCATCTCGTCCGTTCAACTTCACCTGCTTGGTTATACAACCCTGGTCAGGAGTTAACTTGTCAATGAGGTGTCTGGTGATTACCATCCGTCACTCTACCACACCAAGTGATCGGCCAAGTCAGGACTTACCTGTACATCCCCAAACGATCACTTGAAGATGGCTAGACATGCATCTATTTTAAGACGCTTAATCATGACTTATTCCATTAAGCCTTAAAACAGCGATGCTTCACTCATGCTAAATACATTCAATGCATTAATGCATAGAATTCACGTGATATTTTACAAGTATCAAATTCCTAAATAACTTAGTTATTTAACCTAGCATTACATGCTACTTCCTGTGGGTCCCACGATCCACACAATCGATACATCAATCATGTCACAAACTGGGGGATACATACTGGGGTATTGGTCTGGCGGTTTACAGCGTGCAGCGCAAAACGCACCATCACAAGAACGTGCCAGGAAGTCATGGACGGTTAGTGATGATGGGATAAGGGGGCAAGACTGATCGTGTAACACTAACACACGCAACTCCACTACTCCATCACTCCAATTTCTCCACTTCCCATGAGAGACGTGGGTTAGGCTCAATAACTTGTATAAATAGGTTATCCTCCCTATTTTGAAACAAGACAAGACAACAGAAACCAAGTGTTGATACAACCGTATCTAAACACCAGAACTGATAGCTTATATTCTGCAAGCCAGTTCAGCTTTCTGATACAAGTCATACACAACCAACACCTCCACAATCTCAACACCTTCTTCGCTTCCCTCCCTAAGATCAACCCCATCTCCTTCACTTTGTGATCGAAGCAAGTCTGGAACGGCCATTTATTGGTTTAGGCCAGAGTTGTACAGATTGATTTCTCGAATCACGAGCACTCCCGTGCAGTGCATTTGTTTAGGGTTTAGATTCATTTCTCATCAACACACCCCAAATTACCAAAAACGGCAGAAATAGTTTTCACCCATAAACAAACATCTATCACAATCAGTGATTTCTATAGTTACTAGACTTACACTTGCCTCTCCCCGTTATGCTTTATAGTAAGAAAGCACATCACTCATCTTACAAAGTCTTTCTTTAGTAAAACATGATTGAGACCATCCTGTTTTACTTATATGAAAATGGAAAATAACTCATTCTTCACAGAAATAAAGTGTTGTTAGTAAACATATATCCATGCAGAATGCAGATCATTCAAGTAATTTATGACTCTAGTGGATGATTCGACGCGTTGAATCAATTATTACTCACAACAAACGATGCGTTTAATTTTTGTAAAAACTCATAGCACATATTACACAATGCAAAGTGCAAAGGCTCACCACCCTTGTTAATGCTAGATAATTTACATCAAAATGAATTGATGAATATTGCATATTTAATAGGTTCAATATAGAGCATCTTATACCCAATGGTCTCGCGGAGGCTATCATCAAAGGTTATAGATGGTGCCTAAGGAATAAGTTATGCGTACCAACCTATCTTTTATTGCTTTGGGGATATGCAATATTACACGCATCTTACTTAATTCGTTTTTAGAACCCAATATTAGTTAATCTTTTCTGCGTACCAGTTGGTAACTGAATTTAAGCCTGACATTTGTGTTCTTACGCATTTTTGGTTGCACTATATATGTGCCATTACGACTCCACATCGTACTATGATGGGTCTTCAAAAATGATTAAGTAATTTTGTTGGATATTTACTCTCAACAATTATCCGCAATTTAAAACCTTTAGCAGGAGGTCTCTTACTGCTAGATTTGCAGGTTATCACTTTAATGAGACAGTCTTCTCGTCGTTAGGGGGAGATAAGAAAAAGTATTTTCTAAGGGAATGACATGAACTGCCGTGGTGTGTTCCCACTGTGTCTCATATTGATTATTGTACTCCACAAATGTAAACGTGAAGTGACAAAGAATAATCAATTTTCAGAATGTACACTGATATTGCTTAAGTGACAAGATCACACATACCAACTGCAAATATTCCTTCAAGGTTAGAAATCCTCAGTATGGGGTACACCATAGACTAAAGTGTTGCAACTACACTAGGTGGAAGTGTAGTTGAGGCCGTGGCTCCATAAAGGAAGATGGAGAGACCACCAGGTTCGATCAATGCTCACCTAGAAAGGAAGTAGATGAGTAAGGCACAACCTAATTTGTATCATTAATGAAATCATCTCATTTGATTGTCTCTGACTATGTCCATGAATCAATACTGGAGGACGCTCCGAAGTTTAATGATTCCAGAGAACAATGAAATCCTAAAGGATTATGAGAACACACACGAGTCAATGGAAAGATCGTGCGAGAATATTAATGATTATTTTTATATATAGTTGCTCAAGAAAATAGAGCACGACGAGATCAAACCATGCTTTTTATTGTTTAATGTCAACAAAAAGCATATTTGGCCTACACAATCCAGGTAGAACTTGGTTCTTTGACAAATATACAGGTATTTGGTGTGGTAGTGCTAACCAACCAAGTGTAAATCCTATGGGACATACATGATTAATTTGTCACAAAGCATAGTGATAAAAAAGCAGTCTTAAAGTATTAGACTCGCCTTGTGGCGCGAGGTTTCTCAGAGAGCCCTGGAATTGTTCTCTTGTAATGAACGTTATAGCGTTCCGCTACTTAGGTAGCTTGGTAATTTCAAAAGGACTTGAAATGCAGCATATGTATGTGGTTGTTACGTATCTCTGACAGAACCAAGAGATAACAGATATTTACAAAAGTACTGGATAGCCTTTTGTTTCCCAAATCAAATGACTCTAAACCACGGAGTGCATTTATAGTTATATATAACGCTCACTTATAGATTGAAGAAATCGGGTGGATGTGGTATACCCGTCTAAGTGGCTATTTGATTTGGAGGGGGTAGACAAGTAAGTTATTTTTCCTTGTGTATTCATAAGAAAGTTCCTGATTTGGAATTGTAGTTATTTATGTTGATGGTACATACATGATGTGTACGCTTGATGTAATAAGAGACCTTAAAAGCTATTTAAAATCCGAATTTGAGATGAAAAATCTAAGGAAAGCTCGATCGAATACTGAGCTTGTGATATATTATTCCACCAGTTTGCATATGTCTAAAGTTGTCAGGAAATTTAACAAAGGCATGCATCCTGATAGCACTCCCATGATTAGTCGAGGTTCAAATGTAAGTAAGTAACCATTTCGTCCAAAGGAATATGACGAAGATGTGTTGGAAGATGAAATTCCCATATCTAAGTACAATAGACGCATTGTTTTACTTAGTATAATAATGTACCCGATTAAATTTTACATCCTCAGGGAACTTGTTAGCTAGATATAGCTCCGCGCCAGCGCAACGTCATTGGAATGGTATAGTGAATGTAATCATGTACTTAAAAGTAACCATTGACATAAATTTATTTTATCCCTACAAAGACATTAAAAGGAATTCTAATGAAAGTGCAATCCAAAAGTTGTGGATTATGAAGGAACAGTAATCTCTTTTCCAACGAAAGTAATCAAAGGGAGATATGATAGATTATTTTCTAGGTTATTACCGATATTCAGTTTCGAAAATTACATGACTAAAGGAACTATCTGGAACAACTCTGAAAGTAATCAGGGGGGATGCCGACATCAGGGGGAGGATCCAAGGATATGATGTCGACATACTTTACTTCGAAATTGAAGTTGTGTTGTACTCTTTTTCCCTTCAATCGATAATAGTTTTTCCCAAAGGGTTTTATTACTCGACAAGGTTTTTAGTGAGACAACACTAAAAACATCAAGTATGTTGAACGTTGAATACATAAAGATCGTTGTTGATATTACTGGAAATATCTGGATCAAAGAAATGAAACGCGATATTCTGTTAAGCAACGTAACTTCCAGAATCAACAACATGGTCTTATAAACATTCATGTCACCAAAGTAAAGTGTGATAAACTCCTTTTGACCGCATTAGACTAATGAAAATTGTCTGACATCAGGGGGAGCATCTAATGGTGTGTTGAAATATTTTCCTTCACCGAGGTTACTTTTTCCCGCGGGGTTTTGTTTCTCGGAAAGGTTTTTAATTAGACAACAACAAACACTGGGAATTAACTTCCCAAGTAAGGCTATTGTCTTTTCCAGAAGGATTTTCTTCCTAAGAAGTTGTGAAGCAACTAATCAACTTCAACGAAGCAAAGTGATCATCTGCAACAGATCACCTTTACTTGCATCTTCCACGTTGTACTCTTTTTCCTTCGTCAAGGTTTTGTCCCACTGGGTTTTTCCTTGTCAAGATTTTAATAAGGCAACGTATACACATCCAACTATGTTCAAAGTTTACTTAATATCGTACTCTTTTCTTTAGTTCAGGTTTTTGTCCCTCTGGGTTTTCCTGACGAAGTTTTAACGAGTCAATTAACTTAGACTCGTCGATCTTTGAAGATCGTATTGCATGTGATGAACTACATGTAGAGTACGAGACAACATGTGAAGTACTACATATGAAGATTTGTACCAAGGTTTTGTCCCACCGGATTTTTCTTTGTCTAAGTTTTAGTGAGGCAATTGATTTTGGCGCAAGTCATTAAGGAGAGGACGACATTTGAAGAACTACATTCGAAGCACTATGTGGAAGCACTGGATATGAAGTTCTATTGGACCGCACAAGGGGGAGTGTTGTAGGGCCTATGGCCCATAGATGTGCGGCCCATCTATATAGTTAGGGTTCACCTTCCATGTATATAAAGGATACTATAACTATGTAATAAGGTTGATCCATTATCAATAGAAATCTCTCATATGCCTCCTTCTCTTTTGTTTTCCTATAATTCTACTGAAACAAATTGTGGATTATCTTATTTATCCCAAAACCGATAGTCCTCTAATGCCTTTTCTAATTTGGGATATTCATGAGATCATTTTTGTACTAAATTTTAGCAAAACATTACCATCATCCTTCGGATTATTTTAATGTCCATTAGCTTGCCTTTCCAAATTTGGGATACAAGCACAAAGGATTTGAATACGAATCTGTGAAATAATTTCCTTCCTTAAGTTGTTGGCCCAAGTATTCTTTTAGGTGTTGGCCCAAGTATTCACCACTAGATGAATCTAAGTTCCATGAGTTTCTAGATTAGCGCTTAACTGGGGGCCCTGGAAAATAGTTAGGGGCCCCTATCTACAGGACAAAAAAGTCATGAAATAATAATTGGTGGTTACTCCTTGTCCTAATTCTTTTTAATGGCTAAACTGCCCATAAATAATCAGTGTTAATAGTTAGTTAAATTAATTAGTGTGCTTAGATTAAAATCAGGTTTTAGAATTAAAATTTGAAAATAAAAAGGGTTTATGAAGAAATGTTGTCATCTCAAAATGAGGGTTATGAAAAATCGTCATGGTAATACGATAATCCTTGACGACTCTAACAAGGATCGTCATCCAAAAATTTAACACGTAAACGGCCCTCAAATACCAAATGACAGTCTGCAATTTTTTCAGATTATGAAAAATTGTCATGGTAATATGATAAAGCCTGACGACTCTAATAAGGGTCGTCACCCAAAAATTTTACACGTAAACGATCCTCAAATTCCAAATGACGACCCTATGATAATTGGTAACGACACTCTGGTTGCGAATGACGACTCTCTAATATTTAAATTAACGACTCTATGATAAATTTTATCTGTTTATAGTGTCGTGGAGGAAAGCATGACTTAAGTTGACGACCCTATGCTTTCTTTGTTTTTAGTGTCATTTTGGAAAACATTATTTGGAAAACATAACAAAGGCCCGTTAGGTTCAAAGCCCTTTGTACCAAAATCTGATATAATAACTACAAACGTTATTTGGAGTCGTCATATATAAACTCTATGATAAGTGAAAGGGTCGTCAACTTAACTTAAGTTAACGACTCTATGTGATGATAAACTTAAATTAACTACAAACGTTATTTGGATGCACATTAATCGTACACGTGTATGCTATTGTTAAAGTTACTCTTGAACTTAGCTTCTAATCTCTGGATTTTTCTCTATAAGAGCCTTTGTTCCTTGTTTCACTTGCGGACTCTCTAAGGGGTCGGTCGCAAAGAATTGTCGTATATTTCCACAAATGACGACTCTTTAAGACAAATGACGATTCTAAGACTTAAATTGAGGACCCTTTCAATTTTCAGGACAGAAAGGCTGTTTGTTTTTCGTATAGAGTCGTTAACTTTTAAAAAGGATCGTTCGTAAAGAATCGTCATATGTTTCTATACTACGGTAACGACTCTAAACTAGAGCAAAAAAAATGAAAAATAAGAATTAGGGTCGTTATCTCCCTCCTCATAAATCCTAACGATTTTTCATAGTCTCTACATGCATATGGAAATCGTTAGGCTTTAGAATTTTAGGGTTGACAACCGTTTAACTATAACTGATTTTTTTTTTTTTCGTGTCGTTAATGGAAGAGAAGATAGTTAAGAGAGGGAGAGAGAGCGGGGAGGAGAAGAGACTCTGATTTTTTTTGTTAAAAGATGGAAATGAAATGGAGGCTTAGGGTTAAGGGTGAATAGAATTTTAAATTTTATTATTAGTGAAGGGCAAAATAATATTTTGCCTACATATTGGAACCCCTAAAATAAATGGATTGGGTCTAAATTCGGTGAGGCCCCCAATTATTTTCCAGGACCCCCAATTAAGCGTTATTCTATATCTTATGGATTTTACTTTTTTTATTTGAATTTGAAAGAAAAATAAATTATATGGATCTCCCATGAACTCTGTTCTGGAATCTATACAAAGTCGTTGTATTGATAATGTAGAGTACCGACAGATATTTACTGCAGGCCATATGGGTAGTTCCTAATCTTTAAACCAACCAGAATACGTAGAATGCATTGGTAGAATCAGTGACCCTCGGGGGAAAAAGAGATTATGAGAATAATCTAAAAAAGATTGTGGGTACGAGAACATGTTTTCGCGGTATTATCTGATTGGATTAAAGATCATTACAATGAGATCGTATATATGTACAAAGTTTAGATAATATAAAAAAAATTGGCAAAGGACGGAACGACATCACGATTAGCCAAATTTATAGAATTTAACGACACTAACGAAATCAAAAATACAGGAAAAAGTTCTACATCTAGATTCAAAGTATGTACACGTAAAGACTAAAATGAGAGCTTGAGCCGGGGTCTTCACGGCCCCGGTGATACCTAGTATATTACAAAATATAAGAGACTTGAGAACATGAGTCGAATCCAGAGAATGACACTTTCTGGCGGAGCTATGGCATTGGCTATAGGGTGGGCTTAAGAGTGAAATTCACACATCTACCATGGCCCTACTCAAAAATGGCTATGGAAAAAATGACTTTTTCTCTTGTTGGTCACAAGGTCTTCTGCTAAGTATGAGTGTTTTATGATGTAGCAGCTGGAATTGAGAGGGAGAGAATAAGCCATTATTGTGCGGTTACTCAATATCAAACCATCAGATTGTTGTCGAGGTCAACAAAGTACCTTCTCCAGAACCAATGTTGCTTCCATACTTCAGAGGCATCTTCTTCAACCAGGATTTGGTTTGTGTCGGGCATGAAATAGTAGGCAAGAAAACTCATAATCACCCCAAAGAAAGCGAACAAGTATAAGACATAGAACTTGAATAGGTAGACCATAGAGGGGAATACCAAAGTCATGGAACCCGAAAAATTCCAATGCACTCTTGAAGACAATTGCTGACCGCATGACCGAACCTCCAGTGAGCTGTTAAAACAAGGGGAGAGCTATGGCCATCACACGGTACGGCCTGTTCTGTGTTTGAGACATAATTTGCTTCTCACTTCCTTTCGCTGACTTTGATGCTTCATTCGCAGCTAATAAATCTCTGAACAGTATATTAACGCCGTCATTGGTGCCATGGAGGCGTTGGAGCAACTGTTTTGCATCGTCAAACTTACCTAACTTAATCATGGTCATCGGAGTGTCCGGGAGTAAGAAAGATCCGATAGAGATGATAGCAGCGGGAATTGCAGCAATGCCTATGCTAACTTTCCAGCCCCACCCACCTTTGATACTGTTGGTGCCGCAGTTCACAAGATTGGCCACAAAGATACCGATCGCGATCATCATTTTAAAGGCAATATTCAGGGCGCGTAAGCAGTTTCTATGAGCGAAACCCATCTCGGACATATAGACTTGAGCACCCTGCACAAAAATAATGACACGAAATGAAGAGTATCGACAGTTAGAAAGTCATTTACTAGGCAAGAAATAAAAGAAATGGTGAGACTATCTTAATTGATTATTGCTTGCTTTGATTTTGGCTACTGATCTACTGTTCTCCATTTTGGCACCTCACAGAGGAACAAATTAAGAAGGTCAGTGTTCACAATCAAAGCAAACGATCATACCTGTCACTAGAAATGCAATGAGAGTTCAAATCTTTTACTAAATGTTAGGTGGCTTATGGTATGATGATGAACTAAACCCCCCCTACCTGTTTGCATAAAAACTTGTATGAATTTTATGCAAACAGGTAGGGGGTATGAAACAACATATACTGACATCATACACAGTGTCAATGTAATTTTTTTCATCGCACTGAACAGCATTGAATAGAGCGAATGAATATGCAACGGCCTCAGTTGGTTTATCAAATCTTTGTTGCACCTAGTTTAATGATCCCGCTCCGAGTAAAGAAAAATTTGCACGTGAAGGATTCACATGCCAACATCTTTTGACTTACAAGAGACAAAATATAGCTCAATAAAGAAAATGTCTACTATTGGCTTAGGCTAACACACAACAAAAGGGGTTCTCAAGATAACGGGATACAAACCCATGGCCTTCTGTATCTAGTAGGAGAGACGATGACTAGCATCATACCTCGTCTCTGAGTCTCTGACCAACGTTAGAGAAGTTCAATCTATGATGGAACATGATTTAATAAAAGAAAATAGACAATATACCTGATACCTGATACATTATGCCAAAACCCATAGCGAACAGAATTGGTCCTAACATGTACATAAACTGGGTGGTGGTGAGAGTAGTGACCACTGAACCTAAGGAGACGAGTGCTCCGGACAAGATCATTTGCCTTCTCATATCCAGTCTACTGAAATCTCGTTTTCTAATATCTATCCCCATGGAACCGAAGATGTAGAGAGTTGCAGGAACCAAAGACATGACCATAGAGTACAGTACAATGTCATCATAGGTGAAAGCACCATACGGGAAGAGATTGGTCATGAATCTTGTTCCAAATATAAGCCCTCCTGCAAATCCATCACATTTATTTCATGAACATCGAGCATTTTTATGTAAGGAAAAGTAAATACTTGCTAAGGCATAAGGGGGTGTTGGTAATTTGAGTTTTTTTTTTTATGTGAAATCTCTAACAACAAAGCATCTCTGTTCTGGTAGTATCAACAATTGTCTGTTACCATCCCAAGCTACTAGCTAATAATAATGTCAATACGGTTTACTAGAAACATGTATGAGGTAACGTTTATACAACAAAACCATATATATGATCAGTTTTTTTATTCTTCCATTCCCTCAAATAATTAACCGCAAGATTAATCAAAGCTCTAATTCTTCTCAACGCATGCAACATAGAATTAGGCAAAAAAATAAAATAAAAACCCTAATCAAATCGAACTACAGTCTAGTTAGCAACCAGTAACGTCATCGTAATGATAAACCTTAATTCATCACTATTATATAAACCGTAAATCCTAAATCCAATAAAAGTCTGTACATAGTACATACCTATGATGCCGGTCATATACCCGATCAAGAAACCAGAAGTAAAACCGATAAAACAAGCCATGAGGAAGATCAAAGACATCTTCTTATTCTCGTCCGATTTCTCAACGTTCGTTCTCATTTTTGACTCAGCCGAGTACCTGTACTATTTTTATGTCTCATTAACATTAACATATTGTATGATTTGTTCCCGACGGAAAAAGATTACCAAGAGAGATGGATTTCTAGCTAAGCCGGTGAATTTAAGTAGTTAAGCATCTTCATTTGGCGGTCGTTTTAAAATTTTCAACGTTTTCAAGTAACTCATCTTTTATCTTGCATACGGGATCTTTTATTTTCTACGAGATTCTTTCTTATCAATTTTCGTGAAGAAGTATTTTTCAAAGCCTTGTTTGGAAACATTGTCAATATATCCAAAAAAAAAAATATTCTAAGATACGAACTTAAAGTGATCGGATGGGGTAGTGAAAGAACAATTTATTTATTCATTTATTTGACGTTTCCAATCTATCATTACCTACGTTTTCAAGTAAAACCTTGCAAGACCTACAGGCTTCCGAAATTGAACTGCTTTAAAACCTGGAATGCATCATTATTTAAGGGTTAATACAACTGACCAGCCTCCATTAGGGAGGAAAATACAAGAAACTTGATTCAGAAAATAAAAGATATAACACCATCCTGCTTTTACACGCTATGTAAGTATAAAATCTCTACATATTGTTTCTCTGAGCAAGTCTGTTCACCTTTACTAGCCACCACAAGGCACACCCTCTAAAAGGGATTTGAAGTATACGCCTTGGAACTCTGGAAGTCAAATTCATTACTTCGTTACATAAAACCAAAACAACAATAGGTGTAAACCGTAGTACTTGTAGTAGCACAGTACTTATTTGCTATCGGGGAACTTGGCGTCGTAATTCAGCGGTAACTGTAGGAAGACACAACACAGAAAAAGACACAACACAAACAAGTAAGATTTATATCAATCCACAGTCATGCAGTTAGGCATAAGAGTGTGTGCATATTAAGTACAGACGGAGAGGGAGAGACTTACCATGTATGCTGCAGTTATCATCTTCCCAGCAAACCATCTCCCATGAAGAGCACGCTGCGCACTCATGGCTGATGTTGTAGTATCAAACCGCAAGTACACATGCCCAGCACTATTCCTGTAAGTGGATGACAAACATAAGACAACAAAAAATAGTCTAAAGAAGAACATGTCTAGAGAAAATAGTTGCATACTTGTCCACAAAAATATGTTTTACTGCCCCAAACTTTGAAACTTCATCTTGAACGTCATCTTTAATATCCAAATCAAAATCAGATTCAGTCTGCAAATGCAACATAAACATTCAGTACACAAATGGATCATGACCGAATGCAAGCAAATCGAAGGAGAAGAGCAATTTTCGCAAACCTCAGATGTTGGATCGAACATATTCTTCAGTATTAGGCATTCACTTGGGACACCCACAGAATCAATAGGAGGCACAGATACTGCAGTAACCGGAAGGGAACCTGGTAAACCAGGTAGTGCAGGTATAGAAGCTTGTCCAAGTGCAGCAGCTAGTGGGTTGATGGAAGGTGCAACACCAAGAGCTGATGTTGCTGGCAGAGCAAGGGAAGCTCCATTTACAACAGGAACAAGGCTGCAGATGATAAAGTCACTTAAAAGATATAAAAAGAGGTAAAAGGAGAAGGAGAAACAGAGATAGCTAAGCAGCAACTAACCTTGATGTGGTGCCACTTCGATCTAACTTCGACATTAGAATGGCTCTAGAGCGGGCATTCCAAGTCTGTACATGAAAAGAAACTAAATTATCAAGTGCCAGTAATTAGCCATGTATCAAGAGTTGAGATTTACGATTGGTTAATTCAAGGATGACAACATGTAGGAATACTAACATTCATTCACAACTATAAATATATCGTATGGTAATAACATGCTAGAAAAACATCTAGGTCCTTGATAACTGCAAAAATAAAATAAAATAACATAATATAGTAATAAATATGGTAGACGTTATCAGTCCAACTAGCATGTTACTACTTTTTGCAGCAACTGCTAGTAGCATGATACCAGAAGGTCAACAGAACAAACAATGGATAGGTCAATTACCAGCAGTGTGCATTACCTATAGACACAAATTTCAGAATATTTGGCAAAATGTCTTGATTTTAACCACATTGACATAATCTATCTCCCTTATTAGTAAACTGAGGCAATATTAACTAGTCAGAGAGATGAAAAATGATTGATTATATTGGGGTCAAAAAGCTTTGGCTGAATTGCACGTATTCTAGAGAACTTCAAAAGATACTCAGCAGTATACACAAAATTCAGTAAGCTAATTTATCAACAGCATTGGATCCTGTAGTCTATACCACCTTTCTACAACATATTGATAGAGATGATTCGAACAACACACTACACAAAGAACTTCTGCAGGCACTTAGTAATTGAGAAAACAACCCCGAAAAGCATGAAAAGCTTGAGAATGATCACAATGTGACAGAAGAATAACTTTTGGAAACAGATGATATTCATTCATAGCTTCATGCCACCATCAATAAATTAGTCTTCAAAAAGGAAAAGAAAAAGTAATCATAACTAACCAAGCCTCCACCATCATCATCATCAAAATCACCAGCATTAACGCCAAATTCTTGCATCCCAACTTGATCCGACACAGCTGATACCTACAGGCATGAACAGGCAACAAAAACTTGGTGAGCCAATAAAGTGCAGTGGTATAAGACATGATATTGATCTAATCTATGAGAGATGATATTCATCTCTCATTATAAAATTCAGGGTCTACTCTTGCTCCAATTGAGCTCATTAGGGTCTACTCTTTTATCTGTAATGGTTTCTCCTATTATTTATCAAACAGAAAAGAAATAAGAAAAAGATAGTTGCCCACCTTGATGATCCTCCCTGCAATGTCTAATTGTCCATTCAAATTCTGAGCAGCTCTAGCATCTTCAAGACGTGCAAACTGAACAAAACCAAACCCTTTGCACTGCCCAGTCTCCTGGTCAAGAGGCAACTGCACCAGCTCCACAGCACCAAATGGTTCAAACACCTGGAAATACAAAATCAACCCCAAATCAGCAAGTTTGGACATCGGACATCTTACCTATTACTCAACAGATCACATAGTAATCCTTACAACAAAAGGAATGGTATAGCATAATCATCAGTAACAAAGAAAGGGTCCAATAGCACATCTAAATCAAATGATTTATTTCCAGATTTTATATTATTACTGATTGGATATAGCATAATCCCGTGTTTTTGGACTAAATTAATACACATACAGTTACCATCATATCATTTTAAAACAAAGGGCCAAGCCCAACATACACATCTGCAAGTACCCAACAGTAATTGACTAATTACAGTAAAACCTCAATTTCAGAATAACATTGGGACCATATAAAATTGTTTTTATATAGAGGTAATTTTACATAGATTAACCCAAGTTGTGACCTTAATTTTTTTATTCATATATATGAAGTTTATTCCTTCATAGAGAATTGTTATACATAGGTTTTACTTACTAGAAACCATTACCATTACACATGTAATCAAGTGTTGTAGGTAACCTAACATATTAGCCCATAGCTACCTCTAACATTACCAAAGCAATCAAGATAGAAAGACAGATAATGAGAGATAATGCAATAGTCTCCTGTTCTAAAGGTTGCGTCAAGTCGTGAACTGCATAAAAAAAAGTCAAAAAAATAAATAGAAACAAAACAAAAACCTACCTGGCGAAGTTGTTCTTCTGTGATGTTGAAGTGCAAATTGCCAACATATAGCCTCCGAGCTCCTCCCGAATAAGGTCCAACAGAACCGCCTGGTCCTACTACAGCTACATTTGATTGAACCAAGTTCTTTTCAGCCTCCGATGGTTTAACCATTACCGGTTGGCCAAGAAGCGGCTGACCAGAGAGTGCTATAGCCATTGGGACAGACATTGAATCATAGAATTCTATATACCTGCAAATCAAGCCACACATGCAAAGATGTGATCTGACATATACAGTAATATACAGTATATAGAAGTTAACATTAAAAAGCAGAAAACTTACCCAACACCTTTTGAACGTCTTGAATTGCGGTCCATTATGAGGCGGACATCCCGTACCTGATGATCGTTTAAGTAAGTTGACAACGAGATAAAACAAAGAAGTAAGATGCATAGTGACATTTGTGAGAACTCACTTACAAAAAGACGATCTTACAAAGATACTCAGTAGTTTATGGTATTGCACCATGAGAGGCAGCTATATGATATTGCCTGTCACGTTGAAGTGCCAGCATTAAACTCACCAGTTATAAAGAATGTAGTGACAGATGCACAAGAAACACTATACTACCTACACCATACTATGCTTGTGACATTGAGAACATGACAATGAGAACAACAAAACTACATTGTAGTGACTTATCGCTAATTCTCAAAAATAACCATATTAGCAGTTGAAAAGATACAAAACCATGGCCGCACCACACACCCTCTAGCATTCTTTTTCTCTACCATGAGTATCACATCTTAAGCCTCGACTAATTTAATTTGGGGTACGATGTACGAGAAAGCTTCGACAACTATGGATGTGTTTTAAGGCTGGTACACAAGGGCTACAAATTTAAACTCATAGTAATATGTTACTGCCCATAGAATTTCATCCTTTTGAAGAGCTGATAATTGTAACTGCTGTTAAGCCTTCTGCTCTGTTCGCCAAGCATCATCTATTTACAATCCTATAACATGATCACTTCAGAATGTATGCGTGTGTATGGTTGCACAAGAACTTTGATGAAAATTCACTATTAAGATAATGAATTTGGGTGATGAAAATTCACTATTAAGATAATGAATTTGGGCTATTTCAAACATTAAACTAGACTACAGTAATAAATTGAAAAACCCAAAAAACTGAAGAAAACTTATGTATACGCTGAATGCTATGGCGTACCATAAGCATGAAACACAAAAATGTACTGACCTTGCCCGCCCTTGAAAAGAAATCGTACACATCTCTCTCATCTGCCTTCAAACAAATCTGTTGAAATTGTTGGTGAAAGTCAGCAAGCAGGCATAAATTGCTCAAACTATAATTGAGCATGAACATACATGGCATTTATAAGGATACCTGATAAGCGAACACAGTTCTCTGATCTCTTTCAGGATCGGCCTCAGGCTCCGCAACTTCTTCCTTTTTCTCCTTGTAGCGTCTGCAAGAGAAAAAAAAATCTTGGACTTTAAAGTTGCGGTAATAATGGAAGTTAAGCTGAACATCATAAATACTAAGTTATGCATTTATAACATGAGAACTGCTCAGAAGTTTAGAACTAGGAGCAAATATCCAAGTGTTGCACGAAGATCAAATCCACGGCAATTACAGAAGGGAACTGCAAGAACACAAATTCAAAGCTGTTAACCAGTTGACCTTCTATTCCACACCAGATAAGAGGAACAGAGTTTGTACTATACCTCAAACACGTAGAGCACATAATGAATATGCCAAAAGGAATACGTCAGAGCCACATATCCATAAATAGAGATAACTAAAATCCTGGGGATACAAGCATGCAAAGAATTAGCATGCAATCAATGTTTATTAGACTGAAAACAGATACTGCTAACCAAGTAAAGCATCCTTACGTTCTCCCCGGTACCCGGTACTATGACTGACCAGTTATGACCAAAAAATTACATAACATCTAACAATTTTTGGTAAAAGTTCCATAACCTAAGGATATTGTGCCTAGGCTTCACTCTCCCAATTTTCAGCTTTGCCCACAAATTGTCAGAAGACACGGGTGCTGAGTATATGACTTAGTAGGAAATGCCGAGCATTAGGTGCAAATAATGTGCAGAGTCAAACGACAAGAAGGAGGTGGCGTGACGAATGCCTTTTCTTTAGAAAAACAAAAACAAAAGAAGCAAGAACGTACTTAAAATGCTTTGATTGAAAAAAAAAATCATAAGAAAATAATTAACTCCGATGTTAGACCAAAAAAAAAAGATATATAACCAAAGAAAATCCAAGTCAAAGCAAAGAATATAAAGATTGTTGAGCAAGATGTGTCAGATTGGAAAGAAACAAGATCAAGCTTAAAAAAGTTAAAGAAAACTTTGAAAGTTGGAACTAAGAACTCAAGCACTGACTCTAGCATATGTTTCTTTCGTAAGTTGAGAAGAACGAAACCGAAAACAAACTGCCCCCTTAAAGAACGGGTGACTTCCACAAAGAAACAAAAATCAGTTCAAAATGGCTGCAAAGATCGATGGTTCTCTTATTTGAAATGGCAATCGTCCCACACACATAACCAATCCCTAACTAATGATTCGTTTTGGAGATTCAATGGGTGCAAAAAGGTCTAAAGCCCTACAGAAGGCCGTGCAACGTTTTGAATGCACATGCTAAAATGTAACCTAAAACAAATCATTATATATTAAGGGGCCAAACACCCGTTATCCTCACATGCACATCAGAAGATGAACAGATGAAAGTGCTTCTCAAGCAAAGACCATTAACCCCAACCAGCAATTCTGCAAGAACAAATATAATTAAGCTATTCTTGTTCTGTCATGGAGGATAAATGGGTAATAAAAAGAAACATGCCATCACCATGCACGTCATAACCTCTGACATCAATAAAACCAACTTCGCTAAACAAGCTACTAAGGCAGATTTCGGAAAATCTACGAGGAACAAACACTTATGACTCATGACCTGAGTCCTTGCCTGGCTCAGTTGCCAGAATGACCACCTGAAGATTTCCCTAGCATATCTGTGAGTTCCCAGAATCTAACATTCAATAATCAAAATTTCAGTAGTACTATAAAAGTACAAGTATATTAAACTCTGCTCCAGTACCACAGACATCCAAACAGCACTCACAGACATGCATATATGCATATAGTAATAAGTAAATCTGTATTAATTGACAGACCTATACTAAGGAAGGTAAGAGTCGTAATTAAAAAATGAAATACATCCATAAGGCCACTTATGTCGATTAAGGAGGAATTGAAGTGTCGAAGGCTAATTGGCATCAATCAACATTAAGAATAAGAAAACAGCTCTCTATTTAGGTTTGAAGCCAATACCCAGTAGATACGAAACCAAACACATATACACAACAAAGATGTCAATCCAAAATACCTTCATAAAGTACTACTTACTTTTAATATTCAATCCAGGAACATTGCAGAATTAAGTGAAACCAAACAGTCATGCATGCAACACCTATCATTTTGAACTAACATCACTGGTTTAGGGAACATTGCAGAATTAAGTTTATAAAAAACAAAATAGGATTGGAAACAAATGTTACCTGCTTTCTCGTTCCCTCTCTCTTTCTCTTTCTCTTTCTCTTTCTCTTACCCTTTCTCGTTCTCTTTCTCTACTCTTCTCCCTTTCCCGTTCTCTTTCTCTACTCTTCTCTCTGTCCCTTTCCCGTTCAGCCTCTTTATCACGATCACTACGCCGTCTTTCAGAGGTGCTGCGACGTGACCGATCGCGCTCTTTCTCGCTCTCAAGGTCGCGCTCTTTTACCTTATCACGGTCCTTATCTGTGTCTCTATCCCTGCTGCTTTCTCTTTCCTTGCCATTCCTATCCTCCGTCCGTCTATCCTTGTCTCTATCTCTGTCCCTATGCTCTCTGCTGCTTCTATGCCTGTCCCTTTCACTCCTATCTCCATCTCTAGACGACCTGTGATCAGGAGATGAACAATGGCGTGATGAACTCTTCTCTCTGCGTCGATCATGGTCCCGAGTGTCATCTCCAGATCTTGCACGTTTAGACCGACTATCTAGATCATCATCGTTCTCATCACTCCTGTGTCTAGAACTCTTTCTATCTTTTTCCCCTGATTTCACAACATCATCACCACCACTATTTACTGTATCTTTCTCCTTGGCTTGTGAGATTTCAACAGTTTTTTCTAAATACTCAATTGCATCATCAAAGTCCATCGAGGAAATCAAAAAAAGCTCAATTCGACTATCTTGGTTTCTTCAATTACTGCACAGCAAAAATTATGAACTCGGATGAGAAATTTAACGATTATACAGGAATTTTTTGAACCCAAAACCCTAGAAAATTACAAGAACCTTCTTAAAAAACAGAAGAGAAATAAAGAATCAAAAGACAGTGTTATTAAACCTAGAATGAATAATAATGAAGGAATCAAAAGAATTATCCATAAATTATTACCAGTATTCTAGGGTTTTTGAGAATCTGCAGAGAAATTTACCTCAAAAACCTCTTGAGAAGTCGCGCAGGAGCGAGAAGAGTTTTCGATAGAGTCTCTCTCTCCCTTCTTGCTCTCCCGAGTCTAACAAACCCCTGGATGGCTTACACGGTTTCGTCCGGCAGAAGATTTTCTTATGGAAAATTTGCTAGTTGGTCCTAAGCCCATTAAGTTAGTTATAGTAGGGTCCCACCGATTTTTAGACTTATCACTAGATCCATAATTATTTGAAACTAGTAAAATGATCAGCTTACCCCAGCACTATTCAGTGTGAAATCAATCACCTTCTTGCGGTTTCTCTTTCCCGTACAACCACCTTCTTGCGGTTTTTAGACTTCACATTCAGAGATTTTCAAAGAGAAAAAATTTTCTCTTCACAGAGAGAATAGAAACCCAAATTCATTTAGAGATTTTTGAGACAACAGATCTCAAAAATCATTCAGAGAATAGTTTGCAAACAACGATTCTGATTCACAAGAATAGAGAAAAACCCTAAAACCTATATTCTCTTCCGATAATGGTTAAAACAAGAAAAATCACAAGAACAATCCAAGAAGAAGAAACAATAATGGATGATAGCACTGCTCCTAGAACATCAGAAGACGATTCAAGAATTTCAAGACGAAAATCAAAGAGTAAAAAGGTTGAAACACCGAAATCAAAGAAAAAAACTTCAAAAAGTTCATCGGACGATGAATCTCCAGATGTACTAAAAAGAAAACGAAGAAAACCGAGTAACAACGCACCAATTCAGAAAAAAGGTACTATTTCTAACACTTTCAGTATGTTTTTTGTGTTTCTGGGACATAGATCCACCAGTACATATTTGAAGTACTGATTAAAAATTTATGAAAACCCATCAGAGTTTACATGCAACTTCTACTTTGTGTTTCTAGCACTTAGAATTAGCAGTACATAACTATAAAGCTGTAGAATAAGAATCAAAAGTGATATGCAATGTGTTTCATTTTATTTCTGATACATAGAGCCACCAGTACATATCAAATACTGAGGTTTTTCTTAATTAGGTTGTTTTTTGGCAGTACATAAGTCCAGTGTGGGGTAACATTGTTATGTGTTACTTACCAGGTTTGTGTTTATGGCACTAATTGGCAGTACAACCTAAAAAAACTGAGACATTGTAGTGTTATGTACTCTTAAATTCATCAGTTTCTTGTTTATGTGAATGATCTTTGGATTGAAGTAATAAGGCCAATAGTGATGATTGTGTTATGAGATGATGAAGTGGAGTCCATAAATGTTATACTGAAATAAAACCAATTAAATTGCATGTAAAAGTTGTGCCAAACTGTTAGGAAGTTGTATAGGTCGGTTTCACAGCATTACATAGCCTGGTTGCCAGAATGAAGGCGAGTAAATATACTTTGAGTGAAGCCACATTGGAAAAGATATCTGAATCTTCTTATGGACAGATGTTTTTGATGTTTTGGCACACTAAGTACTCAGAAAGTCATTGGGAAAAGTTGGAAGGTGCAGTGAAAAAGTACTTGAAGTGTTACAAAAGGGGTCGAGTCAAGAATGAGCTCACATTTGAGTTTGTTAGAAGAGGTGAAACACACATTATCACGTCGACACCAGAAAAAATGGGTGTAATGTTTGGAATGCCAAGAATGGCAGGAAGAAATGATGACACCTTTTTGATGGGAGGTGGTGGATGGAGGCAGAAACCATTCTACATTAGACACTTTGGTGATAGCAACACGGTTACAAGACCAATGCTACAAGATGCCATCTTGAAACTGCTCAAGCGTACTGGAATCAAGAATTGTAAATCTGAAGGTGGCGAAGACAGTGATGAAACAAGTACCCGATAGTGAAGATGATGAAGATATGGAGTACATACCAAGAGTAGAAACTGAACAAACAATTGAAGATATGGTTAAGCTATTATGCCTGTTTATGTGTATTACTTTGTTTTTTACAACAAAAGATGCTCATAAACTCAAAGAAAAGTACTTTGGTTTAGTTGATGATCTTGAGAAGTCAAAGAATGTATCTTGGCCTGACCTGATACATAGTTTCTTAGAGAAGAAAATCAATCAGAACTACAACACTCCCGAGGACATCACTGGTTGTGTCGTCTATTTGTTGGTATCGATCATCTAGTACAAGCTTTTTTTTTCCAAGTACATATTTACTCTACTGTCATTTAAGTTTCTGTATTTGATTCTATTGATGTTATTTTGTCATAGTTGTTGTATGCGGAGCATACTCACTTGGTGAAACCAGTGACGTTACCAGATGATCGATACCTTCCAAGAGCGGCAAGGTGGAACATCAAAGAAATATATGTTGAGTTTCTAAAGGATATGGAGGCTTCGCAATACACAGTAAGTCCCTAAGAAAAACAATACATATTACTAGGATAAGTTTTATTTCATTATGCTTCTTGTAGTTTTGGTTTAGGAAACAATGATGCACCAATACATATCTAAAAAAATGATTAAAGTTGATGAATTTAAGTATAATTACTTATGTTTTCATACATATTAAATGATTTGTTTTAGGTAGGACACTATCAGAAAAGCAGTTTTCTGATTGACCAAAATGATTGTGTGTGTGTCATATGCACTATTTATTTATACTGATACAAAAACTGGTTATATGTGTGTGTTATATGTACTTTTCCAGTTCTCTAAAGAATTTAAGGATGAATATACTATGTATGAAAAAGAAATGTTGAATGAAATTGCTCAAAGGCTTCCAGTTGAAGACGTGCCATTGACAGTAGATTGGCAAGAAAAGTTCGAGGATTTGGAAGTAAAGAATGAAGATTTGAGGCTGACAATTGCAGAAAACTGGGGTGAGTTACAGAGCAGTAAAGAGGACGGCCTCCCCATTGATGTGAGCATCCTAAAAGAGCTTTTGAATGATATATATCACATAGATTACCCACCTCCACAACCAAACTCGGGAGAAGAAGAATCTAGCAGTAGCTCTGAAGAAGGGCATGATGATTTGGATGACACAGTTCCATCAACAACTACTCCCTTGGTAACAGAGGCTGAACAGGAAATTCCAGATGATACCCAAGAAAAGTCGAATGAACAGGGAAATGCTACTCCAACAATGCCTGTTATGGGGGGCTCTGAAGAAAATCCCACACAATTCGATATTGAAGTTTCACAGTTTAAAATTTGGGCTAGATCTGATTTGGAGCGAAAGGTGAAAGAGCTGCAAGAGGAAAAGAGCATGCCAGAACCATCACAGGTAAGTTATATTCTTTCTAGTATTAGTTTAGTTTGTAAAAAACTAAAACTTGTCAGTACATATCTACTATACTGAAAAAACATACAAGTACATATCTGCAATACTGATTAAAAACATATCACCTTATGTTGAATAACAGACTGAAAAGGCTGAACTCCAACAAACAGCAGCGACACAAGTTCTGGGTAATATTGAAGTGGAAATTGGTTCTCTTAGAGATAGACAGGTGAGCGAATTGAACGTTACACTAGTTAGTTCAATTTTATACTTTGTCATCCTATAAAATAATACGGTTTGGCATTGCATTTATGTAGGGTGCATCGCTTGAAGAAATGTTGCCGAATATGCAGTTTATGCCTTTGGTTTGTGAGGCCGAGTCTCAAAGAACTGCATACCGTGCCGATGGAGAAACTGATTGACCTGGCCATCCATGGGAAGGGTATTTATACCGATGAGTACTCAAAATATCTACAAGCTGAAATTATGGGAGATCCTTATCCATCCTTAGGAATTCTTAGTCTGGAGTACCCATCGACTGGTAGTTTACCAAGCTTGGAAAAAATGGAATCTTCTCAAATCTTCGACAAATTTTATGCTAAAGATCTGGATCCTCCATCACAAGTTTCAAGACCAACTTTTGACTTGGGTTTAGGACCAAGTGATCAAAATAGAGAAGAGGTGCAGCAGCCTGCAATTGATCTAGGTGCACCTGATCCACCTCAAATCTATCTTGTAGTTGCGCCTGCGCATAATGAAGCTCCAGTTGCTAGAGGAGCATCAGATCAAGCTCAAACGGATCCCTCGGATGAGCAATCTCAAATCGATACTGCACCTACACTTAATAAAGCCTCTGCAATTGTTTTAGCTGCAGCTGAACAATCTCGTTTGAAAGCTGATCTTCAGCAACCTGAACAAGAAGTGTGAACATGTTATAAACCTAGTACATATATCCTTCTGATACATATAACCAGCAGTACGTATATCAATTTTTGGTCAAATAGTTTGTAGTCTGATTTGTTTCAAATGCAGGGAACAAGGAAACCTTGGGATCCCATTCCATTCAATGAAGTAGAAAGGAAGAAGAAAATGAAGAATGACAGAAAGCAACAGCCTACTAAAAAATTAGAGAGTCTTGTAAGTACCTAAATCTACTTCTGTTTAATGAATTTATGTTTTGTTTTAATGATGCTTTTAGCATATGTACGAATGCTGCCGATTCTCAAACATAAGTATCCAGTTTTAGATGCTGAAAAGGCAGAGGAAGCTCGACTGAAGAAGAATATGAACGCCGAAAAAGCTAATGCATATGCTGAGACTCTCCAACTTCTTTCTGAGCTACAGAAGGTAATTATAATTACCAAAAAAGTGAAAAGTAACAACTTTATCAATACTTAATGGACCACTTATGTTACATATGTTCAGTAACATGGGAAAACCCAACAGTACATATGTTATGTACTCAGTGAAACTAAAAGTACATAAGTTTTGTACTGAAAAGAATCCAACAATACATATGTTCTATTCTGTTCATTTTTTTTTGCTATTTTAGTCTCTCATTTGTTTTTGTTTTTACGTTTATGGTATATTGAAGGATAACGAACCTGGAGTTAGTCAAACATCAGAGGAAGATGACGTAACACTTGCCAAGAGACTCGAAGATAGGCTGGCTACAAAGAGTAATGAAGTCAAACCAATAGCGAAGTCGACTACGTCAGTCATGGACAAGGAGAAGAAAAAGCCGACTATCTCAGCCAAGGAGAAGAAACTTACTCCAAAAATCACATACACCCCTCAGAAGCCAGTAACTCGGAGCCACCCGCAGAAAAGAGTTGATCCTGAGTTTGATAGTGGCAAAGGACTGTCGGGACCTAAAAGGCGAAAAACAAAGTCCAGAACTGAAAACCCAGTTGAAAAAGATTGCCCAACAGAGAAATTTCAGAAAAAGGATGGCGAGAATGTGAGAAAGAGAAAAGTTAAAGGTGATCCAAATCTGCAAGAACTTCCTAAAAAAGTGTGCGCGCAAGTTGTTGAGCCTAAGGAAATCTCCGTTCTATAAGGATTTGAGTTCACAACAAAGAGCGCTTCTCTCTCCCTTTTTTGACAAAGCTACCTCAATGTGAGTCTCTCTTGGATAGGTCCGTTTCATTTTAACAAAACTTTATGTAGTTCGTTTAGAATCAAACTTATAATTGATTTGGATTATTTGAATTTGCAGCAACAGTGCTTGGAAAGCTCCTGCTGTGATTGGTCATCACATATTATCTGCAGAGACATTTGAAGATCTGCTACATAACAGGGCTTTAGAGAGAGATCTTATAAATTACTGGCAATACCAACTGAAAAAAGCATATCATAATGAGCAACCGGTGAATGGACAGAGTACTCCACATTGATCCAACAGGCTGGGTATGTCTTCCAATTTATCTCGATAAACAACATGCATCATGTGTTTGTAAACTGTAGTGCATATCTCTGATACTGTTTTACATTGATGCTTATTTGTTTTATATATTGAGAATTTGAATAGCATACCTGCGAAACTAAAACGAAACAATTTTTTTTTAATGTTGTAACAAATATTATGCTTTCATATATGTGTTTTACACTATAATTTTCAGTACATATTTACTACACTGATAAATTTAATTCTTTTTTTTCTACCTTTTCAGTTTTATTTATGTGACCAGTACATCAAGTAGCAGCAAACACTGTTGTCTTCTTACCCATCAGGAATATGGAGGAAGGAACCAGGAAGATTATTATTCCAATGTCACACCAAAACGTGCATTGGACGCTTCTTGTGTATGAATGCAAGAAAGGCGAATTCTTCCACTACAACATTTGGGAAGCTGTATCCAAAAACGAATGTCTCGATAATGCTAATCTTATGGCAGAATACTGCTTGTTAGCAATTAATGAACGCTTGTCGAGCCTGCGCCTTCCACTTGTACACAGAGTAAAGATGATTAGTTACCCAACACCTCAACAGGGAGACTATCCAGATTGTGCAATATATATCATGCACATCATGAGGAAAGTTGCAAAGGAGGAAGTAATTGATGGAGTGCGAATGAGCTTGGGAGACCCAGAAGAAATAAAGGACAAAATGCATAAGAAGAGGATCTCTTTAGCATGCGACATACTCTCAGCAACATCTCCTCCTGAGGAGAGCTGGAATATTCATGCTCCAAAAGGTTTTTAAGACAGTGCTTATATGAATTAGGACTGCATAGTAGAAGTTATCATAGAGAACATATTCAGAGTTTGCTAGTTTGTTTTAGACAATATCAAAGTTTGGTAATTATTCTTATTTATTTTGATAACAATTGTTCTCGAAACTATGGTGTTTGTGTTTAATCTATGTACAGTTGTTTCGCTTTATAAAAATGTTGACATGTTGGATGGTAAAAGTCCATAGTATGAAGTGTTTTGGTGTGTCTTATGTAACATAGACCAACTATTAGATTCAATTGAAGAATATGACTCTCTAAATTTGTTAATCATGATGGGAGAGAACATGAATCCCAGAGTTGGTCTCTTTGTTTGGTGTGTCTTAATTGAACACACGGTACATAATAGTTGTGCTCAGAAAGTCTTGAACAACCAGCCATAATGGCCTAGAAGAACTTAGGGTACATAATAGCTGTACTCCAAAAATCCTGAACATCCACAATGACCTGGAAGAAACACATAGTACATACTCACTGTAATATTTATGTAGTACATAGGTGTGACATATTGTAACATTTTTCAGAGTGCACCTTGAAAAAAATTCATCCAGATAGTTGTTCATTACAAAGTAGATAACAACTTAATTAGAGTACATAACCTTTGCACTATTAAAACAAACTTGGAAATCAACCTGAAAAACCAATAATATTGAAAGTGGATAATGCAATATAAAGTACCATTAAAAGAGTCTTAAATGAGCACAAAGTACCTTGTCCCAGAAAGATATCAAACAGTACATAATTTCAGCACTATAAAAAAAGCGAACAAAAGTGTTTAAAATGATGCGCAAAACAGAATCTGCATTGTGACCAATAGAACTAATAAGGGAGAAATGAAAATCTAAAACTCATGGGTATGAAGGAATGACAGTGCACGTTGCCTTGTTGTGGTGAGTTTTCTTCTTGCAGTTGGAACAACGGACGGACTTCCTAGCTTTCTCCCATGCATTCTTGATACGATTTCCCTTTGGCCTACCTGGTGGAACTCGTGGATGGGGTGGGAAAATAGTATCCTCTGGAAGATACTGCTCTGTCCTGTTGTAGTTGGGGATTGGTCTGATAGCAATTGAATACAACTGATGAAAATTTTGTAACTTTGAAGTAGTCTTCGATATAATTTACGTATCGATCACCCTTGGCAGAAATAGTTGTTGTAGCATGAGAGCATGGAAAACCATAAAAACGCCATCTTTGGCAGGTGCAAGTCTTGTTCAGCAGATCAACAGTGTGAGACCTGCAGATGCGCAAAAAGCTTTTCAGCACAAATAACTTAAAAGCAGTACATATATGCAGCACTGCAAACAAATACAAAAAAACAAAACATATGATTCACTCCTACATGTATGTTATAGTACAGTAAAAGTTGTTTTATGGGATAAATCTAACCTAGGTGAATGAATCTCATACTCATACGCAGATGACTGAGTAACATTCCAAACTCGACCAATTTGAATATGTTCTTTAAGTAACGCCTCGTAGGTAGGAGTGAGCTTCTCTGGGTCCATCAAAAGACTCATTTCGCGACGTTCATTCATCAACTCCATAACCATAACGTAACCTATGAATGGAACAAAAAGAACACCTGTAATAAATTTTGAACAAAAAAAAATGAACCAAAAACAAAGAAAACACCAACAAAAAAAACACACACAAACCTGATCATGTCAACGAGGGCGCAGGCAGGCAACCTCTTGTCTTTCCGAATCCAATTATTGAAGGACTCAGCAACGCTTGATGTAGTCTGACCAAATCTACAGCCAGTGAAGAACGCGCTGGACCAATGTTCCCTAGGCATATTGCGGCAATACTCAGCAACCCCAGGCCTTCCCATTAACTCCATTTCCATTAGTGCTTCTTCATATCTTGCTGGTGTGAGAGCATAAGTTGCTTTTTGAAACAAGCCATAACTTCTTTGTACTTCTCGTCCGATTTCCTGATTGGTAAGTTTCCTTGCAAGTGGTAGTAACAATAGCATGATGGGAAGTAGGAAAGTGTTTAGGAATAGCCCTCAACAATCCTTCATGACGATCAGACATAAAGGTGATAGGACGGTCATCAACAATGTTCTAAGATTGCACATAAACCAATCCCAATTGTCAACATCCTCTCCTGGGACCAATGCAAAGGCTAGCGGATAAAAACCTGCAAAAAACAAACAGTAATATATTATATACTGTCACTAAATATGTTGCTATATTAATAGATAACATATATTATGTACTGGAAAATAGACTAAGAATTTCCAGTACATAATAGACATATTGTACTCAAAAAAGGTCTTATGCTTACATATATGAATTAGTGTGTGTTAGACACAATAACTTTTCAGTACATAAATGGTATACTCAAAAAGTTCCAACGATTAAAAGCAGTGAATAACTTGTAAACAATAAAAATTAAAACGTAACAAAGAGCACTTTCCTTGATTCCCATTCAGACAAGTAACATCCATAAGGGTACCTCTAAATCTCCCGGTCAGAAAAGTTGCATCAACAAAAATCATTGGTCGACAAAGTCTATAACCTTCAATACAAGCGCCCATTGCAATGAATAACCTTTCAAATGTCTGAGTTGCATCGTTAAACTGAAAATCCACATAAGATCCAGGATTTGTTTCTTTCAATGAATTCACCCAACAAACCAGATCAGAGTAAGACTTTACATCATTCCCAAAAATTTCATGGTGTGACCGTTCCAAACCACGATATGCATGGTGATATTTGATATTAACACCAGCACCAACTTTTATATAATCTTCAATTCGCGAGGCTTGATAAGTGGGTTGTGCATCACACGATCATGAATAAGGTTGTCTACCAGCTTCTTCGATACTTTAGGACTTCTCAACTTCACACCAGCTCCACAAGTGTGCCTCCCAACATACTTTTTTATCCTAAAAACATCGCAAGTAGAATCAATAGCAACTGCATGGATCATCCAAGTGCATGGGACTTTACTGCATTTCATTGTGAACCTTTCACGATCATTCTTCACCTTTGTTACGCGATACCCAGTCTTCAAACAATACTTTTGACAGGCCAACCGAACAACATCAACACCACCACGAAAAAGCTTGTTCGGATCATCAAAAAAATTCTCCCACCCATCGTACAGAAGAGGTTTACCAATTTCTTTTCCATCAGTTTCATAACTATCTCTAGCTGCCCTAATCAGTTCTGAATTGTTGTCGACGTCGCTGAATGTAGAGGAACTACATCCACCAGCAAAAAGAAAATCCACATGCAGCTCAAAGAACGCCGATTTCTTTGAAAAATGCAAGGAAGCGAGACCATGAAGTTGAAAGTCAGCAATCACAGGCACTTTGACACCATTCTCAACATAAGTGATGATAATCTCAGAAGGGTTCAAGGTTCTCCAGTTTTCACAAATAAGAAATTTCAGGTCATCAATACTAGACTTAAAAGTAACCAGGTGAGCAAAATGATGATGCTTATAATAAATATATGCATAGCAGTAGGTATTTGGATTGGAACACTCTGCATCAGACATGTTTTGAACCTGCAAATGTGACAAAGATGTAACAGTATTAAAATACAATATTTCACATACGTACTGATGGGTCAAACTAAAAAAAGTGAGAGATCTATGCAAGAAACAGATTCTAAGAGCAGTTTCTATGAGTATGCCATATATGTACTGCAAATTCATGAACTACAAAATTAACTGCATGACAAAGAATAATTAAGAATCTAGGAGAAACAGCAGAATCAAAGCACGTAATACAATATTTCACATACGTACTAATGGGTCAAACTAAAAAAAGTGAGAGATTTATGCAAGAAACAGAATCTAAGAGCAGAAACAATGAGTATGTCATATATGTACTGCTGGATAATACGATCTGAAAGTGAAAAAAAACCTGATTTTGAAAAGAAAACAAAAAGATAATCAAATCGAAAGCTAAAATAAGCTAAAAACTTAACAATCTAACCAAATAACTGAATAAATACGAACAAGATTCATAAAAAACAAACAGAACACAACCGATCTCCATGATCCAAAATTCAAATCTTAAACATGATTCAAAAACTGTAGCAGAAACAATGAGTATGTCATATATGTACTGCTGGATAATACGATCTGAAAGTGAAAACAAACCTGATTTTGAAAAGAAAACAGAAAGATAATCAAATCGAAAGCTAAAATAAGCTAAAAACTTAACAATCTAAGACACAACCGATCTCCATGAAACTGTAGCAGAAACAAGAAAATAGAAAAGATTAAGCAACATACCTGTTAAAATCACTAAAGAAATCTTCAGAAACCCTAGTCTGAAAGCGAGAAGAAGAAAGAGAGCAGAAACCAGATCTGAATTCGCTGGTATTTTTTTTTTAGAAACTTTAAAATAGGCTGCTTAAATATATGTAGGATTGGAAGGGTAGTTTAGATATTTGAAATTTTCACATGATTTGTCACGCACATGTACAGGACCTGGGATTATAAAATTGGGTCCATTTTTATGTTTTCTTTTTATTATGGACCTCTAGTTAGGGCTTTAGTGGGTGGACCTGCCACTAACTAGTATCACTATAATAGTACCTATTGGTAATTCCTACATTGACAAAACCAACGAACGGAAGGTAAAATTAGTCGTCCGCCTTTGGCTTAAACTGCCACAACGGACGTCAAAAAAAGAAAGAAAACAACAATAGCAAAATAGACTTCTCTGCAATTTGGTTGATGGAGTTCGTTATTGTCCATCAAAAGAGTTGGAGTTGTAGCTTGCAGCAGAACTCAAAGTGCGATAGTTGGATTTCATATACCGAAACTTGCCAGTTCAAGTGAGACTATGCATCCAAAATTTTATAGCACGACCAAAAGGATTTGCAAGGTGAAGAAGACACGGTGCCTTCTTCAAAAAATAAAAAATACAAAAATATTAATGATAGAGTGCATTCATTAATTTGCTTGTGGAAGTGAAAACAGCAAGTACATTCCACTGCTCTGATCAAAAACTGGGGTTTCCATTGGAAAGGCTACTGAGTTCGTGAATCAAAAATTGGGGAAAACTTCCATAGACAAAAAGCTCGTTCAAACATGCACTTTAACTTTAAGATAGGATAAAACAGGAGTACAACTTTAACTAAACAAACATACCCATTCTAAAGATAATACACTAACATAAGACAAGCTCCAAAAACTGGATTTGTCTTTCCAACTATTCCAAAAATCCCGACAGCTAACCCACACACACATCCTAGAAGGAAATAAAATGTCCTCCTTCATTTAATCACCGTCTCATTCCTCGTCCACGTCCACGACCTCGACCCATAGCGCTTGCAGCAGCGTCTCCTTGTGCACTCTCAGACTGACATAGACAAAAAAAATTGACAACGGTGAATTACAAACTAACAGCTAAAAAAATTCAACAAATATCTCGTCCATTACAAGTTATTAAACACAATAAAGTTGGATCCTTCAGAAAATACTTATTTGCAATATACAATAACTGATCGGAAAATCCAATTACCTTGGGATTTTTGACTGTCTCGTCAATACTTAGAACAAGGCAAGCTGCCTCAGTTGCAGCATTGATAGCATTTATCTGAACATATAACTAAAAATTAGATCCCATGTTGCCAGTGGACTACTGTCAAAGATATATGAAAGAGGTGAAAAAAAAATAGAGAATGACAATGACCTTCACAACTGCAGGCTCCCATACAAAGTTAGCATATGAATCTACAATGCCACCTGTGTTGATGTCCACTCCGTAAAGGGAACCTTCACCTGCAATTAACCCCTTTCATGCATTAGAAATAGCAGATACCTGGCCACCTTAGTTCTAACGAAAACCAGAATGGCCATAGAGCAACCTAATGATTAGAGAATTTTAAACCACTGCATTCTGCTGAATATCAGATAACATATATGAAGCACATTTCTAGTTGGGAATATCAGGCTCACGCCATAAAATTTCTAGCATTTGTTTCCCTTCCTACACTATCATAGAGTCATGATGAAACGGCAATAGAAAACACTAACCAGATGGAAGTGCATGTTTCTGTCTGAGTTTGTTCAACACGTCAGTGGCATCAAATCCAGCATTATCACAGAGCTGCCTTGGTATTACCTACAAGGACGTCAGGTGAGGAATGGAGTTAATGCTTAAAATATTAACAATAACTATCACAGCAAACAGTTGGAGAACAGCAAAAGAAAGATACAAAAAAAGCTCATATCACCAAGACAGGAGTTAGCAGAGCTTGTTAGCTTTAATTTCTCACTGCTTCTTATAACCAAGTATTTCAATTTTCATGAGAGACACCATGAACTTTTTACGATGGCTTAATGCGAACAAATCATAGAAGCTCCAATGCAACTACTGCTAGGTTTTCGGCTTCCTCATATAGAGGCGGCAGGTTATGTGAAGTTAAACAGAAGTGTAGTTGTTACCTGTATATTAAGTCCGCCGTGTTTAAGACTCGGGATAGGCTAGTACAAAGGAGTCTAAGTTCAATTAGATGTTATATTGTCCGGTGACTGAGTTTTCTACCACTAAGATAATGCAAAACATCTATTAGTTGTGACTATCCTGGTTCAAAAAGCTGCTCAGGACACTGGACCAGTATTCAACGAAGTGATGGACCTTATGGTCCTTATCAGCCAAAGAATAAATCGGACGCCCGAAACCATCTCTTACGCTATGTCCTAACCGCCAAACAAAGACCATTGTTATCTAATTTTCGAATGTAGAATTCCTTTGCAAGTCAATAATGTGTGCTGGTACTACAGCCAACCACACATGCAAGTATGTATTGTTTACACAGACAATGGTAAGATGAAAGCTATGTGGGAGAACTCAGACCAGAATAAAGAAAATCACTGAATTAAGGGAATTTAAAAAAAAAAAAAAAAAAAAAAAAAAAAAAAAAAAGGAATGAATGAATGAATGAATAATAGCAATATATCTCTTACCTCAAGTGCTTTGGCATAAGAATTAATAAACAGCTGAGACTTCCCAGCTATTGTTCGTGCATGCTGCCTCAAGTACCGGCTTATCTCCATCTGCCACACGAAAATAAAGGTTTAGTCCACATATCAAAACCTTACATAAAAGCTACTCATTTTAGCTTCACATGGGAATATAACTGACATCGATTGCACCGCCACCAGCAACAACAGTAGAGTTCTTCATGGCTCTTCTGACTATCATAATGGCGTCATGCAAACTTCGTTCAGCTTCCTCGATAAACTGAAATATAAGCAAATAGGTTCCAGTTAGATTGCTAACTTATAAGTAGTAATGGACATCAGTGTATTTTATGTACCTGATCAGCTCCTCCGCGAAGAACAATAGTTGCTGTCAGACCTGATGGGCATCCACTGAAGATATTAAAGCGCTCATTTCCAACTTGTTTTTCCTCAAAAACCTCACAGGTTCCAAGAATCTGCACACCAAAATATCTTGTTCTAGTGAGAAATCAACTAAAGAGGAAAAGTGGGAAAAGGTCCTCAGTTAAATGACAGGCAACAAGGTAAACAGCCAATGAGAAGTTTTATGGGAGGAACAGTGAATATAATATAAAACATTTGGTTTCCAAAATGAAGAAAGTGCTACTACGTGCTATGCAGGGGGCAAAAAAAAAAAGATGAACCTCATCAATGACGTTGTTAACTGATGTCTGAACCATTGCCCCAGTGGCTGCAGAAACCCGTTGCAAATCCTCTTCTGTAACACGACCAGCGCAGAAAATATCTCTATCTGCAAAATACTGCGCAAACACCATCCAAATAGTGGAGCTGAATAATCTATTACTACATTTTATAAACCCACAAAAGATAACAAGAAGAAAGAAAGTTACGATATACATATTACTGGGGTAAATTGTCAAAATTCTCATCAGAGAAAGTGTTTAGCACATGAATCATATTCCCATCTTCTGTTTCTTAGGATCGACAACATGAGAAATCACCATTTCTGAAATAATATTCTGACGTGCTACAGACACTAATGTCCTAGAAAGGCAATTTACAGAGAAGGGAAATAGCGATTTATCATCTCTTTTGGTTTCAAAATAATGTTACCGAAACATGAGTGGATCTGCTTAACAACCTTCGTATTGGAGTTTGAGGATTTCTAAAGGGTATGAAGATATGAACGGAAGACTTCACAGACAGATACCTGAGTTGCTAGATCACCAATAGCCAACCGTGATAGAACAATTTTGGCACCACTTTGGGCACACTTATCCAACTTGTCGTATATGATGTTCCACTCAGCATCAACAATTGATTGATACTGTAAAGGATCAGAAAGTCTGCCAAGAAAGAAAGAAAAATCAGCCAATTAGCAAAAACTACTTCATGCGTCCAACAGACAAAACAGGAAACTACTTGCACCAATCATAACCTGATCTCGGCATTCTCTTTCTCTGACTTCAATTCAAGTTCAATGTTGAGTATGAGTATCTTTGGATTCGAAAACTGCTTTGGTTGCTGCTCAAAACCAGCATACGAGAATGTCTTCTTAAATGCAACACCGTTTACAAGAAAAGAATCACGCATTGTACCTCCTGGAACCTACATGCCAACCAGAATTCTTGGTGTTTAGAAAATAATGCAACTAAGACTGCACAACGAAGTAACTGTTTACGACTTATGCATCCAAAAAATGTGTACAAAGGAGCTTTACCTTCTTGATACCAATTAGATTGAGTCTATCATCATTGCCGATGGCAGTGACAGCATCTACAACCATAGTTGAAAAGAACTCCTTTTCTCCACCAATGAGCTTTGAGGAAAGTGTTGTGGAAGCACATTTAGCCAATAACAACTTCTTTTCTTCCATACTTTTACCTTCAATGCTCACAGCAAGGTCTTTGATTTTCTCAATCGCCTGACACATAAATTGTAGCATTAAATCTCCAAAATATATTTTATTCTTACATCACTATCAAGGGAAACAATTGAGTCCAGAATGCACACCAAGTCGGCAGCAATTCGGAAACTCCTTATGAGATTTCTTGGATGAACTCCGTCCTCAATGAAAGGTTTAGCTTCTTTTAAGAACTCCCCGCAAAGAAGCACTACGGTTGTGGTTCCATCACCAACCTGCACAAGGCAACCAATAATGAAGGATAAACCATCCCACTTAACAGGCAATCCTATGTTTTGCATTGCATCAGCTCTTCTAGTAGGAACAAAGAAATATTATAACAAAGATAACATTAAGAAAAACCAAGTATAAATACATTCACCAGTGGTGAACCAACTTAATATCCATTATCAGCATAAAATGCAAGTTTCTTGTATACCAGAACAATAAAAACATTTATGTTAAAAATAATCCAAACATTTATATAACCTCCTGAACTAAAAGGAATTACTAGTTAAAAATTAAAATACACAGTTCGTGTTAGTTTCATTCATAGTAAAACACATACCAAGTTAGGGTTCTTCTCGCTAAGATCAGCAGAAAGTTCATATCAAACAATCAATTTAACCTAACTGAACATAACCAACTTCAAAAACCGGATCCATTTGAAATACATTACTTCCTAACTACTAAACTTCGTATTCTTGAGTTAAAACAAAATTAGGGTTTTTCAAAGGGATTAGCAGTGTACCTCAGAATCTTGAGATTTAGCGATATCAACAAGGATTTTAGCAGCTGGGTGTACTATATCAAGTAGTTTCATAATAGTAGCACCATCATTAGATATGGTAGTATTACCCTTATCATCATGAATAAGTTTATCCATTCCTCTTGGACCTAAAGTTGTTCTAACCACATCTGCAACAGCAGTACACGCATTGATGTTACTAATTAGTTGCGCTTTCCCTTGTGATGTATCCGTTCCTTCTTTCAATAATATGATCTGCGGTTGCTGCAGTTCACAAAAACAACAACAAAAAACACAGAGATTCAGTCAGTAAGTTAGGGTTTCATTAATCGAAATCAGTGAAGATGTAAAGAGTGAAAGAGAGAGTGACTAGTACCATCATGTTCGACATTTTTGTTAGATCGAAGATCCAAGATTTGAGAAGTATGAACTAGGGATTATATAGTTGCAGGCGGAAGGGTTTTAGTTGAGGCTTTTTCGGAGAGAAGAAGGCTCTGGAAAATGTTCTACGGAGTGTGTAGTTCTCGTTTTCAAAGTGGCCAACAAATGCCCTAAAATGACTCGAGTTACTAAATCGTGTATTTTGTGAATCGGTGACTCATTTGTGGTACAGCTTCTGCCCTTGCCTTGCCGGACATAATAATGGTTGACCAAGTGTTCTAATTTCGTACCATAAGCAAAAGTTGTTCCACTTCTAAGCAGAAAGTCAGAAGTAAATAGCGCGTTTGGATATCAGAATCGGAAGTTAGAAGCAGAAATCAGAAATAAAATTGTTTTGTTTCATAAAAGGTAGACTTTTCTGCTTCTAAAAATCATTCTGAAACGATATTGCCAAACTGACTTCTGATTTTCGACTTTCAAAAGTCCAAATTCTAAATATACATCCAAGCATCCTAAAAACTAGTATTTTGTTTCATAAAAGACTAACTTTTCACTTTTAAAAGTTTCTTTAAAATTCTTTATCCAAGCTGCTTTTTAAAATTCTTTATCCAAGCCGCTGACTTCTTACTTTTCGATTTATAGAAATCAAAACAGCTTTGGATTTATTTATTTTTGGTACTATCATAGTTACCATTTTTGGACATTTGGAAGTGACTCATTAAGTCATGACCAATATTATCAGCTCTAATGAAATATTAGCACGTATAATCAGCAATTAGCCGAACCATCCACCAGTCACAATGCATGCCATATTGGCAGCAAGAATCCTCCCTTCCTCCCTCCCATAAGTTAGATGGACAGAGAAGGAATCTCAACAGAAAACTTTTTTCTTTGTTTACATCAAGATCACCGTCTTTGTTTCTCTATTAAAAAGAATTCAAACCTCTTCTTTCTCGCGTTAATTTTGTACATGAAGAAATTGTGATTTAACTTACTTGGCTACAAGTATTTCTAGGGAGAGTAAAAGAGTGTTAATAATAAACAAAACATTTCTTCACAACTTAGCCGAATTTCACTCTCACCCATTCAAATTCCTCTCTACTCATCAACAATGATACCCCAGATTTTTCTTTCTCATGAATCATGATCCTTACTCTTCACTCTTTAAAGTTTTTACTTACACCAATGAATCTTTCCTCTTTTTATTTTTCTTTGCTCTTGTTAATAAATTTTGTTTAGATTTTGTTTAATTAGCAATTAATTTTGGTTTTTCTCAAATTGATTGCAAGTAATTTTAAGTTGCTAATTATTATTACTTGCAAGAGAGGAGAGGAGAGGGGAAAAAAAACATGCATCGATTAGGAGTGAAAAGTAACTTGAGAGATTCCGGTTCGGAGATAGCGAAACTAAGGTTTGGAGGTGGTGGTGGTGGTCGTGTGGAGGAAGCACCACCAGCTTGTCCAAAACCTCGCAGGCTGGGTGCTGGTTTGCCAGATTTTCTAAAACTTCATAAATGTACCAAACACAGGTTAGATTTAACAATTTCTGAAAATTATTGGTTTTATATTTTGGGAAAATATAAAAATGAGTTTAAGTTGAATTTTTGGGGGAGGTAGAGAGTTCTTGGTTGGATGATCTGATGAGTAATTTAAGAAGTCGGTGTTTGTGAAACAGCCAAGTGAGTACAGATGGAAGAAGTGAAATTCTCAATATGATAGCTTCTGCGAACAAGGTATATACTAGTTTATATATATATATATTAGTGCTTATTTCCAAGAACTTCCTGTGAACTCAATGGATTTTTTTAAATAACAAATAAATTATGTGTGAAATAAACATTTTGATTAATTACGGTTGTGAAATGTTTGGCCTTGCGATGTGGAAAACTTCTATGCATATGAGATCCAGGCCAGAAGGTATGATTAGCTTTCAAATGACCAATATTTTGTTGTTTTAATATTTCTTTAGGCCAAAAGAAGTTGTAGAATTTGTTGCTCGCCCACTCTCTTTTCGAGAACGGAAGTATCCTGGAAAAGAAAATTGAGTCATTACATGTAACCGGGCAGAGGGATGTAGCTTGTGGAAGATAATGCTATCTGGCGAGCCCTCTTGGGAACATGCTGCCAATCTATGTTTTCTTGTTTCTTGCCAAATAATTTGTTACTCCTGATTGCCATCTTTGACAATCGGAGATAAATAACAAAATGTTATCTTTAGCAATGTCATTCTGATCACGTTTTAAGATAAATGTCAGATTTAACTAGTGGATGCTCCAAACAGATATGCTATACTCTTACTCGTAATTTGTATTGCATTATAACATTGATAAGCAGTTGAAAATGTATCATGCTAAAAACAGTTGTTTTTCTTCTGATGATAGGTTGAGGAAACCATAGAATCAGGGTGTACTGGGTGCTCACAGTTGTGTTATGTTGGATCACCTCCGAGTAGATCAGATAATCCATTGGTTCACGACGTCGAGTTCATTCATCAGATGGAACTTCTATCACCATTTACACGGTCAAAGTTGTCAGACAGATTTGGCATAACGTCCGTTTCTCCGTCTTAGTATCTTGCTCCTTGTGTAAAAAAAAAAAAATGGATACCACGATAACATGACTAAACGCCAGCAGTTTCAATTGAGCCTTTCATTTTTCTCGTTAATCCTGTGTAGCATGTGAATCTTCGTCGTAGTTATTAGTAATATTGAGAACCGAGTTCCTCACAAATTTTTTTGGTGCAATTTTGTAAATATTATGCCCAAAATGACCCTTTTGTATATATATACATTCTGTTGTTTATGATATGTATTACGGAATAATATGTGTTTTTCTATTTTATTAGATAAAAGAGAAAAAAATTATGGAAAATGCTATTCAACTACCTATTCTCCACCTTCCTATTCATCTCCCTATAATCTAAGTCCCACATCTGTATCGAGATCCGCATTTAGGTTCAGGTGGGGTTCACCATTCCCCTAATGTGGAGTTTAGATTGTAGGGAGGCGTAGTGATCTACACTATAATAAGTTAAATTAGGGTTCAATCCTATATGATCTACACTGTAGAGATTGAGAAAATAAACCTCAGAGAGGCACAGAAATAAACTCTAAAACAATCTTTCACTGTTTACAGGGAAAGAATAAAAGAGAACGAGTGGTCTGGTCACACGATCCAGACACACGTACAGATGTTCAACTAAAAACATTCAATACAATGATAAGGGCACCCTCTATGTAGCTTAGTCAGACAAGGGTTATGACAATGCCCACTCCTACATCGTATCCTTGTCCTCAAGGATGAACTTAGGGAAATAAGATCTGATGAAAGCTGTGTCTTCCCATGTAGCATCCCCATCAGCAATGTGTGACCATTGGACCTGCACCTGTGGAACATGTTGGCGGCCCTTGATAAGAACACGAGAACTCAAAACTTTAACAGGCTTGACTTTGAATAAACCTTCTTTGTCCATGGTGGGGAGCATTGTCTGTGGAAGAAGTCCTTGGCCAAGTTTCTTCTTTAATTGTGATACGTGGAAAACTGGATGAATCCGAGATAAACAGGCAACTCAAGTCGATAAACAACAGTTCCAACTCTTTATAGTACCTTGTGTTAGAGCATTGCTCGGTCGAACTCACATGCGTTGCTATCTCAAGCATGTTTGTCAATGTTAGTGATCAAAACTATAAGTCTTGATTTATAGTCTACTATAACTAAGTCTCGGACTAGGATAAAAAGTGTAGTTGAGCTCAAGAACTTTATGGAAATCATCATACAAGACGAAGGACTACTACTCAAGGAACGGTGGATCTTCATCGACTAAAAGTGATACGGCACAGCGGAAACGATTTAGAATAAACCGACACGCGGAGAATCCACTCTGGTAAATAGGAACCAATAATGATTAACAACTCCAATCCAGGAGCAAAAGTAACGATAAACGATCAAGACGATGATCAATCTCTCAAAGAGAAGTAACTAGTTTTAACCCAAATGGTATTTTCATTAAACGAGCTCGCAAGCTAATTACAAAAATAAAGGAAATGGCTATTTATAGCCTCCAAACATTAAACCTAGAATATTCTTAAGGAATATATTATCCTCATAAAATAAGATAAATCTAATAAACAAACTAATTAACCTAATAATTAAAATACCAAAACTAACGAATATCCAAGATTTAGCCAAATCTTGGAATATATGAGACTTGCCAAAATACTCTTAATATCTTACCACCTGATAAGGCACAACGGAAGCAATTGAATAACAACTGACCACGCGGAGAATCCACTCCCGTAATTAACTGATAAGATCTCCAATCCAAGAGAAACAAACTAAATTGATAAACCAATCAATGATAAACACTCTGAAAGAGTTAGACGACAACTTTGATAAACTTATGTTTAATAGAAATGAGCTAAAACCAAGCTGAAAATAAAATGACGAAGTCTAGGGCTTTATAAAACCCTCCCGACCTAGTAAACAGGAAATAAAAGACTCTTAAGATAATAAACGAAAACAAACACGCCCTTCATGCAATACGTCCTGTATCAGGCTCCCCGACTGCGAAAAGACTCGACCTCGAGTCAGTATCAGCGTATACAGGCCCCTCTGGAAAATATCGATAAATATCCGACACGTTAAAAGTGTTAGAAATGTTCATGTCACCAGGCAATTCAACCACCTATGCATTGTCATTGATCTTCCGTGTGATGCGAACTGGTCCATATTTCTTATGCTTGAGCTTGCCATAAGTCCCTACAGGAAAACGGTTCCTTCGAAGGTGCACCATCACTAGATCACCCACTTCAAATGCCTGAATTCTCCGGTGTTTATCCACTCGAGCCTTATAAACTTCATTAGCCTTTTGTAGATGTTCAGTCACCTCTTTATGAATCTGTGATACCCTCTCAGCCAAGTGTTCAGCAGCAACATTTTTGTTAGGCACATCAGGAAGGGACGCTAAGTCCAGGGAGAGCTTGGGTACCTTGGTATAAACCACTTCAAATGGCGTTTTCCCAGTAGATGAATTTTTCATGCTATTATAAGCAAATTCCATTTGAGGAAGATTTACATCCCATAGCTTAGGCTTCTCTGCGCAAAGACACCTTAGCATATTACCCAACGTTCTGTTAGTGACTTCAGTCTGACCATCGGTTTGTGGGTGGCAGGTACTACTGAATTTTAGATTTGTTCCTAGTCGTCTCCACAAGAATCCCCAAAAGTGGCTGGTAAATTTCGTATCCCTATCAGAAACAATAGTCTTTGGCATACCGTGTAGGCGAATAACTTCTCGAAAAAACAATCCCGCTACTCCCGAAGCATCGTCGGTTTTCCTACAAGCAATAAAATGCGACATCTTGGAAAATCTATCGACTACGACCAGTATTGAGTCCTTACCTCGTTGTGTACGTGGCAGTCCCAAAACGAAATCCATCGACAAATCTTCCCAAATATTTTCTGGAATAGGTAGCGGCATGTATAATCCAGTATTTTGAGCACGACCTTTGCTTGTTTGACATATGTAGCATCTCTCCACAATTTTGCCCACATCACGTCGGAGTTGAGGCCAGAAATAACGATCGGACACTAAGATTTCCACCATGTAACTCTTGTATTACCGCTTCACGGAGTGATGTCCGTGGTAAGCATAACTGGTTTCCTTTGAACAAATATCCATCTTGTGTATGATAGTCCAGTTTTGGACGTCCCTGTTCACAAGCTCCCCATATTTCCCCAAAGTCAGGGTCACCTTCATAACACTCATTCACAACTTCAAACCCAACCAATTCAATTTTAAGTTCAGTAAGTAAGGTAGCTCTTCTGCTCAGTGCGTCAGCTACTTTATTTTGAGTGCCTGACTTGTGCTTCAAATTGAACGTGAATTTTTGGATAAAAGTAACCCACCTAGCATGCATGGGATTGACATTCTTTTGGGTGCTTAAATATTTAAGAGCTTGATGATCACTGTAGAGTATAAATTCTCTATGCATCAAATAATGCTCCTAATGCTTCAAAGCCCTCACCACTGCGTAAAATTCTGATTCGTATACGGTCCACCGTTGTCGTGACTCCCCCAACTTCTCACTCATGTACTCTATTGGTTTCCCTTCTTGTGACAGTACTGCACCAATGCCCCTCATCGATGCATCGCAGTCAACCTCAAACAACTTTGAAAAATCCGGTAACGCCAATACGGGTGCGGTACATAATTTTTCTTTGATCAACTAGAAACTCTTTTCTTGCTCTTCACCCCAAATAAACCGCCCCTTTTTGAGACAGTCCGTGATAGGAGCAGTAATAGCACTAAAATTGCGAATGAACCTTCTATAGAATGTTGCCAAACCTTGGAAGCTACGGATATCAGTTGGTGTCTTTGGAGTAGGCCACTCACGGATTGCACGCACCTTTTCTTCATCAACTCGTATTCCATCAGCTCCCACAAAAAACCCCAGAAATAAGATGCTCTTCATCATAAAACTGCACTTCTTAATATTCATATACAGTTTATTTTCTCGCAACGCTTCCATGACAGATCTCAAATGTTCTAGATGCTCAGCCTCTGACTTGCTATAGACTAAGATATCGTCAAAATAGACCACAACAAATTTGTCTTGAAATGGCTTGAGAACCTAGTTCATCATCCGCATAAAGGTACTAGGTGCATTCGACATTCCAAATGGCATCACCAACCATTCATACAACCCCTCTTTTGTCTTGAATGCAGTCTTCCATTCATCCCCTTCTCGTATTCGAATTTGGTGGTAACCGTTCTTCAAATCGATTTTAGAAAACATTGTCGCTCCGGCTAATTGATCTAGCAGATCCTCAAGGCGAGGAATAGGGAAGCCATATTTAATAGTGATTTTATTAATGGCTCGGCTGTCAATACACATTCTCCAACTTCCATCCTTTTTAGGAACTAATAGAGCCGGTACTGCACAAGGACTCATGTTGTCCCTAATAACCCCCTTCTTCAATAATTCTTCAACCTGTTTATGAAGTATCTCATGCTCTTGTGGACTCATCCTGTAATGAGCAAGGTTGGGTAGGCTTGCACCTGGAATAAGATCTATATGATGTTGAATACCCCGCAAGGGTGGAACACCACTTGGTAATTCAGCTGGTGCCAAGTCTTGGAATTCATCTAGTAAGGGCCTCACCCTCTCATGGGTTGATTCTGAATCTTCTCCCACTTTTTCTTTGAGGATCAGTGGAAGGCCTTTGTCTTCTTCACCCAAATGTTCTTGCAGCTCGCGACCACCCACTGTATGACAGATGTTTTTAGTTTCCATGACACTTTCTTCTGGTGATTTCGTTTACCTGGCATCAAAATAATTTTTGTTTTACCCCACATAAACTCATATGAGTTGCTCCCTCCTCTATGGACTGCATTAGTGTCATACAACCAAGGCCTACCAAAGATTAAATCACAACAATCCATCTCCACAACATCACATTCAACAACATCAGCATATTTCTTTCCAATAGAAATAGGTACCTTGCACGTTTTAGTGACCCACATCTCTCCACCCCCTTGATCCATCCGACCTTATATGGATTAGGGTGTTCTTCTTCTTCGAAGCCTAGGGTTTTGGATAAACCTTTGGTTATCAGATTTTCTTCACTACCACTGTCGATAATAATACGACATAATTTTCCATTGACTACTCCTGGGATTCTAAACAATTTCTTCCTTTGATCACCATCAGTATTGTCAATTAAATAAGAACGATGAACAACAAAAATCTTACCCAGATCTGGCATGGGTCGATGATTGACAAGAAGAATGGAAGTTAATGAATGTGGCTCCTCTTTGGTTTCAGGATCCAATGATAAACTCAATCCAAACACAACTTCAAATCAAGATCTTCATATGCATACACAACGTTGATAATAGTTGCTTCTTGCTCCCATGACCACGATACAACAATTCCCATGAGAACTTCCAATCAAGGTCTTCTCGAAAGCCTTGGAGAGTGGTTGTACAGCACATACAAAAAGGATCCTCATAAGGGCTGAGGTGAGACAGTACTTCATAATATATAGCAAATGGATCTTCGTAGCTACAGGGGAAAGATAATGCCACATTCATTTTCATTGACTTCACGGCTGTAACGAACAAGCCCCCATGGTCAGAAAGAGTAACCTCTTGTGAATTTGGAACGAATTTGAAGTCTCCAGAAGCATCTCTGTATAACAACGTATCACCAGTTGCATCCTTGACCCCAGTTAATTGTTTTGCCCAACTTCTTTCCTCTACAGTTTGACATATATTTTCGTCCTCAATGGGTTTTGCTTCTTCCGTTGGCTTAGGGCTTGGTACTAGAATCACTCTGGTCTTCGCCCACAAAAACTCATAAGTACTGTTCTCATGGCTGCTACGGACTGCGCCAACATTGAATATCCACGGTCTACCCAACACAATATCGCAAACATCCATGTCAACTACCTCGCAAATGATTGAGTCGGAATAATACTTACCGAATGACAGTGGAAATCTGCACACCCACGCAAGTAATTTCTTCTCCATTCTTAAACCATTCAATCTGATCGGGATAGGTATACCATTCCATTTTGAGACCCAATAATTCCACCAGTTTTGTGGACACCAAATTTTCTTCACAACTGCAATCGACAGTCCGATTAACTGCTCCAACAAACTTGGGTAAACTGATATTACTTTCTTCCATATCTATGATGGACTCCCAATAGTCCCGAAGCTTTTAGAACATGGAAAATGGCTAAATGAATTATTTAAGAATTTTAAACAGGTTGGGGTATGGATGGGTAGGTAAAAGGGCTGCGTAGGGGGTTAGGTTATCTTAAGTACAGTCACCAAAAAAAACCCAGCAACTGACGTCTGGATGACCTTAATTTCCTCTAACTAGGGTTTCACCAAAATAAATTAACAGAACTGGAAAGTGACGAAGGAGATACTCACTAAATACCGTGATGATGGACGGTAAATAAAAACCGAAATCTTCACCCTTGTCAAACGAAGATGATTTTTTTTTTTCTGATAAAATATCTAGATTGCTCGGGAATCCTCGACCGATTATTCTAGATACGACAGGAACGAAAGGTAGCTCTGAATCCACCTGGTATGGCACACGGAAGCGATTTGAAAACAAGGAGAATCCACTCCTTCAAGTAACAGATAAACACTCCCGTCAAGACCTAGTTTTAAATCTTTCCAAAATCAATCGGTACCTAGCCAGGAAAGTTTGATTACATATATGCAAGATGCAGAGAAATAAGCAGCATTTTCGAAGTCGATACCAAGTTGAAAACGGTTTGTGATTTCATTATAGATGGTGGTTGTGAACAAAATTTGGTTTCTTTTAAAATGGTGGAAGCTTTGGGTTATGATATGGAATGGTACCCGCATCCAGATCAGATTAAATGGTTCAACAACAATAAAGGGGTGATTACTTGTATAGGTGTTTGCAAAATTTCAGTGCCAATCGGTAAGTGTTACTTCGACACAATCTTTTGTGAAGTAGTTGATATAAACGTTTGTAATGTTGTGTTGGGAATGCTTTGGTTGTTTGATGTTCGAGCAACTCATATTTGTCGTGACAACGTTTATGAGTTTATATGGGGAACAACTAAAATCAAGCTAATGCCGGGTAAGCGACCGCCAGAAAAATCCAAAGAAGTGGATTTAGAATGTGCACTTCATACAACGGGTGAGGCTGAGTTGAAAAGAAAGATTGGTGGGGTTGAACAACACGTCGTTAATGATGTCTTGGCAATGAAGCAAGTGACCGTGGTAAATGAGATGCTTAAGGTTAGTCCTTGCTGGATGAATGCAACTGTAAAGGTAGTTTCCGAAAGCACTTATAAAAACCCGTTTACCAAGTTTTGTGATGGTACTTCCAACTCTTATGGATACCGGAAGGACAGTGCTTGGAAGACATCGTGGAAGTTTCTATATTGCAACGGAGAAAGCAAAAGACATTGGGTGACGAGTGTTTCAGTGCATAAAATGAAGATTGGAAAGATGAGATTATTTTCTGAACGGCTAGTGATTCCAATGCACGATTCAAGATCGACTTGTGCCACAAATGGAAGCGCCAAAGTTCTTTCTTCAGCTTGCCATTTTCAGTATAAACTCGAGACAAGTTTTGCCGCAGTAGGGGAGCCTGATACGGGACATATTTTGGCAAGTCTCATATATTCCAAGATTTGGCTAAATCTTGGATATTTGTTAATTTTGGTATTTTAATTATTAGGATAACTAGTTTCTTTATTAGATTTATCTTATTTTATTAGAATAATATATTCCTTAAGAATATTCTAGATTTCTAGGTTTAATGTTTGGATGCTATAAATAGCCATTTCCTTTATCTTTGTAATTAGCTTGCGAGCTCGTTTAATGAAAATACCATTACTAACAAATATCCAAGATTTAGCCAAATCTTGGAATATATGAGACTTGCCAAAATACGTCCCGTATCAAAAAGGTATGTGGAGACTTGAACTTATCTATCACTCAAAAGTCTATTTATCTCCTATCTTGAGACAAAACTCGTTTTGCTGTATAGACTTAGATTATACACATTTGTTATTTCGAGCCGAGTTTATCTCGCCTATCTATTTCTCGAAATATGTGTTGGTAAGCTTTCGCTTTAGCCAAATTTATCTTTACCTAGTGACGAATGTCATGTTATGTTTCAATCACTTTGAAAATTGCTCTTACGAAAAATGGTCTGTGAATAACGACTATATAACATTCTCTGAGAATGTTTCAATAATTGAAATGAGAGTTTAGATTACATAACCATTGGTAGGGTATAAGCATTGTTGCGGAAACACATATATGTATAAGTCCTTATTCCTTGAACCAAACTTTGCGAACTTTGTTGATCAAGAGAAACGGAATGTGGCGTGAGCCAAGTTCGCGAACTAGCAGAAGTTCTCGACCCGAGAATTTCTGCTGGAGTTTGTGAACTCGTTCCGTGAGCTTAAGTCCGCGAACCCAGTCCACGAACTTGAGTAGGTTATATCTAAAATCGGTTGTTCTTGAACTCATATTTATATAAACTAAGGAATGCTTTTGCAAACCGTGGCTATAAAGTTCATGAACCGATTCGAGTGAATCAAACTGTTTTTGCTTCGACTATGTCTTGTGTAGTTACATAAGATTTCCTTGCAATTGAACAACTCTCTAACTAGTTCATTTGAGTCATTTGAACTAGTTATGGTGAAGAAGAATATGGTTGATATGAAAGTGATCATATGGCTAACAATTTGGTTAACTATTGTTGAACCAACAAATGTACAAGTTTGGGTACGGTTACACAAGCCTAGAAACGTGCATTTCATTTGTGTGTAACAAGCTAGTTTTCGATCTAACGGTTGAAAGATATTAGCTTGAATCTAAATCAGGTTTTCATCTAACGGTGAATATTGAATTCTTTGTTACCAAGCTAACATTGATTGCAAACCCCGATTTGAAAGACTATATAAGGGAGAACTCTAGCAACTGGGAAACCTAATCCCCACACCTTCTGTGTGATACTAGTTGTGCTAAGCTAGAGTCGATTCTCCTTTAACCTTTGGTTTCTTCTTCTAAACCAGGTTAACGACTTAAAGACTTCATTGGGATTGTGAAGCCAGACCGATACTACTTTCTCATATTTGTGTGATCTGATCTTGCTGTTTCTATCGTACGAGTACAATTGGAATAATTGTCTTGAGATTGATATCTCCGATAGGCAAGATATAAAAAAAATCACAAACACTTCGTCTCATCGTTTGTGATTCCACAATATCTTTTTCCGCTGCGTCGATTAAGATTCTTGTGAGGTGATTGATAATACTAGGCTGTTCTTCGGGAATATAAGTCCGGTTTATCAATTGGTTCCTGTTCACCTTGATTTATCAATAGAAGAAACAAAACTCGTAGGTATATTCGTGGGAGACGGATTTATCTATTACCGTAGACTTTTCTGTGTGATAAAGATTTGTTTATTAAAGTCTTCGACCTTGGGTTGTAACAACTCTTGGTTGTGGGTGAGATCAGCTAAGGGAATCAAGTACGTAGTATCCTGCTGGGATCAGAGACGTAGGAGCATAACTGTACTTTGGATCAGTGTGAGATTGATTGAGGTTGAACTACAGTCCATACCGAAGTTAGTTTGGAGTAGGATAGTGTCTGTAGCGGCTTAATGCAGTGTGTGTTCAATCTGGACTAGGTCCAGGGGTTTTTCTGCATTTGCGGTTTCCTCGTTAACAAAATTCTGGTGTCTGTGTTATTTCTTTTCCGCATTATATTTTGTTATATAATTGAAATACTACAGGTTGTGCGTTGTTCAATCAATTAGAATATCCGACCTTTTGGTTGTTGATTTAAATTGATTGACACTTGGATATTGGTCTTTGGTACCATCCAAGTTATCTCTCTAGTATTTGATAAAGACTCGCAGATTTCTATTTGCTTGAGTATATATCAAATCGAGAGATTGAGATATAAACTATTTGATATACTTTTTTATCTAGATTGAGTCTGACTGTCTAGTTGATTCTCTAGAAAAGTATATTAGACTTTGTCCATACAGATTGATAAGCGAAATATTGGGTGTGGTTGTTGTACCCCCACTTTTTCAATTGGTATCAGAGCAGGCAAACACGTTTAAGACCTTACAAGTCTGTGTTTGTAGCGATCTGACTTTATGGACAAGAGTACTATCTTTGATAACGCAACATCAGTTCAGAGACTCTCGGGTGAGCTTCAAAGTCCTGAAACTTCTGAGAAAAACTCTATATTCCTTGACTGAATCTGCATTCGACTGGGAAAAATCTCTTGATGAGAAGTTGGATGAACTGTCAGATGACAGTGATTCAGAAGAAGGACAAAGTATCGATGAGGAAGTCTCTTAATATATCAAGTTGTTTGACCATTCTTTAAAAGAAAAGAAGCCAACAACTTGCTTGAGTAAGTACACGACTCCTCTTTGTCAAGAAAACAGAAAATTGAGAAAACTCTTTAAAGGATATGATGGAGGATATAATCTCCTAAAATCTATCGTTAAAGATCGTGAGGAAGATGTACGCACAAAAAGGTCTGAATGTGATAATCTTCTCCGAAATCTCTTTGTGTTGAAAGAAAGACTTGCAGAAGCTGAAGCAAGATATGACTCTCAACAAAAATGTTTTGATGACAAAGAACTCAGTCTTCTTGCCAAAGAAAAATCCTTGGAGACTGACCTTGCAGCTGCTCTTGATAAAGTGAAATCACTGGAAGAGAGTCTGAGAAGATTCAATTCTAGCTCTACAAAATTGTCTTCTATGATTGGAGCATGTAAAGAACATCGTGATACACGTGGTCTGGGATATAAAGGAATAGACGCTCCAAAAACTAGTAAGATCAATTTTGTTAAAGCTGTTCAAAATTCTTCATGTGAAAAAACTTTCGCAGCTTGTAATGTGGCTAAAAACAAGGATTCTACCTCTTCCAAATCTACTCACACGAGAACGGTTAAGAATAATTCCTTTAACTGCTATTACTGTGGAAATAAAGGACATTATGAGCGAAGATGTCGTTTTCGGTTAAGGAATGAGAAACTTCACAACATGCTTGCATGGATGTCTAAAGAAGTCATCAAACCCGTCTCTCACATTGTTGGAGTAAAGGGCACTTTCGATAATCAAGAAAACTACTATGATAAGTTTTTTCTTAATCGTGCCTTTGAAACAAAAAGTGGTAGAAGGAAGAACGGACGAAGAGTAACTGACTTCTTAAATAACTCCGAAAAGAGGAAAAGACATAGGAGAAAGAAAGAAAGGTCAAGTTTCTTGTCACTCCCTGAAGAAGGCCGCAAATCCAAGAGTTCAACTCCAGATTGCTTACATATAAATAATCGAGTCCCTGAACTTAAGATAAGCATAAACAGACTCAAACGAGGCATAAAAAGAAACATGGAAAGTGATTGACTCAGGTACTCCTAGTTCATATCTTAATAAAACTCCTTCAACTATGTCATGTGATTTGTCTCTAAATCCTTCTGAAGGAGAAAAAGAAGAAGTCAAAATTGATGAGAAAAATGCTCATCTTAATACACCATGACTGCTCACCACAACATCCCTCTTTTAATTTAAGAAGGATGCTCATTGTTCTCAAAAAGTGTGTCTTGAGAAGTGCTGTCAAGGTTGTATATATTCTCTTCCTTTCTTGTTGTTGATCTTTAAAATTTGTTGAGCTTCGCTCTAGTTTTTCTCTTGTAGATAATCATGATCCTTTGTTCTTGAGTATATTTCCTGTTTGTGTGTACTTCCTCCAAATAGTTGGTTCTCAACTATTAGTCTTGACACTCAAACTTCATTCTTCTTCCTTTTTGTCACACCTTAAGGCCGTGACCACCAGTGCACGAACTTCTGGCCCACACGAACGTGTACAAGTTCTACTAGGGTTTTCCATGGAACTTATTTATATACTTGGGTGTCATCCCGTTTTACACTATTCTGAAAGGTCAAAGGTTTTTGTGTGCACAATGAATGGAGGAAACGAAGATGATGAAGTCAATAAATGGAAGATTATCGAGTTTCATGAGAATCCTATTTTCATAACATGCCTTCGTGCCATTGATCATGAAAACAAACTACCAGTTCAGATATCATCACAACTGGTAGGAAATTTTCTTCAAGATTTTGAAGTCGTATGTGAACAACTCGGAATCGCAACAAGGTGAGTTTTTGAAAAACGAACTGAAGAAAGCAACTGAGGAGCTTGTCCATGTTCAATCTCTGGTTGCTAATCAGATCTAGTGTTTTTCAGATCATGTTCTCTATAGGATTTTATGTTTGCCTAGTAAATCTTTTTTTTTTTCTTGTTTTTATTAGAAGAATAACTAGCGTTTGGAATAGCCATTATTGTGTTTACACATAGCTATGTCCAATATTTTCTTCTTCATGTTATTAGATTTATTGGTTTAAATTCTAAACTTGTTTGTAAGATGATTTTTGCAGTATTAATATTTATGGTTTTATATATTGCAAATTTGTTATGGGATATGTGTTTACGTCCGTGAACTATGATTGTCTCATAACTTGTCAAAAGTAAAGTCTTTCGTATATCTATATGCATGTATTGATAGAAGAATGAATAGACTTTTGACAAATACAAAAGTTAAGCCTATCATGTCAATTATTGATGGAAGATAGGTTAAAATCTTTTGTTTGCAAGGATTATGTCTATTGAATGTCGTTGTGCTAATAGTGATGGAAAATAGAATGAATCCTTGTGTATTCCGCAGTATTGATCTTCCCTGATCCATATTTTATGTATTACTGTGAGGCTCCGTAAAGTGTCTTATGTTGAGCATAGAATGACCAAGTTGATTATTTGTATGATTAGCTATGTTGGTGTTCCGTGAGGTACTTTATATCGAGCATATTCAACTAAATTAATCATCTTGTTTGGTTATTTAGTTGTTGCTCCGTAAGTTTTCTTATGTCGAGCATGACCAATTAAATTGATTAGTTTGGTTGTGTATTTCGATTAGATTAATTATGGGTTCTCTTGTGATTAATCTAATTGTATGTTTTTAAGTCTCCATAAGTTCACTTATGTTGAGCATTTGTCGATTAAATTAATCATGGGTTCCCTTGTGGTTAGTTTAATTGAATATTTTTGCATTCAAATTCATACTTGTATGTGATTTGTTATGTCCAATGAAATCCTTCTTTTCTTTCGAAATTAAGGTCGCTCTTTTTGTTCTTTCGGGAATGACATTTTATGGGGGAGAGTTCTTAATTGAACTTGTGCTTAATTTCCAAATCTTTGTGGGGAGTGCGGTTGTGGAATATTATAGGGGTTATCTTGTATCTTTACAAACTCCTTGATGAATGCATTTAGCTTCGGCTTTATGATTGCATCTAAATAAGATGATATATTTTTGCTTTCTTTTGGTCAAGAAATGTCTCTTTCAGAAATTTCATTAGAATCCCGTTCTTTTACCTTAGCCAATTTTATTGACAAAAGGGGGGAGAATTAATATGTAGTTCACACTACAAATACATATGGTTTTCGGATCATTATGTAAGGGGGAGTGGTTTCCATGTGAGATGGAGTATTGACTAAGGGGGAGTGATACATATCACCATAGTATTGTTGTTAAAGTTGTGATACAATTGAACTTTGGCGCTGTGTAATGATACTATGACACTGTATAGCAATGATTGAGAACTCTTGTTTTCTCGTTGTTATAGCTATGGATTTTCAACAACGATGATGCTGAACTTACAACCTTTGGGATCATTGGAGTACTTGGAAGTGACGAAGATTTCAAGTAATGTTGAAGATTAGGCGTATGGAATAGGAGCTACAAAAGTTGATTTTTTTTTTGTATTCCATATGTATTGATAGTTTTGTCACTAAAATTGAAAAAGGGGGAGATTGTTAGAGCATTTCTCGGTCGAAATCGCATGCGTTGCTATCTCAAGCATGTTTGTCAATGTTAGTGATCAAAACTATAAGTCTTGATTTCTAGTCTACTATAGATAAGGTCTCGGACTAGGATAGAAAGTGTAGTTGAGCTCAAGAACTCCATGGAAATCATCATACAAGATGAAGGACTACTCAAGGAACCGGTGGATCTTCAGCGACTAAAAGGTATGTGGAGACTTGAACTTATCTATCACTCAAAAGTCTATTTATCTCCTATTTTGAGACAAAAGTCGTTTTGCTATATAGACTTAGACTATACACATTTGCTATTTCGAGCCGAGTTTATCTCGCCTATCTATTTCTCGAAATATGTGTTGGTAAGCTTTCGCTTTAGCCAATTCATCTTTACCTAGTGACGAAGTCATAGTTTCAATCACTTTGAAATTGCTCTGACGAAAAATGGTTGTGAATAACAACTATATAACGTTCTAAGAATGTTTCAATGATTGAAATGAGAGTTTAGATTACATAACCATTGGAGGATAAGCATTGTTGTGGAAACACATATATGTATAAGTCCTTATTCCTTGAACCGAAGTTTGCGAACTTTGTTGATCAAGAGAACCGGAATGTGGCGTGACAAGTCCGCGAACTCAGTCGCGAACTGGCGGAAGTTCTCGACCCGAGAATTTCTGCTGGAGTTTGTGAACTCCTTCCGTGACTTAAGTCCGCGAACCCAGTCCGCGAACTTGAGTAGGTTATATCTAAAACGTTGTTTTGAACTATTTTATATAAACTAAGGAATGCTTTGCAAACCGTGGCTAAAGTTCATGAACCGATTCGAGTGAATCAAATCGTTTTTGCTTCGATTGTGTCTTGTGTAGTTACATAAGATCCTGCAATTGAACAACTCTCTAACTAGTTCATTTGAGTCATTTGAACTAGTTATGGTGAAGAAGAATATGGTTGATATGAAAGTGATCATATGGCTAACCATTTGGTTAATTATTGTTGAACCAACAAATGTACAAGTTTGGGTACGGTTACACAAGCCTAGAAACGTGCATTTCATTTGTGTGTAACAAGCTAGTTTTCGATCTAACGGGTGAAAGATATTAGCTTGAATCTAAATCAGGTTTTCATCTAACGTTTAATATTGAATGCTTTGTTACCAAGCTAACGTTGATTGCAAACCCTGATTTGAAAGACTATATAAGGGAGAACTCTAGCAATTGGGAAACCTAATCCCCACACCTTCTGTGTGATACTAGTTGTGCCAAGCTAGAGTCGATTCTCTTTTAACCTTTGGTTTCTTCTTCTAAACCAGGTTAACGACTTAAAGACTTCATTGGGATTGTGAAGCCAGACCGATACTACTTTCTCGTAGTTGTGTGATCTGATCTTGTTGTTTCTATCGTACGAGTACAATTGTAATAATTTGTTTGAGATTGATATGTCCAATAGGCAAGATATAAAAGAAATCACAAACACTTCGTCTCATCGTTTGTGATTTCACAATATCTTTTTTCGCTGCGTCGATTAAGATTATTGTGAGGTGATTGATAATACTAGGCTGTTCTTCAGGAATATAAGTCCGGTTTATCAATTGGTTCCTGTTCACCTTGATTTATCAAAAGATGGAACAAAACTCGTAGGTATATTAGTGGGAGACGAATTTATCTATTACCGTAGACTTTTCTGTGTGATAAAGATTTGTTTATTAAAATCTTCGACTTTGGGTCGTAGCAACTCTTGGTTGTGGGTGAAATCAGCTAAGGGAATCAAGTTCGTAGTATCATGCTGGGATCAGAGACGTAGGAGCATAACTGTACCTTGGATCAGTGTGAGATTGATTGGGGTTCAACTACAGTCCAGACCGAAGTTAGTTTGGAGTAGGCTAGTGTCTGTAGCGGCTTAATACAGTGTGTGTTCAATCTGGACTAGGTCCCGGGGTTTTTCTGCATTTGCGGTTTCCTCGTTAACAAAATTCTGGTGTCTGTGTTATGTCTTTTCCACATTATATTTTGTTATATAATTGAAATAACACAGGTTGTGCGTTGTTCAATTAATTAAAATATCTGACCTTTTGGTTGTTGATTTAAATTGATTGACACTTGGATATTGATCTGTGGTACCATCCAAGTTATCTCTCTAGTATTTGATAAAGACTCGCAGATTTCTATTTGCTTGAGTATATATCAAATCGAGAGATTAAGATACAAACTCTTTGATATACTTTTTATCTAGATTGAGTCTGACTGTCTAGTTGATTCTCTAGAAAAGTATATTAGAGTTTGTCCATATAGATTGCTAACCGAAATATTGGGTGTGGTTGTTGTACCCCCACTTTTTCACCTTGTAAGGACCAAAGAACTTGGGTGCTAGCTTGATATTCTTGCGTAGTTGAACAGATGTTTGTATATATGGTTGATGACGTAAACATACCCAATCGCTAACTGCAAAAGATCTCTCAACCCTGCCCTTGTCAGCTTCCTGCTTCATTCGATGGTGAGCAGTAAGAAGATTCTGGCGCAATACATCTGTCATAATAGCTCGATGGTGTAAATAATCTTCTACCAAGGAATTTTTAATGGCCCCAGCAACGTGTAGTCCAAATTGAGGTGGAGGATAACCGTAAAGATCCTGAAAGGGTGTTAGCTTGAGGTTGGTGTGGTAAGAAGTATTAAACCACCACTCAGCGAAAGATAACCATGATACCCATTTGACAGGCATGTAGCTGCACATGCAACGCAGGTAGGATTCTAAACAAGCATTAACACGTTCCGCTTGTCCGTCCGTATGCGGGTGATAAGCCGTGCTCAAATGTATAGAAGTACCCACTGCCTGGAACAATGCCTGCCAAAATCCACTCAAAAATACTGTATCTCTATCGGAAACAATGGTTTCAGGGGTGCCACGTAGTTTAATGTAAGGGTGACTTAACGCAAGAAAGTGGGAACATTTTGTGAAACGATCAACAATTACCAGAATTACGTCTTTGCCCTCAGACTTTGGCAAACCAGATATGAAATCCATGTTGAGGTGCTTCCACGCTTGATCATGTACAGGCAATGGTTGTAGCAAACCAACAAGTAGCTGATGTTCCACTTTATGTTGTTGGCAGATGTCGCAGTTGCGAACAAATTCTATCAAGTCTTTCTTCAAGCCAGGCCAGTTGAAGAAGATTTAGCCCTTTGATAACTGGCTTTCATGCCAGAGTGATCTCCAATGGATGAGGAATGAACAGGTGCAAGAATCTTTTGTCGAACTTCACCAATGGTACCAATATATATTCTGCCCTGCAACTTCAGAATACCATTAGTGTAAGTATAACCCACAACATTTTGGGGAGAAACAATAAGCTTTGGAATCCAATCTGAGACAATTGGGTCAGCTACATAGCTAGAAATCACTTCTTCAAGCCATTGGGGTGAGCCGAAGATAGTGAAGAACAACTAGCACGGGACAGAGCATCAACTACACGATTCTCAGATCCTTTTTTGTAGTACAAGGTGTAGTCGTATTCCAAAAGCTTAGTGAGCCGTTTCTGCTGGAGTAAGGTGTGCAACTTCTGCTCCATGAAGAACTTGAGGCTTTGAATATCTGTAAAAATCTTGAAATGGGAACCCAACAAGTAAGTTCTCCATTTTGTAACTGCAAGAACAATGGCCAGCAACTCCTTTTTGTAAGTGGAAAGGGTCGTATATCTGATGCCCAATCCTTTATTGTGGAAAGCAATAGGCCTACCATCTTGCATTAACACTGCCCCAACACCCGTATCACTAGCATCTGTTTCCACCGCAATCTCCTTACTAAAATCTGGTAACACCAACACCGGAGTAGAGGTGACCACTTTTTGAGTAGCTCAAAAGCTAATTCTGCAACCGCATTCCAAGTGAAATTTCATTTCTTAAGCAATGTTGTAAGTGGTTGAAAAATAAGCCCATAGTCCTTAAAAAATTTACGATAATAACCTGTCAGCCCTAGAAACCCACGGAGACCCTTAGTGGTAGTTTGTCTAGGCCAGTTCACCATACAATCAATTTTGGCTGGGTCAGCTGCGACACCCTTATTGATGATTACATGACCTAGATACTCTATTTGAGGTTGGCCAAAAGAACATTTACTACGCTTAACAAACATGGAATGATTGTGTAGGATAGAGAGGGTAATATGCAGATGCTGACAATGTGAAGCCATCTCTTTATTATAGATAAGTATGTCATCGAAGAAAACTAGGATAAATTTTCGAAGGTATGGTAGAAGAATATCATTCATGAGTGACTGAAAAGTTGCAGGGGCATTAGTGAGCCCAAAGGGCATCACTCGAAACTCATAATGGTCGTGGTGTGTACGAAATGCAGTCTTAGCAATGTCATCTAGGTATACCCTAATCTGGTGATACCCAGCAAGAAGATCTAGTTTGGTGAATATAGTAGCACCTGATAATTCATCAAGCAATTTATCGATAACTGGTATATGGTACTTATCTTTTATTGTGATCGCATTTAGCTTACGATAGTCGACGCAGAATCTCCACCCTCCGTCTTTCTTCTTGACTAAGATGACTGGCGATGCAAAATGGCTGCGGTTGGGCTGTATGACCTCTGCTTGTAACATTTCTTGTATTAGGTTCTCAATCACCTCTTTCTGCAGATATGGTACTCTGTAAGGGCGCATATTCGGTGGAGTAGCATTGGGAAGTAAATTGATGTGGTGATCATGAGCTCTCTCAGGTGGCAGTATTGTTGGTGTCTGAAAAATGGTAGGGAACTACTCTAGTACTGCAGCAATTAGCGCCTCTATGACCTCTGGAGAAGTGTTGGCATTGAGAGAAAAAAACTGACCAATGAGACCCTGCGTGCCTTTTTGAAGTAATCTTTTCAGCATGGAGCCCAACATTTGAGACAAAACAACTTCTTCTTGTTGGCCTGTTAATTCAATCTCCTTACCTTGGTGCTGAAATTTAATGATGAGTTTCTTGAAATCGAAGACCATATGACTGAGTTCACGCATCCAGTCCACACCAAGCACCATATCATAACCCCCCAACTCTAGAATGTGCAAGTCATGAGAGAATGTATGACCTTGGATACTCCAAGTGAACTCATGACATTTTGCTTGACTAAGCAATTTGTTACCATCGGCTACTGCCACTTGTAGGGGCTGCGTAAAACTGATCAACCTGCCACTTTTACGTGCAGCTTTGGGGTCCAAGAAGCTGTGAGTACTGCCACTGTCTACTAAGATGGTGGGTTCTTGTTTCTTGACGAATCCTTTGATTTTAATGGTTGTATGGGAAATTGATCCAGCCAGGGCATGTACAGATATCTCCATTTCTCCCTCCATTTCCACAATAGTTGGAGTAGTCCTTCTCTTTCCTCTACAGACTGAGATACATCTTCATCATCTGCCACAATCATATATAATTGTTGTTTATTGCATTTATGACCTCTTGTGTAAGCTTCATCGCAGTCATAGCACAGTCCCTTCTTCCTCTTTGCACGCATTTCAGCATATGTGAGTTTCTTCACTGACTGCAGTTTAGGACTTGTTGTTGGGCTGGTAACAATTGGGGTAGTGACTAATGGAGTGAGATTAGAAGGTTTGTTGGAGATGGGTAATGTCTTCCCCCCATAGAAAAACTTGTTTGAATTTCTTGGTTGAGCTTTAGATGCTTTCTTCATGATACACTCATGTCTTCTAGATAAGAAAATAGTTTGTTGCAAGGTAGTAGGGGTAAACATTTGTACTACTATTCTGATATCCTCTTTCAGCCCACTAATAAAACTATGAATGAAGTAATCTTCAGTCAGTGAAGGGTTCTTTGCTAACAAAAAAAGCTTTTAACTCTTCAAATTTTTCTTGATATTGTACAACTAAATGTGTTTGATCTAGTTTATTGAATTCTCCTACAAAATTATCATGGCCTAATTCTTGAAACCTAGTGCAGACATCATTAATGAAATCCTCCCAATATAAAATTCCCTTACCTATTGGTAGTCTTGGAACCAAACATCTGCTTTGCCATCCAAGTAAAGGGTTTCCATATGCACCTTTTGTTCATCATTCATTTGATAGAGAAAGAAGTATTTATGACATTTTCTGACCCGAGCTCTAGGTTTAGTGCCATCAAAACGTGGAAAATCTACTTTAGGTCTGTAATTGGAAAACTGACCTTCCCCCATCTGAGTAATTTGAATGATTCGCTGATGATGAACCGTTTGGTGATTCTGGAAGTGGTTACTAGTTGAAGGAACTGGTACTTCTCCATATTCCCATGGATTATTCATTTCACCACTTCGATTATACTCCTGAGAAAAAACTGGTTTATCGAAAAGCAATTGAATCTTCTTGTCTAGGGAAGATTGAAGAAGTTGAAATTGATTTGCAATATCAATTTTCATTGTCTGTACATATCCTTTCACAATTTGAAGTGACTGAACTTCCTCACGCAATTCATGTAATTCAAGACTCAATTTCTTAGTATTTTCATCCAACTGCTTCAATCTAGTGCCATCAGCCATTTTACGAGCCAAGGAAAAACCTGGCTCTGATACCACTTGTAGTGATTTACACTACAATAGACTAAATTAGGGTTCAATCCTACAGGATCTACACTGTAGAGATTGAGAAAATAAACCTCAGAGAGGCGCAAAGATAAACTCTAAAACAATTCTTCACTATCTAAAGTTAGGGTTACAAGGAAAGAATAAAAGAGAACGAGTGGTATGGTCACACGAGCCAGACACACGCACATATGTTCAATTCTTATGTATTTTGTGTGGTTACATAAGATTTCCTTGCAATTGAACAACTCTCTTAACTAGTTCATTTGAGTCAATTGAACTAGTTATGGTAAAGAAGAACATGGTTGGTATGAAACACTCATATGGTTAACCTCTTTGGGTAGACTATTGTTGAACCACCAGTGTACACGTTTGGGTGCGGTTAACAAACCTAGAAGCGTACAGTCATTTGTGTATGACAAGCTAAGTTTTCGATCTAACGGTTGAGAAATATTAGCTTGAATCTAAATCATGTATTCATCTAACGGTGGATATTGATTGCTTTGTAACTAAGGAAAAATCCTGATTTGAAAGGCTATATAAAGGAGACATTTAGCATTGAGAAAACTAATCCCCACACATCCGTGTGATACTAGTTTCTCTGCTAGAGTCGATTCTCCTTTAACCTTTGGTTTTCTTCTTCTAAAACCAGGTTAATGATAGACACATTTTTGTGTCTAAGTTGTCCTCAATTTTCTGTATTGTTGGTACTCGATTTCGTACATATTATGGTGTTTTGTGTGTTTGTAGGTATTTTTTGGAAATAAATATTGTTGGAAAATGCAGCTCGAAAATTTACTCGGAGCACCCCTGAAAAACAATTGCTATACGACCCCCACATCTGCTAAGAGGCACCCACGACTATGTGTATCCCATTTTCATCTTTAGCACCCACTGTTTTCTGGCACCCAAGATGTTGGATAAGGGCTAACCTTTCTTCCCCACGGTTTGAACATTTTTTGGCTGGAAAATAAGCTTCCATGCAGCGTATTTTTCAGTAGTGATTTCGGGGGAGTTTGAAGGAGATTAAATCGCTGGATTCAACTCAGAATATTCTTCTTTGACTAAACAGGACTGGTATGCTGATGTATTTTCAAAAGTTGTTGTGAATAGTGGTAAGAACTGGGGTTCTTTTCGAACTTGTGAAGGAGATAAATTTTTTTTAGATTTAAATAAATTTTATAAGTGAAGCAAAATAGCAAAGTGATTGGAATATTTTTGGAGAAACTGGGGCTAAGGATTCCACTTTTTCTACCAATTTAAAATGATATTTCTAATATTATTATGCAAATTTTTCCTTTTAAATAGTTTTAATTATTGCAAAAATGGATTTTATAAAAGAATAAATGTAAGTTAAAAGCATGGAATATCAAAAACTCTAAGTCAAGCATATACCATCAATTAAAATGACAACTATTTAATAAAAATCCTTGGAAAAACTCTTTGTTCAAGGAAAATAATTAAATATAATAAATTGCATAAATAATTAAAATAGAAATTACCCCTTTTTCATTGGCCGAATAGTTTCCTCCGTTGCCCCAAAGGATGGGTTTAGCTCATCATTATGTAAACTTGCTCAAAATTGAATTTCATTGCTCAAAAGATGTTTACAAGGATGAAATGGAGAAAAATGATAAAATCCGGTGTTTGCAACGTTTATAACTGTTGCAAACACCGTTACAAAGAACGATATCCCTAAAGTGCAGTAGTATTTAGAATACTACGACCCACAGCCGACATTCGTTGTCACTGTTGATAAACGACTGTCTTGGTCAGTGTGTTCTTCGCGTTCTTCCCTTCCAGCAGCCACATAAACTTTCTTCTCTGGAAGTTTTTCTATCGATTCCCTTGAACTCTGTGTTTCTCTATTCTATCCCCTCTCACTTGCCAACCTTTCTAGTAGACTCAAGGAGCATATTTATACTCAAAAACACGCTGAAATCCATCGCTATAACTCCAAATAATCCTTCATTACTCGGTAAGTGAAGAGAATATTTTCTTACCATTTTTGGAATTTCACACGTAAACTTCATTGTAGCACGCTCCAATTCAGCTTATACACGCCTCAGAATTCGTCTAACGCTAGCATAACTTCTCCATGCACAGCAGAAACATATTTTTGCTCGTGTTACAGTCCACATACTCTGTTTTGGGCTTGTGAATCACACCGAGAATTCCATCCAAATTTAATCAATCCTGTCACACATATTGTGTTTCTTAACCTATATCACATCTCTCTACCAAATTTCAGCCATTGAATCGACCCATAACCCCTTCATTTTCTCAATTGAAATTCTTCCAGAACTGTTAAGTATTTCCCGCCAAAATTCAGAATTTGAATTCTTGAAGATGACTGCCCCCTAACCGTCTGTGGAGTGTAACTAGGAGGTGTCCAACTCAGGTGCCCCTTATAAATTGAGGTGCCCCTTATCCAAAACAGAGAGTCCGAATGACAAATGTCCTCCGGGATGCTCCGAAAAATTTTTCGAGCCGATTTTTCCAAAATTATTTATTTCCAAAAGAATGCCTACAAACACATAAAACACCATAATAAGGACGAAAACGAGTACTATCAATAGAGACATTGAGGACAATTCAGACACAAAAATGTGTCTACCAAATACCCCCAAACTTATTATTTGCTAGTCCTCGAGCAAATTTATTCTAGAAAGGAAAATCATTTGAACCCCTAGGTGGACCTAGTGGCGGAGTGTTGTCTCCGGAGGGTTTACCATAGGTGCACCCACAAAACCTTTACTCCAGACCCTAGCTAATTATGCAGAACCTTGGAAGGCACTAAAGAATCTCCTTGGTTGGCATACTTATTGACTACAGGAGGAAGTACCCTGACGCGAAATTCCAATTGTTGTACACGAGTTTGCACTCAAGCATGCTAAAATTCATATAAAGTGACAGAGCTCTACTAAGATAGTTTCACAATGGACTTCATACTCAGAGTCAAACTAATCACATGAAAAGATCAAGAAGATAGAAAAAGAAAAATGTAGATGGTTGAAAAGTGAACGGTGTTTCCCATATCTGTCTGAAGGCCTCTGCCAAGATGAACCTAACCTAAATGACTGAGATACCGGTCTGACTAATATCAACACGACTGGCAAATACAAGGGAACCAGTGGTCGATAATCCTAACTCTAGGTCAACATAACTGGCATATACAAGGGTACCAGTGGTCGACTTTATTGAACACACATTTATTTAAGAACTAACAACATGATTAGATCTTGTGGATCCAAGTGCATGCTTCTTATCAGCAGATTACATGGTAATTCCCGTGGATCCTGCATTCCAGGCTTGTTTAGGCGACAGAGACAGGGAGAACACACACATATAATAATAATAATAATATTTTTTTACTTTTTTTTTGTAAAAGGTACTCAGTCACTCTATTTCACCCTAGCAATGGTAACAACTTGAATCGTGTGCCCCACCGAATCACTTGAAAACGAAAAGTAAAAATAGAAAGTGAAAAGGACTCGACAAGATATGGCGAAACTATCATGTTATTTGTAACACCTGAGCTCTGTGCTTTTATGAATAGACTCTATAGATGTTTCCATCTAGTCAGATTGGTTCCTCAACTCCTAAAACCAAAATGCTTCCATCCACTTAGATTGGTTAGTGCCCTCCTTAATAAGCATAAATTTTCTAGGCTCTGGAGTTTAAGCTAACAAAAAGTTTCTTTCCCACCCCCAAGCTTAAATTTAACATTGTCCTCAATGTTCTAAAGATGAAATTAAAAGCATGAACAAGGAGAAATTGATACCACTGGAGGGAAAGAAATAAGGAAGGATATTACCGAATCACATGAGTGCGGGAGCCTCCCAGTAAATGCTAAATTTATAGTCATTAGCTAGACATCAAGTACCTCTAAAAGAATTGTCACCTTCCAAAGTCGTATACCAACAGTCGAAACAATTGTAGGTCCATAAGACCAAACAGAGCTAACACAAGCATGAGACAACTGCACTGGATTAGAAAAATGAACAGAAGGAGTACGTCCTCATCTAAGGTTTCTGTCAAGACAATTGGGTTCGCATGATTGAGCTTCAAATGTGTGTCTTGATAACTAGAATCATCCGCAAAATGGGTCTCTAATACCTGGGTTACCTCGTGGACAGTATCAGGAGGATCGGGTTACGGAGTCTGAACAAACTCTAGTAATATTTCAGACGTACAAGACTCGAGTCCCAAGTTAGGGACTTCGATTAGAGATATTCGACAATCGCCAGAATCGTCTTTACCCCCAAACTTAGGGTAAAAAATCTCTTCGAATGGACCAAAGTCTATGGGATGGACTCTAGGGTCCATAAAGTCAGCACAATAACTAGATTCTTTTGGGGATTGTTCATCTAAATGAAAAATATCCTCGTATAATGGATTATTAAAGAAAATCTCTAGCATAAGCTCATCAGCTAAGGTGTTTGTCAAGTCTACCTCCTCCGAAGCACTGGGGGGTTCATCAAACAATGGATTATCAAGCATATTGCAGGCTAACGGATCAGGTACTAGAGTGCTAATCATGTTCACCATTTCTAAATCATCTATCTCAGAAGACTTAATGACATGGAAGACATTAGCTCAGTAGTCATATTACCAAAAGATGTTCTAAGTCCGGTTTTACAATTGATGATAGCATTAGATGTGGCTAAGAAGGGCGACCTAAAATCACCGGGATGTGAGCACTTGGGTCCTGAACTGGTTGGGTGTCTAGAACAACAAAATCCACTGGATAGATAAATTTATCAACCTCAATCAGAACATCCTCTATGACACCACGAGGGACTTTGACAGACCTATCAGCTAATTGTAGTGTCATGTTGGTCGGTTTCAGCTTACCAAGACCTAGCTGGTTGTATACATGATATGGGAGTAAGTTAACACTAGCTCCTAAGTCAAGTAATGCCTTATCGACCATGTGATTACCAATTGCACAAGATATGGTAGGGCATCCAGGGTCCTTGTACTTAGGGAGTGTTTGGTTCAGAAGAATTGAACTTACTTGACCAGCTAAAAACTTTCTTATGGACATTAAGCTTACGCTTCCGTGTACAAAGATCCTTAAGGAACTTGGAATAAGCCGGTAGTTGCCTAATTGCCTCTAGTAACGGAAGGTTTATGGTAACTTTCTTAAAAACCTCCATTATGTCATTGAAGTTGGATTCATTTTTCGTTGGTACTAGCAACCGTGGGAATGGGGCTCTGGGAACGAAGTGAGGCTCAACAGGACCCTCATTGGTCTCTTTAGAGACTCTATCAGTCTCTTCATTCTCTGGCTCAAGGGTGAACTACAACATGTTCACTATCAGGCAGGCAAACCTTGTTGTCAACTTTCTTTCCACTCCTAAGGGTTGTAATAGCATTCAGATCTTCCTCCTATTTCATGAACTCCTTTAGGATTAGGTTGTGTTTGACTAGGAAACTTTCCATCCTCTCTCACTTATAAACTTAGCTATTTGTCCTACTTGAAGTTTTAATTCGGCAAGACTTTGGGAATTATCCTTCAATTCTTGCCTAGTTTCTTGTTGAAAGCTCATGTGGTTCTTTGATAGCATTATGAGATTTTCCTCTAAGGCAGAGATCTTTTTCTCGGAAGTGTTCTGAAACTGAGTATGACCTGAAGAGTTCTGAAAACCAAATCCTGGGGGAGGCTGAAAATTACTAGATTGGCCTTGATTCTGACCCTTAGACCAAGAAAAATTAGGATGGTTTCTCCAACCAGGATTGTAGGTCTCTGAGTATGGGTCAATCTTCTGACGGTTCTCAAACCTAGCATTGTTATAGACAGCATGAGCTTGCTCTTCACTAACCTGACCTTCCCAAAATGAATTATCGGGCTCTATTCCACAACTAGATACTTGAGAGGCTCTATTAGGTTCAACAAGGGACCTATTTTTAGACTGACCCATTTCCAAAGCTTCTAACCTTCTAGACAAAGCAGCAAACTTAGCATCAGACGCAAAACTCGTATCTACCACATTGGTGCTACTTCTATTGACCAAGAGTCTTTTAGGGGGTTCAACACAAGATTCCCACTGTTGGGATTTTTCAGCGATAACTTCTAAGAAGGTAAAAGCATCATCAACACTTTTACTAGTGAACTCACCAGCGCACATAGACTCAACCATGGCTTTGGTCGAATAGTCTAAACCATCATAAATAATTTGTACGAGTTTCATCTTATCAAATCCATGGTGAGGACACTGAGATAGGAGATCATTGAATCTCTCTAAAAATCTATAAAGAGACTCTCCCTCTTGTTGCACACTAGCACTAATTGTCTGCCTAACAGCTAGTTTTATGCTTAGGGTAGAATTTCATATAGAAAGCGGCAATAAGTTCCTGCCATGTTTCAATGGATTCAGATGGTAGGTTGTTCAGCCAGGTCTTGGCTTTATCTCTCAAGGAAAAGGGAAACATCTTAAGTTTCAAGACTTTATCAGTAAGGTCTCTTATTCTAATTGTCCCACAAATTTCCTCAAAGTCCCTAATATGGAAATAAGGGTTCTCATCATCTTTTCCTAAGAATATAGGGATCATCTGGAGAATACTAGGTTTTATCTCGAAATTAGCCGTAGTGGCTGGAAATTTAATGCACGAAGCTCGGTTGGTCCTAGTTGGGAACATGTAATCTTTCAAAGTTGCCATCGCTGGCACAACAGAAGTACTAGGGGTACTTTCCTCACGAAGAGACAGATTCTCAAAACTGAAGTTTCCAAAAACAGGGCTCTCAAAAGAACAATCTTCGAGCTCCCTGCTTATATCAGAAGAAGTACTAGGTTTTTCGCTAATCAATCGACCTAGAGTATCTCTTTTCCAAGCCCTATTAACAAAATTGGGCATACACTAAAAAAAATCAAAAAGGAATAAAAATCCTAACAGGAAGGTTCTAGCAATCACACAGTAGGCTGACTCGACTTTACCACAGCAAACCTAGAGATTTCTAGCAAACAACAAGCATGATGGCTCACTTAGATTGTTTCTAGACTAGCTTCTATATCTCGAAAGGGAATTCGTTACAATTTAAGCAAACCCCTCTAGAATCAATCCGAGTCAAAGTAAGTTGAATCGAGGCGAGGGAAGCTTAGTGGAGCTTTGATACCCAAGGCCTCACCGCAGTACAAGGCGGCACAGTCACGCATTCAAATCACAGAAACCGTCATGAACTTCGAGGTATGCTAAAAGAATAACCAATATCCTTCGAAATTTTTTCCTAACAAGCTCGATACCCTATAGGTCTCTTTCTAATCAGATTTTAAATCTTGGGTTCGCGTTAGGTTTTGTTCTCCTAAAGCGGGCAAGAAGGGAGCGGTGATGAAATCCGAACCCTTATCTTGTTTAGGCCAGGCCTTGCCCTTTACTAGGAAAATAAAGACAGTCCGGTTCGTCCTCAAACAATTAGCACCTTAAGGAGTACAGTAACTCGCTTGCAGGGGATTCACGAGTGTTTCGATTGTACTTACCTCCCGTACCAGACAGGGGATGAACCGTTGTTGTCGACTCGGGCCACGACTCCTATGCCGTGTGCGAACCCGAGGGGCCGAGGTGATATTGTAATCACCGTCCTTCTCTGCACACAATTTAATATATATATATTTTTTTAATTTGACCCTTCCGTAGGGTTTTAAAAAAATAAAGTCCAAGTCCAATTTAAAGTTCAAAAAGAAAAAAAAATGAAAAAAATAAAATTACAGTTTTCCTCACACACTCTAAAAAAAAATTAAAAACTAAATCCTAAAATTGTCCTCTTTTCTTCTCTTTTCGCTTTTCGCTTTAAGCTTTTTCCTGTCCAAGTCCTTAGTTTTCACTTCGAACCTGCAAAATAAAGATAAAAAGAAACGTAAAAAGGAACAAACAATTTAAAAAAAAATAAAAAAAAATAAATAATAAACCTAAAAAAAATTCTACCTAAGCACAGGTCCGCGTCGGCGGCGCCAAAAATTTGATGTATTTTCAAAAGTTGTTGTGAATAGTGGTAAGAACTGGGGTTCTTTTCGAACTTGTGAAGGAGATAATTTTTTTTTAGATTTAAATAAATTTTATAAGTGAAGCAAAATAGCAAAGTGATTGGAATATTTTTGGAGAAACTGGGGCTAAGGATTCAACCTTTTCTACCAATTTAAAATGATATTTCTAATATTATTATGCAAATTTTTCCTTTTAAATAGTTTTAATTATTGCAAAAATAGATTTTATAAAAGAATAAATGTAAGTTAAAAGCATGGAATATCAAAAACTCTAAGTCAAGCATATACCATCAATTAAAATGACAACTATTTAATAAAAATCCTTGGAAAAACTCTTTGTTCAAGGAAAATAATTAAATATAATAAATTGCATAAATAATGAAAATAGAAATTACCCCTTTTTCATTGGCCGAATAGTTTCCTCCGTTGCCCCAGAGGATGGGTTTAGCTCATCATTATGTAAACTTGCTCAAAATTGATATTCATTGCTCAAAAGATGTTTACAAGGATGAAATGGAGAAAAATGATAAAATCCGGTGTTTGCAACGTTTATACTGTTGCAAACACCGTTACAAAGAACGATATCCCTAAAGTGCAGTAGTATTTAGAATACTACGACCCACAGCCGACATTCGTTGTCACTGTTGATAAACGAATGTCTTGGTCAGTGTGTTCTTCGCGTTCTTCCCTTCCAGCAGCAACAGAAACTTTCTTCTATGGAAGTTTTTCTATCGATTCCCTTGAACTCTGTGTTGCTCTATTCTATCCCCTCTCACTTGCCAACCTTTCTAGTAGACCCAAGGAGCATATTTATACTCAAAAAGACGCTGAAATCCATCGCTATAACTCCAAATAATCCTTCATTACTCGGGCAGTGAAGAGAATATTTTCTTACCATTTTTGGAATTTCACACGTAAACTTCATTGTAGCACGCTCCAATTCAGCTTATACACGCCTCAGAAGTCGTCTAACGCTAGCAGAACTTCTCCATGCACATCAGAAACATATTTTTGCTCGTGTTACAGTCCACGTACTCTGTTTTGGGATTTTGAATCACACCGAGAATTCCATCCAAAGTTAATCGATCCTGTCATACATACTGTGTTTCTTAACCTATATCACATCTCTCTACCAAATTTCAGCCATTGAATCGACCCATAACCCATTCATTTTCTCAATTGAAATTCTTCAAGAACTGTTTAAGTATTTCCCGCCAAATTTCAGAATTTGAATTCTTGAAGATGACTGCCCCTAACCGTCTGTGGAGTGTAACTAGCAGGTGTCCAACTCAGGTGCCCCTTATAAATTGAGGTGCCCCTTATCCAAAACAGAGAGTCCGAATAACAAATATCCTCTGGGATGCTCCGCAAAAATTTTCGAGCCGATTTTTCCAAAATTATTTATTTCCAAAAGAATACCTACAAACACATAAAACACCATAATAAGGACGAAAACGAGTACTATCAATAGAGACATTGAGGACAATTCAGACACAAAAATGTGTCTACCATATGCCAGCTGATTCGTCTAAAATTGGCTACAATCTCGTGTGGATGAAAACAGAGGAGTGAAGCAAAACACGGTTTATCTTGTGGATGAGGCATGAAGATTTCAGCCCTGCACGTGTATACAGCCTTCTCAATCTATTTTGGAGCGTGTAGGGAGTGTGTTTGGATCAAATCAAGGCTCGAAGAGATTAAAAAAAGTAAGAAAATATTCTCCGAATATTTTCCTTAACGCCGAGTAATGAAGTTATGGAGGAGATTTCTTGTGCATGATAGGCTATATAAGGTGTATAGGAGCAGTAGAGCAGGGGATGGAGAGTTTGGGGTGAAGTTGGAGAAGATTGGTGAGCTGCAGAGTCGAAGAAAAAAAGCTGCAGGAGAAGTTTCTGCTGCTGCAGAAACTCAAGAACACGAAGAACAACGACCCTCAAACGTCAGTCGCAGGAAGTGTCGTATATTACTGTAGCATAAGCTGTTGATATCCAGCAGTCTTATTCTTCTGTTTCCATTGTAACAGTCATTCTGCAACGCTTATTTACGTTGCAGTTGAGCTGTTTTTACCATTTTCTCATATTTCTTCAATAGAAACACCTTTTGAGCCATGGATAAATATTTTGAGTGTGTTTTCGATATGATGAGCTAAATCCCAACACTGGGACGACGGAGGAAGACGAATTTCATACATGGGTAAAATGATTTAATTCTTTTTAAGACTTTCGCATTAATTTTAATTGAAACATGATTTGAATTAATTGGTTGTCATTTAATTTGATGAGGTATGCTTAGCTTAAATGTTTTGATACATCATGCTTAGGATTTACAACTAATCTTTTGAAAATCTAACTTGGCAAAATAAGAGTCCATGTTAATTTTATTTATTGAGTTTCCATCGTTGAGAATAAATAAATTGAACCCTGTGTTATGAATTCGACGAAATCCTAGTCCCAGTAACTCTCTTCATACTGTGACAATTTTTTGTACATATATTTTTCTTTTATTTTAGTTTATTAAATCCTAAAATCATTTTCAACAAGTCCGAGTGAACGACAACCTATTTACCACTATCTAAAATTTGATCAATTTTTGGCGCCGCCGACGGGGATTTGTTTTTAGGAGAGAAAGTGATGAAAAGAAAGGAAAAGCCAAAAAAAGAAAGAAAAGAGAAATCTAAAAGGAGTGAACAAGAAGATTTTGTAAATATTTTTATATTGTTTTTTTTTAGAAATTGTAATTAAGGTTTTTATTTTTGTAAACTTTTATTTTTGGACATTTTTATTTTTGGACATTGGACATTTTTTTTTCTAAACCTTACGGAAGGGTAGTTTTAAACATAAACTGCACAGGGAAGGACGACAGTTACGATACTGTCTCGGCCCCTCGGGTTCGTACACTGACATTGGAGCCAGTGGCCCAAGTCGACTTCAACGGTTCATCCCCCGTCTGGAACGGGAGGTAAGAATTCTAAACACCCGCGAATCCCCTGTCAGCGGGTTTGCTAGATGATTTGTATGCATATATGTGGAGGACCTAAAGTCGGATTTAATTTTCTAGTAAAGGGAAAGGCCTGGACAAATCAAGATAAGGACTCGGATTTCATCAATGTTTCCTTCTTTCCCTCCTTAGGAACACGTAACCTACGCGAACCTAAGCCTTAAAATTTGGACTAGAACGAGACCGATAGGGTAACGAGCTTATTAGGAAAGTCGTTCGAAAATTATTGGTTTCTCTATTGAGAATACTTCGAAGTTCATGATGGTTTCTGTAAATTGAATATGCCGCCTTGTAATGCCGATAAGGCCTTGGGTATCAAATCTCCACGCAGCTTCCCTCGTCTTTATTCAACTTACTTTAACTTGGATTGATTCCAGAGAGGTTTGCTCAGATTGTAACGAGTTCCTTTTCGAAAGAATAGAAGCTGGTCTAGAAACAATCTAAGGGAGCCATCATGCTTTTTGTTTGCTAGATAAAATAGGCTTGTTGTGGTCGAGTCAGCCTTCTTTGTGCTTGTTTATAATTTCCCTGCAGTTAGGATGTTAAACTGGTACATCCAAAATATGATTATCCAACCGAGCAACATGGACATTACTCTTTTTATGATCATAGTGTGAATAGTGGTTGGACACGCCAACCTTTTCAAGGTTTTGGGTTGTAGGATCAGAATGTCGCAGCAATAATGCCTCAGCGAAATTATTAACAACACAACACGACAGTGTCGCATAACAACTGCAGAAACGACATAGTAAACGACATCAGCCAAATCATGAGAAAAGTGTGACGGTCCTGCGAAAATAAGGAAGTTTTGCGAGATTGATATTTATAAGGTTGCGATAATGTCGCAAGTCATATCCGAAAATAAAGGACAGATTAGCTGTCATCCACTATGTAATTCCCTATAAATAGCCTTTCAGTTGTAAAGGAAAGAGAGATATCTTTTTAGAGAGAGGAATAAAAAACAATTAGGAGAGAGAAAATCAAGAGTGGTTGTTGTTCTTAATCCCTTTATCTTTTCTTGTAAGATTGTTCAAAGATTCATCAATAAAATTAAGATTGTTAATCCAAAAATGAGTTGAATGTTAATGAAATCTTATGAGGGGTGTAGTGTAGGATTTTCTGCAACTACATAATGGCGCTAGAAACAGGGACTGAAGGTTGAAAGTTGAAGATTGTTGTTGAGATTGTTCAAATCAAGAAAGTGATTAAACAAATCAGTGAACCAGTTAAAAGAAAAATGATTAGAGTCAATGAAGATGACAAAAGATTGGAGTGTAATATGATAAGAAAAACAATGGTTAATGAATTCCATGAAAACATCAAAGGAAGGATACATAAACGAGATTTTGAAGGAAGTAAGATTATGGCGGTAGAAAAAACATCACCCTTGAAAGATTGGGAAAACCAAAAAATCACATTCATGGCAGCAGAAATACCAAAAGAAAATTTGAGCCACACATCTCCATTGGTTATTACAGTACCTATTACACGAAAAGAGAAGGGGACAACAACAAAATCCATGGAAGAATGGATATTGAACAGAACTTTAGTCGATACAGGAAGTTCAGTGGATATAATATTCTATCATGCGTTTAAAGGATTGGGATTCAAAGATGAAGAAATGTCTTGTTCAACATATCTTGTTCATGGCTTTGGAAAATCCACAACAAAACCTAAAGGAGAAATAGTGGTGCGAATTCCACTAGGAGAGATCGAAACACAAGTGACACTATGCGTAGTGGATATGGAATCACCATATAACATGCTGTTGGGGAGGCCAAGGACACACGCAATTAAAGTTGTAGCATCAACGTTGCATCAATGCATCAGGTTCCCCATGCCAAATGGAGTAGGTGAAATTAGAGGAGATATTGACAATGCGAAATTATGTTATCAAATTGAAGTAAAGCATTATGAAGGACGAGCAAAAAAGAGACAATTTCGCAGAAAGATAGCAAAGGAGGCAAAGAAAGAAGAAGAATTTAGAGTGTAATAATAAGAGCAAAAGAAGGTAAAGGAATACCCAGCGAAATTTCGGAGGAAGGAGATGGACCTGCGAAGATGATAAAAGAGCCAACACCAATGGGAGAACCCAAGGCCAGTTACACTTCGGCAAAACCAACAAAAGAAGTAAATGTTGGGACAATAGAAGAACCCCTAATACTGAGGATTGGAACCAATATGGATGCAGAAGAGGAAGAAAGAACTGTTAATCTTTTGTGGGAATATAAAAATATTTTCGCGGGGAGCATGGATGAGATACCTGGAATAGATCCGTCAGTTGCATCTCATAAGTTGGAGATTAACAAGAATGTGAGACCATTTAAACAGTGAATAAGAAAAATCGCAACGACCTACCATCCTCAAATAGAAGAAGAATTACAGAAAATGCTTGAGGCGGGAATTATAAGAGAAGCTAAATACCCAGAGTGGATAGCAAACATGGTTGTCGTTCCAAAGAAAAATAAAGGGATAATAATTTGCATAGATTTCACTGATTTAAACAAGGCTTTCCCTAAAGATAGTTTTCCATTGCCGGATATTCCTCAAATGGTTGAATCAACAGCGGGAAATGATAGAGTGTCTTCTTTAGATGGGTACAAAGGTTATAACCAAATCTCTCTAGCTGAAGAAGATCAAGAGCATACTACTTTTTTTCGCTCCAAGAGGTTTATATTGTTATACAAAAATGCCGTTTGGTTTATGAAATGCAGGAGAAACATATCAAAGAATGGTAGAGAAGGTGTTCGCGAAATGGATACACAAAACATTAGAGGTGTACGTGGATGACATGTTGGTGAAGAGTAAAGAAGCCAAATATCATGTACAAGATTTGAGGGAGATTTTTGAACAGATGCGGCATCATAACATTAAACTGAACCCTGAAAAATGCATTTTTGGGGTTGCATCGGGAAAATTTTTAGGCTACATTGTATCAAAAGAAGGAATACAAGTTGATCCACAAAAGGTACAAGCAGTTCGTGACATGCCAACACCAGCAACAATAAAGGATGTACAAAAATTGAACGGACTTTTAGCTTCGCTAGGAAGATTCATTTCGCGATCATCAGACAAATGTAAACATTTTTTCAATATACTCAAGAAGGGTGCGAAATTCAAATGGACTGATGATTGTGAAAAAGCTTTTCAAGGGATCAAAGAACACCTTATGAATACATCTATTTTACAAAAGGTAGAACCAGGAGAAGAACTATTGATCTATCTTGCGACAACATCACATGCTTTAAGCGCTGTGTTATTGCGAACGGACGCAGGAGTGGAAACGCCCATTTATTACATCAGCAAAACATTTAATGCTGCAGAGAGGAATTATTCAAAGATTGAGAAGCTAATTTTAGCATTAGTATACGCCGCATTTAAACTTCGCATATATTTTCAAGCACAAAAAATAAGGGTGCTAACAAAAGTACCAATTGAATCGGTGATGAAGAATTCAAAAAGATCAGGTAGGGTGGAGAGATGGAATGCACAAGTAGGACATTTCTAAATCAAGTATGAAATATTATCTTCACCAAAATCACAAGTTGTCGCAGATTTCTTAGCAGAATTTCCTTTAGAAGATGATGAAGCGGTGGAGGAGATGATGGATATAGAAGAAGAACATGGAGATCCAAAAGACTTATTAACAGAACCAAATAGATGGGAGATATTGGTAGATGGATCATGAAATGAGAAGCCAATGGGGTTGGAATTTTTTAAATTTCACCAGAAGGAGCGAAGATGACCTTTTCATTCAGATTGGAATTCACATCCACTAATAACGAAACAGAATATGAAGCTGTGGTACATGCCTTAAAATTCGCAATAGAAATGAAACTAGAAAATGCCAGGATCACTAGTGATTCGCAGCTAGTTATTCGCCAAATAAAGGGAGAGTACACTACAAATGAACCATCCTTGAAGAAATACAAGAAGCTCGTTGAAGAATTGTCAGCGAAAATCCCAAAGATAAAATGAAGGCACATTTCAAGGAAGGATAACAGACTCGCAGACGCTTTTGCTTTCATCTCAAGCATGATGACAGATCCAACTGTGAGATTGACAAGCTGTGTAGCAGGTCTCTCTATGTCTCTTATTATATGACCAGCTGTGTAGCGGGTCAGTTTTCTGTTTTGCTCGAGGACTAACAAAATGTAAGTGTGGGGGAATTTGATGAGCACGAAAGTGCGACACATTTTCCCCCACATTGGTTTGATTCAAAATATTGCCAAAAGCAGATTTCCAAAATATCAAATGTTAATCAAAAGTATAATGCATCAAGAGTCTAAAACTAAGCATGCATTATCAAGGGAAAACACAGTTGATTAATAAAAATCATTTAATTCATTTTTATCAATGCAATTAATCACATAAAAATATTGCATAATTTTTTTTTAGAGATTACCACATAATTATTGTGAGAATGACTTCCTCTGTCACCCCTGGGATTGGGTTTAGCTACTCATGATGAAAAGCCTCTCAAAATATTTCATTGATGCCCAAAAGTGTTTTACAATGAAGAGAAAGACAAGAAAATGATATAAAACAGGATTCTGCGACCCACAGAAGGCGTCCAGAATCAACGATAGAGATGAAGTGCCGTTGTTGTTGGAAAACTATGACCCACAAACGACAGACGTTGTCTTTGTTGGTAAATGACTGCCTTTGGTAGTCTGTTCTTCCTCTTCTTCTTCCTCCTCGAGCAGCAGCAGCAGCAGAACCAGAATCTCTGCAACTTCAATTTTCTTGCTTTGTAGTGCTCTAAACCTCTCCCAATTCTCTCTCTCCTCTTCTATGAGTCCCCAACACTATATATATACTCCACAGGATCAAGAAGTCTCGCTATAACTCGAGATAATTCTCTCTTAACTCGGTTTGATGAAAAAATATTTTGGGAATATTTTCTTCCCTGATTTAGCTTCTCACGCGTAGATTTCCATCCTGGTCACTCTAGAAATGTTTACACACGACCCACAATGTTGCTAGAGCCCTCATGCATGAGCAGAACACGCTCAAATCTTCTCCAATACCGTGTCCAACCCGTGTTTCCCTGTTTTGCATTCCGTGAATTATCCAGCTAATTCTGGCCAAATTTGATCGAACCAAAAGCCCAAAACGTGTTTGCTAGGACATATCACAACTTCCTACCAAAAATCAGCCATTGAATCGCCCTAGAACACGTTCAAAAATTCTAACAAAACATCTGCCAGTTGATAGTATTTTTTTCCCGTCAATTTTTGGTTTTTGAATTTGGGAAGAAGATGTCCTCCCCCCTAACCAGAACTGGGGTGCGAATAACAGCTGCCTTGGGGGTGACCTGGGGGTGCTCCGTGCAACTTTTCGAGCCGAATTTTCCAACAATAATTATTTTCCAAAAATACCTACAAACACACAAAACACCATAATAAGGACGAAAACAAGTACTAACAATACGAAACATTGAGGACAAATTAGACACATAAATGCGTCTATCAAATACCCCCAAACTTATTATTTTCTAGTCCTCGAGCAAAAATATAAAATAAAACCGAGTTAATCTCGGGAGAGTTTACCAGAGGTGTACCTACAAAACCATTACTCCAGACCCTAGCTATCTATGTCGAACCTTGGAAGGCACTAAATAATCTCCTTGGTTGGCTTACAATCACTGACTACAGGAGGAAGTACCCTGATGCGAAATTCCAATTGTTGTACACGAGTTTACACTCAAGCATACTAAAATTCATATAAAGTGACAGAGCTCTACTCAGATAGTTGCACTATGGACATCATATTCGGAGTCAAACTAATCATATGGATAGAAAAAAGAGATGGAAATAGAAAAATGTAGATGGTTTTGATGTTAACCAAATGATCGATGTTTCACATATCTGTCTGAAGGCCACTGCCAGAATGAACCTATCCTAATGGACTGAGATACCGGTCTGACTAATATCAACAAAACTGGCATATACAAGGGAACCAGTGGTCAATAACTTAAATCTAGATCAACAAACTGGCAAATACAAGGGAACCAGCAGTTGACTACACAGAACAATAACCATTTTTTTTTAACTTAACGGCATGAATAGATCTTTTTGATCCAAGCGCATGCTTCTTGTCAGCAGATTACACGATAGTTCCCACGGGTCCTGCATTCCACGCTTTCTTAGGCGACGGAAACAGGGAGAACATACGCATATTGCTATCCAAGTGTTAATACTTATTCCGATTGGTCTAACTGGTCCGGTCTCTCTCAATTTTTTTTTAAACCCTACGGAAGAGTACCCTTAAATACAAACTGTTTACAGGGAAGGACGACGATTACAATATCGTCTCGGCCCCTCGGGTTCGTACACGACATAGGAGTCGTGGCCCGAGTCGACTTCAGCGGTTCTTCACCCGTCTAGTACGGGAGGTAAGTCTTTCGAAACACCCGCGAATCTCCTGCAAGCGGGTTTACTGTATGCCTTAAGGTGATTATATGTTGAGGACTGAACCAGTTGCTTTAAATTCCTAGTAAAGGGCAAGGACTGGCCATACAAGATAAGGGTTCGGATTTCATCACCGTTCTCTTCTTGCCCGCCTTAGGAAAACGAAACCAAACGCGAACCTAATCCTAAAATTTTGAATAGAACGAGACCTATAGGGTAACGAGCTTAATAGGACATTCATTCGAAAAATATTGGTTACTCTTTTGAGCATACTTCGAAGTTCAGGATGGTTTCTGTGAGTTGAATGTGTGACTGCGCCGCCTTGAATACCGGTGAGGCCTTGGGTATCAAAGCTCCACTGAGCTTCCCTCGCCTCTATTCAACTCACTTTGACTCGTACTGATTCCAGAGAATTTGCTCAGATTGTAACGAATTCCTTTTCGAAGGATTAGAAGCTGGTCTAGAATCAATCTAAGTGGAGCCATCATGCTTTTTGTTTGCTAGAAATTTTTAGGTTTGATTTGGTGGAGTCGGCCTGCTGTGTGTTTGCTTAGAACCTCCCTTCCTTAGGATTTTTGTTTGTGTATGCCAAGAGCGCTCGATTCCTCTACAGAGCGTGCTTGGAAAAGAGATAATTTTGGCCATTTGATTAGTGACGAGCCTAAAAGATCTTCTTGGGGAAGCGGGGAGCTCGAAGACTCTTCTTTTGAGAGCCCCGTTTTTGGAAACTTCAGTTTTGAGAACCTATCTCTTCGTGAGGAAAGTACCCCTAGTACTTCTGCTGTGCCACTGATGGCAACTTTAAAAGATTACATGTTCCCAACTAGGTCCAATCGAGATTCGTGCATTAAATTGCCAGCCACTACGGTTAATTTCGAAATAAAACCTAGTATTCTTCAGATAATCCCTATATACTTAGGAAAGGATGATGAGAACCCTTATTTTCATATTAGAGACTTTGAGGAAATTTGTGGGACAATTAGAATAAAAGACCTTACTGATGAGGTCTTGAAACTTAAGATGTTTCCCTTTTCCTTGAGAGATAAAGCCAAGACCTGGCTAAACAACCTACCATCTGAATCCATTGAAACATGGCAGGAACTTATTGCTGCTTTCTATATGAAATTCTACCCTAAGCATAAAACTGCAGCTGTTAGGCAGAAAATTAGTGCTAGTATGCAACAAGAGGGAGAATCTCTTTATAGGTTTTTAGAGAGATTCAATGATCTCCTATCCCAGTGTCCTCACCATGGATTTGATAAGATGAAACTTGTAGAGATTATTTATAATGGTTTAGACTATTCGACCAAAGCCATGGTCGAGTCTATGTGCGCTGGTGAGTTCACTAGTAAAAATGCTGATGATGCTTTTACCTTCTTAGGAGCTATCGCTGAAAAATCCCAACAGTGGGAGTCTTGTGTTGAACCCCCTAAAAGACTCTTGGTCAATAGAAGTAGCACCAATATGGTAGATACGAGTTTTGCGTCAGATGCTAAGTTTGCTGCTTTATCTAGAAGGTTAGAAGCATTGGAAATGGGTCAATCTAAAAATAAGTCCCTTGTTGAACCTAATAGAGCCTCTCAAGTCTCTAGTTGTGGAATAGAGCCCGATAACTCATTCTGGGAAGGTCAGGTTAGTGAAGAGCAAGCTCATGCTGTCTATAACAATGCTAGGTTTGAAAACCGTCAGAAGTTTGACCCCTACTCAGAGACCTACAACCCTGGTTGGAGAAACCATCCTAATTTCTCTTGGTCTAAGGGCCAGAATCAAGGCCAGTCTAGTAATTCTCAGCCTCCCCCAGGTTTTGGTTATACTAAGAACTCTTCAGGTCAGACCCAGAACCCATCTGAGAATAGAATAACTAGCTTAGAGGAAACCCTTAGTATATTAAGGAAGAGCCAGGAGATGCTATCACAAAGCCAGGAAATGTTAGTAAAAAGCCAGGGTAATTTTCAAGAGGAAACCAAACAGAATTTTAAGAATAGTGCCCAGTCTTTTGCTAAATTAGAGCTTCAAGTCGGCCAAATAGCTAAGTTTATCAATGAGAGAGAAGAAGGAAGGTTCCCTAGTCATACTGATCCTAACCCTAGAGGAGAGAAATCGTACAATCATGTGAACTCTGTTACAACCCTTAGGAGTGGAAAGAAAGTTGATAATAAGGTCGACATACCTGAAAGTGAACATGCTGTAGTTCACCCTTATGAGCCAGAAAATGAGGAGACTGATAGAGTCTCCAAAGAGACCAATGAGGGTCCTGATGAGCCCGGCTTTGTTCCCAGAGCCCCGTTCCCCCAGCTGCTAGTTCCGACTAAGAGGGAGTCCAACTTTAATGATATATTGGAGGTTTTTAAGCAGGTTAATATCAACCTTCCATTATTAGATGCAATTAGGCAGATTCCCTCTTATGCCAAGTTCCTTAAGGACTTGTGTACGCGAAAGCGTAAGCTCAGTGTCCAGAAGAAAGCCTTCATAGCTAGTCATGTGAGTTCTATTATTCAGAATACCACTACTCCTAAGTATAAAGACCCAGGGTCCCCTACCATTGCTTGTACAATAGGTAAGTACCGTGTTGAGAAAGCGTTGCTTGACTTAGGAGCCAGTGTGAACTTACTGCCATACCATGTGTACCTTAAGCTAGGACTTGGTGAGATGAAACCTACACAGATGACACTTCAGTTAGCTGATAGGTCCGTTAAAATTCCTCGTGGTGTGATCGAGGATGTTCTCATAGAGGTCGACAAGTTTATATATCCGGTGGATTTTGTTATCCTAGATACCCAACCTGTCCCTGACCCAGAGAACCAAATACCAGTGATTTTAGGTCGCCCGTTTTTAGCTACATCCAATGCGATCATTAACTGTCGAAATGGTATTATGAATTTGTCTTTTGGTAATATGACTATTGAGCTGAACATTTTTAATATTAGTAAGCTACCCTCTGAACTAGATGACTCGAATATAGAAGAGGTGAACATGATAGGAACATTAGTCGAGGAGTCATTACCAAACACTTTGTTAGAAGATCCATTAGAGAAATGCCTAGCTCACTTTGGGATTGATTTTGATGATGATAAGGTGATTAATGAGGTGAATGCTTTGTTAGATTCAACCCCTTTGTTAGATACTAGTAATGGATGGAAACCTAAGTTCGAACCACTACCAGTTTCTAAGTCTACCCTAGTTCCTTCTTTAGAAGAGCCTCCTAAGTTGGACCTAAAACCATTGCCAGATACCCTGAAGTATGTGTTTTTAGGCCCGTCTGAGACTTTACCTGTGATTGTTTCTTCCGACTTGGATAGAGATCAGGAAAGTAGGCTAGTAACCGTCCTTCAAAACAACAAGGAAGCTTTAGGGTGGACCATAGCAGACATTAAGGGTATAAGTCCTACTGTTTGTATGCATCAGATCTATTTAGAGGAAGACACCAAACCTTCTAGGGAGATGCAACGTCGACTAAACCCCAATATGAAAGAAGTAGTTCGAACTGAGGTTCTTAAGCTATTAGATGCAGGCATTATCTACCCTATTTCAGACAGTAAGTGGGTCAGCCCCGTTCAGGTTGTTCCCAAGAAATCTGGTATTACTGTAGTCCAGAATGATAACAATGAGTTAATCCCGACCCGAGTGACCACGGGTTGGCGTGTTTGTATTGACTATAGGAAATTGAACAAGGTCACTAGGAAGGACCACTTTCCCCTTCCCTTCATCGACCAGATGCTAGAGAGATTAGCTGGACATAGTCACTACTGCTTTTTAGATGGCTACTCTGGATATAATCAGATCGTTTTCCCCAGAAGACCAGGAGAAAACCACTTTTACCTGTCCCTTTGGTACCTTTGCGTATAGACGCATGCCTTTCGGGCTATGTAATGCCCCTGCGACTTTTCAGCGTTGCATGATGAGCATATTTTCTGACATGGTAGAACGGTTCTTAGAGGTCTTTATGGATGATTTTTCAGTGTTTGGTTCGTCTTTCGATGAGTGCTTGCATCATTTGTCATTAGTTTTGACTAGGTGTAAGGAAAAGAATTTAGTGCTTAATTGGGAGAAATGTCACTTTATGGTTCGTTCAGGAATTGTTCTAGGGCATATTGTATCTTCAAAGGGTATAGAGGTAGATAGAGCCAAAGTTGACCTTATTAAAACTTTACCGGTCCCAAAAACCGTAAGAGATATTAGGTCATTCTTAGGGCATGCTGGTTTTTATCGTCGTTTCATTAAGGATTTTAGCTTGATGTCTAGACCTCTTTGCAATTTGCTTGCAAAAGATGTTAAGTTTGTCTTTGATGATGCTTGTTTAGAGGCTTTTGAGAAGCTTAAGTCATTACTCACTACCGCCCCCATAGTCCAGGCACCCAACTGGAACCTACCCTTTGAGATCATGTGTGATGCTTCAGATTATGCTATTGGTGTTGTGCTAGGTCAGCGAGAAAATAAGTTACTTCATGTGATTTACTATGCTAGCAAAACTCTGAATGATGCCCAGTTGAACTATACCACTACCGAGAAGGAACTATTAGCCACTGTGTTTGCCTTAGACAAGTTTAGACCCTATCTCTTAGGTTCTAAGATCATCATATATACTGATCATGCTGCTTTAAAATATCTTTTGTCTAAGAAGGATACTACACCTAGATTGATTAGGTGGATTCTGTTGCAAGAGTTTTCTCCAGATATTAGAGACAAAAAGGGTGCCGAAAATGTTGTAGCAGATCACTTGTCTAGGCTAGTTGTTAGTTCCCCAGATGATTCCCTTCCTATAAGGGATAGCTTTCCTGATGAACAATTGTTCTTTGTTACCCAATTACCTTGGTATGCGAATATAGTGAACTATCTTGTTACTGGTCGAATGCCCCAACATTGGGGTAAACAAGATCGTTCTAGATTTTTATCTTGTTCTTTGGGATGATCCTTATTTGTTTAAGTATTGTCCATACTAGATTATTAGGAGATGTATACCTGAGAGTGACCAGTCCAGTATTATTTCCTTTTGTCATGATCATGCTTGTGGGGGTCACTTTAGTGCTAAGAAAACTGCTGCTAAGATATTGCAGTGTGGATTCTATTAGCCTTCGTTGTTTAAAGACTCCCACAGTTACTGCGTTACTTGTGAACGATGCCAGAAATTAGGAACCATTTCCCGTAGGAACATGATTCCCTTGAACCCTATTTTAATTGTTGAGGTCTTTGATGTGTGGGGTATTGACTTTATGGGTCCGTTTCCTAATTCTTTTGGTAACCTATACATCCTTGTCGCCGTGTAGACTATGTCTCTAAGTGGATTGAGGCGGTTGCGTGTAAAACCAATGACCATAGGGTTGTGATTGAGTTCTTGAAAAATAATATACTTACACGTTTTGGTACACCACGAGCTATAATTAGTGATGGAGGGTCGCACTTTTGTAATGGGCCTTTTAAGCTTCTGATGAAGAAATATGGTATTACACATAAGATAGCTACCCCGTATCATCCACAGACTAGTGGTCAGGTAGAGGTTTCCAATAGGGAGATAAAACGTATATTAGAGAAAACAGTTAATCCTAATCGGAAAGACTGGTCGTCTAGGCTTACTGATGCCTTATGGGCTTACCGTACTGCGTTTAAGATCCCCATTGGAATGTCGCCTTATCGGCTTGTTTATGGCAAGGCATGTCACTTACCTGTTGAGTTAGAACATAGAGCTTATTGGGCTGTTAAGCAGCTAAATTTTTCACTTGACGAGGCAGGAGCCCATAGGAAACTCCAGCTCAATGAGTTGGACGAGATTCGTATAGATGCTTACGATAGTGCGAAGGAGTATAAGAACAAAATGAAACTTGTGCATGATAGAAACATTTTACGGAAGTCATTTTCTCCAGGTCAAAAAGTTCTTCTGTATGATACCCGCTTGCATCTTTTCCCTGGGAAGTTACGTTCTCGGTGGACGGGTCCTTTTATTGTTCGCACTGTTTTTCCTCATGGAGCTGTTGAGATCGAGACACCGGATGGTAGTAGTTCTTCGAAGGTTAACGGTCAGAGATTGAAACCCTTTTTAGAGCCCTTTCCTACAGGTGATGTTGAGGAGGTCCCTCTGGAGGACCCTGTTTACCCTTGATTGACCATCGAGGCAGTTGTATGTTGTATATTAGTTTTTGATTTTCTTCACCCAGGTACTATCTTTCCAACTTCTCCTCGTGTTATTTTACTTTTGGTACTGCTCTTTAATTAGAAACATTGAGGACAATGTTAGATTTAAGTTTGGGGGTGGGGAAGAAACTTTTTGTTAGCTTTTAGTTGCAATAAATAAACTCCAGAGCCTAGAAATTTATGCGTATTCAGGATGGCACTAACTAATCTAAGTGGATGGAAGCATCTTGGTTGTAGGAGTTGAGGAACCAATCTGATTAGATGGAAACATCTATAGAGTCTATTCATAAAAGCACAGAGCTCAGGTGTTAGAAATAACATGATAGTTGCACCATATCTCGTTGAGTCCTTTTCATTTCTTTTTTTTATTTTATTTTTTCATTTTAAACTATGTTTCTCTAAGTGATTAGGTGGGGCACACGATTCAAGTTGTTACCACTGCTAGGGTGAATTAGAGTGACTGAGTTAAAAAAAAAAAAAAGAGACCGGACCAGTTAGACCAATCGGAATAAGTATTAACACTTGGATAGCAATATGCGTGTGTTCTCCCTGTTTCCGTCGCCTAAGCAAGCGTGGAATGCAGGACCCGTGGGAACTATCGTGTAATCTGCTGACAAGAAGCATGCGCTTGGATCAAAAAGATCTATTCATGCCGTTAAGTTAAAAAAAAAATGGTTATTGTTCTGTGTAGTCAACTGCTGGTTCCCTTGTATTTGCCAGTTTGTTGATCTAGATTTAAGTTATTGACCACTGGTTCCCTTGTATATGCCAGTTGTGTTGATATTAGTCAGACCGGTATCTCAGTCCATTAGGATAGGTTCATTCTGGCAGTGGCCTTCAGACAGATATGTGAAACATCGATCATTTGGTTAACATCAAAACCATCTACATTTTTCTATTTCCATCTCTTTTTTCTATCCATATGATTAGTTTGACTCCGAATATGATGTCCATAGTGCAACTATCTGAGTAGAGATCTGTCACTTTATATGAATTTTAGTATGCTTGAGTGTAAACTCCTGTACAACAATTGGAATTTCGCATCAGGGTACTTCCTCCTGTAGTCAGTGATTGTAAGTCAACCAAGGAGATTCTTTAGTGCCTTCCAAGGTTCGACATAGATAGCTAGGGTCTGGAGTAATGGTTTTGTGGGTACACCTCTGGTAAACCCTCCCGAGATTAACTCGGTTTTATTTTATATTTTTGCTCGAGGACTAGCAAATAATAAGTTTGGGGGTATTTGATAGACGCATTTATGTGTCTAATTTGTCCTCAATGTTTCGTATTGTTAGTACTTGTTTTCGTCCTTATTATGGTGTTTTGTGTGTTTGTAGGTATTTTTGGAAAATAATTATTGTTGGAAAATTCGGTTCGAAAAGTTGCACGGAGCACCCCCAGGTCACCCCCAAGGCAGATTCTATTCGCACCCCAGTTCTGGTTAGGGGGGAGGACATCTTCTTCCCAAATTCAAAAACCAAAAATTGGCGGGAAAAAATACTATCAACTAGCAGATGTTTTGTTGGAATTTTTGAACGTGTTCTAGGGCGATTCAATGGCTGATCTTTGGTAGGAAGTTGTGATATGTCCTAGCAAACACGTTTTGGGCTTTTGGTTCGATCAAATTTGGCCAGAATTAGCTGGATAATTCACGGAATGCAAAACAGGGAAACACGGGTTGGACACGGTATTGGAGAAGATTTGAGCGTGTTCTGCTCATGCATGAGGGCTCTAGCAACATTGTGGGTCGTGTGTAAACATTTCTAGAGTGACCAGGATGGAAATCTACGCGTGAGAAGCTAAATCAGGGAAGAAAATATTCCCAAAATATTTTTTCATCAAACCGAGTTAAGAGAGAATTATCTCGAGTTATAGCGAGACTTCTTGATCCTGTGGAGTATATATAGAGTGTTGGGGACTCATAGAAGAGGAGAGTGAGAATTGGGAGAGGTTTAGAGCACTATAGAGCAAGAAAATTGAAGTTGCAGAGATTCTGGTTCTGCTGCTGCTGCTGCTCGAGGAGGAAGAAGAAGAGGAAGAACAGACTACCAAAGGCAGTCGTTTACCAACAAAGACAACGACTGTCGTTTGTGGGTCATAGTTTTCCAACGACAACAACACTTCATCTCTATCGTTGATTCTGGACGCCTTCTGTGGGTCGCAGAATCCTGTTTTATATCATTTTCTTGTCTTTCTCTTCATTGTAAAACACTTTTGAGCATCAATGAAATATTTTGAGAGGTTTTTCATCATGAGTAGCTAAACCCAATCCCAGGGGTGACAGAGGAAGCCATTCTCACAATAATTTTGTGGTAATCTCTATTTTTCTTTATGCAATATTTTTATGTGATTAATTGCATTGATAAAAATGAATTAAATGATTTTTATTAATCAACTGTGTTTTCCCTTGATAATGCATGCTTAGTTTTAGACTCTTGATGGATTATACTTGTGATTAACATTTGATATTTTGGAAATCTGCTTTTGGCAATATTTTGAATCAAACCAATTATTTAAATTGCATAGTAAAAAAAAATATTAGATCATATAAGTATTGTTGAATGGTGGAATCTTAAACCCCTATTTGTCCATAAAATTTCACATCACTTTGCTATTTAATTTTGCTACATTCTTAAGTTTAAAAAAAAAATCTAAAAATTTTATTCCCTTCACAAATCTGAAAAGAACCCATTTTTACCACTATCACTACAACCATTTGAAAATACATCAAATTCCCCCACACTTACAATTTGCTAGTCCTCGAGCAAAACAGAAAACTGACCCGCTACACAGCTGGTCATATAATAAGAGACATAGAGAGACCTGCTACACAGCTGGTCATAACTTTTTTTTTTAAGACCCACTACACAACCGGTCATATAATGCAAGAATAAAGAAAAGACCCACTACACAGCTGGTCATAACCCTAACAATCATTTTTTTTTATATATAGACCCGCTACACAGCTGATCATTATTTTATTTTTATTTTTTTGAAGACCCGCTACACAGCTGGTCATAACATGTAAGGAAATTCCTGAAAAAGAAAAGTAAAACGTTAACCACTCCCCCACACTTAAACATTACATTGTCCCCAATGTAATTGAGTCATCCAATGCAAAAATTAAGATGGGAAATCCATAAGATGAAAAAAAAGTAAACGAAAATATAAAAATAAAATAAAATACACCTACTGGAATGTACAAAAAAGGATCCCCAAAAATTAACAACCTGAAAATTTGGGGATCGACCCAAAATACAACATTTGTAAATGACAGCTTCACACTTATGTTATAACGATGCGGAGACACTGAAACTATCAAAAACAAAGATTTACCCCTAAACCAAGTTTTTACTGCACAAGGAAGTGCGTAAAGAACAAAATATGGGGATACTATTGAGACTGGGAAATTGTCAATTGGCTCATGCACGGTATTAGAAACATGGACGTCCTCTGGGTATTTTGATGCAAAGTATTCCAACAAAATTTTTGAAGCACATAATTCTAACCCTAAATTAGGTAACTTTTGGAAGTCTAGGGGACTAGAAACAACTTCTAAGTTGGGTGAAAGATCTTGCGAGATAGGTTCTTCTAATAAATTAGACGAATCATTTACACAATCATTCACAGGGTCATCTATATATTCAGTATGGGACAGAGAGTCATTGCATGATTCATCATCATCAGCAAATAATCTTTGACATTCAAGAACTCTCAATCTTTGTTCCAAACTAGGTGGTGTGTGTTTATAATACTTCTCGTATATCTCTAAAGGAGATTCTTCACTTACCACATGTGGATCAAAAACTCCATACCGTTGCCTCTGCATGTGTTCACCAAGCGTCATCTCAGATGAGGATACATGCTGATTTGAATTTCTACGCTTATATTCTGCCAATGTCATCTTAGGTGACGTCTCCTCGGAAGAAGTCATCATGCTCAAAAATTCCCTGAAAAGAAATACAAAAAGAAACACATAAAAAGGAAAAAAAATAATCTAAAATAAAATGAAAATATTGTACAAATAATAATAAAATAAAATAAAAAATAAACCTAAAAATTAATCTAAAAACAAATCCGCGTCGGCGGCGCCAAAAATTTGATGTATTTTCAAATGGTTGTAGTGATAGTGGTAAAAATGGGTTCTTTTCAGATTTGTGAAGGGAATAAAATTTTTAGATTTTTTTATCTAAAACTTAAGAATGTAGCAAAATTAAATAGCAAAGTGATGTGAAATTTTTTGGACAAATAGGGGTTTAAGATTCCACCATTCAACAATACTTATATGATCTAATATTTTTTTTTACTATGCAATTTAAATAATTGGTTTGATTCAAAATATTGCCAAAAGCAGATTTCCAAAATATCAAATGTTAATCACAAGTATAATGCATCAAGAGTCTAAAACTAAGCATGCATTATCAAGGGAAAACACAGTTGATTAATAAAAATCATTTAATTCATTTTTATCAATGTAATTAATTACATAAAAATATTGCATAAAAAAATAGAGATTACCACATAATTATTGTGAGAATGGCTTCCTCTGTCACCCCTGGGATTGGGTTTAGCTACTCATGATGAAAAATCTCTCAAAATATAATTGATGCTCAAAAGTGTTTTACAATGAAGAGAAAGACAAGAAAATGATATAAAACAGGATTCTGCGACCCACAGAAGGCGTCCAGAATCAACGATAGAGATGAAGTGCTGTTGTCGTTGGAAAACTATGACCCACAAACGACAGTCGTTGTCTTTGTTGGTAAACGACTGCCTTTGGTAGTCTGTTCTTCCTCTTCTTCTTCCTCCTCGAGCAGCAGCAGCAGCAGAACCAGAATCTCTGCAACTTCAATTTTCTTGCTCTGTAGTGCTCTAAACCTCTCCCAATTCTCTCTCTCCTCTTCAATGAGTCCCCAGCACTCTATATATACTCCACAGGATCAAGAAGTCTCTCTATAACTCGAGATAATTTTCTCTTAACTCGGTTTGATGAAAAAATATTCTGGGAATATTTTCTTCCCTGATTTAGCTTCTCACGCGTAGATTTCCATCCTGGGCACTCTAGAAATGTTTACACACGACCCACAATGTTGCTAGAGCCCTCATGCATGAGCAGGACACGCTCAAATCTTCTCCAATCCCGTGTCCAACCCGTTTTCCCCTGTTTTGCATTCCCTGAATTATCCAGCTAATTCTGGCCAAATTTGATCGAACCAAAAGCCCAAATCGTGTTTGCTAGGACATATCACAACTTCCTACCAAAAATCAGTCATTGAAACGCCCTAGAACACGTTCAAAAATTCCAACAAAACATCTGCCAGTTGATAGTATTTTTTTCCCGCCAATTTTTGGTTTTTGAATTTGGGAAGAAGATGTCCTCCCCCTAACCATAACTGGGGTGCGAATAGCAGCTGCCTTGGGGGTGACCTGGGGGTGCTCCGTGCAACTTTTCGAGCCGAATTTTCCAACAATAATTATTTTCCAAAAATACCTACAAACACACAAAACACCATAATAAGGACGAAAACAAGTACTAACAATACGAAACATTGAGGACAAATTAGATACATAAATGCGTCTATCAGAGATGCATAAAAATACAGACACTTCTGTCACCATCAATCAATAAAGAAGAAGAAGAAGTGAATGTAATGATGATGGAAGGTGGAGAAGAAGAACAAACGAATAATATCGCAGATTGGAGAACAGAACTTCATGCATATTTGGCGAAAGGAGAAACACCAAGAAACAGATTGGAAGCACACAAGTTAAAAAGCCGCGCAATAAATTATGAATTAAGAGATGGGCTGCTATACCGAAAATCCTTTAATGGGCCATCACTCAGATGTTTGACACGAGAGGAAGGAGAAAAGGTGCTAAAAATGTTACATAGTGGGGATGCTGGCAATCATAGTGGAGGAAGATCTTTGGCACATAGAGCAAAAATGCAAGGTTATTACTGGCCATATATGCATGAAGATGCAAAACAAATATCAATACGTTGCGAAGATTGTCAGTGGCATGGAAAGAAAATACGTGCACCTGGAGCACCATTGTCATCTTCAACCGGTGTGTGGCCTTTTGGAAAGTGGGGCTTAGATATTGTGGGGCCATTTTTACCAGGATCTGTACAAAGAAGATACTTAATAGTCGCAACAGATTATTTCACAAAATGGACATAAGTGAAGGCAGAACAACATATTCGCGACAAAGACATCTTTACATTCATATTCGAAAATATCATTTGCAGATTCGAAATTCCTGCACAGTTGGTATCTGATAATGGGAAACAATTTGAAGGACAGAATATAGAAATGCTACTGAATGCATTCAAGATAAAATGTGGAAAGTCTACTCCTTTGTATCCACAATCTAATGGGCAAGTAGAAGCAACAAACAAAATAATTGCAGATATATTAAAGAAGAAATTGGAAGGACATCACAGAGCATGGTGCGAACAAGTACATAATGCAGTATGGGCTTATAATACAACTAGGAGAGAAGTTACTGGAATGTCACCTTTTTGTTTAACATACGGAGTTGAAGCGGTGCTACCAACAGAAATTGTTATTCCGAAGACAAAGAGAGAAGCTTGGGAGAAAAATCTTAGTGTGGGTTTGATCTTAAGCAAACTTGATGAATTAGAAGAAAAAAGAGAAAGAGTTTTACATCATATGGAGAATTATCAGCGAAGATTAGCCCGAGAATATAATAAACGTGTCAAAGTATGCGAATTTCAACCAGGATATTTAGTTCTGCGAGAGACACCAATATATCAGCGAGAAAATGGTGGAAAGTTAGCGAAAAAAATGGGATGGACCTTACATCATTAAGGAGATAGTTGGGACAAGATCTTATAAATTAATGGATCCAGAAGGTAGAGATGTTGGTCATAGACTTGACAGACCATGGAACAGATTGTACTTAAAGAGATATTATCCATAAGAAGCTTTGAGAAGTTATGTATGACGCAACAAAATGATTGCGAATAAACATTCAATGAAATAATAATTGCGAGATTATTCATATCTAAACAAGATCATGATATACGAGAACTTCGCAGAGATAATAAATTCTACAAAAGACAATCAAAGAACAATGACAAAAGAGAAAGGGGCGAACCTTTATGGCGTACACCCTAGTTCGTGAATAAAATTTCGCAAGAGGCAAATGTAAGACCTAAAGTACGTCATATAAGGGGGTACCTGTTGCATGGCTCAGGGAAAGGCTACACCGCCACCGGAACCTGAGTCATGGAGATTTGGGGTCAATAAAGCCCATCCGGGAGAGGCACCTTGGATTCCCAGCTTAAGCATATGACTTAGGTTGGGCGACTAAGGTAATAAGGACTCTCCCAAGGAGTACAGAATCTGACCAAGGCGCCGAGGTACACGGTTGAGTCAAGAGTGCCAGGGGCGTCTGGAGTGTACCTTTCCATTCTTGACAAGTCTTGGTTTATACTGCACTCGGCCCGAAGAAAACCTCACTTAGGGTGTAGTCTCGTAACCATAAACCCTATAGGTAAAAGGGATAAGAGGCTGCGAAAACAACTGGTTGTTGTTAAGACCGGATGGGAGGAGCCAACCTTGTATGGTAGAGGTACGCCTCCTTGAAGGGGAAACCAGGGGGGAGATAAGGGAGGCACCCTCCATTAGGGAGATGATAAGTGTCTTAAGACGCAAATGTCATGAGGATTTTTACTCGCAAGGGTATTAAGGCTTGTCATATTTTTGCGACAATCCTGAAGAGGCAATAATACTAAAGATAAAGATAAGACGAGATCAATGGGTTTTCTCATGAAAGTGCGAAGACGTCCTGCGATTTCGTCGCACGACGAAAATGTCATGGGGCTTTATTTTCGCAAGAATATTTAGGCCTGTCATATTGTCGCAACAATCCTGAAGAGGCAATAATACAAAAGAAAAAGTTAAGGCAAGATCAATGGGTTTTTGCATGAAAATGCAAGGACGTCCTGCGATTTTGTCGCAATGACAAGAGGTGGCATAATAAGACCTTTAATTAGGAAGGAAAAATAAGACCACATGACAAAACAAAATATTTATAAATATTCATAACAGATCATTTCTCGCAAAAAAGATAATGAGAGGCAAGTATGGGAATCAGTAAACAAGAGGCATTATATTTCTCGCCAGCAAAATACTAAAAGAGAAAATTAATTCCAAAGTTGGTTGAAGAATATTATTCGCAAGAAATAATATAGATGAAACAGTTCAAGAATATTATTCGCCAGCAATTACTTCTTTAGAAGGGATTTCTTTTTGCTTCCATCTTGATTAGCACCAGCAGTTGCTTCCTTAGAAGGGATCTCTTCTTCATCTTCCAAAAGATTATTCTCTCCACCACTTTCATAATCATAATCACTGTCAGCAGGACGAAGAATTTCATCATCATCTACTTCCAAAGGTTCGATTGATGTAGGAGGAAGAAATTTGGACAATAAAATATCATTCACAAGAACTTCAGCCCGGAGATGAACTTGACGAAGAAGTGCTCTCTTATGATTCCTATCTTGAATATCCTTAAAGTAAGCAAGATAATCAAGTCTTCTTTCTGCTCGGTCGCGAGAACCAGTAAGGAAAAAGACGAGTAGTATATTTTCTTTGCGAATTTTGGCATATTTATCCCCCAAAACAGAAATGGAGGAATGAAGATTTTTCTCAGACTCTGCGAAAAGTAGAATACAAAATTTCAGTAAGATGAAGAACTCAAAAAGGTATGACAAAGAAAAGATAGTTAAGGCATTCAAACTATTATGACTACCTTCCTTTTGCGAAATAAGGTGTTGAATCAAGGTCAAACAACTATTCTCCCAACGGTCCATCGCATCATCAAATTTATCTCCAACTAAACCTTTAAGTCGAGACTGAAGATTTTTCTCTTTAGAAATAAGAAAGTCATTTTTCTTCGCAAGTGAAGAATAATATTCTTCTAATTTGGAATATTGTTCTTTAAGTTGGTTCGCCTTTACACTTAAAGCTATTCTACCTTGAATGAGTGTATCTCTTTCAGCGATAGATGACTCTGTTACTTCTTTAAGTTCATTTCTCAAAGAGTGAAGAGATTTTTCTTGGTCATCACATACTTTCTGAAGGATGCTAAGTTGTTGCGAAGATATCGCCATCTTGTTTAAACAAGTTCGCTTCTCTTGAGATAGAGTTTTATTCTCATCTGATAAAGTTTCCATCCCTAGATTAGATTTAGTTAAAGAATAAGAGAGGCGAGATATTTTATTACTTAATAAATTTTGCCTCTGAATTAATTGGGTATTTTCATTGGTAAGATTATTTATATGATCAACAAAATATGAATAGAGGTTATCTAATTGGTTATATTGATCCGTCAAAATCTCTTTATCAACACGGGCTTCTTCAACAGCAGATTCAAATTGATATCTCTCCATTATTCGTTTCTGGTTTAAGGCTTAACATACGAAAAAGGGATTTCAAGGACAATTAAATATGGAAAGGATAAAATCATTAGAAAGGAAAATTGAAGACACGGATAAGGAAATCATACCTCTCAGTTCATCATTCTTCTTGCGAAGATTGTCTCCATCCAGCGAAACATTCTGGAGCTTTTGATTTTCGAGACGAAGAGCATTACACTCTAAAGTCATCATTTGGAGATTCTTATTCAAGGTTTCAACCTCTTTTTCCAAAGCTGTTTGCGAAGCAGCTCTGTCAGAGCCAAAATACTTACTCAGAATTTCGCAAACACCAGACTTGACAGGATCAATGAGAGACTCCTTAACATCATCTAGAACCTCAGACAAAACTTTGAAAGCAATATCTATTCCTTCCATAGTTTCTTTCAAAAAAGAAAGAGGCTCAGGTAGAGAACTGACAATGATAGAAGGTTGGGAAACATTATCAATAGGAGGAGAAGAAGTTTCATTCACAGAAGGATTAATAAGGGGGGTTTCAATCATTGAAAGGTCAGTTGAAGGGATGAAATCTGAGGCAACCTTTTCGCGAATTGGAGATAATGGTTTAACTTGCGAAGATGTCACAGAATATTTTGAAGGGATAAGTAAGTGAAATGGAACAGAGGTTTCAACGGTTTTGAGGTGGCGAGATTTCTTGAGAGGTTTGTTGGCATCCTTATTAGCCTGCGAATCACAATCCAGATAAGAAACAGAGGCAACAATATTGTTATTAGAAAAGAATAATGTTTCTTACTACCTTATGCTGCGATTTGGGAATATTAGGGTTCTGAACCGTAAATTTGGTGTTAGAGGCGTTTTTGCTGAAATAACAACAATATGGGAATCACATAAACAACATCACATAAGGCAGTAAGCAAGATCAATTTCAGCAAAACCCATAAGAAAGAAAAAAAAAAACTAACCTCGATGAATCCATCGAAAACACTGGCATGAAGATTAATTCGTAAAAATTAAAAAGGAAGAAAATTATGAACAGTGAAGATCTACAGAGGGAACAGTATGGAGATGGAGAAGAAATTAAAAAGATTGAAAGAAGAAGAAAGAAGAAAAATTACAGCAGAGGAATTTACGGAGAAAATGATGAAGTTGCAGAGAAGATGCAAAAGAGAGTAAAAAAGAAGAAAAGAGAGAGTAAGAAGAGTATATATAGAGGAGATTTTCGAGAAGATAAACACAATTAATGCGAAAAGACGTGAATCCCCTGTCAGCGGGTTTACTGGATGATTTTGTATGCATATATGTTGAGGACCTGAAATCGGATTTAATTTTCTAGTAAAGGGCAAGGCCTGGCCAAATCAAGATATGGACTCGGATTTCATCAATGTTTCCTTCTTGCCCGCCTTAGGAACACGTAACCTACGCGAATCTAAGCCTTAAAATTTGGACTAGAACGAGACCGATAGGGGAATGGGCTCATTAGGAAAGTCGTTCGAAACCTATTGGTTTCTCTATTGAGCATACTTCGAAGTTCATGATGGTTTCTGTAAATTGAATACGCCGCCTTGTAATGCCGGTAAGGCCTTGGGTATCAAAGCTCCACGCATCTTCCCTCGTCTCTATTCAACTTACTTTAACTCGGATTGATTCCAGAGAGGTTTTCTCAGATTGTAACGAGTTCCTTTTCGAAAGAATAGAAGCTGGTCTAGAAACAATTTAAGGGAGCCATCAGGCTTTTTATTTGATAGATAAAATAGGCTTGTTGTGGTCGAGTTAGCCTTCATTGTGCTTGTTTAGAATTTCCCTGTAGTTAAGATGTCAAACTGGTACAGCCAATACAATGATTATCCAACCGAGCAACATGGACATTACTCTTTTTATGATCATAGTGTGAATAGTGGTTGGGAACGCCAACCTTTTCAAGGTTTTGGGTCATACCATGGTGAGCCCAATTACTATCCGCACGCGCATCAGTCTTACGAGCAAGAAGATTATAATACTAGATTTTCGTCTTTAGAGGATACAATCAAACTTTTGAAAAGTAGTCCTTTTTATGATCCTTCAGTTCATATTCCTTGTCTAGAAGAGTCTCTCAGGAATTTAGCTGAGTCATCACGTAAGTTAGCTGAATCGACATACAAATTAGATGAGGTGAACAACGTAGTTATGGACAAAAGAACTGCAACAACGACTGAATCTTCTTTGGAAGATATCCTCCATAGGTTAAGCGAAAACTTAGATCCAATCCTTAGGGATCTTTCTTTAGAAGAGACCCTTGAGAGAATAGCTGAGTCGACATGTAGACTTGAGTTAGATACGAACGAAAGTATTGCTCGAAATGACTTGAATTGCCAATGTAGTGTATCCAATAATACCTAGAAAATGAGTTTAGTTATTTGCATAATCAAGATATCGAGGTTAGATTGGTGACACTCCTTGTGTAGATGAGGTTCATCCATTTTCATGTTATTATAATGATGATTATGATGTGGACAATGTTGATGAAGAATCTAGGCATGGTGATCAGGAATTTTTTACTCCTAATAAACTTTATGGTGATAGTGTTATTTCTGGTTCAAATCCCGATAATTTTAATGATTATCCACCTATTCAAAAGTACGAGGATTTGATTAGAGATACCACTTCTTTACATGATGTAGTATTTCCTTTTGATTACGAAGTCGATAATGATCTAGAGTACCGTTTTAGAGTCTAGCGATTTAGAAACAATGGTCTTAGACGAAGAAAATGAAATCGTAGAGCTATTAAATATGAGTGAGTATGCGTCACTTGAGTATAACCTAGAAGAAGCAATTGACTATTTTCAGGATTCCAACGATCTAGAAATTAGGGAAATTTAAGCTAGTCTATCTAGAAATACCCAAAAATCTATGTTTGGGGGTGATTATCATTCTCCTTGTGCCATACCTTTAGATCTTACAAAGATACCTCACTTGGGACTTGAAATTTATGCCTCAACCATCTTACAAGATTATCTTCATACTCTTTTTCCTGAACATAGTTGTGTCCGTAAGAGAGCTTAGTTGTTAGAAACCAATCCTCTAGTTGATGTGGTTAACCTAGGCTATGATACCAAGATTGACTTTGTTTTCCCACCAAAAAATTTTCTTCCAATTGTGGGAACATACGATTTTCAGATGTGTCGGTTATTAAGTTTCGAGACTAAACCTAATTACTTTAGGAGAATAGAGTCGACACATTTGCTTAAGGATGACCACCTATTTCTTTGTGGTCAGCTGTGTTAGTCAAACTTGATTGACTTTAAGGATCCGCAGTTATTTAGGTTATTATGTGCTTCTAAGTTTTTACTTGAGTTTTTCCATACTCTAATACCCGAATCGGATCTTAGTTATGAGGAAATGCAGTCCATGAAAATATTTTATCTATACCCTTTCATAGAGCCTGAACCTGAACCACAACTAGTTGTATTTGTCTTAAACAAGGGTATGTTCGGTATCTTCTTGGTCTGTTGCAGTTTCCTCTTCTTGTGGTTAGCACTTTTTGATCCAGATGACCCACAATTATTCCGGCTACTTCTATATGATGCTATGGGGTGACTAATTCCTTCCGATGTCTGGCTGAAGACTTTAAACTTAGCACTTCTTGGGAGGTAACCCATTTTCATGCGACACGGTAATATTCTTCCCTATTTCTTTTCCCTCAAGTGGTAATAGTTTCTCCTTGTTCATGTTTTTAATTTTATATTTAGAACATTGAGGATAACGTTAGATTTAATTTTGGGGGTAAGGGAGAGACTTCTAGCGTCACATAGTATCCGGTTATCTAAGTTTACATACTGTTTCTCACCGAAAAGATAGAAATTGGAATTGCTAGGGATAACATTCTATTGAGACATTAGAGAAAAAACATTGAGATCTTTGAAATTCAGGAGAGAACTTGTTCCTTTTAGAGGGTAACCGTGATGGACCTAACCATCCATGATGGAAAGGCAAGTAGGTCAGAAGGAAATACCAGAAAGACAAAGCAACCTCACAATGTAGTCTTAGTTACTGGATTACGACTCTCTCTTAGTAGAAACTTATCATCATCAATAAGCAGAGCGACATCAAAATATATGAAGTTGAAGACGTTTAAGGTTTAGAAGCAACAACAGAAAAGAATAATTCAAAAATTAAAGTTGAAGACTTAGTTACAAGAAGTTATAAGAGCAAATGATATAAGTTGTTGAAGTTAATGATACCAAGTTGCGAAGATCCAAGTTCTAAAGTCCTTCTCTCATGGCCATTTAAATTTTTGTCTTGTTATTTTTGTGTTGAAAAAAAAATGAAAAATGAAAAAAATGAAAAATGAAAAAAAAAATGATGAAAAAAAATTTGAAAAATGAAAAATCATCGTTATGTTTTGTTCAATAAGGCCATAGGAAGTAAAAATATATAAGGTAGTTTCAAGCGAGAAATTAAGGAGAAAAGTTAATTGTCAGGGTTCTATGAAGTTCGATTGTTTATCATCAACAGTTGAAGCCGAAGAAGACGTTGTTTCTACTAAGTACTATGAGAGAGTCGAAGAAAGATGCATTTTGGTTGGTTTGTTAGTCCGCTTTCAATCTGGCACAAGATCTTTCTAGCACTGGTATAACTCATCACACGTAATTAGTCCAACTGTGTAGCATATGTCCCTCTCATCTTTATCTCTCTCCTAATCTTATCCAGCTGTAAATCAACGGACGCATCTTACAATGTTTATCTAGTTGTGTAGCGGATATCTCTTTATCTAGCAGTGTTGCGGATGTGTCTCCCATTTTCTTTAGTTAGCTTTAGAGCTGACAAATTTAATTTCTGTGGCAATTCTAGTTACTTGGAGATAGTTTGAGAATATGTATGTCCTCATAGCTCTTTGGATACTTGTGACCAATTAGAAGTCATGATTTTCTGGGTACACCTCTGGTAAACCCTCCCGAGATTATATCTCGGTCACTAGGGCCACCTAGTGAGTTAGGATTTTTTTTTATTAGTTTTGCTCGAGGACTAGCAAATAATAGGTTTGGGGGTATTTGATAGACACATTTTTGTGTCTAAGTTGTCCTCAATTTTCTGTATTGTTGGTACTCGATTTCGTACTTATTATGGTGTTTTGTGTGTTTGTAGGTATTTTTTGGAAATAAATATTGTTGGAAAATGCGACTCGAAAAGTTGCTCGGAGCACCCCTGAAAAAAAATTGCTATACGGACCCCCACTTCTGCTAAGAGGCACCCACGGCTATGTTAGCCCATTTTCATCTTTAGCACCCACTGTTTTCTGGCACCCAAGATGTTGGATAATGGCTAACCTTTCTTCCCCACGGTTTGAACATTTTTTGGCGGGAAAATAAGCTTCCATGCAGCGTATTTTTCAGTCGTGATTTCGGGGGAGTTTGAAGGAGATTAAATCGCTGGATTTAACTCAGAATATCCTTCTTTGACTAAACAGGCCTGGTATGCCAGCTGGATTCGTCTAAAATTGGCTACAATCTCGTGTGGATGAAAACAGAGGAGTGAAGCAAAACACGGTTTTGCTTGTGGATGAGGCATGAAGATTTCAGCCCTGCACGTGTATACAGCCTTATCAATCTATCTTGGAGCGTGTAGGGAGTGTGTTTGGATCAAATCAAGGCTCGGAAGAGATTAAAAAATGTAAGAAAATATTCTCGGAATATTTTCCTTAACGCCGAGTAATGAAGTTAAGGAGGAGATTTCTTGCAGTTATGGAGGAGATTTCTTGTGCATGATAGGCTATATAAGGTGTATAGGAGCAGTAGAGCAGGGGATGGAGAGTTTGGGGTGAAGTTAGAGAAGATTGGTGAGCTGCAGAGTCGAAGAAAAAAAGCTGCAGGAGAAGTTTCTGCTGCTGCAGAAACTCAAGAACACGAAGAACAACGACCCTCAAGCGTCAGTCGCAGGAAGTGTCGTATATTACTGTAGCATAAGCTGTTGATATCCAGCAGTCTTATTCTTCTGTTTCCATTGTAACAGTCATTCTGCAACGCTTATTTACGTTGCAGTTGAGCTGTTTTTACCATTTTCTCATATTTCTTCAATAGAAACACCTTTTGAGCCATGGATAAATATTTTGAGTGTGTTTTCGATATGATGAGATAAATCCCAACACTGGGACGGCGGAGGAAGACGAATTTCATACATGGGTAAAATGATTTAATTCTTTTTAAGACTTTCGCATTAATTTTAATTGAAACATGATTTGAATTAATTGGTTGTCATTTAATTTGATGAGGTATGCTTAGCTTAAATGTTTTGATACATCATGCTTAGGATTTACAACTAATCTTTTGAAAATCTAACTTGGCAAAACAAGAGTCCATGTTAATTTTATTTATTGAGCTTCCATCGTTGAGAATAAATAAACTGAACCCTGTGTTATGAATTCGACGAAATCCTAGTCCCGGTAACTCTCTTTATGTTGTGACAATTTTTTGTACATATATTTTTCTTTTATTTTAGTTTATTAAATCCTAAAATCATTTTCAACAAGTCCGAGTGAACGACAACCTATTTACCACTATCTAAAATTCGATCAACTTTTGGCGCCGCCGACGGGGATTTGTTTATAGATTTGTTATTAGGTTTTATTTTATTTGTTCTTTTTTACGCGTTTTGGTATTTTTGTTTGCTTTCAGATTTGGAGCTAAGCTAAAGAAAAGGGGAGAAAGTGCAGAAAAGAAAGGCAAAGCCCAAAAAGGAAAGAAAAGAAAAATCCAAAAGGAGTGAACAAGAAGATTTTGAAAATAATTTTATTTTGTTTTTTTTAGAAACTGTAATTAAGGTTTTTATTTTTGTAAACTTTTATTTTTGGACATTTTTATTTTTGGACATTGGACATTTTTATTTTTCTTTAAACCCTACGGAAGGGTAGTTTTAAACATAAACTGCACAGGGAAGGACGACAGTTACGATACTGTCTCGGCCCCTCGGGTTCGTACACTGACATTGGATCCGGTGGCCCGAGTCGACTTCAACGGTTCATCCCCCGTCTGGAACGGGAGGTAAGAATTCTAAACACCCGCGAATCCCCTGTCAGCGGGTTTACTGGATGATTTTGTATGCATATATGTTGAGGACCTGAAGTCGGATTTAATTTTCTAGTAAAGGGCAAGGCCTGGCCAAATCAAGATAAGGACTCAGATTTCATCAATGTTTCCTTCTTGCCCTCCTTAGGAACACGTAACCTACGCGAACCTAAGCCTTAAAATTTGGACTAGAACGAGATTGATAGGGTAACGAGCTTATTAGGAAAGTCGTTCGAAAACTATTGGTTTCTCTATTGAGCATACTTCGAATTTCATGATGGTTTCTGTAAATTGAATCCGCCGCCTTGTAATGCCGGCAATGCCTTGGGTATCAAAGCTCCACGCAGCTTCCCTTGTCTCTATTCAACTTACTTTAACTCGGATTGATTCCAGAGAGGTTTGCTCAGATTGTAACGAGTTCCTTTTCGAAAGAATATAAGATGGTCTAAAAACAATCTAAGGGAGCCATCATGATTTTTGTTTGATAGATAAAATAGGCTTGTTTTGGTCGAGTCAGCCTTCTTTGTGCTTGTTTAGAATTTCCCTGCAGTTAGGATGTCAAACTGGTACATCCAATACAATGATTATCCAACCGAGCAACATGGACATTACTCTTTTTATGATTATAGTGTGAATAGTGGTTGGGCACGCCAACCTTTTCAAGGTTTTGGGTCATACCATGGTGAGCCAAATTATTATCCGCATGCGCATCAGTCTTACGAGCAAGAAGATTATAATACTAGATTTTCGTCTTTAGAGGATACAATCAAACTTTTGAAAAGTAGTCCTTTTTATGATCCTTCAGTTCCTATTCCTTCTCTAGAAGAGTCTCTCAGGAATTTAGATGAGTCTTCACGTAAGTTAGCTGAATCGACATACAAATTAGATGAGGTGAACAACGTAGTTATGGACGAAAGAACTGCAACAACGACTGAATCTTCTTTGGAAGATATCCTCCATAGGTTAAGTGAAAACTTAGATCCAATCCTTAGGGAGCTTTCTTTAGAAGAGACCCTTGAGAGAATAGCTGAGTCGACATGTAGACTTGAGTTAGATACGAACGAAAGTATTGCTCGAAATGACTTGAATTGCCAATGTAGTATATCCAATAATACCTAGAAAATGAGTTTAGTTATTTGCATAATCAAGATATAGAGGTTAGATTTGGTGACACTCCTTGTGTAGATGAGGTTCAGCCATTTTCATGTTATTATAATGATGATTATGATGTGGACAATGTTGATGAAGAATCTAGGCATGGTGATCAGGAATTTTTTACTCCTAATAAACTTTATGGTGATAGTGTTATTTCTGGTTCAAATCCCGATAATTTTAATGATTATTCACCTATTCAAAAGGACGAGGATTTGATTAGAGATACAACTTCTTTACATGATGTAGTATTTCCTTTTGATTACGAAGTCGATAATGATCTAGAGGAACGAGTTTATTCTGAGAATACCGTTTTAGAGTCTAGCGATTTAGAAACTATGGTCTTAGACGAAGAAAATGAACTCGTAGAGCTATTAAATATGAGTGAGGATGCGTCACTTGAGTATAACCTAGAAGAATCAATTGACTATTTACAGGATTCCAACGATCTAGAAATTAGGGAAATTATAGCTAGTTTATCTAGAAATACCCAAAAATCTAAGTTTGGGGGTGATTATCATTCTCCTTGTGCCATACCTTTAGCTCTTACAAATATCCCTCACTTGGGAATTGAAATTTATGCCTCAACCATCTTACAAGATTATCTTCATACTTTTTTTCCTGAACCTAGTTGTGTCCGTAAGAGAGCTCAGTTGTTAGAAACCCATCCTCTAGTTGATGTGGTTAACCCAGGCTATGATACCAAGATTGACTTTGTTTTCCCACCAAAAACTTTTCTTCCAATTGTGGGAACATACTATTTTCAGATGTGTCGGTTATTAAGTTTCGAGACTAAACCTAATTACTTTAGGAGAATAGAGTCGACACATTTGCTTAAGGATGACCACCTCTTTCTTTGTGGTCAGCTGTGTGAGTCAAACCGGATTGACTTTAAGGATCCGCAGTTATTTAGATTATTATTATGTTCTTCTAAGTTTTTACTTGAGTTTTTCCATACTCTAATACCCGAATCGGATCTTAGCTATGAGGAAATGCAGTCCATGAAAATATTTTATCTAGACCCTTTCATAGAGCCTGAACCTGAACCACAACTAGTTGTAGTTGTTTTAAACAAGGGTATATTCGGTATCTTCTTGGTCTGTTGCAATTTCCTTTTCTTGTGGTTAACACTTTTTGATCCAGATGACCCACAGTTATTCCGGCTACTTCTATATGATGCTATGGGGTGACTAATTCCTTCCGATGTCTGGCTGAAGACTTTAAACTTAGCACTTCTTGGGAGGTAACCCATTTTCATGCGACACGGTAATATTCTTCCCTATTTCTTTTCCCTCAAGTGGTAATAGTTTCTCCTTGTTCATGTTTTTAATTTTATATTTAGAACATTGAGGACAATGTTAGATTTAAGTTTGGGGGTAAGGGAGAAACTTCTAGCGTCACATAGTATCTGGTTAGCTAAGTTTACATATTGTTTCTCACCGAAAAGATAGAAATTGGAATTGCTAGGGATAACATTCTATTGAGACATTAGAGGAAAAGACATTGAGATCATTGAAATTCAGGAGAGAACTTGTTCCTTTTAGAGGGTAACCGTGATGGACCTAACCATCCATGATGGAAAGGCAAGTAGGTCAGAAGGAAATGCCAGAAAGACAAAGCAACCTCACAATGTAGTCTCAGTTACTGGATTACGAGTCTCTCTTAGTAGAAACTTATCATCATCAATAAGCAGAGCGACATCAAAATCTATGAAGAAAGTTGAAGACGTTTAAGGTTTAGAAGCAAGAACAGAAAAGAATAATTCAAAAATCAAAGTTGAAGACTTAGTTACGAGAAGTTATAAGAGCAAATTATATAAGTTGTTGAAGTTAATGATACCAAGTTGCGAAGATCCAAGTTCTAAAGTCCTTCTCTCATGGCCATTTAAATTTTTGTCTTGTTATTTTTGTTTTGAAAAAAAAATCAAAAATGAAAAAAATGAAAAATGAAAAAAAATTTGAAAAATGAAAAAATCATCGTTATGTTTTGTTCAATAAGGCCATAGGGAAGTAAAAATCTATAAGGAAGTTTCAAGCGAGAAATTAAGGAGAAAAGTTAATTGTCGGGGTTCTATGAAGTTCGATAGTTTATCATCAACAATTGAAGCCGAAGAAGACGTTGTTTCTACTAAGTACTATGAGAGAGTCGAAGAAAGATGCATTTTGGTTGCTTTTTAGTCCGCTTTCAATCTGGCACAAGATCTTTCTAGCACTGGTATAACTCATCACACGTAATTAGTCCAACTGTGTAGCAGATGTCCCTCTCATCTTTATCTCTCTCCTAATCTTATCCAGCTGTAAATCAACGGACGCATCTTACAATGTTTATCTAGTTGTGTAGAGGATATCTCTTTATCTAGTAGTGTTGCGGATGTGTCTCCCATTTTCTTTAGTCAGCTTTAGAGCTGGCAGCTTTAATTTCTCTGGCAATTCTAGTTAATTGGTGATAGGTTGAGAATATGTATGTCCTCATAGCTCTTTGGATACTTGTGACCAATTAGAAGTCATGATTTTCTGGGTACACCTCTGGTAAACCCTCCCGAGATTATATCTCGGTCACTAGGGCCACCTAGTGAGTTAGGATTTTTTTTTTATTAGTTTTGCTCGAGGACTAGCAAATAATAGGTTTGGGGGTATTTGATAGACACGTTTTTGTGTCTAAGTTGTACTCAATTTTCTGTATTGTTGGTACTCGATTTCGTACTTATTATGGTGTTTTGCGTGTTTGTAGGTATTTTTTGGAAATAAATATTGTTGGAAATTGCGGCTCGAAAAGTTGCTCGGATCACCCTTGAAAAACAATTGTTATACGGACCCACACTTCTGCTAAGAGGCACCCACGGCTATGTGTAGCCCATTTTCATCTTTAGCACCCACTGTTTTCTGGCACCCAAGATGTTGGATAAGGGCTAACCATTCTTCCCCACGGTTTGAACATTTTTTTGCGGGAAAATAAGCTTCCATGCAGCGTATTTTTCAGTCGTGATTTCGGGGGAGTTTGAAGGAGATTAAATCGCTGGATTCAACTCAGAATATTCTTCTTTGACTAAACAGGCCTGGTATGCCAGCTGGATTCGTCTAAAATTGGCTACAATCTCGTGTGGATGAAAACAGAGGAGTGAAGCAAAACACGGTTTTGCTTGTGGATGAGGCATGAAGATTTCAGCCCTGCACGTGTATACATCCTTCTCAATCTATCTTGGAGAGTGTAGGGAGTGTGTTTGGATCAAATCAAGGCTCGGAAGAGATTAAAAAAAGTAAGAAAATATTCTCGGAATATTTTCCTTAAGGAGGAGATTTCTTGCAGTTATGGAGGAGATTTCTTGTGCATGATAGGCTATATAAGGTGTATAGGAGCAGTAACTCTCTTCATACTGTGACAATATTTGGTACATATATTTTTCTTTTATTTTAGTTTATTAAATCCTAAAATCATTTTCAACAAGTCCGAGTGAACGACAACCTATTTACCACTATCTAAAATTCGATCAGTTAACGACTTAAAGACTTCATTGGGATTGTGAAGCCAGACCGATACTACTTTTATCGTAATTGTGTGATCTGATCTTGCATCTTCTATAGTCACAGTACAATCATATTGATTGGCTAGAGATCGTGGGAGTTCTCCGATAGGCAAGATATAAAAAGTAATCACAAACACCTTCGTCTCATCGTTTGTGATTCCACGACATCTTGTTTCGCTACCATACGATTAAGATTGTTGTGAGGTGATTGATTAATCTAGGATGTTTTTCGGGAATATAAGACCGGATTATCAATTGGTTCTTGCTCACCTTGATTATTATCAAAAGACGGAATAAAAACTTTATGGTTTTTCTGTGGGAGACAGATTGATCCTTTGATAGATTTGTCTGTGTGAGATAGATTTGTTTATTGTTAAAGCCTGCGATTTTGGGTCGTAGAAACTCTTAGTTGTGGGTGATATCAACTACGAGAATCAAGTGCGCAGTATCCTACTGGGATCAGAGGCGTAGGAAGTATAACTGTACCTTGGATTATTGGGAGACTGATTGGGGTTCAACTATAGTCCAGTCCGAAGTTAGCTTGGAGTAGGATAGTGTCTGTATTCAATCTGGACTAGGTCCCGGGTTTTTTCTGTATTAGCGGTTTCCTCGTTAACAAAACTTCTGGTGTCTGTGTTATTTCTTTTCCGCATTATATTTGATTATATAATAGAAATAATATAGGTTGTGTGTTAGATCAATCAATTGGATAGTCTGACCTAACAATTGTTGATTGATATTGATTGATCCTTGGATATTGGTCTTTGGTACCGTTCAAGTTATTCCTTGTGTTTGATTATAGACTCGCTGATTTCCATTATCTTGAGTGAATCAAAACAAGAGAGAGATATTAACTCCTTGAGATACTTTTACCTAAATTGAGTCCGGCTGTCTAGTTGATTCTCTAGAAAGTATTTCGGAGTTAGTCCATACAGAATGCGAAGCGAAATATTGGGTGGTGTTGTTAGACCCCCACCTTTTCAATTGGTATCAGAGCAGGCAAACACGTTCAAGACCTTACAAGTCTGTGTTTGTAGCGATCTGACTATATGGACCATAAAGTCTCAATTGACGCTTCACCAGGTTTAAAAACAACCGTATAAAAAGGCTTGATAAACTTGTTACTCTTCAAAAGGGGTTGGATGAACAAATCCGGATCAACACTGGTCTTGTTGCAGAAATTGCAATTATTAAGGATTTGATATCTGGTAATTGTCCTTTGGTGAATCTGAGTAACTCAAGTTGTTCCCCTTTAAAGAATAGTCATAAATCAGATAGTAATCAACGACCGTTTGATGAAAAAACTGATGTGACTAGGAACCACTCAGACAAACTTCAAAGCAGCGGCCCGTATTGTTGTTGTGATTCTTTCAATCGTTTTCAACAAGTTTGTATGTCATTCCAAAAGAGTCTGAATGCTGCATGTAATCTTTGTAATAAAACTAAACAATATGTTGATACTCTGAAAGGACATACAAAACTATCAGGAAACTCTAAACAGAGAAGTACGAATAGTATGGGTGCCTTTGCTTTAAGATATACGTCTCCTTTTAAATGGTTTCTTGATAGTGGATGTAGTAGACACATGACAGGTGATCTCACATGGTTCGTTTTGTCTATTGACTATTAAGGAGGTCCTGTAACGTTTGGAGATGGGAGTTGCTGCTACATCAGCAAGAAGGGAACGATCAAACTACCCAATGTTCCAGAAATCCATGATGTAGTGTACGTAAAAGGTATGACTGCTAATCTTCTTTCTATTAGTCAAATTTGTGAAAAAGGACATCGATTTGTCTTCAATGCAAATGGATGTGACATTATTGACAAAACTGGGAAAGTAATTTTTCAAGGAACTCGTGGTAAAAACAACTGTTATCTAATTGATACTCAGTTTAGCAATCGTTGCAATTTGACTAAGGTGGAATCTACATATCTTTGGCATGAGCGTTTTGGTCACATCAATTATCGCCTTCTAACTAAGATCATTAACAAAGAACTTGTTAGAGGCATTCCCAAAATCAATGCAAAGATTGAAGGTGTATGTGGTGCCTGTCAAAAGGGTAAGCAAACGAAAGTTCACCATAAATCATCTCGAGATATTCTCACTAAAGCTCCACTTGATTTAATTCATATAGATCTCTTCGGACCAATTCAACAACCCACTGTTGCTGGTAAGAAGTATGCTTTAGTTATGGTAGATGATTACACCAGATTCACTTGGGTTGCATTCTTATCTCATAAGAATGAAACTCTTGGTGAATTCAAGATTATTGTTAAAAGGATTCAGAACGAATAAGGTCGCAAACTAAAGAAAAATAGAAGCGATCGTGGTACAGAATTCAAAGACACAAAGGTATTTGAATTCTGTGACGAACTGGGGATCATTTAACAATACTCACCACCTATCACTCCTCAAGCTAATGGAGTTGCTGAAAGAAAGAATAGAAATATTCAGGAAATGGCCAGGGTAATGCTCCATAACAAAAACTTACCTTTAAGATTTTGGGGAGAAGCTGTTTTCACAGCATGATATTTGATCAACCGTGTGTACTTACGGTCTAGAACCCTTAACACTCCTTATGAGTTGTGGTATGGAAGGAAACCCAACCTACACTATCTCAGGGTGTTTGGAAGTAAGTGCCATATTCTGAAAGATCGAGAACAGAAAGGGAAATTAGACACAAAAAGTGATGAAGGTATCTTTCTTGGCTATGCTTCTGATAGTCGTGGTTTTCGAGTATTTAATCTCAGAACTCAAGTCATGATGGAATCTGCTAATATTATCATCGACGACATTAGTAACTTTCATCAGGATAATCCTCCTACTGAATTGCCTCCAACCGAGACAATTGAGAAAGTCAAAGAAATTCCAGAATCTGTTGAAGTTATCCCAACTGTTACTGATCCTGACATTTCTAGTGACGAGGAAAAGAGCACTGATCAAGGCAGCCCTGATGAACAAGAACGTGTCCCTCCACGACATCTCTGGGTTCAAAGGAATCATGATCCAAATAGTGTTATTGGAGGAAGAGATTCTACAACTAAAACTAGAGGACAACTTCAAAATATTTGCAATTTTGGTTGTTATCTTTCGCAAGTAGAACCAAGAAATATTGATGAAGCTCTGAACGATCCCTTTTGGGTGAATGCTATGCATGAAGAGTTAAATCAATTTCAAAGGAAAGATGTGTGGGAACTTGTACCTTGTCCCTCCAATATCAATATTTTTGGTACCAAATGGATATTCAAGAATAAGTCTGACGAATTTGGCACGATTGTCAGAAACAAAGCTAGACTTGTCGCTTAAGGATATTCACATATTGAAGGGATTGACTTTGACGAGACCTTTGCTCCTGTGGCATTCCTTGAGTCCATTCGTCTCTTGTTAGCTCATGCTTGTTTTCTTAAGGTTAAGTTGTTTCAAATGGATATAAAATCCGCTTTCCTTAACGGAATCTTAAAGGAAGAAGTCTGTGTTGCTCAACCAAAGGGGTTTAAAAACCCTGATTTCCCAGATCATGTGATAAAGCTCAAAAATGCATTGTATGGGTTGAAACAAGCACCTAGAGGCTTGTTTGAAAAACTTACTACTTCTCTCATTATAAAAGGTTTTTCAAGAGGCGGAGCTGACAAAACGCTGTTTACCAAATGGAGTGGGAAAGATGTTGTGATTGCTCAAATATATGTAGATGATATCATCAACTTCTGAATTTTTTGCAAAGGACTTCCAAGTCTCTCTTGCTAAGGAATTTGAAATCAGCAATGTTGGTGAATTAAAATTCTTCTTAGGATTACAAATTCAACAACATAAGGATGGAATTTACTTATCCCAAGAAAAGTATGCTCGTGATCTTGTGACAAGATTCGACCTGGATAAGTGTTCTCCAAAATTAACACCTATGCCAACCACTGGTAAACTACATAGAGATGATAAAGGAGCAAAAGTAGATCAAAAGTTGTATCGATCTATTATTGGTAGCCTTTTGTATCTTACATCTACTAGACCTGATATTTCTTTTAGTGGTGGTTGTTGTGCCAGGTTTCAGGCAAATCAAAGGAATCTCATCTTGCAGCTGCAAAAAGGATCATTCGATATATTAATCACACTGCCGGGTATGGTTTATCTTATACTTTTGATACTAACACTGATTTATCTGCATATTCAGATGTTGATTGGGCAGGATGTGTCGAGGACAGAAAAAGTACATCAGGGGGTTTCTACTACGTAGGACTAAAGCTTGTTGCTTGGCATAGCAAAAAAAAAATTCTCAATCCCTGTCTACATGTGAAGCAGAATATATTGCTGCTGGTTAATGCTGTACTCAACTCCTATGGATGAAACAAATGCTAGCTGATTATGGAGTCGATACTGGAAAAATGAAGATCTTCTGTGATAACTCTAGTGCGATTCGAATCACTGAGAATCCCGTTGAGCACTCAAGAACAAAGCACATTGACATAAGGTACCATTTTATTCGTGATCTTTATGAAAACGGTATCATAAGTATGGAATTTGTGCCTTCCGAACAACAATTGGCTGATATTCTTACCAAACCATTAGACACTGCTACATTCCAGCACTTGCGGCATTCTATTGGTGTTGTTTTGGTTCATTAAGCGTTTCTATAACTCTTTCCCCTGTGCTTATCTCTATCTTTTTGGCAATTGAGTTTGAAGCTCCAGTAGGTTACTTCAGTCAGTTTTTATAGGGTTGTTTTCTGTCTTGTTAGTGTCATCTTTTGTGTGTGTCAAAATCCTTCTTTTCTTCGGAATCTAAGGTCGCTCTTGTTGTTCCCTTGGGAATGACATCTAATGGGGGAGAGTTCTTTTGAACTTGTGCTTAATGGTCATATGTTGAGGGGTGTGCGGCTGTGGAATTTTAGAGGGGTTATCTTGTATCTTTAAACTCCTCGATGAATGTTGTTAGCTTCGGCTATATGATTGCATCTAAATAAGATGATGTGTGTTTCTTTCTCTCAATCATGAAATGTCTCTTACGGAAATTTCATTATGATCCCGTTCTTATACCTTTGCCAATTTTATTGACAAAAAGGGGGAGACTTAATATGTAGTTCACACTACAAATACATATGGTTTTCGGATCATTGTGTAAGGGGGAGTGGTTTTCATGTGAGATGGAGTATTGACTAAGGGGGAGTGATACATATCACTATAGTATTATTGTTGAAGTTGTGATACAATTGGACTTTGACACTATATAATAATACTATGACACTGTATAACAATGATCGAGACCGATGCTTTCTCATTGTTATAGCTACGGATCTTCAACAACTATGATGCTAAACTTACAACCTTTTGGATCATTGGAGTACTTGGAAGTGACAAAGATTTCGAGGAATGTTGAAGATTAGACATGTGGAATAGGAGCTACTAAAGTTTCATTATCTTTTTTGTATTCCATATGTATTGATAGTTTTGTCATTAAAATTGACAAAGGGGAAGATTGTTAGAGCACTGTTCGGTCAAACTCTTTCTTGCGGGCCCCCTTTCCCATCGACCAATCAGGTCGCTCTAAATGCGCCACACGCACTTGGAATATGGCCGGGCCCATGCTGCTTTCTGTCCCTCTTTCCTATCGACCAATCAAATCGCTTTAAACTCGCCTCATGTTAGAGCACTTCTCGGTCAAACTCGCATGCGTTGCTATCTCAAGCATGTTTGTCAATGTTAGTGATCAAAACTATAAGTCTTGATTTCTAGTCTCTTATAGCTAAGTCTCGGACTAGGATAGTAAGTATAGTTGAGCTCAAGGACTTCATAGCGATTCATCATACAAGTAGAAGATCTACTCAAGGAACCGGTGGAACTTCTCGACAAAAAGGTATGTGGATACTTGAACTTATCTGTCACTCAAAAGTCTATCTATTCTATCTCCTACTCTTTGAGACCAAAGTCGTATGCTGTATATATATAAACTAGATCATACACATTTGGTATTTCGAGCCGAGTATACCTCGCCTATCTATATCTCGGAATATGTGTTGGTAAGCTTTTCGCTTCGACCAAGTTTATCTTTACCTAGTGACGAAAGTCATGAATGTTTCAATCATCTTGAAAATTGCTTTGACGAGAAATAGTGTAACAACTATATAATGTCCTCTAAGAATGTTTCAATGATTGGAATGAGAGTTTAGGTTACATAACCAATGGATTCCTTGAACCGAAGTTTTTGAAATTTTTTGATCAAGAGAACCGGAAGTATGGCAAGTGCCAAGTCCGCGAACTCAGTCCGCGAACTGCCGAAGTTCTCAAACCCGAGAATTTCTGTTGGAGTTGACAAACTACTTGCGTGAGCCAAGTCCGCGAACCGGCGTAGTTCTCGAACCCGAGAATTTTTGGTTGAGTTTGTAAACTCTTTCCGGTGTCTTAAGTCCGCGAACTTGAGAAGGTTATATATCTAAAGATGATTTCTGAACTTAATCTTAAAAGACTACGGAATGCATTTTCAAACCGTGGCTATTAAAGTTCATGAACCGATTCTAGTTAATCAAATAATCTTTGCTTCAATTGTGTCTTGTGTAGTTACATAAGATTTCCTTGCAATTGAACAACTCTCTTAACTAGTTCATTTGAGTCAATTGAACTAGTTATGGTGAAGAAGAATATGGTTGGTATGAAACGCTAATATGGTTAACCTCTTTGGGTAGACTATTGTTGAACTAACAATGTACACGTTTGGGTGCGGTTAACAAACCTAGAAGCGTACAGTCATTTGTGTATCACAAGCTAAGTTTTCGATCTAACGGTTGAGAAATATTAGCTTGAATCTAAATCAGTTTTTCATCTAACGGTGGATATTGATTGCTTTGTAACTAAGGCAAAACCCTGATTTGAAAGGATATATAAAGAAGACATTTAACATTGAGAAAACTAATCCCCACACGTCCGTGTGATACTAGTTTCTATGCTAGAGTCTATTCTCCTTTAACATTTGGTTTTCTTCTTCTAAAACCATGTTAACGACTTAAAGACTTCATTGGGATTGTGAAGCCAGACCGATACTACTTTTATCGTAGTTGTGTGATATGATCTTGCATCTTCTATCGTTACAGTACAATTATATTGATTGGCTAGATATCGTGAGAGTTCTCCGATAGGCAAGATATAAAAAGTAATCACAAACACCTTCGTCTCATCGTTTGTGATTCTACGACATCTTGTTTCGCTACCATACGATTAAGATTGTTGTGAGGTGATTGATTAATCTAGGATGTTTTTCGGGAATATAAGACCAGATTATCAATTGGTTCCTGTTCACCTTGATTATTATCAAAAGACGGAATAAAAACTTTAGGGTTTTTCTGTGTGAGACAGATTGATCCTTTGATAGACTTGTCTGTGTGAGACAGATTTGTTTATTGTTAAAGCCTGCGATTTTGGGTCGTAGCAACTCTTAGTTGTGGGTGAGATCAGCTAAGGGAATCAAGTGCGCAGTATCCTGTTGGGATCAGTGGCGTAGGGAGTACAACTGTACCTTGGATCAATGGGAGACTGATTGGGGTTCAACTATAGTCCAGTCCGAAGTTAGATTGGAGTAGGCTAGTGTCTGTAACGGCTTAATACAGTGTGTATTCAATCTGGACTAGGTCCCGGGGTTTTTCTGCATTTGCGGTTTCCTCGTTAACAAAACTTCTGGTGTATGTGTTATTTCCTTTCCGCATTATATTTGATTATATAATAGAAATACTACAGGTTGTGCATTAGATCAATCAATTGGATAGTCTGACCTAACGGTTGTTGATTGATATTGATTGATCCTTGGATATTGGTCTTTGGTACCGTCCAAGTTATTCCTTGTGTTTGATTATATACTCGTTGACTTTTATTAGCTTGAGTGAATCAAAACAAGAGAGAGATATTAACTCCTTGAGATACTTTTACCTAGATTGAGTCTGATTGTCTAGTTGATTCTCTAGAAAGTATTTCGGAGTTAGTCCATACAGATTTCTAAGAGAAATATTGGGTGGTGTTGTTAGACCTCCGCTTTTTCACCTCACCCATTAAATAAGGCCAAACTGCGCCAACACCTAGTGATCGTCACGTCAACATGGTCGTCATGCCAAATAGCAAATCAACCTGCCAAATTGTGTCGGCATGCTAAATGGCAGGCCATGTTATTCCGCGACATCAATATGACAACGCAGTCGGGTGCTGTCTCACTTTTTGTTCGTGGCCAATGCCATAAAAAACTCTAATCAGGGTATTCTGATCAGAATAGAACTCTTGTTTTAATGGAATTGGTCGAATCAAAAGGAACCCCTAATTCCTATTCATGGCCTGACTATGCCACTTCGGGCCCACAACATGCCACAAGCCATGTGGGACCCATAAGACCCTAAAGAATGACGCATGTGCCATATTATGGCTACCCATCATAGTCCCCGCATTATGACCTTGCCATGATTTCTTTATTCAACGTTGCCACGGTAGTAACCCAAGATATAGTGGTCGCAGCCACACCAAACAGGCGCCACTATGCCCCTGGCGGGCGCCAATTATGCCACAATGCCACTGGCAGGCGCCAATTATGCCACTGTGCCACTGGAAGGCGTCACTCCGTCACTATGCCACTGGCAGACGCCAATTATGTCACCACGTTACTGGCAGGCGCCAATTATGCCACTAGAAGGTGCCAACGAGATGTGGCCATGATTAACGACCACCCTTCTCCAACCGAATTAACCGACCTAGATTAAATCTTAGGTGACCAACCAAGACTAACTTAACAGCGTCACACGCTATTCCTTGCGTCAAGTCTCATGACTTAGCTCGCCACACATGATCACCCGCCGCCTAGTTTACGCGCGATTGGTCAGAATAACTAGGTCTTGCACACTAGACCCACTCAGCAATCTGCTGCATATTTTCCACAAAAATACTTGAGACATCAAACATGTCACAAACTGGGGGATGCTCACTAGGGTATTGGTCTGGCGGTTTACAGTGTGCGGCGTACAACACGCCCATTATGAGAAAGTGTCAGGAAAGGGCGGACGATTAATGAGCAGTAATTGAGTAGTGGGTGTAAGGCTGACCAGTCCTCCCTCGTGATGGAAACATGATGGTCACCACTTTTTACACGACTCCACTTCTCCACTACTTAACTGTCTCCACTTCCTGCGAGATCAGGTGCTCAATCATGGCTTGTATAAATAGGTTTTCGACCTATTTCGACAAAAACAAGTGTTATCAACACAAGTATCCATAAAAACACCAAGAACTGATAGCTTACATTCCGCAAGCCAGTTCCACATTCTGATACAAGTCACAAAACAGCCACACCTTCAAAATTCAATATTTTGTGAAAAAGCGGGGGTCTAACAACACCACCCAATATTTTGATTAACAATCTGTATGGACTAACTCCGAAACACTTTGTTAGAGAATCAACTAGACAGTCAGACTTAATCTAGATATAAAGTATCTCAAGGAGTTATTATCTCAATCTCTCGATTTGATATTTACTCAAGCAAATAGAAATCTGCGAGTCTTTATCAAAGAGAGATAACTTGGACGGTACCAAAGACCAATGTCCAATGTCCAAGGATCAATCAATATCAATCAACAACCAAACGTTGGATTAGAGAAGTTGATGATCACGAACGCACAACCTGTATTATTTCAATTATATAAAATATAATGCGGAAAAGAAATAACACAGACACCAGAAATTTTGTTAACGATGAAACCGCAAATGCAGAAAAACCCTGGGACCTAGTCCAGATTTAATACACACTGTATTAAGCCGCTACAGACATTAGCCTACTGCAAACTAGCTTCGGACTGGACTATAGTTGAACCCAATCAGTCTACCTATCCAAGGTACAGTTGTACTCCTACGCCTCTGATCCCAGCAGGATACTACGCACTTGATTCCCTTAGCTGATCTCACCCACAACCAAGAGATGTTGTAACCCAAAATCACAGACTTGATAATAAACAGATCTGTCTCACACAGAAAAGTCTATAAGAGGATAAATCTGTCTCCCACAGATAAACCCTAGGTTTTGTTCCATTTTTAGATATAAATTCAAGGTAACAGGAACCAATTGATAATCCGGTCTTATATTCCCGAAGAACAGCCTAAATTAATCAATCACCTCTCTACAATCCTTCCTGACTACACAAGCGGATTGTCAAGGAATCACAAACAGTGAGACGAAGATGTTTGTGACTTCTTTATCTTTCCTATCGGAGAACTCTCATGATCTCAAGCCAATCAATCGATCGTACTCGTATGATAGAAGATGCAAGATCAGATCACACAACTACGATAAAGTAGTATCGGTCTGGCTTCACAATCCCAATAAAGTCTTTAAGTCGTTAACATGATTTTAGAGAAGAAAATCAAAGTTTAATGGAATTGACTCTAGCGGGCGCACTAGTAGCACACATACGTGTGGGGATTATTTTTGCACAATGGTAGATGTCTCCTTTATATAGCCTTAATATTTGGGTTTTGCCTTAGTTACAAAGCAATCCATATTCACCGTTAGATGAAAACCTGATTTAGATTCAAGCTAATATTTCTTAACCGTTAGATCGAAAACTTAGCTTGTCACACACACTTGGGTAGACGTTTACTAGGTTCGTGTAAACCATGCCAAAACGTGTACATGTATGTTGGTTCAACATAGTAACCAAAAGGTTAGCCATATGAGCATTTCATATTAACCTTGTTCTTCTTCATCATAACTAGTTCAATTGACTCAAATGAACTAGTTAAAGAGTTGTTCAATTGATATGAGATCTTATGTAACTACACAAGACACAATTGAAACAAAGATGATTCGATTCGATTGAATCGGCTCATGAACATTATATCCACGGTTTGCATAAAGCAATCCTTAGTAAATTAATATTTCATGTTCAGAGCACATCTTTAGATCATAACCTCTTAAGTTCACAAACAAGTTCGCGGACTTAAGTTAATCGGTTGAGTTTTCCAAACTCAGCAGAAATTCTTGGGATGAGAACTTCCGTCAGTTCGCGGACTGGGTTCGCGGACTGAGTTCGCGGACTTAACACACAAATGAGTTTTGGAAAATCCTAGCAGAAATTCTCGGTCGAGAACTTCCGACAGTTCGCGGACTTGGCAAGCCAATTCTACAATCCTCCCGATTTCTCTTGATCAACAAAGTTCGAAAACTTCGGTTCAAGGAATACATGGTTATGTAATCTAAACTCTCATTTCAATCATTGAGACATTCTCGGAGGACGCTATGTAGCCGTTATTCACAGACCGATTCACGTCAGAGCAATTCTCAAAGTGATTGAAACTTTTCATGACTTTCGTCACTAGGTGAAGATAAACTTGATCAAAGCGAAACGCTTTACCAAGACACGATTTCGAGATAAAAGATAAGCAATGAATGCTCAGCTCGAAATGTCAAATGTGCATGATCTAGTCTATATATCATACGAGTTTTGTCTCATAAGAAGTAGGAGATAGAAGAGATAGACTTTTGAGTGATAGATAAGTTTAAGTCTCCACATACCTTTTTGTTAATGAAGTTCCACGGTTCCTTGTATAGATCTTCGTCGTTGTATGATGAATCGCCATGAAGTCCTTGAGCTCAACTACACTTTTCTATCCTAGTCCGAGACTTAGCTATGTAGGCTAGAAATCAAGACTTATAGTTTTGATCACTAACATTGACAAACATGCTTGAGATAGCAACGCATGCGAGGTTGACCGAGATATGCTCTAACATTTTGATCTCAACACCTTCTTCGCTTCCCTCACTAAGATCAACCCTTCTCCTTCACTTTGTGACTGAAGCAAGTCTGGAACGACCATTTCTTAGTTTAGGCCAGAATTGTACAGATTGATCTCTCGAATCTAAAGTACTCCCGTGCAGTGCATTTTTTTAGGGTTTAGATTCGTTTCTCAGTGGCACACCCAAATTTACTATTTCCAACAGATTCAGTTTTTACCCCAAAACAGTGGCCAGAAGAAAAGGAGAAGCATCTTATCTTTGTGACGTTAAGGAGAAAGATGCAGGTAGATATTTTAGAATCTCTAGAGTCAGAAGGGGTGATGCTGAGAGATACAATGCTCTGTGCATTCCATGTGGAGAATGATGTTATTACTGGTCAATTCTTTGCAAGGAGATTTTGAAGGTGTTGAGTGAAAACAATACGATCAGAAGATTATCGCAGGTTCCACCAGTTCAGTCAGATTTTCAACATTATCTGCCAAATAAAGCTGTAAGGACTATGAAGTATAGGGGGAGATAAAAATCCAAGGGTTTGTAAGATGGCATAGGATCGCAAGAGAAGTTCTGAAACAGATGCGGTGGAATTCTTTTTTAGATTTGGAAATCATCGATGAGCAGTCGACTTATATTGATCTGGTCAGGGATTATTGGCTTGATCTTTGGAAGCCAAAAAAGCTTATAATTGACGATTCAATGGTCACATTATCATAGGCTCGTAATGAGACTGGGGAGGTGGAGATTATGAAAGTTAAGAAGATTAAGAAAACTAAGGATAATCCTGATCAGGTTTTAATACCAATACAAGTTATCACTAGATTCCAAAAATGGTTAAAGATAAGGGGTATTCCTCATGAATTATGGACTTACAAACTGTTTAAATCCATTGAAGAATCGTTGGGTGGTTTCATGGAGATTGCAGACAACACCCTAAGAAAAGAAAATCTGATTTTTTTCAGAATTTCAGTCAAAGGAGATTTCTCGTTAATTCCGGCGATACAGGTGGTAGAATTAGGAGACCAAAAATGGGTAACTTCCATTGAACGGGATTACAAATTTATTCCTAAAAATAAGGCTTCTTTGTAGGAATTTAACATATTGTTAATTGAATTTGAGAATAAACAAAAAATTTCAAATTACACCCGCTTATTCTGTTGCTAAATCAGTTTGAGTGTCAAAATCGGTCTCTGCTGATCTGAGTCAAAAATCTCGAATGGATGAGTCGAGACATGCCTTGATCTACAAGCCAAAATCTTCAGTGGCAAACTCGAAAAATCAGAATGGTCTAGTTTCAGGTGAAGATGTTCACGGGGTTGAGCATGGTTCATCTGCCTCTCAGAGGTTGAACAGATTTGTAGGGGAAATCTACTCAAGCTGTTGAGAATGATGTTTCTATTTCTGAGCATGTAGGATGTGTAGGTGCAGTTCCCTCTTCTCAGTGTAGAGACATGGTGCTCTCTGTCAATAAATTCCAATCTCTTGTTCATGGTGGATGTGAAGATGAAGTTCCCACCTCATCAAGGTTGGAGATTATTGATAGGGTGTTGGCTGTTGAAGCTTATGATTCACTGAATGTGGTTGGAAGTGTTGATAAAGATCCCAAGCATTCTGGTAATCATTTGTTTTCAGTAAGTTACCTAATAATGGCAGATGTGTAGGAGTAGTTCCTGCTATTGGGGTAGAGAATTCCGGCAATGTGCAGACGGACAAAAGGTTTAGTTCCTCATGATTTCCTGAGGACCTTCAGTTAGTGTTGTGTGACAGTGTGATGCAGGTTGACACGGTGCTTTCTCTTGAGTGTGTTGAAAACTCAATGCCTTTACAAACGAATAATCCAAACACTTTATTTAACATTGTTGAGGATAAAATAGTGATCAATCTTGGAGATATTCAAGATGCTAACATAGACTCAAATGAGATTATTTTATCGACCTTAAAGTTGGTGTTTGAGCTGTGTAGCTGTCTGGGTGGCATTACAGAGAAAGATGAAAAGCAGGCCAAGGATGTAATTGAAGAGATTCTCTTTAAATATAGAGACAGATACAAGGCATTGGCAAATGGAAGAAATGTGGAAGACAACTGTTGAAAAAGCGGGGATCTAACAACCTCATCCAATATTTCGCTTAGCAATATGTATGTACTAACTCCAATGTAATTATGAGAGCACCAACTAATACAGCAAGCTCAATCAAGAAATATATCAAAAAGTTATTTCTCAATTTCTCAATTCAATCCGCAATCAAACAAATAGGAATTTGCGAGCCTGATTGAATATAAGAAATAACTTGAACGGTACCAAAGACCAATGTTCAAGGATCAATCAATTTCAATCAACAACTAAAGGTTGGATTTACCAATTTATCAATTCAACGCACAACCTATGATATTTCAATTATATAACAAAATACGATGCGGAAAAAAAAATAACACAGACACTAGAATTTTGTTAACGAGGAAACCGCAAATGCAGAAAAACACCGGGACCTAGTCGAGATTTGAACACCACACTGTATTAAGCCGCTACAGACACTAGCCTACTCCAAGTTAACTTCGGACTGGAATGTAGTTGAGCCCTAACCAATCTCACACTGATCAAGGTACATTTGCATTCCTTGCGCCTCTTGAACAATGCCGGATTCTGCACATTTGATTCCCTTAGCTGATCTCACCCACAACTAAGAGTTGCTACGACCTAAAGTCGAAGACTTGATGAACAAATCTATATCACACAGAAAAGTCTATTGAATAAATAAATATGTCTCCCACAGATATACCTATGATTTTTGTTTCGTCTTTTGATAAATCAAGGTGAACATGAACCAACTGATAAACCGGACTTACATTCCCGAAGAACAACCTAGTATTATCAATCACCTCACGATAATCTTAATCGATTAATGAAACAAGATATTGTGGAATCATAAACGATGAGACGAAGATGTTTGTGACTACTTTTCAATCTTGCCTATCGGAGAATAAATCTCGAGGAAAACTTAAAAAAGATAGTACTCAATCACGATATAAAACAACAAGATCAGAACACTCAACTGCAGAGAAATAATTGGGTCTGGATTCACAATCCCAATGAAGTCTTTAAGTCGTTAACCTACATGGTTTCGTGAAAAACCTAAGGTTAAAGGAGAATAGACTCTAGTCGCAACTAGTATCACACAAGAGGTGTAGGGATTAGGTTTCCCAGTTGCTAGACTTCTCTTTTATATAGTCTCCAAATCAGGGTTTGCAATCAATTTTACCTTGGTAACAAAGCATTCAATATTCACCGTTAGATGAAAACCTGATTAGATTCAAGCTAATATCTTTCAACCGTTAGATCGAACTTAGCTTGTTATACACAAATGAAATGTACCATCATTTAGATAAAGGTTACCGTACCTAAACGTGTACACTTAGTTGGTTCAACAATAGTTAACCAATGCTTAGCCATATGACCACTTTCATACCAACCTTATTCATCTTTATCACAACTAGTTCAAATGACTCAAATGAAACTAGTTAGAGAGTTGTTCAATTGCTTGAATCTCATAGAAATATACAAGACACTATTGAAAATCGATTTTGATTCACTCGAATCATTTCATGAACATCCTAGCCACGGTTTGCAAAAGATTGCATTCCTAAATATATAAATGTATTAGTTCACGAACAAACCAATATTAGAACATAACCTACTGTAGATGGGGAAAAACGATTTGCTGGTTTTTAAGGAATTGAGGGGATGACCGTACGGAGGAGACTCCTCGAACCGAGCGAAATGTTAAACCTCACACAGATGCACCGCTGCAAAGGGGGTGCTTTAGATTCGAGAGATCAATCTGTAGTACTCTGGCCTAAATCAAGACAATGACCGTTCCAGAGTAAATTTGGTCACAAGAGAGAATGGGTTGATCTGTAGGAGGGAAGCTGAGAAATGTGTGGAATCAATGGAAATCAAATATTGTGGGCGTGTGAATTCCGAATACGATAAGCTCTGAGTGATTGAAATTGCTCAATTGAGAGTAGTTGCTCAATTGATGAGTTGATGATCTCGTGTTGTCGATGAGACGTGAGATTGATGATACTGATGATGCTGATTCAATCATGATTCAGAGACTTATTTATATTTTTGGAATTTTAGACACCATGATTCCATGAAGTATGACAGTTGATGGAATCAAGTAGTGGGGAAGTGGAGATCGTGTTTGAAACCAGTTTCTCAACATGTGGAGACTTGGTCGATTTTCCACCCACTACCTCGTGAATTCCTTCAACTGATTGCATGACTTGCTCACGTTTTCCATCGTGTGTTTGAACACACGTGCCGTAGACCGCCAGACCAAAACCCTAAGTGATATACCCCCAAGTGACACGATTGATGTCTCGTGGTTTGTTAGTCAATTGATGACTTCGTGGTTTGATGGGACGATGAGTCCATGTAGTTGCCGAGTTGAACATGATGTTCTGAAACTCATGAATTGAACATGTCACGAGACAGAGGTATAGTTCTTACCATGAAGCGAGCAAGTATTGCTCATTCGATGGATCGTTGAATATTGATTGTTGAACCAATATTCTTTGGTTTGAGAAAATATTTATCATCTGAGCAGGTGTTGCTCACGTGATGAATTGTTGAATATTTTATCGTCTGAGCATGTGTTGCTCATCTGATGGATTATTGGCAGCGTACCAAAAATATTAATTAGAATACTGGTCGTTGAACCGAGCACAATTAATAAAATTAATCACCATGAGGTCGTCGTAAAATTATTAAGGTTGGAATCTGGAATGATGATCCTTGGATTCAGAAACCCTAATTTGATCAATTGATGATCAATTCATGGTTCGTCAGAATTTTAACCATTTAACCATAGGACGAAGGAGGGAGCGACTACATGGGACCGTGGATCAACCATGTAGTGTCCATATGCTCACGTGAGCAAATACAAAGAACTCCTGAAGAGTTGACGATTTGTTGGTGGAAGAATGATTAAATGCTGGCTTAATCATTTATTCAAAAATGCTCGTCTGAGCCTTAGGTGAGAAAACCTAATTAATTATGACGAGGCGAGGGACCGACCATGGAGTCATCAAACCGGTCCTGGGTTGTCACGTGCCCGCCTGATGATCACTTCATGAAAATCCAAAGTGTTTGGAAGAGTTTTGGACCTAATACGAGCAATTGTGCAGATTAGGTCAAAACTGTGAAAATTGATGGGACCGGCTTCCGTGAGCCAAAGAGCCAATCTTGGTCGGTCAAGATAGCGTGCTCGTGTCCCCAAGGCATCCGCGTCTCAGTCCTGAGAATTCTGATATTTTCTGGCATGCAATTGAGCATCTATTCGAGAAAATATGCCAAAATTAGGGTTTCGACGAAACTGAGGAAAACATCATAAGATGATGAAAAATAATTATAAAATAAGGAATGAGGATGCGTGGGACCTCCGTGGTCAAGGCATGGTTGACCGGTCGTGACCACGGTCCCGTGGTGCCGTTTCCTTAATTTTATAATATTTTGATGATTTTATGAAAAATTCATGAATTTTGAGAAATTTGATGAATTTAGGGAGTTTCCATGAATTGAAGGAGTTTTCATGAGTTTAGGGAAGCAAAAAATATTAAAATAATAAAAACAAGGGCGTGTGGGACCGTGGAAGGCATGGTCGGCCGGCTAGGGCCCGGTCCCACGAGTTTCCCTAATTTTTTGATATTTTTAGGTATTTTGATGATTTGAGGAAATTTTTCCTAATTTGAGAGAAATACCATGAAATCAAGGAATTTGATGAATTCAAGGAAAACTAATAATAAAATAATAAAACAAAGGGGCATGTGGGACCGGCTAGGGCATGGCCGGCCGACCAAGGCCCGGTCCCACAAGTTTTCAAAATTTATTTTATTTTATTATTATTTGATGATTTGTGCAAAAATACCATGAAATCAAGGAGTTTTTTCATGAAATTAGAGAAATAATAATAATAATAATAATAATAAAATAATAAGGAACCGTGGGGTATGGATCCGGTTGGGACCAAGGCATGGCCGGTTGGCCAATGGTCACGCCCCACACTCCTTTCCTTAATTTTATATTATTTTTTATGGATTTATGGAAGTACCATGAAACCGAGGAGTTTCCTCGAGACGAAGGAGATTTGATAAAATGAGAAAATTTTCATCAAATCATGGAAAATAATAAAAATGCATTAAAAATATAAAACTGGCGTGGGATTAACCACGACACGGTCGGTCGGTCGTGTGTCCGTGCTCCCAGCATCCTGGTCAATATTTTTAATTATTTATTATTTTCTTCTCTATTTTGCATAGGTTCATCGTTTCGTTGTATTTTTGAAATACTCGTTCGTGCGGTGACTGTTAGTATATCATCGTTGAATACACCTTCACCATTTGAATCGGGGCTTACTTAGAGGTAGCTCAGATGCCCGGTTGTTGATTATTTATTACTAATTGTGGAATTCGGTGGAGAATAATTCACAAAACTGAGCAATAAGATGTTTATTATTAATTCATAGGATCAGCTGAGTATTCGACTACGAATTCAGAATAATAAAGTGAGCATTACCATTCCACGGGATCGTAGATTCGACCATAGAACCGGAGTAATTAAGATTTATCTATCACCATTTATGAGACCAGTTGTGGATTCGATCATGAAATCGGAGTAATGAGATAATATAATTATTGCTATTCTATGAGATCAGGTTGTGGATTCGATCATAGAATCAAAACAATTTTTTATTGCCATTCCATGGGACTAGTCGTGGATTCGACCATGGAATAGGAGCAATTGTAATTAGGAATAATTAACTTTGTGGCTCTATACTAGCAGAGCAAGTTGTCTAGGAGCATTAATTATCCCGATATGAGCTTGTCGGTAAGTCATATCCTTTATATATTCTGGGTAAACTCGTTGTTTGTTCCTGAAGACGTTATCGCTCTATACTAGCAGAGCAAGCTTTCTAGGAGCCGTCCATCTCGTGATACTATATAGAAATAATCACTGAAAGTGTTCAGTATTCATGAGATATGTCGTTGTCCAGTCGTGAGACTACATATCTACATGTACTCTGAGAGAAAGTACTCTCCGTTGAGAATTCGATGAGAGACCCGTGTCTCGATACTCACGTCTGATTGCTGAATCAGAGCTTCGTATAATTATGAGCTTACAATTTTAGCCTTTGTCGAAAATCCACCATCTACATTAAGTCCCCTGCTTACTGAGGAAAGTTGTGTTCATCAGTCAGCCTTAAATGGTGATTTTCCGGCCATAAATAATAATACCAGTAATTGAACTTAGTCGTAAGTTGAAACATTACCGGATTTAGAGAGCATGAGCAAACCACGACTTGATGAAGGCTTCAATGTCATGATTGGAGCATCGTTTGATGAGTATAAATTGGTGTTGAACCGCTGGTTTGGACGACGAGTCCGTGGTCGGTTAGGATTCGCGGGTCGGGCCCAATAAGGAAATCCTTAGAAAATTAGGTTTTGGAAATAAAATTGATATAAAAGGGATTAATCCTTTTTTTTTTATTTTTTTCCACGACCAACTATCCATCATCTCTTCACCTTCACGCCAGCAGGAGAAGATTCCCACCGCCGCCGGACCACCACCTGCCGTCGCCGGTCGCCGTCGGCCAATTTCCGGCCGGCGCTCCCAGGTACGTTTTTTTTTTGCTGATGTTTATGATCCTCATGAGTTGTTCATGCTTTTATCATGATGAAGTTATATACATGTGTGCATATTAGTGTGAGTTTTATGAAAAACCCTCGTTTTTTGAAAACGTATGTTCGTTCAATCGTTAGTTTTGAAAACTAACTATAATCCCTAATTTAGGAGAGATTTTTTTTATATGAACCTAGGTCCAGTGATAAAACTTAGTTTATGAGTTTTCATGTGTACCAAGGTTTTATCATAAAACAAGTGAATTTTCATGAAATCGGAATAATCCTTCGTTTTAAAGACAAATAACGATGACACGAAGGAAAATATGTATGATGAACTTGTGTTCAGTGATAAAATTTTGCTTATTAGCTTTCATGTAAATACAAAACTTTATCATATGTATGAGATGTGAGCTTTCACAATATTTTTTGAAATAAACCTTTGTTTTAAAGACTGACGATACGAAGGAAAAATAGTTTATATATATATATATATATATGCAGCCGTGACATATATTGTGCAAAATATGATGATATATTTTATTTTCATGAGTTTGTTTTCATTAAATAAAATCCTTGAGAGTTTATGTATGCAAGTTGCATTAATTGCTGCTTTTTTCGAAAAATCAAAGTGTGTGTTTTGAGGAACCTTCGAAGATATACAATATATTTATGATGAAATATTTTATTATTATAAACTTCATAGGTCAGTTGTGTGAATGCTCACATTATGAAAATTGTGTCCGTGATTTCATGAAAATCAGTTTCGGAAACTAAATAAAGTTTCGTTCGTTTTTTGCAGTTTTCGAAGAAACGAACGATTTTGAGGTGTTAACTCTAGCATTACTATAACTATTGTTAGTGGAAGTATAAAAGGTAAGAGTTAAGAGTTACCATTTTGTGCTGATGTTGGTTTGTTTACATAGTAGTAATCTTTGATCTTCCGGTTCCAAAAAATGTCGACCAACAATAACATCAATTACGATTACTGGTATTCCTCTTCTTCCTCTGGCTCTTCTGATGAGGATTCCGACGCTCCTGTAGCGAAATCAAAGGCTAGGGTTACCCAGAAAGTGGAGAAGCCTAATGTTCCCTTGGGTGAGCGAAGAGTCTCTTTTGCTGAACTCGAAAAGAAAAGAGCTGAAGACAAAAAGGAGGATGCCCGTCAACGTGAAAAAGATCGCACCCTACGTAAGAGACAGAGGGTTGAGGAGAAGCGTCAATTCTTGGATGGGGTGCCTTCTGATTTTGATGCTGATGCTTCTAAAGGAGAGATCACATGGGAACCATCCGAGCGTTACATTAAGCCTGATCGATATGAAAGAGAGCATCAGAGGACGATGAAGAAAATTAAAGCTGAAGCTGCAGCAGAAGATAACTCGGATTCAGATGATGATGTTATCTTCCGTCCACCGGACTTCACCAATGATCCTGACAGTGACTCTAAAGAAGATGATTCCAAGAAGGACAGTGACGATGAAGCTGACAATTCGGATGAGTCCGACGAGTAGTTTTACTTCCATCTTCTTTAGACGTTAGAGAATTCCCTTTTTATTCTTCATAGTGGATATCTTTCTTTTGACTGTTTAAACGACTTTACTTCAATTATACTTTTCTTCTGAATGATGAACATTTTGTTAACGTCGATTTCTTCTAATCCATGATATGGACCAATGTCCATACATCTAAATTCATCACGACTTGTCGATTTTCATGAGAAGTAACATAACACACGGCTGAGAATTCATGACGTGTACAAGGCCGCGTGGACTATCCTTTGACCCGTGATGTTCAATCCCCAGTGCGTTATTTTCCTTCGCGTCTTCAGTATCGATCTTTGAAGCCTAGGGTTTCAGTGAAACTCGTAACTGAGTTGACTATATGACTATCGCCTGATATATAATATCTTCAAGACTCCAAATCTATGATCCACGCAAATATTTCTTCCATTCCTGAGTCAGTTTCATCGTCAGAGAAGTTTTGATCCTACCTCTTGTCATGTCGAGCAATACATTTTTCTCAAGATGATCTTCAGTCGAAGCGTGAAATGGCAACGTCTATCTCAGTAAGTTGTACACTTCTTCTTCTCCTCCTTTCTTGTCTCTGTTCGATTGTTGATCACAAGAAATGATTTGTCGTAGGATGTAAGAAGAATGCTACTCCTCATAATGCAAGGCCTAAGCGGACTGTTAGAGCTCCTGCCCGGTATGGATCGGCTCGTGCTGAAGCTGGATCGTCTGTAAGTAAACTTATGACTCTTGAGATTGTACTGAGTCCCGGGATTAACACTCTTTCGTTTCATCATAGGCGGATGTCCGTGTCGTCGTCGATGCTAGACGAAGAAAGAGTGGAAAGTCCGTGACCGTGGTTGAGGTTGAGGAAAGCAGTAACCAGGCATGTGAAGATTCTGTAGGATCCGTGGAGACCGGAGACGGTGTCCATGCTCGTGAATACCCAACCGCTGGACTTTTATTCGAAGCCCCATTGATTAATACCTTCCCAGACAATGAAATGGTCGGCGGATTCGTGATTCCCAAATGTCATGTGTCTCTGTACACCAAGATCTGGAAGAAGTATGGTCACATTGCTACCACAGAAGTGTGGAAAGGTTTTCTTCCAACCCTTTTAACCACGGTAGCGGGGTATTGCCGATCATCGAGGAAATGAATCAGATGCACTTGCGAGACGTCAAAAACCATGAACTGCACCAATGGGATGAAATGATCTCGAATTGTGAGATATTGCGATTCAATGTAAGCTGGCTCCGTCGTCGTCTTGAGATAATCAAGGTTCATAAGGCGGCAGAGGCTGCTGATGCAATTTCCATGAATGCAGCTTTACTGGATGAGGAGAGGATACTGGCTCTGGAGTCAGCAAGGGTTGAGAAAGCGGTCGAAGACTTGAAGGCAAAGACCAAGATTTTTCAGAAGAAGCTTGACGAGGCTTCTTACAGGGATTATCCGTTGCTGGATGGTTTGCTCTGAGTGAGCATTTGTGGTTGTTGTTTTTTGAGTAAATCTGAGTTTCTAGTTAGGTGAAACAGTTGATCATGGTATGAACGAATTTTGCTCATTTATGAAATGTTTAATGAACAAAGGAGCATTCGCATGCTCTTTGGAGGAATGAAATTACATTTTTGAAAATGCTTGAAATGATGAAGAGGTAGTTTGTTTCATGGATCAGGCATAATAAGCTTTGAGCCATTTGCCATTGATTGATGATGTTTCCTTCCTTTCCTCCATTGATTGCTAAAATTTTGTAGTATCCGCTAGACACTGCTTTGATAACAACATATGGCCCTTCCCATTTAGGAGAGAACTTAGGAGCGGACATGTCTTGTTGAATGTGCTTTGCCGTCTTTAATACCAAATCTCCTACTTGAAATGTTCGAGGTCTTACCATTTTGTTGTAGGCTCTGGAGATCCTCTGTTTGTAAGCTTCCACATATTTTTCCACCTTGGTTCTCCTTGATTCCAGCATATCCTCAGCGATTCTTGATCTGGAGATTTCGGCCTCATCCCATTGTACACCACTGGATGCTGCAATCCTGGCTGAGGGAACTTTGATTTCTGCTGGAAGTATGGCTCTCCATAGACAAGGGAATATGGCGAAGTACCGATCGAGCTCCTTGGTGCAGTTCTGTAAGCCCATAGAGCCATGGGTAATTGCTCATGCCATGATCGAGGATTGTCATGAATCGTCCGACTGATAATCCTGACCAAAGTCTTGTTGGTACTTTCTGCTTGACCATTTCCTTGTGGATAGTAAGGCGTGGAGAAGATTTGTTTGATCCCATATTTATTGAGCAGCTTCTCAACATCTTGATTGGCAAAAGGAGTTCCGTTATCTGTGATGATATGCTTAGGAACTCCGAATCTGCATATTATGTGCTCTTTGATGAAGGCGGCAATCGTAACTCCAGTGGTGCTTCGAAGAGGAATAGCTTCGACCCACTTGGTGAAGTACTCTGTCGCAGTGATGATGTATTCATGTTGTTTTGAAGATGCTGGATTGATCTTCCCAATGATATCTAGTCCCCAGCTGTAGAAAGGCCACGACTATTCACAGAATTCAACGGGAGACAAGGAGTGTGGATGAGATTACCATGGGTTTGGCATTGGTGACACCTCTGAACGTGTGCGGTGCATCATCTTCCATGGTTGGCCAATAATATTTCTCATGAATTTGAAGAAATAGTTTCCTCTTTCCTTGATGTTCTCCATCATGTACTTCCTTCAGGATTGTAGGGATTTCATGTTCGGCTAAGCACCTCAGTAAATTTCCACCAAAGCTTTTGCGGTATAAGATCCCATCGAGATAGACGAATCTCTTAGCTTTCTGAATGAGTTTGACTGCTTGCTTCTTTTCCAGTGGTAGTTCGTTGTCCCGGAGGTATTTGATGTAAGGCTCCCTCCAGTCCCCAGTGTGGTGGACCGTCAAAACCTCCAAGTGATGAGGAGGTGTTTGGCAATCAGGACAAGATCCTTGTAAAGCTCTTGACTGAGTCTCCATGGATGGCCAGTAGTACCCCATTCTTTGAAGCTTTCTGTAAAGTGTTACCACTAACGTTTGCCCACAGACTTCCTCATGTATGCGCTTGAGCTGTTCTTCCGCTTCGTCGCTCCCAAGACATCGTGATAGAGATCCATCAGGGTTTCGATAGTATAGCCCTCCATGAAGCAAGAAGTAGTTCTTCAATTCCTTGAGGCTGACTTGGCCTTCTGAAATAGAGCTGCTCAATTCATGAATGATGGGTGCTCGCCAATCGTTCGCTGGAATGTCTTCGATCTGAGTGAGCCAAGTTGAAGATACGTACGCCTCTGTACAGTGATCGTTTTCTGTGCTCCTTCGAATTGCAGCTTGGAGGCGAGAGTTGCTAGGCAATCAGCATGCCTATTGTTAGTCCGTCCAGTATGGACGATCGTTGCGTCAGCAAAATAGGTCAACAGTCGCTGAGCTTCGGTTCTGAATGGAGCAAGTGTGATTTCTTTGAGAGAATACGTTCCATTCATCTGGTTGACCAATAATTTTGAATCTCCCCTTATCTCGAGGTGTGTTGCTCCTGCTTGCTTGGCCAAGGATAATCCTAATAGGAAGGCTTCATATTCCGCTGAGTTGTTGGTGCAGTGGAAATCCAACTTGAACGAATGTGAGAAAACTTCACCAGATGGAGACACCAGCACTATGCCCGCTCCTCCGGTGTCACTACTAGGGGTGGCAGATCCATCAAAGTATAGAAGCCATGTTTCTTCCTTGATGACCAAGATGTCTGGGAATTCGCCGGGCACTTCTTCATGTAGTGTTGTTTCTTCCCCTGGAAAAGCGGCGAGCAAGTCTGCGACCGCTTGACCTTTGATGGCTTTAGGTGGCGTGCAAGCTATGTCAAATTCTGACATCTGGAGTAGCCACTTCGCTGGTCTCCTATCAAGGCTGGCTTTGATAGCAAGAACTTTATGGGATCAGCTTTGGAGATGAGTACGACCCTGTTAGATAGTAAGTAATGTCTGAACTTCTGGATTGCATGTACCAATGCCAGGATGCCCTTTCGGCCTTTGGATATCGGAGTTGAGCATCTCTCATTGTGCGGCTGAAGTAGTAAATCGGTCGTTCGACGCCTTCGTCGTCTTCCTGAGCGAGGAGTGCGCCGATGGCGACGTCACTGGAGGCTGTAAAGAATCAGAGGTCGTCCCTGCACTGGAGACCTCATGACGGCCGGTGACAATAATATCTGTTGTATTTTATGGAAAGCTTCTTGTTGAACAGCTGTCCAGGTGAAGCTTGCTCCTTTCTTCAGCAGAGGTGTGAACGAAGCAATGAGTTGAGCTAATCCAGGAATGAAGCGTCGAATATAATTTACCTTGCCCATAAAGCTCTGTAGTTCCTTCACGGTACGTGGAGGAGGCATGGTGGTAATAGCTTTTGCCTTGTCTGGGTCGACTTTGATCCCTTCAGCCGTGACCAGGAATCCTAAGAATTTTCCGGAAGAAACTCCGAATGCGCACTTTAAAGGATTCATTTTTAATTTGTATTCCTGCACCTTTCAAACACCTGCCTTAGAACTTCGAGATGAGATGCTCGAGTCTTCGATTTTACCACCACATCATCAACATAGTCTTCTACTTGCTTGTGCATCATGTCGTGGAATATGGCAGTCATGGCTCGTTGATAGGTGGCACCAGCATTCTTTAATCCAAAGGGCATCACAGTGTAGTGAAAATTCCCAATGGGAGTACGGAACGCAGTCTTGTTGGCGTCATGTTCATACATCTTGATCTGGTTGTACCCACTATAGCCGTCCATGAATGAGAACATACCGTGACCACTGGTTGCATCGACGAGCATGTCAATGTTGGGTAGAGGAAAATCATCCTTTGGACAACATTTATTCAAGTTCCTGAAGTCGACACAACATCTGATTTGACCATTTTTCTTCTTAACAGGTACCACATTTGCTAGCCACGTTGGATGAAGAATAGGCTTGATGAACCCTGCTGCCAACAGTTTCTGGATTTCGACCTTGATTTGCTCCTCGACTTCGTGTCTAAATTGTCTGGGCGGTTGTTTGACAGCTTTGGAACCAGGGACGATGTGCAGGTGATGGGTGACGAGTTTGTCATCCAGACCCGGCATTTCTTCGTACGTCCAGGCGAAGACATCTTGATATTCTTTCAATAATTTTACCAGCTCGGTCCGCTCCTCTGGTGATAGCGCTGAACTGATCAGGATTGGCCTTGGATCGTCTTCAGTCCCAATGTTGATTGTTTCAAGATCGTCAGTGGTAGAGTCAGTGCCGTCCTGTAGTTGTCGTGGGGCATCTTGGACTTCTTCTTCAAGTGATAGCTCACTCTGACACGATTCTTCATGGTGGGGAGACTTTTCATCGTTCTCCCCGATTAATTGCTAATCTTTCCGTCGGCGATAAATGACTCTCCCTTCTACGTCTCGATCGGTCGTGAAGTTTGTCCCTGGAGTTGAGACTTGATCATTATGGCGTTTAGTCGGTGCAGTAGGTGACTTGATCATTTTAGCAGCTGAGGATGACGGATCGTTATCAGCCTTCTCGATAGTCTTCCAGCTTGGAAGTGGAGTACTGCGAATCCTGCTTGGAGGTTCCGGGACGCCTTTTTGAGATTCAAGGAACTCAGTATCATAGACGGGAGCATAAGGAGATGATGAAGCCGGAATGCGAACGATCTTGTTGTCGAGCAGGGCCTTCATGCATTGATGGTATGTTGAAGGAACCACCTTGTTATCATGGAGCCATGGGCGTCCCAGTATTATGTGGTAGTCAGGTTCTTGCTCGATCACATGAAACTTTGCTTTCGATCGAATCGGCCCCACCCTCAAATCTATGTACGCATATCCATATGTATGGCTTTGACTTCCTTCAAATCCTGTCATTAGGATGGGATAGCGAACGATTTTACCTTGTGGGAATCTGGCCATCCTGAGAGTCTTCATAGTGACAATGTTGGTGGAAGCACCGATGTCAACAAGAGCTCTTCTAAATTCGGTGCCTTTGATGAAACCAGTGACATACAATGCTCGGTTGTGTCCTTCATCCGTCATGCGATCTTCTTCTCCAAAAGAGATGTTTTCGATCGAATGCCCATGCACTAGGGAGACTTCTTCAACTGATGGTGTTGGTGGCGTTATTTGCACGCTGGATGATATCTGGTTGATGCGGAAAATGTGTCTGTGCGCTGATCCCTGGAGAAGTGCAGGAGTTCACATAGATTTTTCGATAAAATGTGTGACCTCTTTTTCCACCGGCTTCTCGTATGTGGTGAAGTTGTTGATTTGAGGGTCAGATGACGCTTCAGTCCCCGGTGTTGAGACTTCTGGAGCAGAGGTACCGCCTAACTCGGATGTTAATTTGATGAGAAAGTCGAGGATGTGGTTTATCGTCTCCTTCATCAGGTCCATGTTTCTGGTATGGACCTCTAGGATTTGATCCAACTCTGCCAAAGTCGGGATCCCTCTGCCTTCCATGCCGCCAGGTGTAACATGAGAAATATTTCCGTTTGAAATGTTCTGATCTGAATTAGTTGAATTAGTCCTAAGACCAACCATCTTGTGAGATTGTTAGATTGCAACCGAGAGATTAATCTCCCACCGTGGTCGCCAATCTGTAGATGGGGAAAAACGATTTGCTGGTTTTTAGGGAATTGAGGAGACGACCGTACGGAGGAGACTCATCGAACCGAGCAAAATGTTAAACCTCACACATATGCACCGCTGCAAAGAGGGTGTTTAGATTCGAGAGATCAATCTGTAGTACTCTGGCCTAAATCAAGACAATGACCGCTCCAGAGTAAATTCGGTCACAAGAGAGGATGGGTTGATCTGTAGGAGGGAAGCTGAGAAATGTGTGGAATCAATGGTAATCAAAGATTGTGGGTGTGTGAATTCCGAATACGATAAGCTCTGAGTGATTGAAATTGCTCAATTAAGAGTAGTTGCTCAATTGATGAGTTGATGATCTCGTGTTGTCGATGAGACGTGAGATTGATGATAATGATGATGCTGATTCAATCATGATTCAGAGACTTATTTATATTGTTGGAATTTTAGACACCATGATTCCATGAAGTGTGACAGTTGATGGAATCAAGGAGTGGGGAAGTGGAGATCGTGTTTGAAACCAGTTGCTCAACGTGTGGAGACTTGGTCGATTTTCCACCCACTACCTCGTGAATTCCTTCAGCTGATTGCACGACTTGCTCACATTCCATCGTGTGTTTGAACACACGTGTTGTAGACCGCCAGACCAAAACCCTAAGTGATATCCCCCCAAGTGACACGATTGACGTCTCGTGGTTTGTTAGTCAATTGATGACTTCGTGGTTTGATGGGACAATGAGTCCATGTAGTTGTTGAGTTGAACATGATGTTCTGAAACTCATGAATTGAACATGTCACGAGACAGAGGTATATTTCTTACGATGAAGCGAGCAAGTATTCCTCATTCGATGGATCGTTGAATATTGATCGTTGAACCAATATTCTTTGGTTTGAGAAAATATTTATCATCTGAGCAGGTGTTGCTCACCTGATGAATTGTTGAATATTTGATCGTCTGAGCATGTGTTGCTCATCTGATGGATTATTGGCAGCGTACCAAAAATATTAATTAGAATACTGGTCGTTGAACCGAGCATAATTAATAAAATTAATGACCATGAGGTCGTCGTAAAATTATTAAGGTTGGAATCTGGAATGATAATCCTTGGATTCAGAAACCCTAATTTGATCAATTGATGATCAATTCATGGTTCGTCAGAATTTTAACCATTTAACCATAGGACGAAGGAGGGAGCGACTACATGGGACCGTGGATCAACCATGTAGTGTCCATATGCTCACGTGAGCAAATACAAAGAACTCCTGAAGAGTTGACGATTTTTTGGTGGAAGAATGATTAAATGCTGGCTTAATCATTTATTCAAAAATGCTCGTCTGAGCCTTAGGTGAGAAAACCTAATTAATTATGACGAGGCGAGGGACCGACCATGGAGTCATCAAATTGGCCAATGGTCACGCCCCACACTCCTTTCCTTAATTTTATATTATTTTTTATGGATTTATGGAAGTACCATGAAACCGAGGAGTTTCCTCGAGACGAAGAAGATTTGATAAAATGAGAGAATTTTCATCAAATCATGGAAAATAATAAAAATGCATTAAAAATATAAAACTGGCGTGGGATTGACCACGAAACGGTCGGTCGGTCGTGTGTCCGTGCTCCCAGCACCCTGGTCAATATTTTTAATTATTTATTATTTTCTTCTCTATTTTGCATAGGTTCATCGTTTCGTTGTATTTTTGAAATACTCGTTCGTGCGGTGACTGTTAGTGTATCATCGTTGAATACACCTTTACCATTTGAATCGAGGCTTACTTAGAGGTAGCTCAGACGCCCGGTTGTTGATTATTTATTACTAATTGTGGAATTCGGTGGAGAATAATTCACAAAACTGAGCAATAAGATGTTTACTATTAATTCATAGGATCAGCTGAGGATTCGACTACAAATTCAGAATAATAAAGTGAGCATTACCATTCCACGGGATCGTAGATTCGACCATCGAATCGGAGTAATTAATATTTATCTATTACCATTTATGAGACCAGTTGTGGATTCGATCATGAAATCAGAGTAATGAGATAATATAGTTATTGTTATTCTATGAGATCAAGCTATGGATTCGATCATAGAATCAAAACAATTGTTTATTTCCATTCCATGGGACCAGTCGTGGATTCGACCATGGAATAGGAGCAATTGTAATTAGGAATAATTAACTTTGTGGCTCTATACTAGCAGAGCAAGCTGTCTAGGAGCATTAATTATCCCGATATGAGCTTGTCGGTAAGTCATATCCTTTATATAGTCAGGGTAAACTCGTTGTTTGTTCCTGAAGACGTTATCGCTCTATACTAGCAGAGCAAGCTGTCTAGGAGCCGTCCATCTCGTGATACTATACAGAAATAATCACTAAAAGTGTTCAGTATTCATGAGATATGCCGTTGTACAGTCGTGAGACTACATATCTACATGTACTCTGAGAGAAAGTACTCTCCGTTGAGAATTCGATGAGAGACCCGTGTCTCGATACTCACGTCTGATTGCTGAATCAGAGCTTCGTATAATTATGAGCTTACGATTTTAACCTTTGTCGAAAATCCACCATCTACACCTACTTAAGTATGCAAACGGGTATGCATACCTAAGTATCCAGACTGAGTTTGGTTTCGCCAATACGCGTACCAATATACTTCCAAACTCCAACAGAAATTCACGGACTTGAACTTTCGCCAGTACGCGTATGGGTACGCATACTTTGTTCCTGGACTTCAAACAACCAACCAGTACGCATACGGGTATGCATACCATGGTTCCTTGGTTTGGACTTTACACAAATGTGAATACACACTATGTTTATATCCCATCATGGTTACATGTTCTAAACTTTCATTTCAATCATTGAAATATTCTTAGAGGATGACAATAGTTGTTTGCACTAACTATTAGCATCAAAGCGATTTTCAAGTTATTGAAATAATCAATACGAAACATTCTAGGTCTACATCAAATGACTGTCTCACACAAATCATGTAAGATGTTACCAGGAAATTTTCACATGATCATATTTTGACTTTCGTCAAGAATAAAAGATGAACTTGGTTGAAGCGAAAGCTTACCAACACATATTTCGATAAATAGATAAGCGAGATAAACTCGGCTCGAAATATCAAATGTGTATAATTCAAGTCTATATAGCAACACGACTTTTGTCTCAAATAGGAGATAGAGTAGATAGACTTTTGAGTGATAGATGAGTTCAAGTCTCCACATACCTTTGGTTGATGAAGTTTCACAAGTTCCCTTTAGTAGTTCTTCGTCTTCATTCGATGAACGCCGTGGAGTCTAAATCTCAATTACACTTCCTATCCTAATCCGAGACTTAGCTATAAGTAGACTAGAAATCAAGACTTATAGTTTTGGCAACTAAACCTGACAAACAATCTTGAGATAGAAACGCTTGCGAGTTCGACTGAGCAGTGCTCTAACAGCTGTGATACTTCAAACTCGAGTGCTTCAAAGGAAAGAGAGGAGGAGATTGCAGAAGTAACTTCAAGGGATCAAATGGATGTTGATGGGGTCTAAAAATCTTAATTGGAATATAGAGGGACTAAATGCTTATGACAAGCAAATTGCAGTGAAAGATTTTATTGCGCTTCATAAATGTATTGCTTGTATAATCCACGAAACTAAGATGGCTATTTTCTCTGGGTACTTTCTTAGACAATTGTGGTTTGACTCAGACTTTGGGTGGGAGTTTCTACCACCTCAAGGCAGTGCAGGAAATAGTGGAGGTATGTTAACTATGTGGGATGATATGGTGTTGGAACTTTTAGATAAAAGATTGGGTGTGTTTTGGGATAAAAAATGATTCTGCTGTTTTTTGGTAAATTTGGGTGTGTTGATGAGAAACGAATTCAAACCCTAAAAAAATGTACTGCACATGAGTACTTTTAGATTCGAGAGATCAATGTGTAAGACTCTGGCCTAAACCAAGAAATGGTCGTTCCAGATTCAATTCGGTCACAAAATGAAGGAGAATGGTTGATCTTAGGGAGGGAAGCGAAGAAGGTGTTTGAGATCAGAATGTTGAATTATGAAGGTGTGGTTGTTTTATGGCTTGTATCAGAATGTGGAACTGGCTTGCAGAGTGTAAGCTATCAGTTCTTGGTGTTTTCTGGATACTTGTGTTAATAACACTTGTGTTTTTGTCGAAATAGGTTGAAATCCTATTTATACAAGTCATGTTCGAGCACCCCCTGATCTCGTAGGAAGTGGAGGTGACTAAGCAGTGGAAAAGTGGAGTTGTGTAAAAAGTGGTGATCACCACGTTTCCATTACGAGGGAAAACTGGTCACACTTTCACCCACTACTCTCATTGTTGTTAACCGTCCGTTCTTTCCTGACACGTTCTCGTAATGGGCGCGCTGCACGCCGCATGCTGTAAACCTCCAGACCAATACCCCAGTGAGCACCCCCCAGTTTGTGACATGTTTGATGTCTCGAGTAAATGGGTCAAGTCGTGAGACTTGCCGCTAAAAGCAGCACGTAGTGCTTTTAGGTCAAATAATAAAAATTACTTGTGAAATCAATATTCATAAAACATCGCTTATAATCGATGTATATAAAGCATCGTTTTTAAATAAGCAGCTGAAAATAATCGATGTGCAGGAAACATCGTTGTTTTAGAGCTCGTTTAAATTGGTCGCGAATTGAACGTCCTAAAAGAGGTAGCATGACTGGCCACCTTTGGGCGATCATTTGAGAACCGTATGGGTGAGCTACCACTTGGTCGATCGCTCCATGTGGAGGAGAGGTGGCCAGTGATCACAGCGTTACCCTGTTGGATATCTGAAAAAAAATCTACACCATCCGACTAGGCAAGCGAAGTTGGATGGACGAGATGATTTGCGGCAGTTGCATATTGCCGTTGATGTAATTTAGGGCTTAGAAGCCGTGCGGCCATCCCTATTTTGGGCGATCGATTCAAAGCGATGGGCGCTAGTTTGAGCAGGCCAATCGGCCACGTGCAAAGATGGGTTTCCAGTGAGCATGCTGATATCTTCGGAGTCGCCTGAAATTAAATCTAAGCCACTTGATTTGGTCGGCGAAGATGGAGGGTTGTGATCGATTTGCGACATTAGTGTGTTGCCGCAAATGCAATTTAGGGTTTCTAAAGCAGCGTGTTCACCCTACTATGGGTGAGCAATTCTACACACTCTTGGCTTGCCGTGGGCAAGTCGATCGACCATGTTTGTAGCTGGGTCGCCGGTGAACACGCCAGCACTTCTTTGATCGTTCGAAGGATAATCTAATCCGTCCAACTAGGCTAGCTAAGTTGGGCGGTCGTGATGTTTTTTGAGACCGTTTTTGTCGGTTTTATCTCGTTTGAGCTCTTTTTAATACAACGTGATCACCCATGTTTTGGCGAGCGTTCAAGGGTGTATCGGATGAGCTAAGGAATTTCGACCGGTCGGGATGTTAGTGGGTCCGCCGGTGTTTGTCATGATGATCTCCTAGTTCCGCTAGGAGTAGGCTAGGCGTGTTGAATTGCGTGGCCAAATCGTGTGGTCGTGATCGTTTTTTAAGACTGATATGGACAATCTAGATTTTCCTTAAGGAATTTAAACGCGTTCAATCGCGCTAACTTTTAACTAAAAAGTGTGTAAACACGCTGATCTCTTTGTCAGAGGGTGGTATAGCCTATGTGAGTGTTTTTATGCAGGTCTCAATACTGACACTTCGGGAGATTCATGCTACTCCGCTGCGAGTGAACATTAATCGTCATGTCATGCCAATATTGAGAGTTTGGATGGGAACATTTCATAGGAAAATACTAGGCAGGTCATGCATTAGTGAATAATGTAATAGATTAAAATTTACAGAATATCTGGGATTGTTGCTTCACGCACCATTCTGGATAAATTTCGTAAATATGTTGAATTGATTAATACATATGTAAGTGAAAAGGTTTATGCACTCATCACTTTCAAATGGCTTTGTTCCTCTGCAGGATGACAACGTATTAAAATACAGGGTTTCACGATTTTAGCCCTAAACCGAAAACCACCATCAACATTAAGTCCCATGCTTAGTACGTAATAGTGACGTTATTGCGGGGTAAGCACTAGATGGTGACAGACATAGGAAGAAGTTAACATGATCGGGTAGGTGGAAGTTACCAGGAAAGGCAGGATCGTCCCTCGAGCATGGGGTCGTGTGACTAGCGGGCTCGGTATTGGCGCGCCGCTAGTTTGTCTGTAAGGGTTGGCTCGACGAGTCCAGCTGCCTTCGTTCGTGCACGAATCCAAGATGGATTCCTTTTCCCGTTCGAAATCCCAAACGCTGTGTGTATAAAAGGGTATCGACTTCCTTCCTTCCTTTTTTTTTTTTTTTTTTTTTAATCTTTCGTTGGTTTAACTCTTGTGTCTTCATGTTGGCAGCAAGGGCGTGTTAATCGAGAGCCGACCAACATGAGGAACAACAACAACACGAGGAGGCGAGCATTGTTCAGGTATGTACTTCAACGTCTCTTCCTTATCTCCGGTATTTTGTTAGTTCTTGCGTGTTGGTGTGAACCCTAGCCATAGGTATAGCTTCCATGAACTTGAGAAATCATCCCAATATGAATGTTCCCTCCTTGTGGGCAGTATTAACAACACCATTGATAACAAAGTAATCAACATCACTAGTGTCACTAGAAAGATGAACAAAGAATTCATAGGTGAGTGTTGTTTGTTTGCTCCTCCATCGTAAAACCTAGTTTTAGGTTTTGGTCGTGGGCGTAATACCCGCGAAAACACTTTTTTTTTGTTCAAGTGGGCGCAAGTCCCCACTCATCTTGGTCGTGGGCATAGTACCCGCGACAAAAAGAAAATATTTCTCGAGTGGGCGTAAGTCCCCACTCGACTTGGTCGCGGGTGTGATGTCTCGTGACCAAAATATTTCCCATAATTTTTCCTTTAGCATACAAACTTTATGTTACTTCATGTAAATTCAAACATTGGTGTCCAAGTTGAATTTTGATAAGAACTGGCATGTATGGCTTTTCCTCCTTTTTATTGAAGTATGAAGTAGTGACTCTTTTTTCGTTTTGTTTCATTGTAGTTACTTGAAAGTGAACGTAAGGAATTCTCGTTAAGATGTCACCTGAAAATACTTCTGCCGCTAAGTCAGGAAGTGCTAACAATGCCAAAGATATGCCAAACATAGATGATGAGCTCTTTGTTGTGCCTTATCCGAGCATTAGAACTCACCCTGGTCATAAGATAGCTCTTCTTACGGGTTCAGAAAATGAAGAGGCCGCTCCATCAGTTTCTCCAGTACATGTGATGAGGTTCTGTCTCCAAAAGAAAGAGTATCCAGCTTCTCCTATCGACTTCAAAATTTGTCATAATCTACTGCGCTCTTATGAAGGATGGATGAGGCATATGTTGGGAAATGAGTGCATCAAAAATAATCTGGCTAAATCACAAGTTGTTGAAGCTGTCATGGCGTCTGCAACACTTCGCATTAGGAAAGATTTTGCGGGTTTGATCACTTTCATTTCTCGATGGTGTCCTTCCACGCACACGGCTATATGCAGATGGGGAGAAATGACCATCACTTTAGAAAGTATAGCTATTTTTCTGAGTCTTCCAGTTGCGGGAAATCTTAACTTTGAGATGTCCGCTGAAGAAGAGGTGATGTTCTCACTCTAGTTAAGAATGCGGAGGGATATAATCAGAAGAAAAGTGATGAAAAATGCTTTTATACTTGGTGGATGTCTGAATGGTTTCCTACGCAACCGAAAGCAGGCCAGGTGTTGGATGATGTACTCAGTGTTGCCGCGTTTTTATCCTTGTGGTTGTCTAGAGAAGTTTTTGATGATGGCTCTGGTAAGAAGACTATAAGACGAAATCTCGTCACGTTTGCTATTAAGCTGGCGCAAGGTGTAGTCCTCCCCCTAGGCAACTTGTTCCTTGGGTCTTTGTACTCTCATCTGGATTCCCTGGCTGCGGACATGTATGCTTCCAACGGATATATGAAGGTGGAGTCACATATTCACATTGCTTTTCTCCAAGCATGCTTATGGGAGCACTTCAAAGGTTATGCTCTTATCCCTGCAACTTCGTTTTCCAGTTTATATGGAGATTCCAGAATACTCCGTTGGCAGAAGAGGCGTCCAAATCCTGGGTTGAAGCTTATCGATTTTTTCGACAACGTGCATGTCATAGATTTTTGACCGTGGACACCGGTTCATTCTTCTGTGGTTCAGCCAAAAACTTTTGTCGTCGTTCCTGATATAGTGTTGCACACTGATGGAGAGAATATGAGTTTTGGAGAGACCATATTTATGCAAAGTTGTACGCCAGGATATGTTCCATCTTTCTTTAATGAATCCTTTGCTGAAGTTCCGTATAATATCGACAGGGCCACTCGTCATATGGGACTTGATCAGTGTATCCCGTTTTGTCGCCTGCATATGCCTCCAGTGGAGCTTGTACCATATGTTTTTGATACTAGCCTCTTCGCTACAAAGAAAAGCCTTCCATTCTTGCTCCCAGGAAGAAAACCAGTGGCGACTGATAAGTATAAGGATTTATAGAGAGAAGAGCTCCTAGCTTTTCAAAAATTCGCGGAAGAAGTTGTAACAGTCCCTCTTGACAGGCCTTCGTCTGAGGTTTTGAAGCAACATAAGTTGTTGAAGCAGCTTCCCTTGGGTAAACGAACTCGCGATTCTAAGAATGGTGAGCGCAGTCCCCAGGAGAAAGAGGCGAGATCGTGCAGGTGGCATTCGAACGACTCCGACTGTTCCGGTAATTTTCGACTCTTCCAATATGCAGGTGCGTACGTACCTTTTCTTAAACAGACGAATTTTTGCTTTGAGGCAGTCTTACTGAATATCTTCCTTCTTCTGAAATCATGGCCTCAGGAATATGAATGCTTTTGCTAGAATCACACGCAGTCACATGACGCCTTCAGAAGAGAGATCTGGCGATATCGAGTCTTCTGGGACCGAAGATGAAGAAGGTTCAGGCTCCGACACTGATGAAGGAAGCACTTCTAAGCATAGTAGAGAATCCGATCGTTCTAGTGGGTCGGAGGATGAGCTGGTACATCTTCTAAATATTTTCTAGAAATGATTCGTTCTTTGATGAGAAATAAACACTAACCAGTGATATTGCAGGCGAAGCCGCAACGGAAAACAATCTTGAATTAGAGGTGGATGATGATGCAGGGAACATTTCTGCCCCTCCTTATGAGAACTGAGACACTACATTCATGGTTGTAGACGTGGCTGCCTCCAAAGAAAATCTCGGAAATGCTACGGCATTAGTTGTGCATTCTGTTGCTGGAGCCATTTTTGACCCCCCTTTTGATGCCCCTTTCACATACCATGTGTTGGTTGGAGGATTTAGCGTGCCGGCTAAGTATGCGGAGTTGTACACCAGGATATGGAAGAAGCATGGTCATATTTCCACTTTCAAGAAGATTAAAAGTCGTTTTTCACTGGTTAAATGTGTCAAAGAAGCTTTATCTTCCATTCATGACATGTGCAGCGCAGCTGGGTGCATCGTTTCTGAGGAAATAGTTCAAAACTTGGAGTTCCACCGGGATATGTTTGTGAACTTTGAGTTTAACGCGTCCTGGTTTTGTGAAGGATTTTCCAAAATCCAAAAGCTACAGACTGAAATGACTGAAGTCCTTTCCACGGATTTTATTAACCAACAGGAGGCAGAAGTTGAGAAGTTATCCCAGGAGTTGAAGTTGAAGCAGGCTGCTCTCCAAAATATGAAGGACGCTTTCGCCAGGAAGAATGAGCCATTGTTGGACGATTTTCCTTGAATGCTTTTACTTCATGAATTTTTTCTTCTTAGTTTTTTTTTTTTTTGAAAAGGCAAAAGACGCCTCTTTTATGGTTTTGATTTTCTGGTTATGAACTAGTAGGTGATTGCTCTGTGAGGATTGTTGAATTGATTTACTCTTAAAATGATTTTGTGAGTAATTTTAATATTTGGATGAATTAACAAGTTGGAATGCAAATAGTGCAACCTTTTTGGAGAAATTGTGAATGTTGCACGAAAGAGGGAAATACTAGGGTAATATGACATTTTTAGAATGATCGTAATATCGGCTCTATTCTCAACATGAGATGACGCATGCGTCGAGTCCCCAGTAAATTTCAAAACAATTGGTTGTGTATTGTTGTTTTACGAAACTTACTTGTTCACGAGACCCAATAACAAAACTGGCTTTCCTGGAGGATTGCTTCGAGTCCAGGTTATGATGCGCCTCTCAACAATGGGAAGTCTCCCACCAATTTGTTTTTGTTGATTTCACGTGTCGACTTGTAGATAAATGGAGGATCTCCAGTTCATAGACGTAACTCTCCAGAGTTAATCATTTCCTGGACGATGTGCTTCAGGCCGTTGCATTCACTGGTAGGATGATGGATGAACCTGTGGTAGTGGAAATACCTCGAATCTGTCATTTCTCTATCAGTTGGAGAGTGCCATACAGGAGGTAGTTCAACTACTCCGTCTCGTACCCAATATTCAAGCAACTCAAGAACTTTCCTCATTGGAAACGGGAAGCGCGGGTACTCTGAGTCTGGTTTTTCTTGCGTTAGTGGCTGTTGTCGTGAGAACTCTTGTGGGATTTGATACGAAGCTCATTTCGAGAGTGGAGTTGAGGCACGAGTGTGCGTTGATATAGGCGCAGATCGTTTAGTTTGGAGGTTTTGCTGAAGTGCAACTTCTCTCGAGGACCCTGCACCGGTGACAATAGCGCTATGAAGTGGTTGAACTGAGTACCGTTCGTCATCGCAATTCTTGCCTTCACGGAGGCCTTGGTAAAATTCCCCTTCTTCAGGCGCTTCTCTGTTCAATAAAGTCAGAGCAATTGCGGTTGTGGATTGTTGAACAACTCTCTGAACTTCTGTGAGGGTCTTGAGATACAGATTTTCCAGCAAAGTTTCATAAGCTGGTTTCTTTCCCTTATCTTGCAGGTATTGTGGCACTCCTGGCGAGTCTCTCCTCCTGTGAAACTGTCTTGGCTATTTTTCATTGGTTGGATTTTGTTGATCGTTTCCTTTCGGCTTATGTACGATGTGGTTACCTATTCTGTCTGCATCACTGTTGGCGGAAGCACAGACTTCAGATAAAGATTCAACATTTTTTTGCGTTGTCTTTAACATTGATGGTGTTCCACGGATAAATGCTCGCCGACTCCTTTCGAAACCGGTTTGCTATATTCCTCAAGAGATAAAGTATCTCGTTTTGCCGTTTGGCGATATCAACTTGATTTGCGAGGATATCTTCTAGTATCCTAGCCATGCCTTCTATGGTGATTGTGCTTTGATCTTTTGTGACTTTCAGAGAATTTGGCTGGCGGGGATACTTCACGGAATGGAAATTGGGATTGGTGATTGGAATGAAATCGGGTTAACGACTGTGTTTATACCTAAGATCCACCCTCTTGAATTCGAGAAAATTGAAATGAAATTAAAAATTGATCTTGCAACCGAGAGATTAATCTCCCACTGTGGTCGCCAGTTGTTTTGGGGTAAAAACTGATTCTGCTGTTTTTTGGTAAATTTGGGTGTGTTGATAAGAAACGAATTCAAACCCTAAACAAATGTACTGCACATGAGTACTTTTAGATTCGACAGGTCAATCTGTAAGACTCTGGCCTAAACCAAGAAATGGCCGTTCCAGATTCAATTCGGTCACAAAGTGAAAGAGAAGGGTTGATCTTAGGGAGGGAAGCAAAGAAGGTGTTTGAGATCAGAATGTTGAATTATGAAGGTGTGGTTGTTTTATGACTTGTATCAGAATGTGGAACTGGCTTGCATAATGTAAGCTATCAGTTCTTGGTGTTTTCTGGATACTTGTGTTAATAACACTTGTGTTTTTTGTCGAAATAGGTTATAATCCTATTTATACAAGTAATGTTCGAGCACCCCCTGATCTCGTAGGAAGTGGAGGTGATTAAGCAGTGTAGAAGTGGAGTTGTTTAAAAAGTGGTGATCACCACGTTTCCATTACGAGGGAAAACTGGTCACACTTTGTAGGATCAGAATCTCGCAACGACAATATGTCAGCGAAATTATCAACAACACAATACAATAGCGTCGCAGAACAATTTCAGGAAGAATATAATAAATGACGTCACCTAAGATCACGAGAAAGATGTGATAGTCCTGCGAAAATTAGAGAGCTTGCGAAATTAATATTTGTAAGGTTGCGAGAATGTCGCAAATCATACCCAAAAATAAAGTATAGATTAGTTGTCACCCACTATGTATTTCCCTATAAATAGTCGTTCAAGTTGTAAAGAGAGAGGAGAGATCTTTTTTGAGTAAGAAACAAGTAAATAGGAGAGAGAAAATCTAGAGCAGAGATCATTCTTGATTTCTTTATCTTTTCTTGTAAGAACATTCAAAGATTAATCAATAAAATTAAGAGTGTAAACCTAAAAATGAGTTTATTAATAATGAAATCATATGAGGGGTGTAGTGTAGGATTTCCTGCAACTACATAATGGCGCTAGAAACAGGGACATTGAAGATCGAAAGTTGAAGATTGTAGTTGAGAATATTCAAATCAAGAAAGTGATTAAATAAATCAGTGAATCAGTTAGAAGAAAGATGAATAAAATTAATGAAGATGACAAAAGATTGGAGTGTAATATGATAACAAAAACGATGGTTAATGAATTCCATGAAAACATCAAAGGAAGAATACATAAATGAAATTTTGAAGGAAGGAAAGTTATGGCGGTAGAAAAGACATCACCCTTGAAAGATTGGGAAAAGCAAAAAATTACATTCATGGCGGCAGAAATACCAAAATAAAATTTGAATCACACATCTCCATTGGTTATCACAGTGCCTATTACGCGAAAAGAGAAGGAGACAACGACAAAATCCACAGGAGAATGGATATTGAACAGAACTTTAATCGATACATGAAGTTCAGTGGATATAATATTTTATCACGCATTCCGGGGAATGGGATTTAAAGATGAAGAAATGTCCAGTTCAACATATGTTGTTCATGGCTTTGGAAAATCCACAACAAAATCTAAAGGAGAGATAGTAGTACGAATTCCACTCGGAGAAATCGAAACACATGTAACATTGTGCGTGGTGGATATGGAATCGCCATATAATATGTTATTAGGAAGACCATGGATACATGCGATAAAAACTGTGGTATCAACGTTGCATCAATGTATTAAATTCCCCACACCAAATGGAATAAGTGAAATCATAGGAGATGTTGACAATGCGAAATTATGTCATCAAATTGAAGTAAAGCATGATGAAGGACAAGCAAAAAAGAAACAATTTCGCAGAAAGTTGGCAAAGGAAGCAAAGAAAGAAGAAGAATTTAGAGTATACATGATAAGGGCAAAAGAAGGCAAAGGAATACCCAGCGAAATTTCGGAAGAAGGAGAAGGACCTATGAAAACAATAAAAGAACCAACACCAATGGGAGAACCTAAACCCATTTACACTATCGCAGAACCAACAAAAGAAATAAACGTTGGGACTATAGAGGAACCTCTAATATTGAGAATTGGAACCAAAATGGATATGGAAGAAGAAGAAAGAACTGTTAACTTGTTGCGAGAATATAAAGATGTTTTCGCAGGAAGCATGGATGAGATACCGGGAATAGATCCATCAATTGCATGCCACAAGTTGGAGATTAACAAAAATGCGAGACCATTTAAACAGAGAATAAGAAAAATTGCAACAACTTACCATTCCCAAATAGAAGAATAACTACAGAAAATGCTTGAGGCGGGAATCATAAGAGAAGCTAAATACCCAGAATGGATAGCGAATATGGTCATTGTCCCAAAGAAAAACAAAGGAAACAGGATTTGCATAGATTTCACTGATTTAAACAAAGCTTGCCCCAAAGATAGTTTTCCGTTACCAGATATTCCTCAAATGGTGGAATCCGCAGCGGGAAATGATAGAGTATCATCTTTAGATGGATACCAAGGGTATAACCAAATCCCTCTCGCTGAAGAAGATCAAGAACATACTGCTTTCTTTGCACCTAGAGGTTTATATTGTTACACGAAAATACCATTTGGTTTGCGAAATGCGGGAGCGACATACCAAAGAATGGTAGATAAGGTGTTCGCAAAATGGATACACAAAACATTAGAAGTATACGTGGATGACATGTTAGTAAAGAGTAAAGAAGCTAAAGACCATGTACAAGACCTGAGGGAGATTTTTGAACAAATGCGGCAGTATAACATTAAATTGAATCCTGAGAAGTGTACTATTGGAGTTTCATCGGGAAAATTTTTAGGCTACATTGTATCAAAAGAAGGAATACAGATTGATCCAGAAAAAGTGCAAGCAGTTCGTGACATTCCAACACCAGCAACAATAAAAGATGTACAAAAGTTGAATGGAATTCTATCTTCGCGGGGAGATTCATTTCGCGATCATCAGACAAATGCAAATATTTTTTCGATATACTCAAGAAGGGTGCGAAATTTAAATGGACTGATGAATGTGAAAAATCTTTTCAAGGAATCAAAGAACATCTTATGAAAACAACTATTTTACAAAAAGCAGAATCAGGAGAAGAATTATTGACCTATCTTGCGACGATGTCGCGTGCATTAAGTGCTGTGTTATTGCGAGCAGACGCAGGAGTAGAGAAACCCATTTATTACATTAGCAAAACTTTTAATACTGCCAAGAAGAATTACTCAAAGATTGAAAAATTAATCTTAGCATTAGTTTATGCATCATTTAAGATCCGGATATACTTTCAAGCACACAAGATCAAGGTATTAACAAAAGTACCAATTGAATCAGTGATGAAAAATTCTAAAAGATCAGGAAGAGTGGAGAGATGGAATGCACAAGTAGGCCACTTTGATATTAAATATGAAATTTTGTCTTCACCAAAATTACAAGTTGTTGCAGATTTCTTGGCAGAATTTCTTTTAGAAGAAGATGAAGCAGTAGAAGAAATGATGGATGTAAAACAAGAACATGGAGATCCAAAAGATTTATTAACAGAACCAAATAGATGGGAGATATTGGTAGATGGATCATCAAATGGAGAAGAAAATGGAGTTGTAATTGTTTTAATTTTGTCAGAAGGAATAAAAATGGCTTTTTCATTCAGATTAGAATTTGCATCCACTAATAATGAAACAGAATATGAAGCTGTGATACATGCCTTAAAATTCGCAATAGAAATGAAACTAGAAAATGCCAGGATCACTAGTGATTCGCATCTAGTTATTCGCCAAATAAAGGGAGAGTATACTACAAATGAACCATCCTTGAAGAAATACAAGAAGCTGGTTGAAGAATTGTCAGCGAAAATCCCAAAAATAAAATGGAGGCACATTTCAAGAAAGGATAACAGACTCGCAGACGCTTTTTCTTTCATCTCAAGCATGATGACAGATCCAACTGCGAGATGCATAAAAATGCAAACACTTCTGTCACCATCAATCAATAAAGAAGAAGAAGACGTGGACGTGATGATAATAGACAATGAAGAAGAAGAACAAATGAACAATATCGCAGACTGGAGAATGAAACTTCATGCATATTTGGCGAAAGGAGAAACACCAAGAAATAGATTGGAAACACACAAGTTAAAAAGCCGTGCAACGAATTATGAATTAAGAGATGGGTTGCTATACCGAAAATCCTTTAATGGACCATCACTCAGATGTTTGACACGAGAGGAAGGAGAAAAGGTGCTAAAAATGTTACATAGTGGGGATGCTGGCAATCATAGTGGAGGAAGATCTTTGGCACATAGAGCAAAAATGCAAGGTTATTACTGGCCATATATGCATGAAGATGCAAAAAAAATATCAAGACGTTGCGAATATTGTCAGCGGCATGGAAAGAAAATACGTGCACCTGGAGCACCATTGTCATCTTCAACCGGTGTGTGGCCTTTTGGAAAGTGGGGCTTAGATATTGTGGGGACATTTTTACCATGATCTGGACAAAGAATATACTTAATAGTCGCAACAGATTATTTCACAAAATGGACAGAAGTGAAGGCAGTACAGCATATTCGCGACAAAGACATCTTTACATTCATATTCGAAAATATCATTTGCAGATTTGGAATTCCTGCACAGTTGGTATCTGATAATGGGAAACAATTTGAAGGACAAAATATAGAAATGTTACTGAATTCATTCAAGATAAAATGTGGAAAGTCTACTCCTTTGTATCCACAAGCTAATGGGCAAGTAGAAGCAACAAACAACAATTGCAGATATATTAAAGAAGAAATTGGAAGGACATCACAGCATGGTGCGAACAAGTACATAATGCAGTATGGGCTTATAATACAACTAGAAGAGAAGCTACTGGAATGTCACCTTTTTGTTTAACATACGGAGTTGAAGCGGTGTTACCAACAGAAGTGTTATTCCGACAACAAAAGAGAAGCTTGGGAGAAAAATTAGTGGCTTGATTTTAAATAAACTTGATGAATTAGAAGAAAGAAGAGAAAAAGCTTTACAACATATGGAGAATTATCAGCGAAGATTAGCCCGAGAATATAATAAACGTGTCAAATACGCGAATTTCAACCAGGAGATTTAGTTCTGCGAGAACACACCATATATCAGCGAGAAAATGGTGGAAAATTAGCGAAAAAATGGATGGACCTTACATCATAAGGAAGATAGTTGGAACAGGAGCTTATAGATTAATGGATCCGAAGGGAGATGTTGGTCATAGATAGACAGACCATGGAACAGGTTGTACTTAAAAGATTATCCGTAAGAACTTTGAGAAGTTATGGATTCTGAAAGAATAATTGCAAGATTATCATATCAAAACAAGATCATGATGTGCGAAATTTTCGAGAGATAATCACAGAACAATGACATAAAAGAAAGGGGCGAACCTTTATGGCGTACACCCTAGTTCGCGAATAAAATTTCGCAAGAGGCAAATGTAAGACCTAAAGTACGTCATATTAGGGGGTACCTGTTGCATGGCTCAGGGAAAGGCTACACCGCCACCGGAACCTGAGTCATGGAGATTTGGGGTCAATAAAGCCCATCCGGGAGAGGCACCTTGGATTCTCAGCTTAAGCATATGACTTGGGTTGGGCGACTAAGGTAATAAGGACTCTCCCAAGGAGTGCAGATCTGATCAAGGCGCCGAGGTACACGGTTGAGTCAAGAGTGCCAGGGACGTTTGAAGCGTACCTTGCCATTCTTGACAAGTCTTGGCTTATACTGCACTCGGCCTGAAGAAAACCCCACTTAGGGTGCAGTCTCGTAACCATAAGCCCTATAGGTAAAAGGGATAAGAGGCTGCGAAAACAACTGTTGTTGTTAAGACTGGATGGGAGGAGCTAACCTTGTATGGTAGAAGTACGCCTCCTTGAAGGGGCAACCAGGGGGAGATAAGGGCGGCACCCTCCATTAGGGAGCTGATAAGTGTCTTAAGACGCAAATGTCATGAGGCTTTTTATTCGCAAGGATATTAAGGCTTGTCATATTTGTGCAACAATCCTGAAGAGGCAATAATACAAAAGAAAAGATAAGACGAGATCAATGGGTTTTCGCATGAAAGTGCGAAGACGTCCTGCGATTTCGTCGCAAGACGGCAATGTCATGGGGCTTTATTTTCGCAAGAATATTTAGGCCTGTCATATTGTCGCAACATTCCTGAAGAGGCCATAATACAAAAGAAAAAGTTAAGGCAAGATCAATGGGTTTTTGCATGAAAGTGCAAGGACGTCCTGCGATTTTGTCGCAATGACAAGAGGTGGCATAATAAGACCTTTAATTAGGAAGGCAAAATAAGACCATATGATAAAACAAAATATTTATAAGTATTCGTAACAGATTATTTTTGCAAGAAAGATAATGAGAAAGTATGGGAATCAATACACAAGAAGCATTATCTTTTCATCAACAAAATATTAAAAGGAAAAGTTGATTCCAAAGTTGGTTGAAAAATGTAACTCGCAAAAGTGATAAAAATAAGACAGTTCAAGAAGACAAAGCTAGATAAGAAGCTCAAGCTTCAGTATTAATTTCAGTAGCAGGAGATAACAGAAATTCTTCGCCAATATTCTCGCAAGCCTCTCCTTCATTTCGGTTTTGATCTTCGCCTTGACTAGCATCTTGATTATCGCCAGCAATTACTTCTTCAGGAGAAATTTCTTTCTCATTTGATTAACACCAGCAGATGCTCTTTAGAAGGAATCTCTTCTTCATCTTCCAAGAAATTATCCTCTGCACCGCTTTCGTAATCATAATCACTATCAGCAGGACGAGGAACTTCATCATCATCTACTTCTAAAGGATCAATTGATGTAGGAGGAAGAGATTTGGACAATAAAATGTCATTTACAAGGACTTCAGCCCGGAGATGAACTTGGCGAAGAAGTGCTCTCTGATGATTCCTATCTTGAATATCCTTAAAATAAGCAAGATAATCAAGTCTTCTTTCTGCTCGGTCGCGAGAACCAGTAAGGGTAGAGACGAGCAATGCATTTTCTTTGCGAATTTTGGCATATTTAGCCTCCAAAACAGAAATGGAAGAATGAAGATTCTTCTCAGACTCTGCGAAGAGATACAAATGAATACAAAATTTCATTAAGATAAGAATTCAGAGAGATATGACAAAGAAAAGATAATTAAGGCAGTCAAACTATTATGACTACCTTCCTTTTGCGAAATAAGGTGTTGAATCAAGGACAACAACTATTCTCCCAACGGTCCATTGCGTCATCAAATTTATCTCCAACTAAACCTTTAAGTCGAGACTGAAGATTTTTCTCTTTAGAAATAAGAAAGGCATTTTTCTTCGCAAGAGAAGAATAAGATTCTTCTAATTTGGAATATTGTTCTTTAAGCTGATTCGCCTTTACACTTAAATATTCTACCTTGAATGAGTGTATCTCTTTCAGCGATAGATGACTCTGTTACTTCTTTAAGTTCATTTCTCAAAGAGCGAAGAGATTGCTCTTGGTCATCACATACTTTTTGAAGAATACTAAGTTGTTGCGAAGATATCGCCATCTTGTTTAAATAAGTTCTCTTCTCTTGGGATAAGGTTTTATTCTCATCTGATAAAGTTTCCATCCCTAAATTAGCTTTAGTTAAAGAATAAGAAAGACGAGATACTTCATTACTTAATAAATCTTGTCTTTGAACTAATTGGGTATTTTCATTGGTAAGATTATTTATATGATCAAGAGAATATGAATAGAGGTTATCTAATTGGTTATATTGATCCATAAAGATTTCTTTATCAACACGGGCTTCTTCAACAGCAGATTCAAATTGATATCTCTCCATTGTTCGTTTCTGGTTTAAAGCTTAACATGCGAAAGAGGGATTTCAAGGATAATTAAATATGGGAAGGATAAAACCATTAAAAAGGCAAATTAAAGACACAAATAAGAAAATCATACCTCTCAATTTATAATTCTTCTTGCGAAGATTTTCACGATCCAGTAAAACATTCTGAAGCTTCTGATTTTCGAGACGAAGAGCATTACATTCTTTTTCCAAAGCTGTCTGCGAAGCAGCTCTGTCAGAACCCAAATGCTTGCTCAGAATTTCGCAAACATTAGACTTGATAGGATCAATAGAAGACTTCTTGACATCATCCAGAACTTCAGATAAAACTTTGAAGGAAATATCTATCCCTTCCACAGTTTCTTTCGAAAGAGGAATAGACTTAGGTAGAGAACTGGTAGAGATAGAAGGTCAGCTGAAGAAATGAAGTCTGAGGCAGCTTTTTCGCGAATTGGAGATAAAGGTTTATCTTGCGAAGATGTCACAGAAGATTTAGAAGAGATGAGTAAGTGGAAGGGAACAGAAGTTGGAACAGTTTTAAGGTGGCGAGATTTCTTGAGAGGTTTATCAACATCTTTATCACCCTGCGAATTACAATCCAGATAAGAAACAGAGGAAACAATATTGTTATTAGAAAAGGATAGTGTTTCTTACTACCTTCTCATTCGCAGACTTTATTTTATGCGCAACAACCTTATGCTGCGATTTGGGAATGTTAGGGTTATGAACTGTAAATCTAGTGTTGGAGGCGCTTTTGCTGAAATAACAAAAGTATGGGAATCACATAAACAACATCAAATAAGGCAATAAAAAAGATCAATTTCAGCAAAACTCATAAAGAAGAAAAAAGAAAACTAACCTTGATGAATCCATGGAAGACAATAGCAGGGAGTTGTTTCGAAGAAAATTACGAACTATGAAGATCTGTAGAAGAAATAGTATGAAGATGAAGAAGAACTTAAAAAGATTGAAGAAGAAAGAAGAAAAGTTGCAATAATGGAATTTGCAGAAGAACGATGAAATTGCAGAGAAAATAAAAAGAAATAAAAAAGAGAGTGAGAAGGAATATATATAGAGGGAATTTCTCTTCGAGAAAATAAATACGATTAATACGGAAAGATATAAGCGGTTAAAAAGCAACGGTTACAAAAGACGTGTCGAGAAATAAATGGAGGAAAGAATACGTGTGATAAATGCAGAATATGAAGAGGAGAACAGCTGCGACATTTCTCACATCATTCTCTACTTCGCAGAAAAAATATGAGAAGAGGCAAGATGTAGGATCAGAATCTCGCAACGACAATATTTCAGCGAAATTATCAACAACACAACACAATAGCGTCGCAGAACAATTTCAGGAAGAATATAATAAATGACGTCACCTAAGATCACGAGAAAGATGTGATAGTCCTGCGAAAATTAGAGAGCTTGCGAAATTAATATTTGTAAGGTTGCGAGAATGTCGCAAATCATACCCGAAAATAAAGTATAGATTAGCGATCACCCACTATGTATTTCCCTATAAATAGTCATTCCAGTTGTAAAGAGAGAGGAGAGATCTTTTTTTAGTAAGAAACAAGTAAATAGGAGAGAGAAAATCTAGAGCAGAGATCATTCTTGATTTATTTATCTTTTCTTGTAAGAACATTCAAAGATTGATCAATAAAATTAAGAGTATAAACCTAAAAATGGGTTGATTAATAATGAAATCATATGAGGGGTGTAGTTTAGGATTTCCTGCAACTACACACTTTCACCCACTACTCTCATTGCTGTTAACCGTCCGTTCTTTCCTGATACGTTCTCGTAATGGACGCGTTGCACGCCGCACGTTGTGAACCGCCAGACCAATACCCCAGTAAGCATCCCCCAGTTTGTGACATGTTTGATGTCTCGAGTAAATGGGCCAAGTCGTGAGACTTGCCGCTAAAAGCAGCACGTAGTGCTTTTAGGTCAAATAATAAAAATTACTTGTGAAATCAATATTCATAAAACATCGCTTATAATCGATGTATATAAAGCATCAGTTTAAATAAGTAGCTGAAAATATTCGATGTGCAGGAAACATCGTTGTTTTAGAGCTCGTTTAAATTGGTCGCGAATTGAACGTCTTAAAAGAGGTAACATGACCGGCCACCTTTAGGCGATCGTTTGAGAACCCTATGGGTGAGCTACCACTTGGTCGATCGCTCCCTGTGGAGGAGAGGTGGCCACTGATCACAGTGTTACCCTGTTGGATGTCCGAAAATAAATATACACCATTCGACTAGGCTAGCGAAGTTGGATGGGCGAGATGATTTGCGGCAGTTGCATATTGTCTTTGATGTAATTTAGGGTTTTAAAGCCGTGTGGACATCCCTAATTTGGGCGATCGATTCAAAGCGCTGGGCGCTAGTTTGAGCAGGCCGATCGACCACATGCAAAGATGGGTTTCCAGTGAGCAGGCTGACATCTTCGGGGTCGCCTGAAATTGAATCTAAGCCACTTGATTTTTCCGGCGAAGATGGAGGGTTGTGATCGATTTGCGACAGTAGAGTGTTGCCGCAAATGCAATTTAGGGTTTTTAAACCATCATGTTCACCCTACTTTAGGCGAGCGATTCTACACACTCTTGGCTAGCCGTGGGCAAGTCGATCGACCATATGTGTAGCTGGGTCGCCGGTGAACACGCCAGCACTTCTTTGATCGTTCGAAGGATAATCTAAGCCGTCTAACTAGGCTAGCTAAATTGGGCAATCGTGATGTTTTTTTAGACCGTTTTTGTCGATTTTTGCTCGTTTGAGCTCTTTTTAAAACAACGCGATCACCCATGTTTTGGCGGGCGTTTAAGGGTGTAGCGGATGAACTAAGGAATTTCGACCGGTCGGGATGTTAGTGGGTACGCCGGTGTTTGTCATGATGATCGCCTAATTCCGCTAGGAGTAGGCTAGGCTTGTTGAATTGCATGGCCAATTCGTGTGGTCGTGATCGTTTTTTAAGACTGATATGGACAGTCTAGATTTTCCTTAAGGAATTTAAACGCGTTCAATCGCGCTAACTTTTAATTAAAAAGTGTGTAAACACGTTGATCTCTTTTTCAGAGGGTGGTATAACCTATGTGTGTGTTTTCATCCAGGTCTCAATACTGACACTTCGGGAGATTCATGCTACTCCGCTGCGAGTGAACATTAATCGTAATGTCATGCCAATATTGAGAGTTCGGCTGGGAACATTGCATAGGAAAATACTAGGCAGGTCATGCATTAGTGAATAATGCAATAAATTAAAATTTACAGAATATCTGGGGTTGTTGCTTCATGCACCATTCTGGATAAATTTCGTAAATATGTTGAATTGCTCAATACATATGTAAGTGAAAAGGTTTATGCACTCATCACTTTCAAATAGCTTTGTTCCGTTGCAGGATGACAGCGTATTAAAATACAGGGTTTCACGATTTCAGCCCTAAACCGAAAACCACCATCAATAGGGTGTTAATTCCATTTCTTGTCTTTTTCAGTTCAGAGGCAATGGTTTCAAATTCATTCTCACCAATGCTTATTGACCGGTTGTCAGCCGTGCAAATATAATTCACTTTCTCGCTCAACTAGATATAAATATAGTATGTGATAAGAAAGAGTTCGTTCCCACAGAGAGGATCTAGGTTGTCAAGTTGTTTCGGTTTCCTATATAAAATAAAGGGGGGATTTTTTGATTTTTATAATCTAAAAGTAAAATAATAGCAAACAAAACAAATAAAGCGAAGAAAACACGCAAATCAAGATGTAAAGAAATTGATTAAGGATCAGTTTTCATTCACAAACATGAATTTGTAACAATAACTAGAATTGATATTTAATCTCAACTTTTATCAAAAGTCCTAGGATACCTTGATCGCAAGAATATCCCGCTAATTTCCTCTTGTCATCAACAAACACATTAAAAGATGCGAAAGTGAATTCTTCCTAGAAAGCAACCTAAAGTGTAAAAGCACAATTAAGTTTAACTCCCTAAGAGCACTAAGTTCTATGAAATAAGACTAATCAATGCAAACGAACGTGTAAAAGCACTAATCCGTTTTAACAAAGGTTATGATCCACATGTGACTACTAGGATGTATCACTACAAGCAATAATCACAATTATGCTACGTGTATTCAAGGTGTGTCACGTTTACGTATAATAAACCCTAAACTAGCAATAGATATGATTACGAGTTCTACCAATTTGCAACTTGACAAAACTAACGATCAAATCATACATGCCGATATTTCTAGCGAATCATAATCGACAAAACATGGATACAAAACTAATTTATTGAATGAAAACCCATATTTGGAAATCCAACTTATTTCTTAACCAATAATAAAATCTAGGTACTCATGGCATAGGAGTTCATAACAAGGAGAAAAAGAAAACTCATCATGTTTCTAAACCCTAGGCAAAAATAGAGAGAAGCTAAGATTAGGGAATATAACCCCTCTTTCTTTTATAGTCCTCCTCTACCTTGTACGATTTCCAAATCTACTTGCTCGCCTGAATGTTGGCCCAAAATAATTAGAGCCAGCCCAATCCAAAAGCCCATCAGTCCACTACTTGATATGCCTGTCAGTTTTGTGAAACTGACAAGGAAATTTAGCCTGAGCTATCACCACATACATCTGGTTGTATCTCAACTCCTTCCTTGTACATTCATCTAGCCAGAATCATCCCATCTAAACCAAATAAATCATTCAACATTCCCTTCTTAGTACAAACACTGCACTTCTGCCACATCCACTCAGCCAACTTTCAACTGCAATAGAAACCAGTTCAATTCCATTCCCCTGCAATGCATTTCACAACCATCTGCAGCTTCAATTCTCACCATCTCCCTCTCTGCGACTCAACTCAAACCATCCCTAGCTGCGACACACTTCCCTGTAATTTCAACTGCACCCTGCTATTGCAACTAACACCAACATTCCCTGTTACTCAACCATCTAAATCTCAACACATCATCACCTCAACCATTAGTTGTAATTCCAGCAGCATCAACATCTCAATTTCTTCTTGGCATCGCAGCTGAAACACTTGCTACATATTCATGCCTTCACTGCCACAGGACTTCAAATCATTCCCCAACATCACTTGCACATTGCATCTCAAGCCAACCTCCTGTAAGTTAGGTTCGACACCACAAGCACCCTCAATACCATTACCAGACCACTGTCATTCCATATCAGCAGCTGCACCACCAGTTTGCATCTTCTCAGCTTATTTACTGCCTCCATAACCAACAACAGCATAGCAACCTCCCTCTTTTCAGCTCCACACAACAACAAGCATTAGTATCAGTCCCTTGCATACAACCACGACTACCCTCATCTTGACTCCAACTGTATCAGATTCACTTCCTTGAGCCCACACCCAGCAGCATAACTGCAACTGCATTTTTGCCTGAATTCCATCAAAACCCACTGGCAGCACCAATAGTCTCAATCTCTGATACCTCAAGCCATCAAACCCTTGTAAAATCCATGGAAACAAACACAATTCTTCCTTCAAACTCCAACTGTTTTAGCTCCTTGCAAACCCTTCCCTAACCATCTTTGCTTTATCAGTCCATCACCACTATTTTCTGCAGCATCATTGATCCACAGACTAGCCATTCCACCTGCAATCTCAACATCAACTCAGTAGCAGTTCAAACAATTCCAGCTTCTTCTCAATCTGAGCCAAACCCAGCTTTAAGTTCACCACTAATTCTTCATTCCTTCTCCGTCTCTTCTTCGATTCAACCAAAAACCCATCATTTCAGATCTTCCGGAGACTCAATTTGAATCCCATTTTGTAGTTTCAGCAGTTGAACTGCTGCTCTTCCCTCCGAAAATTTCAGATACCAGCAAACCGATCTTCTTTCGATTCATTACAAACCCATTAATCATCTCCTTCTCCTGATTTCTCGATCCCCATTTCCTCTGCCAGTCGATGCTCTCGATTTCTCTGATCTATGGTGCCGCCATAACTTATTTCACTTCTCTCTGAATTTCAGACGAGAATGATTGATAGATGATTTCTCTCAACTCGAGTGATTCAAAAACAAACTCGTTCTCTATCTCAGAAGCAGACCCCATTTTCTCTTCTTGAACAAACCCTTACAAATATCATACCCTGATCGATCCTCTATTCTCGTCTCTTCTAACCCTCTCTAATCAAAGACCTCAGCTGTTAGATCTCGACAGCAAACCCATCATCTAACCAATCCCATAATCATTCCATCTCAAACTGGCTTCAGATATCCTCCATTTCTTCATGTTTCCACCTACAGCTCTGTCTATTTCTAAGCTCCAAAACCCCTCTCATCTTTCTCACCGATTCGCCCATCAGCACAATAATCTATTTCTGCATATGAACCTGTCCGAACTTGGGGAAATGACGCAATCAAATTCAGGGTTGGGTGTAAAACTGAAATGATAGTTGGGTGTAAGGAAACTGAGATGGATATTGGCACCTTCCCAGTTGATAAGGGCAGCCAAGTGAGGTGGCCTTCTTTATTTTCTGCTTCAAATACAATTGAGCAACGAATGGAGCATGTATTTCACGTCTTTCGCTTAAATGACTCCAAAACACCTGCATAACTCAAAAGTAAACATCAGATACATAATTTACAAGAAAAATTCTCAAAGAAAGCATAAACAATAGATAAATATTAAGGTGTTTTAGACACCTATCAAATTCCCCCATACTTAGACTTTGCTAGTCCTCGAGTAAATCAAACAAAATAATTATAAAAAGAATACATACAACTCCGTCTCGTCGAGGCTACGGTTACTCTTAGCATGAATAACAGGCTTTTAAACCCCTAGGTGTCCCTAGTGGACGAGTATTAGTCTCGTGAAGGTTTACAAGAGGTATACCTACAAAACCTATATTTCTAACTCCAGCCACCTGTGAAAATTTAAGAATACCACTAAATATTTTTATTAATTGGCATACTATCAATGATTACAAGAGGAAGTACCCACTTTCAAATCCAATTCATAAATAAATTAGTAATGTAACTTTATTCGGAAAGTTGAACACAACCACAATACTCGGAATCTAATCAACCACAATCACACGGAAAGATTAAGAAGATGGATATAGAAAGTAGATGGTGGCGAACTGTTGACTAAGGTGAACGATGTTTCCCATATCTGTCTGAAGGTCACTGCCAAAACAAACCTAAAAATCCTATTGGATTGAGCTACTAGTCTGAATTCTAATATCAACATAGCTGGCATATACAAGGGAACCAGCAGTCGACAAACTTCATTCTAGATCAATTCACTGGCATATACAAGGGAACCAGTAATCGATTTTATTCAATACAATAATTATTTATTTATTTTTATTTTTTTTGATATCATGATTGGATCTTGTGGATCCAAGCGCATGTTTCTTGTCAGCAGATTACATGACAGTTCCCTTGGATCCTGCACTCCACGCTTGCTTAGGCGACGGAGACAGGGAGAACACACACATATTGCTTTATCCAAGTGTCAGATTTATTCCTTTTGGTCAATTGGTCGGGTTTTTTTTTATAGTAACTCAATCACTCTATTTCATCCTAGCAGTGATAACAATTCGATGTTCGTGCCCCACCAATTCACTTAGAGAAACAATAGATAAATATGGAAAAATAAAAATAGAACGTGATATGGTGATGACTCCGAGATATGGTGACAACTAACATGTTATTTATTCTTATATTTTGTTCGTTTTCATATGAATAGACTCTACTAATGGGTTCCTCAACTCCTACAAACACGATGTTTCCATTAGTGTAAGGCACAAGTTGCTAGACTTAGGAGTTTATCATCTTTTTCTTTTTCTTTTTTTTTTTCTTATCAACACAAGGGAAAACTAACAAGGCTAAAAAAAAACTCTATATGAGAACACTCCCCCACACTTAAACTTTACATTGTCCTCAATGTAAATTGAATCATCCAAAGAAAGTCAAGGTGGGAAATCTTATAACATGATATATATACACAATAAGAAAATAAAATGCATAATAAAAAATGATACTCCAACTCATAGCTATTTCTGAACAATAGAGGATAAACACTAAACAAGCTATTTAGTTGGCATCTAATCTCAACTCAGCCAATATATATACCTCATCGTCAAGAAAAAATTCCATCTACTTAGAAAGGCTAGTGTTTATTTTAAATTGTTCAAAAATCTCTAAAAATTGGAGTTTTGATATGCAAATATCCAAACTAAGAAAATAAAGATAAAATACTTGAAAAATAAAAATATAGAGATAGATACACAAAACCAGTGGGTTGCCTCCCGCTTAGCGCTTGGTTTAAAGTCGTCAGCCCAACTTGCAAGATGAATTCCCCATACACCAACAATCTGAAAAGTTGGGGATCCACCCATAGAACCTGTTTTGCAAACACTATCTTCGCACAAATATTAGTAATATAAAACAGAATCGAAGCTATTAACCGATAAAAGTTTCCCCCACACTTATTCTTGTCCACACTTGGGAGTGTATAAAGAATATAGAAATCGGGTACTTCCACGGTTTCTTGTTCCAAGACCTGCATAGTATGAGAATCAAGTATCTCTAATGGCGGAAATCGAGAAACAAAGTCATTCAATAATATTCTCGAAGCACATACATTCAAACCAATAAGAGGTAAAGGAGAAGAAACAATAGGCAAAGGGTTAGACAAACCTTGCACAATCTCTTGTAGCACGAAATCCTCTTCATCCTTGAAAAATTCAAGTGAACTATTCACCTCTTGCATATCATGGTCCTCTATCAAACCTTGCAACCATTCTTCGTCCGTTTCTGCCTTAACCAAAATCTCGGCATCAACATCTTCACTATAATCCTTTGCAAGCTCAATTGGGTCTTCCACAATATTGGTCATATCATTTTCATTCTCAACACACTCCTCTTCGTTGTAAGGCACATACTCTTTTGCGGATCCAAATTTTATTATAAGAAACTTTTTTAGAACACTAAAAAATGCAGTATCCTCAAGATCCACCCTTTGAATAGGCTCTTGATCATTATTAAGATCAATGATTGAGTAATATACACAAGTGTCATCATAGTCCTTTTCATCTTCATCTTGATCCCAGAATTCCGTTGTACACCTTCGGGTAATGTCACCATGAGTTGCTTCAAACGACGTATCTTCATAATCATCGTCAATTTCATAGCTAACATAAGATTGGTTGTATCTCAATTTAGTGTTGCTAACCTCGAACTCATCCTTTTGAATAGGCGAATAATCCTTATTAAGATCAAGAGTTGATTTAGCTACACAATTATCAACGAAAGTCCCCAAAGGTTGGCCTTTTCAGCATTAGCATCAATCAAATATTCATCACACACCACAGGAACATTAGAATAATTATTGCTTTGAAAACAAAATTCTTCTTCATACCTTTCTTCCTTGTATTCATCAATGCTTCTTCGTAAGATAGCCATACATTCACGAAGTTCTTGGAGTTGCTCGTTTGTAGCCTCTTTATCTTTATGAAACTCTTGTCGTAAAAAGTTGGAAAAGTTGTCTAACAAGTTAGAGACTTGTTGTTCACGAGCATAAGAATCCTACAATCCTTGTGGTTGTTCACACACATACCCGCCATAAGGTTGTTGAGGAAAACCATAAGGATCCATGGAATATTGGTCATAGCCAATGAATTGGTTTTGATTATACCCTTGTAATTGTTGGAAGTTGTCATGTTGTTGAGATTGTTGGAAACCGTATCCATTGTTCCAATATGCTCCATCCATGAGAAATAAGTACCTGAAACACGATTCTCAAAACAAGGTTAAAAACCAGAAAATAAAACAAAACTAAAAACAAGAAAATAAGAAACCAAAAACAAGTGACAACCGCTGCCTCGCCGGCAGCGGCGCCAAAATTTGACCGGTTGTCAGCCATGCAAATATAATTCACTTTCTCACTAAACCAGATATAAATATAGTATGTGATAAGAAAGAGTTCGTTCCCACAGAGAGGATCTAGGTTGTCAAGTTGTTTCGGTTTCCTATATAAAATAATGGGGGGATTTTCTGATTTTTATAATCTAAAAGTAAAATAAAAGCAAACAAAACAAATAAAGCGAAGCAAACACGCAAATCAAGATGTAAACAAATTGATTAAGGATCAGGTTTCATTCACAAACATGAATTTGTAACAATAACAAGAATTGATATTTAATCTCAACTTTTATCAAAAGTCCTAGGATACTTTGATCGCAAGAATACCCCGCTAATTTTCTCTTGTCATCAATAAACACATTAAAAGATGCGAAAGTGGATTCTTCCTAGAAAGCAACCTAAAGTGTAAAAGCACAATTAAGTTTAACTCCCTAAGAGCACTAAGTTCTATGAAATAAGACTAATCAATGCAAACGAACGTGTAAAAGCACTAATACGTTTTAACAAAGGATATGATCCACATGTGATTACTAGGATGTATCACTACAAGCAATAATCACAATTATGCTACGTGTATCCAAGGTGTATCATGTTTACGTATAATAAATCCTAAACTAGCAACAGATATGATTACGAGTTCTACCAATTTGCAACTTGAAAAAACTAACAATCAATCATACATGGCGATATTTCTAGCGAATCATAATCGACAAAACATGGAGACAAAACTAATTTATTGAATGAAAACCCATATTTGGAAATCTAACTTATTCCTTAACCAATAATAAAATCTAGGTACTCATGGCATAGGAGTTCATAAAAAGGAGAAAAAGAAAACTCATCATGTTTCTAAACCCTAGGCAAAAATAGAAGAGAAGCTAAGATTAGGGAATAGAACCCCTCTTTGTTTTATAGTCCTCCTATGCCTTGTACGATTTCCAAATCTACTTGCTCGTCTGAATGTTGTCCCAAAATAATTAGAGCCAACCCAATTCAAAAGCCCAACAGTCCACTACTTGATATGTCTGTCAGTTTTGTGAAACTGACAAGGCAATTTAGCCTGAGCTATCACCACATACATCTGGCTGTATCTCAACTCCTTCCCTGTACATTCATCTAGCCATAATCATACCATCTAAACCAAATAAATAATTCAACATTCCCTTCTTAGTACAAACACTGCACTTCTGCCACAGCCACTCAGCCAACTTGCAACTGCAATAGCAACCAGTTCAATTCCATTCCTCTGCAATGCATTTCAAACCATCTGCAGCTTCAATTCTCACCATCTCCCTCTCTGCGACTCAACTCAAACCATCCCTAGCTGCGACACACTTCCCTGTAATTCCAACTGCACCCTGCTATTGCAACTAACACCAGCATTCCATGTTGCTCAACCATCTAAATCTCAACACAGCAGCACCTCAACCATTAGTTGTAATTTCCAGCAGCATCAACATCTCAATTTCTTCTTGGCATCGCAGCTGAAACACCTGCTACATATTCATGCCTTCACTGCACAGGACTTCAAATCATTCCCCAGCATCACTTGCACACTACATCTCAATCCAACCTCCTGTAAGCCAGGTTCAACACCACAAGCACCCTCAATACCATTACCAGACCACTGTCATTCCATATCAGCAGCTGCACCACCAGTTTGCATCTTCTCAACTTATTTACTGCCTCCATAACCAACAGCAACATAGCAACCTCACTCTTTTCAGCTCCACACAACAGCAAGCATTGGTATCAGTCCCTTGCATACAACCACGACTGCCCTCATCTTGACTCCAACTGTATCAGATTCACTTCCTTGATCCCACACCCAGCAGCATAACTGCAACTGCATTTTTACCTGAATTCCATCAAAACCCACTGATACCTCAAGCCATCAAACCCTTGTAAAATCCATGGCAACAAACACAATTCTTCCTGCAAACTCCAAATGTTGTAGCTCCTTGCAAACCCTTCCCTAACCATCTTTGCTTTATCAGTCCATCACCACTATTTTCTGCAGCATCATTGATCCACAGACTAGCCATTCCACCTGCAATCTCAACATCAACTCAGTAGAAGTTCAAACAATTCCAGCTTCTTCTCAATCTGAGCCAAACCCAGCTATAAGTTCACCACTAATTCTTCATTCCTTCTCCGTCTCTTCTTCGATTCAACCAAAACCCATCATTTCAGATCTTCCGGAGACTCAATTTGAAACCCATTTTGTAGTTTCAGCAGTTGAACAGCTACTCTTCCCTCCGACAATTTCAGATACCAGCAAACTGATCTTCTTTCGATTCATTACAAACCCATTAGTCACCTCCTTATCCTGATTTCTCGATCCCCATTTTCTCTGCCAGTCGATGCTCTCGATTTCTATGATCTATGGTGCCGCCATAACTTACTTCACTTATCTCTAAATTTCAGACGAGAGTGATTGATAGATGATTTCTCTCAACTCGAGTGATTCAAACACAAACTCGTTCTCTATCTCAGAAGCAGACCCCCTTTTCTCTTCTTGAACAAACCCTTACAAATCTCATACCCTGATCGATCCTCTATTCTCGTCTCTTCTAACCCTCTCTAATCAAAGACCTCAGCTGTTAGTTCTCGACAGCAAACCAATCATCTAACCAATCCCATAATCATTCCATCTCAAACTGGCTTCAGATATCCTCCATTTCTTCATGTTTCCACCTACAACTTTGTCTATTTCTGATCTCCAAAACCCCTCTCATCTTTCTCACTGATTCGCCCATCAGCACAATAATCTATTTCTGCATATGAACCTGTCTGAACTTGGGGAAATGACGCAATCAAATTCAGGGTTGGGTGTAAAACTTAAATGATGGTTGAGTGTAAAGAAACTGAGATGGATATTGGCACCGTCCCAGTTGATAAGGGAATCCAAGTGAGGTGGCCTTCTTTATTTTCTGCTTCAAATACAATTGAGCAATGAATTGAGCATGTATTTCTCGTCTTTCGCTTAAATGACTCCAAAACACCTGTATAACTCAAAAGTAAACATAAGATACATAATTTACAAGAAAAACTCGCAAAGAAAGCATTAACAATAGATAAATATTAAGGTGTTTTAGACACCTATCACTTATTCTCCATGTGATTACAACTTAAGAGAGGTTTTTGATATTGCAGATGTTAGGAACTGGTCTTCAAAAGCCTGGTGTTTTTTTAGGGATTTAAATGTTGTTAGAAGTGATGCAGAAAGAAATAAGAGTGGCGGTGATGTTAGGTATATGAATTTCCTAAATAATTTTATTGTTGGTCAAGAATTAATCGATTTACCTCTGAATGGTGGAGCATTTACGTGGAGTAATAAGCATGACGATCCTTTACTGTGTAGACTAGAAATATTTCTAGTATGCAATTCCTTTGATGCCAAGTTCAATAATGCAACTCATACAGTGTTGTTAAGAACCATCTCTGATCATAATGTTTTATTGCTAGAGTTAACACCTAACTTTAAAGTTCATTCAAGTTTTAAGATTGAGAACCATTGTCTGCAATATCCTGACTTTGTGAAGCTAGTGGAGACCTGGTGGAAGGATATGGATTTTGTTGGCTCACCTGATTTTATTCTCTTCAGAAAATTATAAAACTTGAAGTTTTTTATTAAGAACTGGAGCAGAACAGTTTTTTGTAATGTTAGGAAGGAGGAGGAGGAGGAGTTAACTGAGAAGATTAAGTCTTTGAATTTGGCAGAGGAAACTGCTGCATTAAGTGTTGTTCAAAGGGAAGAAAGGGCTAACTTGCTAGTTAACCTAAACAATGTTAAGGTAACTAAAGCAAGAATGGCATTTCAGAGGGCTAATGTTATAGGTTTCAAAGATGGTGATAAGAATACTAATTACTTTCACAAGATTGCTAATGCAAAAAAGAGAAGAAATTGTATTTCAAAGATTGAATTTGCAGGAGTTGATGTTTTTAATTAAGATGTGATAAAAAGGGAGATACAACAGTATTATAATTCTTTTTTCACATCCTCTTCTTCAGTTTCTCCTTCTTTTGAGAATATGAATTTTAAAAGTGTTGATAACACTCAAAAAAATTGGTTGGAAAGAGATTTTGAAGAGGAGGAGGTGATTGCTGCAATTAGGAGTTGTGGAGCCAACAAAGCTCCTGGTCCAGATGGTTACAATATTGAATTCTATAAGGCTTACTGGAGTTTTTTGAAGGTAGATGTTATGGCTGCAGTTAATGAATTTCATAGCAAAGGTAAACTGGATTGGAGACTTAATATGTCTTTCATTAGGTTAATTCCAAAGAAGGAGGACTCAGCTACTGTTAAGGATTTCAGGCCTCTGAGCCTTATTAGTCGTTTTTATAAGATAATATCAAAACTACTAGTATAAAGGTTGAAGATTGTTATGCCTAAAATAAGAAAATTCTAGATGGCATTCTAATTGCAAATGAGTACATTGATAGTAGGTTAAGGCAGAAGAAGCCTGAGATTTTATGCAAAATAGACATGGAGAAGGCTTTTGACTATGTTAATTGGCCTTCTTTATTTACTATTTTGAGAAGAAATGGTTTTGGTGAAAAATGGATCCAATGGATTCACTGGTATGTAACATGAGCTCAGTTCTCTATCTTGGTCAATGGGGAAGCAACAGAAAGAATAAAACCATCAAAAGAAATAAGACAGGGTTACCCCTTATCCCCCTTTCTGTTTTTGTTGGTAGTGGAAGTGCTTTCTATTCTGCTAAATAAAGTTGTAGCAGAAAGAAGAATTGTAGGATTTCAAGTGAAGGAAGGTGGCTCTATGGTCTCTCATCTCCAATTTGCTGATGATACAATTATCTTTCTTAATGCTTCTAAGTAAGAGGTAAGAAGGTTGTTAATCATCTTGTTGTTGTTTGAAGTGCTGACTGGGTTAAAACTGAACTTAGAAAAAAGTTTTATGACAAGCATTGGTGCTAATGAGATGGTGCAAGATTTGGCATTAGAACTGGGTTGTAAGATTGATTGTTTACAAATTACTTACCTATGAATTCCAATTGGTGCTAGTAAAAGGAGTGTGTCTATTTGGGATGTGGTCACTGAAAGGATGAAGAAAAAGTTGGCTCCTTGGAAAAGGAAGTTTTTAAACAAAGCTGGGAGGGTAACTCTAATCAAAAGTTCTTTAGAAAGCATTACTATTTACTTTCTATTTGTTTACTATATGCCAGTTTCTGTGGAAAAGAAGATGAATAGCATAATGAGAAAACTTTTATGGGGTGAGGATGAGAACAACAATAAGATGAGTTGGGTTTCTTACACTAAGATCGCTAAACCCAGGAGAAAGGGAGGTTTAGGGATAAGAAGGCTAAGATTTATAAATAGATCTTTGTTGGCAAAGTGGCATGGAAGATATTGCAAGGAGAAAAGTTCTTGGTGGAGACAAATTATGTGTGAAAAACCAATTCAGAGGAGGCTGCTTTAGTTCCTTTATAGCATAAGGATTCAATTGGCAGAAGTATGTGGTTTGAGATTCTTAAGGATAACAATGATTTTTTTTTTTGATTATGTTACTATACAGGTAAAGAATGGAAGAAGTCTTATATTCTGGCACTACTGGTGGCTGGAAAAGCAAGATCTCAAGGATAAATATCCTAGACTTTACAAACCGAGCAGACAAAAGTTTTCTATGATAGCTGATATGAAGGGTACTGCAAGGAATTTTGGGTTTACAAGAGAGCTTGATCCCGCTGAACGTATTGATCTTCTGGAAATTAAATATGATCTAAGGAATGTAGATTTAGTTCAAGGGGAGGAAGATGAAATTCAGGGAGGATGGACTGCAAAAGATATCTACACCAAATTGGCTGGGACAGACCCGGACTGGAAGTATCATAGCGTCGTGCATAGCAAGTTTGCTCCTCCAAACGTGCAGTTCCTGATTTGGGCTTCAATGCATAAATCAATCCCAACTAGAAGCATGTTACAGGCTAGAGTAGTGGAGATAGATTCAAACTTATGTTTTTTTTGCAGTACGGAGGTAGAAACTCAAGATCACCTTTTCATGAACTGCACCTGGTCAAGGTATGTTTGGGAGGTGTTTGTTTCTTCTTTAAAAGTTTTATGGGTTTGGACAGAGGATTTTCAGACATTGTTATTGAGTTGGAGATTGGATAGAGTTACAAAACGAATTAAGGTAGTCTGGCAATTGATCCCTTTTGCAATCAGTTGGGAATTATGGTTAGAAATAAATAGAAGAAGACATGGAGGAAGACCTAGAGATGGGGAGGAGATTGATGCAGTTAAGCTGCATATTTGCTTGTGGAGCACATCTACTGAAATTTTTTAAGGCTTGTCGATGAATCAAATCATTCATCAATGGGAAGATAATCTCATATGTAATTGAGGTTATTTTTTAGTTTTTTTCTGGGGTGGCATTTCAACCACATTGTAAATAGTCTGTTACATACTTTTTTTTCTTTTAATATACCCTTTTTTCCTCAAAAAAAAATATAACAGTACCATGACTACTTAATAAAATATGTGTCCATTGTGGAGGCAAAAAGACATCAAAATTAATCATATCAAAACCCCCTTGTGGAGGCAACCAGTGGTGCACTTCTAAACAACTCTTTGTCCCTCCTAAGTTTGTTGTATGAAACATTCCCAGTCACGAGTGCCATTTTTAATATCTTGTATAAATTGTGTAGGATTCACCTGCACTCTATCAAACACACAAGCACATCTCTGTTTCCATAAGAACCACAAAATGAAAGACATATATCCTATGTTTTTCTAATGATTTGCATCATAGAGATTAAGGTTATCAAACCATGTTGGAATCCATTGGATAACGGATAAATTACATGTATCATTCAACAATGTAGAATCTAGTGCAAACCAAATCCTTTTGGAAAACTCACACCTCATAAATAGATGTTCAGGTGATTTAATAGCATCAACACATAAGACACATCCACTCTCAATAGAGGGTATAAACCTAGGAACTTTTCCTGATAGGAAGACAATCAAGAACACATTTCCTTCCAAAAATTCTTCCAAGGGAAGTTATTTTGATTATGAATAATTCGAGGGTAAGTATTTTCAAATATGAGATTGTACGCCGACTTCACTGTGAAGTTTTCATTTCTATTTCTAACCCATCTTATTTAATCTATCTGTTATTGGTATCCTAGTACTACTAATCTTCCTCACAATGGTTTCATCAAACAAGGTTTGTAAGGTATTGATTTTCCAACTCCTAGTATCCTGATCTATGAGTTGATCAACTGTCTGAATATCTCCAGATGTTAGATCACTGCTCGGTCGAACTTGCAAGCGTTGCTATCTCAAGCTTGTTTGTCAATTTTAGTTGTCAAAACTGTAAGTCTTTATTTCTAGACTACTTATAGCTATGTCTCGGATTATGATAGAATGTGTAGTTGAGCTTTATACTTTACGACGTTCATCAATTGAAGACGAAGAACTACTAAGGGGAGCTTGTGGAACTTCATCAAAAAAAGGTATGTGGAGACTTGAACTCATCTATCACTCAGAAGTTTATTCTATTTTATCTCTTATTGAGACAAAAGTCGTATAGCTATATAGACTTTACATTATATAGATTTGATATTTTGAGCTGTGTTTAACTCGCTTATATCTTTCTCAAAATATGTGTTGGAAAGCTTTTTGCTTTAACCACGTTCATCATTATTCTTGACGAAATTCAAAATATGATCATGTGAAATCACCTGGTAACATCTTACATGATTTTGTGAGACAATCATTTGATGTAGGCTCGGAATATTTCGTATTGATCATTCGAGCACTTGAAAATTGCTTATAAGATAATAGTTTGTGTGAGACAGCTATTGTCGTCTTCTAAGAATGTTTCAATGATTGAAATGAGAGTTAAGAGCTAAACCCGCCATGTCTGGATACATTACGGTTTGTGTACTTAGTGTATGAACTATTTTGACGGAATTCAGGACCGGAAGTTTGCATACCCGTTCGCAAACTTATTTAACTGTTTAAGTCATGGTATTTAAGTTTGCATACCCGTTCGCAAACTGATTTAACTGTTGAAGTCCGGGAACCAAGTTTGCGTACCCGTTCGTAAACTGTTTCAACTGAATTCGGTCCGAAGCTAAAGTTTATGTACCCGTTTGCAAACTGTCGGCTTGTGACCAATGTATGAAACTTATGTTTGTGTACCCATTTGCAAACTTAGGTGGTTCAAGTTCTTAAGTCGGTTAAGTATGATTTCATACTCATGAACAAATACATCTATAAATTAAGGAATGCAATCTTTGCAAACCGTGGCTAAAATGTTCATGAATTGATTCTTTTGAATCAATCCGATTTTGCTTCAACTGTGTCTTGTATACTTCTATGAGAATATAAACAATTGAACAACTCTATGAGTAACAAAGTTATATTTACTTGATTATCAATTGATCTACAAGTGTTAAGATGAACAAGGTTACGATAAAAATGTTCATATGGCTTACTTCGGTTAACTGTTATTGAGCCAATTCAATATACACGTTTAGGTACGGTTACCCATATCTAAATGAAGGTATATCTCATTTCTGTATAACAAGCTAAAGAACATCTAACGGTGGAAAGATATTAACTTGAATCTTAAATCAGGTTTCATCTAACGGTTAATATTGAATGCTTTGTTACCAAGGTAACATTGATTGTAAACCCTGATTTGAATACTATATAAGGGAGAACTCTAGAAACTGGGAAACCTAATCCCCACACCTCATGTGTGATACTAGTTGCGACTACAGTCGATTATCCTTTAACCTAGGCTTTTTCTAAAACCATTATAGGTTAACGACTTAAATACATCATTGGGATTCTGAAGCCAGACCCGACTATTTTCTTTGTAGTTGTGTATTCTGATCTTACTTTGTTTTATCGTATTGAGTACTATCTTCTCTAAGATTTGGTCGAGATTTATCTCCGATAGGTAAGATATAAAAAGTAATCACAAATCTCATTGTCGCATTCTTTGTGATTCCACAATAACTTGTTCTACTACCATATAGTTAAGTTATTGTGAGGTTATTTGATATTACTAGGTTATTCTTCGGGAATATAAGACCGGTGTATCAATTGGTTCATGTTCACCTTGATTTATCAAAAGACGGAATAAAAACTTCGTAGGTATTTCTGTGGGAGACAGATTAATCTATTCAATAGACTTTTCTGTGTGAAACATATTTGTTTATCAAGTCTTCGACTTTGGGTCATAGCAACTCTTAGTTCTGGGTGAGATCAACTAAGGGAATCAAGTGCTTAGAGTCTTGTTGGGATTCAGAGACGTAAGGAACGCGACTGTACCTTAATCAGTGTGAGATTGGTTAGGGATCAACTACATTCCATTCTGAAGTTAACTTGTAGTAGGCTAGTGGTGGGCCCGGAGATGTGTATAAAATTGATGCAATGAAAACGGGCCTACAGTAATACCGCAAGTGCACGGTCGTCAGTTGTAGCTCGTGCAAGTACGGGTCGATCCACAGAGATCGGGTGTGTTTCGGAAGTGTTTTAGCTAATTGGGTTCCTAGATTTGCTTTGGGCTTAGAAGCCTTTTGGAAGTGTTGGGCTTAATGTACTATTGGGTTTGAATGCCCTTTGAATGAATTGGGCTTAGTGGGTTTGTTAAAAATAAAATGAACTGAGCTTGGGCTCAGTTATCTCTAAAATGCAAATGGGTTTGGGCCTTTGATTGAGCTTTGGGTTAAACCCACAGTTGATTTGGATTGGGCCTTCAACCTTAACCCAAACTGGGCTTTGAGCTTTAATGGAATGGGCCTCAGTATTGGTCTTACAGTTGGGCTCAAATTGTCTTCTGGGCTTTTGGAAGTGAACTTTGGGCTTGAGTGCACAGCATTCAGCAGCAATGCAACAGAAGCAGCTGGGCTAACAACAGTGCTGCAACAAAGAATGGCAGCAGGAGAGGAAAGTAGCAGTGCAGCAAAAGGAAGGCAGCAGCAGCTGCAGAAGGCACCAGGTGCAGGAGTGGCAGCAGCAGTGCAAGAAAGGGCACCAGGTGCAGGAGTGGCAGCAGGCAAGGAGTGGCAAAACACAAGGCCAAGAAGAGGGAAAAACAGTGCAGCAGCACAAGTGCTGCAGCAGCAATTGCAGCAATAGAAGAAATGCAGCAGGGAAAGCAAGTAAGCAGTGAAAATGCAAAACAGAAATGCAGGTAAACCAAACAAATGGAGGGAAACAAGACTAACAGTTGAAGATGGATTTATGGATAGGAACTAGGGGTTGAATTCATTCTAACTTTTACTGTGTATTCTCCTATAGGAAGTTAAACACAACTATGGTATTATTTCCAAAGCACTAATTGTCTTTCTACAGCACAGCACAGGTCAAGGGATTATGAATTCAGCTTGAGTTGCAGCTTATCAGCAGCTCATGAACCTAACTACAAAGCATACTTGGCATACATTGTGAAAGTGAGGTGATGATGAGCTAAGTCAAGTTCAAGTTTTCCTAAACTTGTTTAGCTTTCTAGAGCAATGTGGTCAATATACTACACAACAAGACATTAGAGATTCATCAAGTCCCTAGCAGGGTGATTTAGAACATGACAAGCAGCATAACAGTGAGCTAGGGATGGCACTAACAAGACATTAACAAGACATTGCACATTAACAGGAACAATTACAAATGAACAGGAGCATTAAACTAACAACATAACAGACAATTACACAACATCAAACAATTACATAGTAGTGAATTAGAGCATTAAACTAACAAACATCAAACAGTTACACACTACAACATCATACACAGCACAGTAAAAAATATGCAAATGGTTAATAGTGCAGCAGAAATCAAAATCAAACCTAACCCAAATTGGGTGGAAACTTGGCTAGTCCAAGAACAGTTTTCTCTCTACACATCAGTTCCTATTTATAGTTTACAACAAAAAATACAAACCCTAATTCGAAACCCTAAAATTTTGGGGAAAATCAAATTCTCTCACCAATTTTCTGAATTAAGCTCGACCCATGCCCTGTTGATGTTCCCTCTGCTCCTCCTCTGCTCCACAGCTCCCAATTCAGTCTACTGATGCCCTAGCTTTTCTCTTTCTTATCTGTAGCACCTAGGGTTGATGCTAAGAACAAGAAAGGGAAATACTAGGGAGCTGGATGATGGTGAAGCTCGAGGTGGTGATGGAAGAGATGGTGGTGGCGTACATGGTGTTGCAGTTGCAGCTCTGCAACTGTCGGGTGGAAAGATGAGATCGAGTTTTGGGAAGAAGGGGGTGTTTGGGTGGTGGTATAGGCTTTGGTGCTAGGGTGTGAGGCGGGATTATCTGATTCGATGTTTGGCGAGATGATCCGTAGGATGTGAAGATGGTAGGTGGATCTAACGGTGGTATGAGAGATGAATCACTTCGACCGTTGGATTGTGAAATACAACAAAGTTAACGGCGAAGATTGAGGTTAGGTGCTGTAGTGTTAAGCGGAAGTATCGAGATTTGATGAGCAGGAAAAGAAGCGACCGTAGGATCTAAATGTGATCTAATCTGAAGGCTTAGAATTTAGGTGCTATGGTGTGTGATAGGAGCTTCAGATTTTGATGCGCGATGAAGGAGCGACCATCGGATGATGAGATGGATCCAATCCGACGGCTGAAGATGGAGGCGGTTTTGGTTACAGAAAATGGGTTTGGGTAAGGGTTTTGGGCCTTGGGTATGCCAAGCCCATATCTTCTTTAAGAACAATTCTTCCTTCTTGAGCCCATTTCTACCCTTTTGGTCTTGTGCACAACATTCTTCGCGGCTTCCTTGTGTAATTCCTCCCGGCTTTTCACTACTTTTCTGCTCTTTTTGCTCCGCACTTCATCCAGATTTATTTGTTACCTAAAAATGCAAAATTAAGTAAGAAAATATTTATTCTTGAAAACAATGAAAATACAGAATATGGGATAAAATGTAGAATTAATGCACAAAAGATGAGTTAAATGCCAACAAAAAGGGATAAATATATAATATTTGGCACTCATCAAATACCCCCAAACCTGAATTTTACTTGTCCTCAAGTAAAACAAACTAAGGAAATCCTAACTATACCACTGTCGCTGGTCTCTCGAATGCATTTAGCGTATGCACTAAGCCTTTTAAACCACTAAGTGTCCCTAGTGGACGAGTTGAAGTCTCGTGAAGGTTTACCAGAGGTGTGCCTACAAAACCTAAGACAAAATATAAGCTCATATTCCATCAAATGTGACATGTGCAAAACAGTTTAAGCTCACAGCAAAATGGAGATGTCAATCTAGCTATCGAAGGCACAATCCTAGCACTGATAACAAATAAGGACATGTGATAAGAGTGTAAAGTGTATCTACACATGTGTAAAGAAAGATCTGAAGTTATGACTACTAATCACCAAGAGATAGTTTCTCAGGCTAAGAACTGAGGTCGAAATCTAGCTAGCTGTCCGGACTTTACGAGAATTGTGAATGAGTTGGAGGTATTTCACAATTACTCGCGTTGTACATCAATGGCATACACCCTTCCTTGCTTATTACAAAAACAAAATGACTATTTACATGACTCTTATTTACATTGACATCTCTTTTTATTTTTGGAACAAGAGATGATGGAATTGATAAATACTTGATTTTTTTTTTTTTTTGTATTTTTCTGATTTTTTTTTTTTTTTTTTTTTTTCTGAATATATACATCGTTTTTTTTTTTTTTTTTTTTTTTTTTTTTTTTTTTTTTTTTTTTTTTTTTGAAAGGAAACACTTTTGATATATACAAAAGGAAACAAAAGATTACATGACACTTTGCAAGAGGTAGCCCTTTTTGATGCACCCAGTTAAATTCGATGGTTGTCTTTCTTAATGTAACCTCCACCTTCTATCCCAACCAACCAAAGAACAAGCTAGTCAGTTTCGTTCAGTATTCTAAAGTGATTGGCAATCGTAACTTCCTATCCAACACCTTGAAGATCGAGGCCATACATGTATTGGTAGATCGTGCGCGTGCAAATTTCTTATCACTATGTGAATTGTGCTAGAATCAGGGTGCCTAAATATCTAGACTAAGACTCCTAATAAAATACATATTTGCACAAGAGTCAACATTTCAAGGTAAATGAGCTCCATTTTTATGATTTTTTTCATTTTTAATTTTTTTTTTTTTGATTTTTTCAATTTTTTTGGAATTTTTCAATTTTTTCAAAAAGAAGGAGTTCGTTTTTAATTATAGCAATTATCATGGTATCTACTCTATACCCCCAAACCTAAACTAAACATTGTCCTCAATGTTTCAAAATATGGAAAGAATTATAAACAATATGAAAGGACATGCTGAGTAGAGTAAAAGGAGAGAGAATACCCGATTTCGGCGAAAGCAGAATTAAAACTCCGTTATTCAAGGCAAAAATCCAACATATTTCAGCCGAGATCATATTGGATTAGCAAAATATATACAAAAGGAACAAAAGGGTTTTTAAGAAATTTTATCTACTGGATTATATACAAAAAATTCACCATACACTAACAATCTAAAGAGTTGAGGATCAACCCAAAAGACGAAGTGTAGACATTTCAACAGCTTCACACAATAATAACAGGAAAGAAACGCAAGTGAAACTGTGAAACAAAATGAGCTACCCCCAAACCTGGATTTTACAGAAGATATAATTTTGAAAACAAAATCGCGCAGTTTTGGGGGTTCATCATGCACAAGGTCTAGCTCAAATGAACTGTGCTAGGGACGGGCAAACATGCTATTTCCAACTGTGGTTCCTCAAATGTATTATATTTGGAAGCAAAATAGTCCAAGAGGACTTGGGAAGCACACAGTTCCAAACCTAGGTTGGGCATTCTCAGAAATTGGTTTTATAATATTGGTACAAACCAAATCTAGGTTGGGTGGAAGGCCATCAGATTGTGACTTAGGTAGAAGAATAGGCATATCATTATCAATCAAATCAAAATCTTCTAACTCATCTACACATGTCACATCATGCTCACAATCATCACTCACATTGGCAAGTTCACACAGAATCATCAACATCATCAACAGATTCATTCTCATGCATCGGCAAATCAGGAGAAATATCACAATGTGACCTAGGTAGAGAATCAGACACATCAAATATATTTTCATGCATATTAGTGTCTACAGAAGATTCAACTATTCCTATGTCATGCTCATCTTCACAGAATAATTGTACGAATCCCATGTCAATATCAAAATCATATGAATTACAATGAGTATTAGAAAAAACAACATTCATGAAGGTCGAGGGCGAGAAGCCATATGTTATTGAACCAACAGGTTCCACAATATTTTCATGTTCTTCTAACATATCATCATAATCATCATAATCATCATCATGGTAGCATGCATATTGGTCCTCATTAAAAGTGGTGGTGTCATTAGTCGATTCATGTTCCTCTAAATTAGGTTCATATTCAACATTATTTACATGAATGGGACTAGACACTTCATTAGGGACAACATACATTTCCTCATGAATTTCCTCCTTTTGTAGGTGAAGCAAAATCTGATCTAAATATGCCTGAATTCGTGATGTAGATCTATCGAAGTTTTGCTCACTAGTCTGAAAGCTTCTGTGGTGGAGTCTAAATTCATGGGAGTACAAAATTCTTCATGTTCAAATTGTGGTGATGGTACATGTGTGCATGGTCATTAGGGTTTACAAAATTGATCGCAACCCTCAAAGGATTGATTATGGTCCCAATGACTACCATTCTCACAATTTATGGGCATTTCATACATTGGATTTTCTCTAGATTGCCTAAAATTATGCAAAATATGACAATGCTCAACAGGGTGGTCTAAACTACCACATGCGGGACATGCATAGATTTCAGGTTGCCTAAGAAAATTAGATGTGACAGATTCCTCATGTGATTGCATTTCTAAAGCTGTGATTCGAGCTTCTATTTGATCCATAAGTGATGATTGTGAGTGAGGCACTAGCAAAATGTTCATTTTCACGTTGCGATAATGATGCATGTATGAATAGTCATTAGGGTTCATGTATTGCGGCTCGGGACTTTGAAAATGTCCATAATAATTCCTATGACTATTGACATCATGGTCCGTGGAAGGTTCATAACGTGGCAATGCCCATAAGCAAGTTCTCTAAGGTTTTTTTCCCCCAACAGAAAAGATCACATGATTGGCTCAAAAGCTAAGTAACTATGTTACAAAGCCAAATTTGGTTTTTAAAGGGTTTGGATTTTTGGGAAAAATTTGGTTTTGGTGGGAGACATTTTTTTGGCAAGTTTGGTTTTAATGGGATTTTAGAAAAATTTGGTTGTTAAAATGGGAGCAAGTAAAATTTGGTTTTTTGAAGGGAGAAAAGTTTTGGTTTTTGAAATTAGGAGCAAAATTTTGGTTTTTTTTTTTTTTTTTTTTTTTTTTTTTTTTTTTTTTTTTAAGAAAATAAAATTTGGTTTTTTGAATGGGAGCAAGCCCACTGTTTGTTGTGTTTGCTTTGGCTCCGCTTGGTTGAAAACTTTTGGTGGAACTGAGTCCAAAATCTCGGCCTAGAATTTGGGTACTCGGCCCATTAACGAGTTCAACTAGCGTGATCGGTTACAAGCTCAGCTGGGTTTAAACCCAGAGTCCAAAATACAAGTCCAATGGAAAAATTTAAACAAGCCCACACAAAATAAATACAAGCCCACAAATTAAACAAACAAGCCCAAAAATAATTAATTACAAACCCACAATAGGAAAATAAAAAGCCCAAAAAAATTGGGTTAATTATTACAAGCCCACAATTAAAGAAATTTGGAAGCCCACAGGTTGGGTTCTCTCAATGAATGGGTTTAGGCTTACCTTTTTAGCACAGCCCAGCTGCTCTGATATTGTTGCAAAAACCCAGTTGGGTTTTGGTTCTTTTCCTTGGTGGCGTCCCAGCAGAGGAAAAACCGGTTCAGAACAGCAGGTCCAACAGCAAATGAAGTGAAGCAGATGCAGATGCAAATGCTATGCAATGAAATACAAAATAGCTAAGAAAAACACACAGATAAAACACAGCACCGGTCCCCGGCAGCGGCGCCAAAAACTTGGCAGGTCCGGAAAGGTCCTAAAAATTATCCCCGGCAGCGGCGCCAAAAAACTTGGTGGGCCCGGAGATGTGTATAAAATTGATGCAATGAAACGGGCCTACAGTAATACCGCAAGTGCACGGTCGTCAGTTGTAGCTCGTGCAAGTACGGGTCGATCCACAGAGATCGGGGTGTTTCGGAAGTGTTTTAGCTAATTGGGTTCCTAGATTTGCTTTGGGCTTAGAAGCCTTTTGGAAGTGTTGGGCTTAATGTACTATTGGGTTTGAATGCCCTTTGAATGAATTGGGCTTAGTGGGTTTGTTAAAAATAAAATGAACTGAGCTTGGGCTCAGTTATCTCTAAAATGCAAATGGGTTTGGGCCTTTGATTGAGCTTTGGGTTAAACCCACAATTGATTTGGATTGGGCCTTCAACCTTAACCCAAACTGGGCTTTGAGCTTTAATGGAATGGGCCTCAGTATTGGTCTTACAGTTGGGCTCAAATTGTCTTCTGGGCTTTTGGAAGTGAACTTTGGGCTTGAGTGCACAACATTCAGCAGCAATGCAACAGAAGCAGCTGGGCTAACAACAGTGCTGCAACAAAGAATGGCAGCAGGAGAGGAAAGTAGCAGTGCAGCAAAAGGAAGGCAGCAGCAGCTGCAGAAGGCACCAGGTGCAGGAGTGGCAGCAGCAGTGCAAGAAAGGGCACCAGGTGCAGGAGTGGCAGCAGGCAAGGAGTGGCAAAACAGCACAAGGCCAAGAAGAGGGAAAAACAGTGCAGCAGCACAAGTGCTGCAGCAGCAATTGCAGCAATAGAAGAAATGCAGCAGGGAAAGCAAGTAAGCAGTGAAAATGCAAAACAGAAATGCAGGTAAACCAAACAAATGGAGGGAAACAAGACTAACAGTTGAAGATGGATTTATGGATAGGAACTAGGGGTTGAATTCATTCTAACTTTTACTGTGTATTCTCCTATAGGAAGTTAAACACAACTATGGTATTATTTCCAAAGCACTAATTGTCTTTCTACAGCACAACTAGTCAAGGGATTATGAATTCAGCTTGAGTTGCAGCTTATCAGCAGCTCATGAACCTAACTACAAAGCATACTTGGCATACATTGTGAAAGTGAGGTGATGATGAGCTAAGTTCAAGTTTTTCCTAAACTTGTTTAGCTTTCTAGAGCAATGTGGTCAATATACTACACAACAAGACATTAGAGATTCATCAAGTCCCTAGCAGGGTGATTTAGAACATGACAAGCAGCATAACAGTGAGCTAGGGATGGCACTAACAAGACATTAACAAGACATTGCACATTAACAGGAACAATTACAAATGAACAGGAGCATTAAACTAACAACATAACAGACAATTACACAACATCAAACAATTACATAGTAGTGAATTAGAGCATTAAACTAACAAACATCAAACAGTTACACACTACAACATCATACACAGCACAGTAAAAAATATGCAAATGGTTAATAGTGCAGCAGAAATCAAAATCAAACCTAACCCAAATTGGGTGGAAACTTGGCTAGTCCAAGAACAGTTTTCTCTCTACACATCAGTTCCTATTTATAGTTTACAACAAAAAATACAAACCCTAATTCGAAACCCTAAAATTTTGGGGAAAATCAAATTCTCTCACCAATTTTCTGAATTAAGCTCGACCCATGCCCTGTTGATGTTCCCTCTGCTCCTCCTCTGCTCCACAGCTCCCAATTCAGTCTACTGATGCCCTAGCTTTTCTCTTTCTTATCTGTAGCACCTAGGGTTGATGCTAAGAACAAGAAAGGGAAATACTAGGGAGCTGGATGATGGTGAAGCTCGAGGTGGTGATGGAAGAGATGGTGGTGGCGTACATGGTGTTGCAGTTGCAGCTCTGCAACTGTCGGGTGGAGGAAGATGAGATCGAGTTTTGGGAAGAAGGGGGTGTTTGGGTGGTGGTATAGGCTTTGGTGCTAGGGTGTGAGGCGGGATTATCTGATTCGATGTTTGGCGAGATGATCCGTAGGATGTGAAGATGGTAGGTGGATCTAACGGTGGTATGAGAGATGAATCACTTCGACCGTTGGATTGTGAAATACAACAAAGTTAACGGCGAAGATTGAGGTTAGGTGCTGTAGTGTTAAGCGGAAGTATCGAGATTTGATGAGCAGGAAAAGAAGCGACCGTAGGATCTAAATGTGATCTAATCTGAAGGCTTAGAATTTAGGTGCTATGGTGTGTGATAGGAGCTTCAGATTTTGATGCGCGATGAAGGAGCGACCATCGGATGATGAGATGGATCCAATCCGACGGCTGAAGATGGAGGCGGTTTTGGTTACAGAAAATGGGTTTGGGTAAGGGTTTTGGGCCTTGGGTATGCCAAGCCCATATCTTCTTTAAGAACAATTCTTCCTTCTTGAGCCCATTTCTACCCTTTTGGTCTTGTGCACAACATTCTTCGCGGCTTCCTTGTGTAATTCCTCCCGGCTTTTCACTACTTTTCTGCTCTTTTTGCTCCGCACTTCATCCAGATTTTATTTGTTACCTAAAAATGCAAAATTAAGTAAGAAAAATATTTATTCTTGAAAACAATGAAAATACAGAATATGGGATAAAATGTAGAATTAATGCACAAAAGATGAGTTAAAATGCCAACAAAAAGGGATAAATATATATAATATTTGGCACTCATCAGCTAGAGTCTGTAGCGGCTTAATACAGTGTGGTGTTCAAATCTAGACTAGGTCCCGGGATTTTTCTGCATTTGCAGTTTCTTCGTTAACAAAACTTGATTGAAATTGATTGACTTGTATATTGGTTTTTGTTACCATCCAAGTTATTTCTCATATTAATCCGACTCACAGATTTCTATTTGTTCGATTGCAGATTGATTTGAGAAATTGAGATATAACTCTTGGATATATTTTCCTTGATTGAGTCTGACTGTCTAGTTGATTCTCTTGGAATTATATTGGATTTAGTCCATACAGATTTCCTGAACATAATATTTGGTGTGGTTGTTAGACCCCCACTTTTTCTATTGGTATCAGAGCACGCAAACACGTTTAAGACCTTATAAGCCTGTGTTTGTAGCAATCTGATTTCTGTGGATAGATTGTCTCATTATTGCGCACATAAAAAATGTCTTCCAACATTTTTGATTACGCCAAATGTCTTGGGCTTACCTCAAAGGATAACTCCTTAGATGATTCTTCCGAATCCCGAGGTAGAAATTTTTTCTATCAGATTCTGATAACATTCTATCTGATGAGACAATTGACACTATGTCAGAAGCTGAAATGGAACTCACCAGAACATTAAAAAAATCTGCTGAGATTATTGATTTTCAAGATTTCTTCTAAAATAAAGTCTCTTGAAGAAAACATGCTCATCTCATTGATGAACTCGAGAAGTCTCTTGGTCGACAACGGTAACTCTACAGTATTGTTGAGTCTTTTTATAACAATATCGAAAACCATGTTCAAGAAACTACCCTACAACGTGAAAAATTAGTGTTCTTGAAGATATTGTTAAATAAGATTCAATTAGAGAAAAATGTTAGATCGAGACTCATTCATCAGATCTGAATAGCATTTGTGCTGAAAGAAAGAAACTGGTCGCATCTCCTCTCCTAGCCTAGGAACAGTACAATTCCTTGAAAAAGGAAAACTCTGTTTTAATAAGCAAATCTTCTTCTATGTCTTTCTCTAATTCTCATAAGGGATTACAATACATGAAGAAAATTACTCCAAAGGAAGCATCTGCTAAGAAATGTTTACATAACTTGTAGTCTTCCAATAGGGATATGAGTTTAGAATAGGTTCCTTATGATGTCTCTCTTCCACGAACTTGTTCTTTCTGCAGGGAAACAAATCATTATGATTCACATTGTTTTGCTAGAAACAAACATATTTCTGATCTTCAAAATCTACTTCTTTTTGTTGTTGACAGGGTGAATTGTCTGGCGACATCTACAATGAATTTCATTCCTGCATAAAACCAGAATTCTCGTGCACAAGGTTTCCAAAGTCACTCTTCTAGAAATCTCTACAGGAACTGTGTCCCTCTTAATGGTGTTAATTCTTGTGCTACAAATGTACACACTCCCAGTGCTAATGAGAATAAGTCTGGTAGACCTAAGTCTAAGAAATGGATTTCTCTAAATGATGACCCTATGGAACCAATCTCTAGAGGTCCTAGATTTTGTCCTCAGAAAAATCCTTCTGATGGATACTCAAAAAGGTTTATGTCTTATTCCTCTGGGATAAGAAACAACCGAAGGAAGGTAAGGTATACGAGGCTCAAACATTCAGATGGTATTTACACCTTATATCTCAATTTCATGGTGGGATTACATCTCACTTAGATACCTAGCTCTAGGTAATTTCATCCTTGTATCTAACTTGAGAGTTGCAAGGATGACATTTGCGAGATGCTCAAGTCTACTGTAGGTTACCATATGTCTTGTGTTTGATTCAGCTGTTTTCTTCTTTTGTGAGAGATATCTGAAAACAGAGTGTATTTCTTTATTTTTTGGGATTTTTTTTTGATCCGTTAACCTTCCATAACTGGTCCACAAACGTCCGTGTCTTACTTGGGAGTTTTCTTTTTAGGGTTTTCTTAACAAGGGTGTTCTTCTCTTGTTCATATATCAATATATATATATATATATATATATATATATTGTTTTTCCTTCCCTATAATTTTTTTTGTTTTGGAAAACTCATCAAGACCTCAAGAAGTGGTGAATCTTGAGATGGAAGAAGACATTAAAGGATGCGATTCAGTTCAAGAACTATCTTGAAAAAGATGATTGCAATGAAAGAGTACAACTCCTAGATTGGTGAATCTGTTCTTTTTCAGAATGACTCAAAGGTCGAATTTGCAAATCTTCAACTGCAAATAAATCAGCTCACTGACGGTCAGACTAAAATCCTTGTTAATCAAAATGTCTTGATACGGAATCAGAAGAAACTCATCGTGGGATGCATCAAAGTTAGGAATCTTGCCCGTATTATTGATCAAAAATTAAATGTTCTAACCCATGAACATGGAGTCTCCACGGTCAAAAGAATCAAGGATATCAGTGATACCTTTTATGATGGAGCCTTCCAAAGGTATGAAGTTATCAAAGAAACTTGATTTTGTCTAGGAAACTTCTTATGCGAATTTATTTTTGTGTTTTAAGAAGGATAACTAGGGTTTGTGAAAAGGCGGGGGTATAACAACCACACCCAATATTTTGATTAGCAATCTGTATGGACTAACTCCAATTATACTTTCTGGAGAATCAACTAGACAGTCAGACTCAATCTAGTGAAAAGTATATCGAGGAGTTAATATCTCTCTCACTTGATTTGATCTTTACTCAAGCAAATAGAAATTTGCGAGTCTTTATCAAATACAAGGATAATAACTTTGATGGTACCAAAGACCAATATCCAAGTGTCAATCAATTTAAATCAATAACCAAAGGTTGGATATTCTAATTGATTGATCTTTACGCATAACCTGTGATATTTCAATTATATAACAAAATATAATGCAGAATAGAAATAACACAGACACCAGAAATTTTGTTAACGAGGAAACCGCAAATGCAGAAAAACCCCGTGACCTAGTCCAGATTGAACACCACACTGTATTAAACCGCTACAGACACTAGCCTACTACAAACAAACTTCGGTATGGAATGTAGTTGAACCCTAATCAATATCACACTGATTCAAGGTACAGTTGCACTCCTTACGTCTCTGATCCCAGCAGGATACTACGCACTTGATTCCCTTAGCTGATCTCACCCATAACCAAGAGTTGCTACGACCCAAAGTCGAAGACTTTAATAAAAAAATTGTATCACACAGAAAAGTCTATGATAATAGATAAATCTGTCTCCCACAGATAAACCTATGATTTTTGTTCCGTCTTTTGATAAATCAAGGTGAACAGGAACTAATTGATAATCCGGACTTATATTCCCGAAGAACGGCCTAGTATTATCAATCACCTCACAACAATATTAATCGTATGGTAGCGAAACAAGATGTTGCGGAATCACAAACGATGAGACGAAGATGTTTGTGATTTGTTTTTATCTTGCCCTATCGGAGATATAATCTCAAGTCAATTATTCGATTGAACTCGTACGATATAAAATGGCAAGATCAGATCGCTCAACTACAAGAGAAGTAGTTTCGTCTGGCTTCGCAATCCCAATGAAGTCTTTAAGTCGTTAACCTACAGGGTCTCAAGAAGAAACCTAAGGTTAAAGGAGAATCGACTCTAGCAAAACCAACTAGTATCACACAGGAGGTGTGGGGATTAGTTTTTCCAATTTCTACATGTCTCCTTTATATAGTTTTCAAATCAGGGTTTGCAATCCAAGTTACCTTGGTAACAAAGCATTCAATATTCACCGTTAGATGAAAAACCTGATTTCTCCGAACTAATATCTTTCAACCGTTAGATCGAAACTTAGCTTGTCACACATAAATGAGATTTGTTTCATTTAGGTTTGAGTAACCGTACCTAAACGCGTACACTTGGTTGGTTCACAAATAGTTAACCGAGGTTAGCCATATGAGTACTTTCATATCAACCATATTCATCTTTCTCATAACTAGTTCAAATGACTCATAAGAACTAGTTGATAGAGTTGTTCAATTGTTTAGGTGTTTATTCATAGACATAATTGAAAAAAAATCGGTTTGATTTACTTGAATCAATTCATGAACAATATAGCCATGGTTTGCGAGATTGCATTCCTTATTGATTTATTGTTTTAAGTTCATGATCTTCTGATTTGAGAAATAACCAGCTTGGGTATGCGTACGGGTATGCGTACCTTAGCTACCGGATTTGATTTTGAAACTCAGCAGAAATTTTCGGTTCGAAAACTTCTGTGAGTACGCGTACCTAAGGTGACTGGTTTTCCAGTTTGTAAACTACAAACTCCAGCATAAGTTTTCGGTCGAAAACTTCCGCCAGTACGCGTACCCAACCTGTCTCATTTGCCAATGTTGCATGCACATGTGCACACAATTGGTTTCCGGCACATGGATTTATACACTAATGTGCGAACACACTATATATGCTTATATCTATAATTGGTTACATAATCTCAACTCTACATTTCAATCATTGAAACATTCTTCTATAATGTTATAACAATCGTTATTCACGACTATCGTCATCAAAGCTATTTTCAAGATTGAAACGTCATCATGACTTTCGTCACGGATAAAGATGAAAAGTGGTTAAAGCGAAAGCTTACCAACACATATTTCGAGAAAAATATAGGCGAGTAAACTCGGCTCGAAATAGAAAATGTGTATGTATGAAAACTATCATACTTATACGACTTTGTCTCAAGAGTAGGAGATAGAGAGATAGACTTTTGAGTGATAGATAAGTTCAAGTCTCCACATACCTTTTAGTCGGATGAATTCCACTAGTTCCTCGAGTAGTTCTTCGTCTTCGTAAGATGATCGTCATGGAGTCTGGAGCTCAACTACACTAATCTGTCCTAAACCGAAACTTAGCTATAAGTAGTCTAGAAATCAAGACATATAGTTTTGACACCTAAACTTGACAAACATGCTTGAGATAGCAACGCATGCGAGTTCGTCCAAGTAGTGCTCTAACAATCTCCCCCTTTGTCAATTTTAGTGGCAAAACTATCAATACATATGGATTACAAAATAAATAAAACTTTGTAGCTTCTCGTCCACATGCTTGATCTCCTTGGTGCTTCAACATTACTCGAAAACTTCGTCTTTTCCAAGTATTCCCATGATTCCATAGATGTTCAATACAGCATCATAGTTGTTGAAGTTTCGTAGCCATAACAATGAGAAAACAAAAGCTCTCAATCATTGTTATACAATGTAATAGTATTATTACATAGTATCAAAGTTCTTATATCACAACTTCGACAACAATACTATGGTGATATGTATCACCCCCCCCCCCCTTAGTCAATACTTCGTCTCAATACGAAAACCACTCCCCCTTACATAATGATCCTAAAACCATATGTATTTGTAGTGTGAACTACATATTAATTCTCCCTCTTTTTGTCAATAAAATTGGCAAAGGTACGAAAACGGGATCCTAATGAAATTTTCATGGAGACACTTCAAGACCAAAGAAAAGCACATATCAACTTGTTTTGATGCAATCATATAGCCGACGCTAGATGCATTCATCACGGAGTTTATAAAAATACAAGATAACTCCTCAAAATTCCACAGCCGCACTCCCCACAAAGATATGGAAATTAAGCGCAAGTTCAAAAGAACTCTCCCCCATTTGATGTCATTCCCGAAAGAACAACAAGAGCGACCTTACTTTTATGAGAAAAGAAGGATTTCTTTGGACACCAAAAACCACAAAATGATTTTGTATCCAAAAAATTCTCAATTAAACTAACCACAAGGGAACCCATGATTAATTTAATCGTAATACACAACCAAATTAATCACAAACGAATCTATGATTTGTTTAGTTGGAAATGCTCACACAATAAGACTTATGGAGCCGCACAGTATACACATAAAATATGGATCAGGGAAAGATCAATACTGCGAAATATACAAGGATTCATTCTATTTTACATCACTATTTGCACAATGACATATAATAGAAATAGTCCTCGTGAACAAAAGATTTTAACCTATCTTTCATCAATAAATGACATAATAGGCTTAACTTTTGTTTGTCAAAAGTTCATCGATCTTGTATCAATACATGCGTATCGACATATGAAGGAGATAACTTTTGACATTGTATGGTACAAATAATAGTTCACGGACGCAAACACACATATCCCATAACATATTGCAATATATGAAACCATAAAGATTAATACTACAAACATCATCTTCCAAATCACTTTAGAATTTAAATAAATAAATCTAAAAAAATTGCAAGATGAATAGGTTGGACATAGATAGGTGTACTCACAATAATGGGTATTCCAAACCCTAGTTATCCTTCTTAAACACAAGAATAAAATTCTTTTTAGGAAGATTTACTAGACTTTAAGATCTTTGAAAAATTCCTTGTCATCCCCGAACTCCTTGTCGTCACCAGCCATTGGAACATATGGTTCATGGAGGAAGGAGTCAATACCAATAAACCTTCTTGGTTGATGATGTCGAACCAGGGCCTTCTGAATTTCCAATGATCTTAAAACACAAGCCTTTATTTGTTGAATCTCTTTTCTTGCCAGCTTCAACTCTTCAATAACATCAGAAAACTTCTGAGAGTTTGAAGGAACAACTCTTGGCTTCCTCACATTCCTTCTTTTTCTTTTTAAAGTTGGAGGCAATTGAGATCTCGCTTTTTCCTTAGTGATTGATGGCTTAACAATCATATTGATATATTTCCCATCAGAAGACATGGTGCTCGGAGTATCCATAAAGGCACGGTTTTGTGAGAGGAGTTCACAATCAAACCTCAACAAGCAATCTTAAGATATAAAGAGTATCAGAGAAAGAAAAAGGAATGTAGGATTTTGAAACCTTTAAATAGGTTCGTACATGTTCAACTCACAACCCTATAAAGAGTAGAATTGTCGATAATACCCTCTTCTTTCAAAATAGTCTCTTCCAATATCAACAGTGATATGGATGAATTCTAAAAACCAATCAGCACAACACTAAAAACGAAAACTAAAACAGATTTTATTTTTAAAGCCTGAGGTGTGCAAGATATTGTCTCTTTTGAACGGGCATATGAGACAAGATGCACATGACAATACAATCAAGTTGTGTTGTGGTGAACAACAATTTGTCCGCCATGACCCTTTTGGTTGGAATTCATGGAATCTCGCATTTCCATATGTTTAGACCATGTTTTATTCTCTAATGGCCTATATATATCTTTGGAAACTAATCGCTTTGATGAAGATAAGATCTTACATACCTCAGTTGTTTTCTCCCCGAGTTTAAGCTTGGTGGATAGACGATCTGCTCTTCGTTGAAATTTGTTGACATATCTCATCTTGTGTTTGTATTTGAAACACTTTGAAAACTCATGTCCCTTGATAGAGCAATAGGATCATGTCAACGCAAAAGATGGTTCAGGCACCTTTGAAACGCAAGATGCTAGGCACACGGTAGATCCTGAAACATTAAACAAGGGGTTTCCAAAAGAAAGGTCAATTTATTCTTCCATCTTGATTGGGTTTTCTTCTACAAAGCCATCAAGATTGATATATGTATTGCTACACTTATCAAAATCAATGTTTTCACATAGAAGAGTAGCACTTGATTTCTTGTCTTCATCAGAATCATAATTGTCAGACATCTCATCAAGTGTTACAGCAAGACCTTTGTTCCCAGTGTATTTTCTACGATTTGGACACTCGTTTGCAAAATGACTAAACCCTTTACACTTAAAGCACTGAGGCATATCCTCGTCATCAGTTTTATCTGTGTCCCTGTTTTTAGGAGGAATACGATTATGAGGTTTAACTGATGCTTTTGGCTTATCTCTGGAGAATCGTTTACTTCTCTTCAACAGAAGATCTCTAAACTGTCTTGTGATCATCGAGACTGATTTTTCAAGATCTTCATCTGATGAATCCATCTCAGAGTAATCATCTTCAGAGATATACACATTTTTACTTTTATCAAGTAATTTTGTGTCTTTTAGTGCTTTGAACGCAATATCCTTAGATTTGGATGAATACTCGTGATCAAAGATCTTAAGCTTCCCAACCAGCGTATTTCTGGAGAGATTATCAAGGTTATTTCCCTCAACGATGGCATTCTTCTTAGAGTCGTATCTAGATGGCAGCGATCTGAGAATTTTCATCACAATGTCCTTTTCAGGAATAGTCTTACCCAATGCAAAAGATACATTAACAATTTCAGACATTTTGTGATTAAAATCATCAAATGAATCTTCATATTCCATACGAAGGTTTTCCCAATCGGAATTAAGGTTTTTAATCCTAGCTTCCTTTTCACTGGTATTACCTTCGAATACGGTTTCTAAGATATCCCACGCATCTTTAGACCTAGTGCAGTTTGACACATGGTGCTGAAGATTTGGGGTAATGGCATGTATGATGGCATTCAAACCGTCGGAGTTTTGCTTTGCGGCAAGTATCTCAGCAACATCGTATTCTCCAATATTTTTTGGAACATTAACGTTACCTACTGCAACAACAGGAGCATCATATCCATTAACAACATATACCCATGATTGAAAATCACGCGCTTGAAGAAAATCTCGCATAACAATTTTCCACCATAAGTAATTAGATCCATCGAAGACTGGTGGTACGTTAATAGAGATAGCACCTCTGTCCATAGAGTCAGATCGCTACAAACACAGACTTTTGAAGTTTTAAACGTGTTTGCCTTCTCTGATACCAATTGAAAAAGCGGGGGTATAATAACCACGCCCAATATTTAGATTAGAAATCTGTATGGACTAACTCCAATTATACTTTCTAGAGAATCAACTAGACAGTCAGACTCAATCTAGAGAAAAGTACATCGAGGAGTTAATATCTCTCTCACTTGATTTGATCTTTACTCAAGCGAATAGAAATTTGCGAGTCTTTATCAAATACAAGGATAACAACTTTGATGGTACCAAAGACCAATATCCAAGTGTCAATCAATTTAAATCAACAACCAAACGTTGGATATTCTAATTGATTGATCTTTACGCACAACCTGTGATATTTCAATTATATAACAAAATATAATGCGGAATAGAAATAACACAGACACCAGAAATTTTGTTAACGAGGAAACCGCAAATGCAGAAAAACCCCGTGACCTAGCCTAGATTGAACACCACACTGTATTAAACCACTACATACATTAGCCTACTACAAACTAACTTCGGTCTGGACTGTAGTTGAACCCTAATCAATATCACACTGATTCAAGGTACAGTTGCGCTCCTTACGTCTCTGATCCCAATAGGATACTACGCACTTGATTCCCTTAGCTGATCTCACCCACAACCAAGAGTTGCTACGACCCAAAGCCGAAGACTTTAATAAACAAATTTGTATCACACAGAAAAGTCTATGATAATAGATAAATCTGTCTCCCACAGATAAATATATGAGTTTTGTTCCGTCTTTTGATAAATCAAGGTGAACAAGAACTAATTGATAATCCGGACTTATATTTCCGAAGAACAACCTAGTATTATCAATCACCTCACAACAATCTTAATCGTATGGTAGTGAAACAAGATGTTGCAGAATCACAAACGATGAGGCGAAGATGTTTGTGATTTCTTTTTATCTTGCCCTATCGGAGATATAATCTCAAGTCAATTATTCAATTGAACTCGTACGATAGAAAATGACAAGATCAGATCGCTCAACTACAAGAGAAGTAGTTTCGTCTGGCTTCACAATACCAATGAAGTCCTTAAGTCGTTAACCTACAGGGTCTTGAGAAGAAACCTAAGGTTAAAAGAGAATCGAATCTAGCAAAACCAACTAGTATCACACAGGAGGTGCGGGGGATTAGTTTTTCCAATTGCTAGATGTATCCTTTATATAGTTTTCAAATCAGGGTTTGTAATCCAAGTTACCTTGGTAACAAAGCATTCAGTATTCACCGTTAGATGAAAACCTGATTTCTCCAAGCTAATATCTTTCAACCGTTAGATCGAAACTTAGCTTGTCATACACAAATGAGATGTGTTTCATTTAGGTTTGAGTAACCGTACCTACACGTGTACACTTGGTTGGTTCACAAATAGTTAACTGAGGTTAGCCGTATGAGTACTTTCATATCAACCATATTCATCTTTCTCATAACTAGTTCAAATGACTCATAAGAACTAGTTGATAGAGTTGTTCAATTGCTTAGGTCTTTATTCATAGATACAATTGAAACAAAATAGGTTTGATTCACTTGAATCAATTCATGAACAATATATCCATGGTTTGCAAGATTGCATTCCTTATTGATTTATTGTTTTAAGTTCATGATCTTCCGATCTGAGAAATAACCAGCTTGGGTACGCGTACGGGTATGCGTACCTTAGCTACCGGATTTGAGTTTGGAAACTCATCAGAAATTTTCGGTTCGAAAACTTCCGTGAGTACGCTTACCTAAGGTGACTGGTTTTCCAGTTTGTAAACTACAAACTCCAGCAGAAGTTTTCGGTCGAAAACTTCCGCCAGTACGCGTACCCAACCTGTCTCCAGTTTGTACGTGTACATTGAGTTGGTTCACAAATAGTTAACCAATGATTATCCATATGAGCACTTTCATATTAACCATATTCATCTTTCTCATAACTAGTTCAAATGACTCATAAGAACTAGTTCAAGAGTTGTTTAATTGCTTAGATATTTATACATAGACACAATTAAAACTAAATCGGTTTGATTCACTTGAATCAATTCATGAACAATATAGCCACGGTTTGCAAAGATTGCATTCCTTATTGGTTTATTGTTTAAGTTCATGAAACTACCGATTTGAGAAATATAACCAGCTTAGGTACGCGTACGGGTACGTGAACCATAGCTACCGTACTTGAGTTTGGAAACTCAGCGGAAATTTTCTGTTTGAAAACTTCCGTGGGTACGCGTACGGGTACGCATACCTAAGGTGACTGGTTTTCAGTTTGCAAACTTCACAAACTACAACAGAAATTTTCGGTATGAAAACTTCCGCCAGTACGCGTACCTAACCTGTCTCCTTCACCAATACCGCATGCACTCATATGCACGTACTTGGTTTCCGGCACATGGATTTATAAACTAATGTGCGAACACAATATACATGCTTATATCCATAGTTGGTTACGTAATCTCAACTCCATATTTCAATCATTGAAACATTCTTCTATAATGTTATAATAGTCGTTAGACAAAAAGAATCGACTATCGTCATCAAAGCTATTTTCAAGATTGAAACGTCATCATGACTTTCATCACATGTAAAGATTAAAATGGTTAAAGAAAAAGCTTACCAACACATATTTCGAGAAAAATATTGGCGAGTAAACTCGGCTCGAAATAGCAAATGTGTATGTATGAAACTATCATACTTATACGACTTTTGTCTCAAGAGTGGGAGATAGAGTAGATAGACTTTTGAGTAACAGATGAGTTCAAGTCTCCACATACCTTTTGGTAGGATGAAGGTCCACTGGTTCCTTGAGTAGTTCTTCGTCTTTGTAAGATAATTGCCATGGAGTCTGGAGCTCAACTATACCTAACTATCCTAGACCGAGACTTAGTCATAAGTAAACTAGAAAGCAAAACATATAGTTTTGATCACTAACATTGACAAACATGCTTGAGATAGCAACGCATGCGAGTTCGACCGAGCAATGCTCTAACGAAAACAGTCTTAGAAAGTATCATGACCGTCCAACTTCGCCAGCCTGGTTGGACGGCTTGGATCATCCTACGAACAATTAAGGAAGTACCAGCATGATCATCGGCAGGCCCACTAGTGCCCTAATCGATCGACTTGCCTGCGACAAGTCTATAGAGTGCTCAATCGCTTACCCAAAATCGCGCAGGCACGCTGTATTCAAAACCCTAATTTGGGTCGTGGAAGTGTATTAATGTCTTAAATCGATCACGACCATCCAATTTAGCCAGCCTGTTTGGATGGCTTAGATCGAGTTTTGGACAGTCAGGGAGGTATGCACGAGTTCACCACCGGCCCAACACTATTCCTGCTCGATCGACTTACCCATGGGAAGTCTATGATGCATTGAATTGCTCGATCGAACTTGAGAATCCGTGGCTATTTCAAAACCCTAATTGGGTTTACGGCAACATACCTCTATCGTAAACTGATCACAACCATCTATCTTCGCCAGCATAAATGGACGGTGTAGATCTAGATTCAAGCGGTCCCAAAGGTGTTAACGTGACCACCATCGACCCATCTTTACATGTGACTGGCCGGCCTATGCAAATCAGAGCTCGATGCCTCGAAACGCACGCCCAAAGAGGGTGTGCCACACGGTTTTCAAACCAATGAATTGCATCAACGACAATATGTAACTTCCGTAAAACATCTCGTCCATCCAACTTTGCCAGCCTAGTTGGACGATGTAGATTTGTTTCCAGCAAACCAACAAACCAACATGACGATCACCGACCATCTCTCTTTCATGGGGAGCGATGGACCAAGTGATGGCTCGCCCATGTGACCTTCAAACGATCACCCAAAGATGACTGGTCATGCTACATTTTTAAGACGCCTAATCCGCGACTTATTCAATTAAGCTCTAAAACAACGATGCTTCATACACATCGATTAGTTTGAGTTGTTTAAATGCGATGCTTTACATGCATCGAATACATACATATTTTATGTCGGCCTCATAAACAACTTAGTTGTTTCACCTAATAACATCATATGCTATTCTCCGCGGCAAGTCCCACGACTTGACCCACTCATTCGAGACATCAAACATCTCACAAACTGGGGGATGCTTACTGGGGTATTGGTCTGGTGGTTTACAGCGTGCGGCGTACAACGCGTCCATTACGAGAATGTGTTAGGAAAGACGGGCGATTAACAGTAATGAGAGTGGTGTAAGAACGTGTGATCAGTCTTCCCTCGTAACGGAAACACGATGATCACTACCTTCCGCACAAACCCACTTCTCCACTACTTCAGTTCCTTCACTTCCTAAGAGATCAGGGTGCGCTCAATGACTTGTATAAAATATATTTTCAATCTATTTTGAAAAAAGACAACACAAGTGTGATCAACACAAGTAGCCAGAAAATATTTTCTGATACACAAGTCATAAACAACCACACCTTCATAATTCAACACTCTGATCTTAAACACCTTCTCGCTTCCCTCCCTAAGATCAACCCTTCTCCTTCACCTTGTGACCGAATTGAATCTGGAACGGCCATTTCTTGGTTTAGGCCAGAGTCTTACAGATTGATTTCTCGAACCTAAAAGCATTCCCGTGCAGTGCATTTGTTTAGGGTTTGAACTCGTTTCTCATCAACACACCTCAAATTACCAAAAACAACAGAATCAGTTTTTACCCCAAAACAACTGGCGACCACAGTGGGAGGTTAATCTCTCGGTTGCAAGATCAATTTTCATTTTTACTACAATTTTCTCAAATTCAGAATGGTTGGTCTTAGGATCAATTCAACTTCAAACTCCGAGCGGGATCCTTCAAATAGTAATGTTCATCCTTCCAGTGCTCTATCTGATCGCACATCCAATGAAGAAATTCCGACCCTGTTAGAATTGGCTCGAGTACAGGAAATACACGCGAGGAACATGGACGTGATGAAAGAGTCGATAGAGAAAATACTCAACTTCCTCGTCAAGATCACATCGGATTTAAGCGGCTTCCCCGCTCCGGAGATTCCAACGGTGAGGACTAACTCTTCAACCGATGACGGTCCTCAAATCAATAGCTTCACCACCCACCAACGGCCAGTGGACCAAGAGGCGGCTTCTCTAGTGGAAAGTTTGTGTGAGCTTTTACACCTCTCAAAGGATCAACGAGCGGAGACATTTGCGACAATCAATCAGATAGCTCTAGACGCACGTTTGGCTCCTTCACACAATCAAGCCCTAAAAACATCAAAAACGTCCATAAAGAATGTCATGTTTACTAAAGATGACATGATGGCAGAAGAAGGTCACAACAGAGCCCTACATGTTACTGCACGCATCAAGGATTCAGAATTTAAAAGAGCTCTTATTGACACGGGAGAATCCTCGGATGTCATTACTCTTAAAACCCTCAAGACATCCAGCGACCAGACAAAGTCATACGACAACCTACCACGATGACGGACTTCGAAAGTAACCAAACCAATACATACGGGTATGTTAATTTGAATATATCAGTAGGACCTGTCCGTTCGAAAGTAAAATTCGAAGTGATAGAGAAGGATCCAGACTACCATATGATACTGGGGAGACCGTGGCTTCATGGTAATAAGATCGTCCCCTCAACGTTTCACCAATGCATGAAAACCATGTTGAATAAAGAAGTTGTCTGCATACCTGCGTCATTGTCTCCTTATGCATCGATTAGCAGCGTGGAACTGTTCGAACCAAAGGAGAATCCGCAAGGATCGTCAAGCAAGGTTTACGGCACTCCACTCCCCACGTGGACGTCAATCGAGGAGGAAGACCGGCTCACATCACTGAATAGGGAGACCAAGTCTTGCAGCACGCCTCCGCTAACAAGACATGCTGACTCTTCTTCATCAAGCGAAGGCTCAGCTCGTCCCCATACTAAGAGGGAACCGACCATTGTGGCAAGTCGGTACCAGAAAGGGAAAATTGTATATCTTCGCCGCTGTTAGCAATTAGCAGGGGAGGCTATCACCCAGTCTCTCCGCCCAATAGAATGCAACCACAGCGACAAGATGCAAGAAGAAGTACCGGATGCTCCGCGACAGTTACAGGTCGGCACCGACTCCACAACCGATGAACTCGAAGTCATCAATATCGGGGATAAAGAATCTCCAAGACCTATCTACATCAGTTCGACTCTACGTGCGGACGAACACGCAAAGCTCGTGAATTTTCCCAAGGAGTATCAAGACATATTTGCATGGACATATAAGGAAATACCCGGCTTAGATTAAAGACTGGTCACTCATCGCCTACATATAAAATCTGGATCTAAACCGATCAAGCAATCTCCAAGGAAATTCAGGCACGACGTGGATGAACAGATCAAAATTGAGATTCAGAAGATGTTGACTGCTGGCTTCATCAAGCCCATTCACCATCCTACCTGGTTAGCCAACGTAGTTCCTGTAAAGAAGAAAAGCGGCCAAATTAGATGTTGTGTTGATTTCAGAGATCTGAACAAGTGCTTCCCCAAGGACGATTTTCCCCTTCCCAACATTGACATGCTAGTAGACGCTACCACCGGACATGGAATGTTCTCTTTCATGGGTGGATACATCGGCTACAACCAGATAAAGATGTATGAACACGATGCAAGTAAGATAGCTTTTCGAACTCCTCTCGGAAACTTTTACTATACTGTGATGCCTTTCGCTCTAAAGAATGCTGATGCTACCTATCAACGCGTCATGAATGTAATTTTTCACGATATGATGCACAAGCAAGTCGAAGATTACGTAGATGACATAGTGGTCAAGTCAAAGACTCGAGCATCCCATACAGACGTCCTACGACAAGTGTTTGAAAGGGTGGCGAGTACAAATTGAAGATGAACCCTCTAAAATGCGTTTTTGTAGTCTCTTCATGCAAATTTTTGGGATTCCAAGTCACCTCTGAAGGAATCAAGATAGATCCAACCAAAACCCAAGCTATTCTCACGATTCCCTCTCCGCAAACTGTGAAAGAACTCCAGAGCTTCATGGGCAAGGTAAACTATATCCGACGTTTTATACCTGGTTTGGCTCAGCTTATCGCTTCATTCACCCCCTTGCTGAAGAAGGGAGCAAGTTTCATTTGGAGCACAAAGCAACAAGAGCATTTCGAAAGATCCAGCAAATATTATCATCACCCGATGTTATGAAATCTCCCATGCAAGGAAGACCGTTGTGCCTCTACACTGCCTCTAGCGACGCTTCTGTTGGAGCCCTCCTTGCCCAGGAAGATGATGAGGGGATTGAACACCCCATATACTACTTCAGTCGTACTTTGAGGGATGTTGAACTCAGATATCCCAAAGCAGAGAAAGCATGCTTAGCCTTAGTTCACGTTGTGCAGAAATTCAGACATTACTTATTGTCGAACAAGGTGGTGTTAGTATCCAGAGATGATCCTATCAAGTTCTTACTCTCAAAACCGTCCTTGATAGGCAGACCGGCCAAATGGATGCTCCAAACAACAGAGTTTGATATAACGTGCGCTTCTCCAAAAGCTATCAAAGGGCAAGGGTGGCAGACCTGCTAGCAGCATTCCCAGGAGAAGGAACTACCCACTGCATGAAGACCTTCCCGGGGAATTTCCAGAAATTTCTTTTATCAAAGAGGAGGCGTGGATATTATATTTTGACGGCTCTGCTACTCCTAGTAATAATACTGGGGGAGCGGGTATAGTTCTAGTGTCTCCAACAGACGAAGTCTTCTCACATTCCTTCAAGTTGGACTTTCAGTGCACCAACAATTCGGCAGAATATGAAGCTTTCCTTATAGGATTGTCACTAGCCAAACAAGAAGGAGCCACACACCTGGAAGTAAGAGGCGACTCTAAGTTGTTGGTCAATCATACGAATGGGTTCTACTCACTCAAGGAGGTAACGCTGGCCACCTATAGATCTGAGGCGCAAAAGCTATTGAACTACTTTGCTGATGCGACCATAACCCATATTGGCCGCAATAACAACAAACACGCCAATTTCCTAGCCACGTTGGCCTCAAAGCTGCAATCCGAAGGCTTGGAAGAGACTTTGATCATGAGGAGATGGACTGTAGCGTCAACATGGCTCACACAATCTAAAGATGCTGAAACCGACGACTTGAGGACTCCAATTGTTCAAGAGCTAAACAGTTCGCTCTCCCAAGTAAAGGTCAGTCTCAAACCCCTGCAAAGCTTTTTCATGCTTTATGGAGTGTTGTACCACCGGAATCCAGATGGGTCTCTGTCAAGATGTCTTGGAGACGAGGAAGCACAACTACAACTTAACCGTATTCACAACGAGATTTGCGGAAAAACATTGGTAGTGACTCTTTACCGACGTCTTCAACGCCTTGGCTTCTACTGGCCGGATATGAAGACTCAATCTCGATCACTCCAAGGATCTTGCTCCAATTGTCAAATACCGCCACGTCAATTTGAGGTTTTCAACGTGAGCCATGTTGGGGACTGGCGAGAGCCGTATGTCAGTTACCTTCGTGAGGGAGTACTCCCTGCCAGCAAGAAGGACGCAGCCAAAATGAAGCAACGAGCCAAGAGATTCATGTTTCATGAAGGAATCCTGTACCGCAAAAGTTTTGGGGGTGACCTATTACGATGCCTGGCCGAGGTGGAAACCCCGATTCTGATGAAAGAAATGCATGAAGGCGAACACCAGGGGAAGAAGAAGCTATTTCTCCAGATACACGAGAAATACTACTGGCCAACCATGGACGACGATGCAGCTGCATTTGTTCAGAGATGCAACGAATGTCAAATTCACGGAAACCTTATTCATGCACCTTCTACTCCTCTACACCCGGCAAATAGTCCGTGGCCATTTTACAGCTGGGGACTTGACATCATTGGGAAGATCAACCCTCCATCATCAAAATAATACGAGTATATCATAACCACAACGGAGTATTTTACCAAGTGGGTTGAAGCCATTCCTCTACGAGGGACTACTGGAGCAACAATCGCGGCGTTCATTAAGGAACACATCATTTGTCGGTTTGGCGTGCCTAAACACATTATTACTGGTAATGACTCCTTTCGCCAACAAGCAGGTACGAGAGTTGCTCGAAGAATATGGGATTAAGCAGGTCTTCTCCACCATCTACTACCCCCAGGGGAATGGGCAAGCCGAAAGCACCAACAAAACCTTAATTCGGATTCTCAGTCGAACGGTGAATGATCATCCCATGATATGGCACGAACAGCCACCAATGACATTGTGGGCGTATCGGACGACACCTAGGAGTTCTACCGGCATTTTTCCTTACTCACTCGTCTATGGTGAAGACGTAATTCTCCCAGCAGAGATTAAATTCCGTCAGCCAGAATTGCAGCAGCAAGTGGGGTCCACTGGAATGAAGCCGAAGCATCGAGCTCCAGAATTTCCGAGTTGGACACCCTAGACTCCAAGAGAGATAAAGAAGAGGAACGTACTCAGACATACAGAAGCAGGGTCTCCAAAGCGTACGACAAAGTTGTAAAACCACGAGTTTTGAAAGTGGGAGACTTAGTTTTGAAGACTGCCAAGCACATTCAGCAAGACATGTCCGCACCAAAATTCTCTCCAAAATGAGAAGGTCCCTATGTGATCACCAAGGCTTATAACACTGGCTACTACAAGATTATTAAAGTGGATGGAGGAAAATTAGAAGCAGTCATCAACGGAAAATGGCTCAAGGCATACTATGCTTGACCATTGTTCCGCCTCCCGCTGTCTCACGACACGGCAACGCAGGCATTTTCCGTACTTTACACATCTAAGTTATCAGTTTCTTCAAAATATAATAATGTAAAACTTGATTCAACTATCAAAACCAATGCAATTCATTTCCCAAAAAACAATGTTCAAAATCAAGAAAAGGAGAAATGATCAAAACGTCATGGTGCCTACTTATAACAATAAGTACAGCTCAGAAAAGGCCATCCAACAGGTTGTAGTTCCTTGAAAGCATCATTTCAGTTTTTCCTGTTACCTTTCAGTCCTACTCTTCAAATTTTGGATCGCCTGTTCCACCTTCTCAGATTCCGCAGCCAAATATTTCTCCTCTTCCAAGATAGCTTTCGTAGCAGGAACGACATTGGCGATGATACCAGCTCAATCAACTTTGATAATATCAAGGCGCTGCCGCAACAAGCCCACGTTGAACTCCATATATTCACAGGTAGATATCATATCTTCCCACTTTTTAATAGTTGATTCAGCAACATCACGAATGGACGCGCCTTTCATCTCGAGAATCATGGGTAGGAGACAGTTCAGTGTGGTAACTAAAGCAGACGAGCAGTGCCGCACCAGGTTCCTAGTTGCAATATGGTCGTACCTTCTCCATATTTTTGCATACAGAGGCATGAACTCCTTCCCAAATCAGCATTTTCTAGGTCAGGAGCATGCGAGTTTGAGTTTGAAGGAGGAGGAGTGGTTAAATCATCATCGTCAACCATTATTACACATATTCCGGAAGGATACCTCTACAAAAGAGAAAGAAGGAGAAGATCTCATCACCTACCGGCCATAACGGACAAATACATATTTACTAGTGGAAAATATATCGGTATAATCTTCTTGACTCGCATTATTTGAATAGGAGAACCGTCACAAGGCTCATGGATTCGGCCGCTCTGAAAGAAAACAATGATTAGACGCCAAAAGAAAAAGAAGAATTAACACTTCAAAATCAGAAAATATTTAGAATCATACCTTGGATACAAGCCGCTTGCGTTTAGCAGAAGAATCTAGTCGAGTCGAAGAAGATGATCCACTTCTATCTGACATGATGAAAGCAAGAGTTTCATCAAGAGAATCTTGATCTCGGCATGATAAGGGTGTCCCTGTATATATACATGACAGAAACCCTAAAACGAGACTGGAAAGCTGTAACAAGATTCATCCGATAAGCGAGGATTCCACACCAACTAAGTCATGCTTCTTGTTGAAACCCTAATTAAGAACCAGGAAGGGACTGTTGGATGGTCAAAGAAGGAATGCGTTCAAACCAACTCCGAGTCCTAGTCAGCATGAATGAGGATGCGAGGTCGTTGTTCCAAATTCAAGTAGAGGCTACTTTCCAAATGCGATGATGGGGAGATCAACACAGGACACCAACTGCCGCAAGAAAATACCCGGGCAGATGAGTGAATAATAGAGAGGAAGGATGAACCCCTTTTTTACGCACGACGTTTTTGGAGTCCGAGTGTAAAAGGGTTTCTTTTGTAGCATGCACGGAGGAGGAAAGCTGCCCGTGAGCGCCAATGCTACATGGACGGACTAACAGTGCATCAATACTTACACTTATTATAAGAGTCGATCAAGTTTTCCTGGCAATCCTTCCATGCCTTGTCTTTCCAATTTGTTCTTGTCTGTCACCATCTATTGTTTACCCCGCAATAATGTCACTGTTACGTACTAAGCAGGGGACTTAATGTTGATGGTGGTTTTTGGTGCAGGGTCAAAATTGTGAAACCCTGTATTTAATGCGTTGTCATCCTGCAAAGGAACAAAAGCCATTTAAAAGTGATGAGTGTTCAAATCTCTTTACTTATATATGTATTGAGTATTTCGACATATTTATGAAATTTATCAGAATGGTGCATCGATCCCAGATATTCTATAAAATTAAACTTATCACATTAGTTACTAATGCATTAGCCTGCCTGATATTTTCTTATGCTATGTTCTCAGCCGAACTCTTATTATTGACATGACATGATGATTAAGTGTTCACTCTCAGCAGAGTAGCATGAATCTCCCGAAGTGCCAGTATTGAGATATGCATGAAAATACCCACACATGCTGCATCACTCTCTGACAAAAAGAATCTCGTATCGGCGCGCTTCTAAGTTAGCTCGTTCACGCTTGAGTTCCTTAAGGAAAATCTAGACTGCTAATATCGGTCTTAGAAACGATCATAGCCACACAATTTGGCCGCATGTTTCATCAAGCCTAGGCCACTCCTGATAGAACTAGGCAATCATCATATCGACCGACGGTAGGCCCACTAATGCCCTAACCGGTCGAACTCTGTTTAGCATACCACGACGCCGTCAAACGCCAATCCTAAATAGGGTGGTTGCACTGATTAGAAGAATCTCGAACGAGCTAGACTGTTCAAAACAGTCTTAGAAAGTATCATGACCGTCCAACTTCGCCAGCCTGGTTGGACGGCTTGGATCATCCTACGAACAATTAAGGAAGTGCCAGCATGATCATCGGCAGGCCCACTAGTTCCCTAGTCAATCGACTTGCCTGCGGAAAGCCTATAGAGTGCTCAATCGCTTACCCAAACTCAAGCAGGCATTCTGTATTCAAAACCCTAATTTGGGTCGCGGAAGTGTATTAGTGTCTTAAATCGATCATGACTTTCCAACTTAGCCATCCTGTTTGGATGGCTTAGATCGCGTTTTGGACAGTCAGGGAGGTACGCACGAGTTCACCACCGGCCCAACACTATTCCTGCTTGATCGATTACCTATGGGAAGTCGATGATGCATTAAATTGCTCGATCGAACTAGAGAAGTCGCGGCTATTTCAAAACCCTAATTGGGTTTACGGCAACATACCTCTGTCTAAACTGATCACAACCATCCATCTTCCCTAGCATAAATGGACGGTGTAGATCTAGATTCAAGCGGTCCCAAAGGTATTAACGTGACCACCATCGACCCATATTTACACGTGACTGGCCGACCTATGCAAATAAGGGCTCGATGCCTCGAAACGCACGCCCAAAGAGGGTGGGCCACACGGTTTTCAAACCACTGAATTGCATCAACGGAAATATGCAACTGTCGTAAAACATCTCGTCTATCCAACTTTTCCAGCCTAGTTGGACGATGTAGATTTGTTACCAGCAAACCAACAAACCAACATGACGATCACCGGTCATCTCTCTTTCATGGGGAGCGATCGACCAAGTGATGGCTCGCCCATGCGACCTTCAAACGATCACCCGAAGATGACCGGTCATGCTACATTTTTAAGACGCCTAATCCGCGACTTATTTAATCGAGCTCTAAAAAAACGATGCTTCATACACATCGATTAGTTTGAGCTGTTTAAATGTGATGCTTTAATACATCGAATACATACATATTTTATGTCGGCCTCATAAACAACTTAGTTGTTTCACCTAATAGCATCATACGCTATTCTCCGCGGCAAGTCCCACGACTTGACCCACTCATTCGAGACATCAAACATGTCACAAACTGGGGGATGCTTACTGGGGTATTGGTCTGGCGGCTTACATCGTGCGGCGTGCAACGTGTCCATTATGAGAACGTGTCAGGAAAGACGGGCGGTTAACAGTAATGAGAGTGGTGGAAGAATGTGTGATCAGTCTTCCCTCGTAATGGAAACACGATGAAGGGATCATGTACCGCAAAATTTTTGGGGATGACCTATTACGGTGCGTAGACGAGGTGGAAACTGCGATTATGATGAAAGAAATACATGAAGGCGAACACCATGGGAAGAAGAAGTTATTTCTTCAGATACACGAGAAATACTACTGGCCAACCATGGACGACGATGCAGTTGCATTTGTTCAGAGATGCAACGAATGTCAAATTCACAGAAACCTTATTCATGCACCTTCTAATCATCTACACACGGCAAGTAGTTTGTGTCCGTTTTACAGTTGGGGACTTGACATCATTTGGAAGATCAACCCTCCATCGTCAAAACAACACGAGTATATCATAACCGCAACGGAGTATTTTTACCAAGTGGGTTGAAGCCATTCCTCTACGAGGGACTACTGGAGAAACAATCGCGGCGTTCATTAAGGAGCACATCATTTGTCGGTTTGGCGTGCCTAAACACACTATTACTGATAATGGCACTCCTTACGTACTAAGATGTGGACTTAATGTTGATGGTGGTTTTTAGTGCAGGGTCAAAATTGTGAAACCCTGTATTTAATGCGTTGTCATCCTGCAAAGAAACAAAAACCATTTAAAAGTGACGAGTGCTCAAATCTCTTTACTTATATATGTATTGAGTAATTCGACATATTTATGAAATTTATTAGAATGGTGCATCGATCCCATATATTCTATAAAATTCAACTTATTGCATTAGTTACTAATGCATTGGCCTGCCTGATATTTTCTTATGCTATGTTCTCAGCCGAACTCTCATTATTGACATGACATGACGATGATGTTTTCACTCTCAGCACAGTAGCATGAATCTCCCGAAGTTCCAGTATTGAGATATGCATGAAAATACCCACACGGGCTGCATCACTCTCTGACAAAGAGAATCTCGTATCGGCGTTCTACTAAGTTAGCTCGTTCACGCTTGAGTTCCTTAAGGAAAATCTAGACTACTAATATCGGTATTAGAAACGATCACGTCCACACAATTTGGCCGCATGTTTCAGCAAGCCTAGACCATTCATGATAGAACTAGGCAATCATCATATCGACCGACGGTAGGCCCACTAATGCCCTAACCGGTCGAACTCTGTTTAGCATACCCCGGCGTCGTCAAACGCCAACCCTAAATAGGGTGGTTGCACTGATTAGAAGAAGCTCGAACGAGCTAGACTGTTCAAAACAGCCTTAGAAAGTATCATGACCGTGCAACTTAGCCATCCTGTTTGGACGGCTTGGATCATCCTACGAACAATTAAGGAAGCGCCAGCCTGATCATCGGCATGCCCACTAGTGCCCTAGTCGATCGACTTGCCTGCGGAAAGCCTATAGAGTGCTCAATCGCTTACCTTAACTCGAGCAGGCACGCTGTATTCAAAACCCTAATTTGGGTCACGGAAGTGTAATAGTGTCTTAAATCGATCACGACCATCCAACTTAGCCAGCCTGTTTGGATGGCTTAGATCGCGTTTTGGACAGTCAGGGAGGTACGCACGAGTTCACCACCGGCCCAACACTATTCCTGCTCGATCGACTTACCCGTGGGAAGTCGATGATGCATTAAATTGCTCGATCGAACTAGAGAAGCCGAGGCTATTTCAAAACCCTAATTGGGCTTACAGCAACATACCTCTGTCGTAAACTGATCACAACCATCCATCTTCGCCAGCATAAATGGACGGTGTAGATCTAGATTCAAGCGGTCCCAAAGGTATTAACGTGACCACCATCGACCCATCTTTACACGTGATTGTCCGACCTATGCAAATCAGGGCTCGATGCCTCGAAACGCACGCCCAAAGAGGGTGGGCCACGCGGTTTTCAAACCACTGAATTGCATCAACGGCAATATGCAACTGCCGTAAAACATCTCGTCCATCCAACTTTTCCAGCCTAGTTGGACGATGTAGATTTGTTTCCAGCAAACCAACAAACCAACATGACGATCACCGTCATCTCTCTTTCATGGGGAGCGATCGAACAAATGATGGCTCGCCCATGCAACCTTCAAACGATCACCCAAAGATGACCGGTCATGCTACATTTTTAAGACGCCTAATCCGCGACTTATTCAATCAAGCTCTAAAACAATGATGCTTAATACACATCGATTAGTTTGAGCTGTTTAAATGTGATGCTTTACATGCATCGAATACATACATATTTTATGTCGGCCTCAAAAACAACTTAGTTGTTTCACCTAATAGTATCATACGCTATTCTCCGCGGCAAGTCCCACGACTTGACCCACTCATTCGAGACATCAAACATGTCACAAACGGGGGGATGCTTACTGGGGTATTGGTCTGGCGGTTTACAGCGTGCGGCGTGCAACGCGTCCATTACGAGAACGTGTCAGGAAAGACGGGCGGTTAACAGTAATGAGAGTGGTGGAAGAACGTGTGATCAGTCTTTCCTCGTAACGGAAACACGATGATCGTTACCTTCCGCACAAACCCACTTCTCCAATACTTCACTTCCTTAACTTCCTAAGAGATCAGGGTGCGCTCAATGACTTGTATAAAATATATTTTCAATCTATTTTGAAAAAGGACAACACAAGTGTGATCAACACAAGTAGACAGAAACCATTTTCCGATACACAAGTCATAAACAACCACACCTTCATAATTCAACACTCTGACCTCAAACACCTTCTCCGCTTCCCTCCCTAAGATCAACCCTTCTCCTTCACCTTGTGACCGAAATGAATCTGGAACGACCATTTCTTGGTTTAGGCCAGAGTCTTACAGATTGATTTCTCGAACATAAAAGCATTCCCGTGCAGTGCATCTGTTTAGGGTTTGAACTCGTTTCTCATCAACACACCCCAAATTACCAAAAACAGCAGAATCAATTTTTACCCCAAAACAACTGGCGACCACAGTGGGAGGTTAATCTCTCGGTTGCAAGATCAATTTTCATTTTTACTACAATTTTCTCAAATTCAGAATGGTTGGTCTTAGGATCAATTCAACTTCAAACTCCGAGCGGGATCCTTCAAATAGTGATCTTCATCCTTCCAGTGCTCTATCTGATCGCACAGCCAATGGAGAAATTCCAACCCTGATAGAATTGGATCGAGTACAAGAAATACAAACAAGGAACATGGACGTGATGAAAGAGATGATAGAGAACATACTCAACTACCTCGTCAAGCTCACATCGGATTTAAGCGGCTTCCCCGCTCCGGAGATTCCAACGGTGAGGACTAACTCTTCAACCGATGACTGTCCTCAAATCAATAGCTTCACCACCCACCTACGGCCAGTGGACCAAGAGGCGGCTTCTCTAGTGGAAAGTTTGTGTGAGATTTTAAACCTCTCAAAGGATCAACGAGCGGAGACGTTTGCGGTAATCAATCAGATATCTCTAGACGCATGCTTGGCTCCTTCACACAATCAAGCCCTAATATTTCGCTTAGCAATCTGTATGGACAACAACCACACCCAATATTTGGGGTACAACAACCACACCCAATATTTCGCTTAGCAATCTGTATGGACAAACTCCAATATACTTTCTAGAGAATCAACTAGACAGTCAGACTCAATCTAGATAAAAAGTATATCAAAGAGTTTATATCTCAATCTCTCGATTTGATGTATACTCAAGCAAATAGAAATCTGCGAGTCTTTATCAAATACTAGAGAGATAACTTGGATGGTACCAAAGACCAATATCCAAGTGTCAATCAATTTAAATCAACAACCAAAAGGTCAGATATTCTAATTGATTGAACAACGCACAACCTGTGATATTTCAATTATATAACAAAATATAATGCGGAAAAGAAATAACACAGACACCAGAATTTTGTTAACGAGGAAACCGCAAATGCAGAAAAACCCCGGGACCTAGTCCAGATTGAACACACACTGTATTAAGCCGCTACAGACACTAGCCTACTCCAAATTAACTTCGGTCTGGACTGTAGTTGAACCCCAATCAATCTCACACTGATCCAAGGTACAGTTATGCTCCTATGTTTCTGATCCCAACATGATGCTACGTACTTGATTCCCTTAGCTGATCTCACCCACAACTAAGAGTTGCTACGATCCAAAGTCGAAGACTTTAATAAACAAATCTGTATCACACAGAAAAGTCTACGGTAATAGATAAATCCATCTCCCACGAATATACCTACGAGTTTTGTTCCGTCTTTTGATATATCAAGGTGAACAGGAACCAATTTTTAAACCGGACTTATATTCCCGAAGAACAACCTAGTATTACCAATCACCTCACAATAATCTTAACCGACGCAGCGAAAAAAAAATATTGCGGAATCACAAATGATGAGACGAAGTGTTTGTGATTTCTTTTATATCTTGCATATCGGAGATATCAATCACAATCCAATTATTACAATTGTACTCGTACGATAGAAACAACAAGATCAGATCACACAGCTACAAGAAAGTAGTATCAGTCTGGCTTCACAATCCCAATGAAGTCTTTAAGTCGCTAACCTGGTTTAGAAGAATAAACGAAAGGTTAAAGGAGAATCGACTCTAGCTTAGCACAACTAGTATCACACACAGAAGGTGTGGAGATTAGGTTTCCCAGTTGCTAGAGTTCTCCCTTACATAGTCTTTCAAATCAGGGTTTGCAATCAATGTTAGCTTGGTAACAAAGCATTCAATATTCACCGTTAGGTGAAAACCTGATTAGATTCAAGCTAATATCTTTCAGCCGTTAGATCGAAAACTAGCTTGTTACACACAAATGAAATGCACGTTTCTAGGCTTGTGTAACCGTACCCAAACCTGTACATTTGTTTGTTCAACAATAGTCAACCAAATGGTTATCCATATGATCACTTTCATATCAACCATATTCTTCTTCACCATAACTAGTTCAAGTGACTCAAATGAACTAGTTAGAGAGTTGTTCAATTGCAAGGAAATATTATGTAACTACACAAGACAATTGAAGCAAAAACGATTTGATTCACTCGAATCGGTTCATGAACTATATAGCCACGGTTTGCAATTTGCATTCCTTAGTTTATATAAGAATAAGTTCACAAACATCGTTTTTAGATATAACCTACTCAAGTTCGCGGACTGGGTTTGCGGACTTAAGTTCTCGGACGGAGCTCACAAACTCTAGCAGAATTTCTCGGGACGAGAACTTCCGCCAGTTCATGGACCTAGTTCGCGGACTTGGCTCACGCCACCATTCCGGTACTCTTGATCAACAAAGTTCGTAAACTTCGGTTCAAGGAATAAGGACTTATACATATATGTTTTTTCACAATAATGCTTATATCCTCCAATGGTTATATAATCTAAACTCTCATTTCAATCATTTGAAACATTCTTAGAGGATGTTGATATTCTATATTTGTTATTCACAAACTAATTTTCGTCAAAGTAAGCAATTTTCAAAGTGATTGAAACTTGTCATGACTTTCGTCACTAGGTAAAGATGAACTTGGCTAAAGCGAAAGCTTACGAACACATATTTCGAGAAATAGATAGGCGAGATAAACTCGGCTCGAAATAGCAAATGTGTATAATCTAAGTCTATATAGCAAAACGACTTTTGTCTCAAGATAAGAGATAAATAGACTTTTGAGTGATAGATAAGTTCAAGTCTCCACATACCTTTTAGTCGATGAAGATCCACCGGTTCCTTGAGTAGTCATTTGTCTTGTATGATGATTGCCATGGAGTTCTTGAGCTCAACTATATTTTCTATCCTAGTCCGAGACCTTAGTTATAGTAGACTAGAAATCAAGACTTATAGTTTTGATCACTAACATTGACAAACATGCTTGAGATAGCAACGCATGCGAGTTCGACCGAGCAATGCTCTAACAATCTCCCCCTTTGTCAATTTTAGTGACAAAACTATCAATACATATGGAATACAAAAAATAAATAAATTAACTTTTGTAGCTCCTATTCCACATGTCTAATCTTCAACATTACTCGAAATCTTCGTCACTTCCAAGTACTCCAATGATCCCAAAGGTTGTAAGTTCAGCATCATCGTTGTTGAAAATATGTAGCTATAACAACGAGAAAACAAGAGTTCTCAATCATTGTTATACGGTGTCATAGTATAATTATACAATATCAAAGTTCTCATATCACAACTTCGACAACAATACTATGGTGATATGTATCACTCCCCCTTAGTCAATACTCCATCTCGCATGGAAACCACTCCCCCTTAACATAATGATCTGAAAACCATATGTATTTGTAGTGTGAACTACATATTAATTCCCCCCTTTTTGTCAATACAGTTGGAAAAGGTACAAGAACGGGATCCTAATGAAATTTCCGAAAGAGATATTTCTTGACCAAAAGAAAGCAAAAATATATCATCTTGTTTAGATGCAATCATAAATCCGAAGCTAAATGCATTCATCAAGGAGTTTTTAAAGATACAAGATAACCCCTATAATATTCCACAGCCGCACTCCCCACAAAGATTTAGCAATTAAGCACAAGTTCAATTAAGAACTCTCCCCCATAAAATGTCATTCTCGAAAGAACAACAAGAGCGACCTTACTTTCGAAAGAAAAAAAGGATTTCTTTGGACATAACAAATCACATACAAGTATGAATTTGAATCAAAAATACTCAATTAAATTAACCACAAGAGAACCCATGATTAATTTAATCGATAAATGCTCAACATAAGTGAACTTATGGAGACTCAAAAATATACAATTAGATTAATCACAAGAGAACCCATAATTAATCTAATCGAAATACACAACCAAACTAATCACAAAAGTAATCAATTTAATTGGTCATGCTCGTCATAAGAAAACTTACGAAGCAACAACTAAATGACCAAACAAGATGATTAATTTAGTTGAAAATGCTCGACATAAAGTACCTCACGGAACAACAACATAGCTAATCATAAAAATAATCAACTTGGTCTTTTAATGCTCAACATAAGACACTTTACGGAGCCTCACAGTAATACAAAAAATATGGATCAGGGAAGATCAATACTGCGGAATACACAAGGATTCATTCTATTTTCCATCACTATTCGCATAACGACATTCAATAGGCATAATCCTTGCAAACAAAAGATTTTAACCTATATTCCATCAATAATTGACATAATAGGCTTAACTTTTGTATTTGTCAAAAGTTTATTCATTCTTTTATCAATACATGCATATCGACATACGAAAGACTTTACTTTTGACAAGATATGGGACAATCATAGTTCACGGACGTAAACACACATATCCCATAACAATATTCCAATATATAAAACCATAAAGATTAATACTGCAAAAATCATCTTCCAAACAACTTTAGAATTTAAACCAATAAATCTAAAAACATGAAGATGAAAACATTGGACATAGCTATGTGTAAACACAATAATGGCTATTCCAACCTCTAGTTATTCTTCTAACAAAAACAAGAAAATAGACGATTTACTAGGCAATAAGACCTTTGAAGAATTCTTTATCGTCCCCGAACTCCTTGTCGTCAACATCCATTGGCACATAAGGTTCATTAAGGTAGGAGTTTATATCAATAAACCTTCTTGGCTGATGATATCGAACCAGGGCCTTCTGAATATCATGAGTCTTATACACAAAAGCCTTTATTTGTTGAATCTCCTTTCGCATCTCCTTCAACTCTTCAAGAACATCAGAAAACTTCTGAGAATTTGAAGGAACGGATCTTGGCTTCCTCACATTCCTTCTCTTTCTTTTCAAGGTAGGAGATAACAGAGATTTCTGTTTTTCCTTCATGATTGATGGCTTAACAATCATATTAACATCTTTTCCATCAGAAGACATCACGCTTGGAGTATCCATAACGTATGGGTTTGTGAAAGGAAATCACAAATTGTACTCAACAAGTAGTCTTAAGATAAAAAGAGGTTTTGAGGAAGGAAAAAGGAATGTAGGGTTTCGAAACCTTTAAACAGGTTCGTACACGTCCAACTCACAACCCTATAAAGAGTAGAATTTTCGATAATAACCCTCATTTGTTGATAGACAGGGAAGAACATAACTAAGAAAAATAAAGAAAAAACTTTTCCTAAAGCCTGAGAGGTACAAAATCATTGTCTCTTTTGATCAGGCACATGAGACAAGATTTCTGAAACAACACAATCAAGTTGCGTTGTGGTGAACAACAATTTGTCCACCATTTTCTTCTTAAGAGGAATCCACAGACCTATGTCTATCAAAATTACTTGACCATACTTTCTTCTCTAATGGTCTTGGTTTATCCTTGGAAACTAACTTCTTAGACGAAGATAAAATCCTACATACCTCAGCGGTCTTCTGAGCAAGTTTAAGCTTATTTGCTAATTTATTTGCTCTTTGTTGAAGTTTGTTGACGTGCCTCAATTGGTGTTTGTACTTGTAACACCTTGAAAGTTCATGACCCTTTAGAGAACAATACGAGCACAAACTAGGATAAAAGTCAGGCTTCTGAGATGTGGACGCAGCTAGACACATGGTGGAACCTGAAACATTACAAACAGAGTTTCCAAGAAATGAATAATTTTTTTTTCCAGATTAGTTGAGTTTTCTTCTGAAACAATATCGAGATTGATGTATGTATTGCTACAGTTATCAAAATAAATATTTTCACCAAGAAGTGCAACACTTGATTTTTCGTCTTCATTAGAATCATAATTGTCAGACAATTCATCAAGAGTTGCAGCAAGACCTTTGTTCCCGGTGTATTTTCTACAATTTTGGCACTCATTTCCAAAATGACCAAATCTTTTACACTTAAAGCACTGAGGCATATACTCATCATCAGTTTCATCGGTTTCCCTGTTTTTAGGAGGAATACGATTATGAGGTTTAACTGATGCTTTAGGCTTATCTCTGGAGAACCGTTTACTTCTCTTCAACAAAAGATCCCTAAACTGTCTTGTGATCATCGAGACTGACTTGTCAAGATCTTCATCAGATGAATCTGTCTCAGAGTGATCATCTTCAGAAATATACACTTTTTTACTCTTATCAAGTAATTTAGTGTCCTTTTGTGCTTTGAACGCAACATCCTTAGTTTTGGATGAATGTTCGTGATCAAAGATCTTAAGCTTCCCAACCAGCATATTTCTGGAGAGATTATCAAGGTTATTTCCCTCAACGATGGCATGCTTCTTAGAGTCGTATCTAGATGGCAGCGATCTGAGAATTTTTATCACAATGTCCTTTTCAGGAATAGTCTTACCCAATGCAAAAGATGCATTAACAATTTCAGACACTCTGTGATTAAATTTATCAAATGTATCTTCATCTGCCATACGAAGGTTTTCCCAATCGGAATTAAGGTTTTGAAGACTAGCTTCCTTTTCACTGGAGTTACCTTCGAATACGGTTTCTAAGATATCCCACGCGTCTTTAGACCTCGTGCAATTTGACACATGGTGCTGAAGATTTGGGGTAATGGCATGTATAATGGCATTCAAACCGTCAGAATTTTGCTTTGCAACATTTATCTCGGCATGGGTGTATTCACCAATATCCTTGGGAATGTTTACATCTCCAACTGCCACGACGGGAGCATTATAGCCATTAACAACATATACCCATGATTGAAAATCACGTGCTTGAAGAAAAGCTCGCATAACAATTTTCCACCATAAGTAATTAGAGCCATCGAAGACTGGTGGTACGTTAATTGAGATACACCTCTGTCCATAGAGTCAGATCGCTACAAACACAGACTTGTAAGGTCTTGAACGTGTTTGCCTGCTCTGATACCAATTGAAAAAGTGGGGGTACAACAACCACACCCAATATTTCGCTTAGCAATCTGTATGGACAAACTCCAATATACTTTCTAGAGAATCAACTAGACAGTCAGACTCAATCTAGATAAAATATATCAAAGAGTTTATATCTCAATCTCTCGATTTGATATATACTCAAGCAAATAGAAATCTGCGAGTCTTTATCAAATACTAGAGAGATAACTTGGATGGTACCAAAGACCAATATCCAAGTGTCAATCAATTTAAATCAACAACCAAAAGGTCGGATATTCTAATTGATTGAACAACGCACAACCTGTGATATTTCAATTATATAACAAAATATAATGCGGAAAAGAAATAACACAGACACCAGAATTTTGTTAACGAGGAAACCAAATGCAGAAAAACCCGGGACCTAGTCCAGATTGAACACACACTGTATTAAGCCGCTACAGACACTAGCCTACTCCAAATTAACTTCGGTCTGGACTGTAGTTGAACCCCAATCAATCTCACACTGATCCAAGGTACAGTTATGCTCCTACGTCTCTGATCCCAGCAGGATGCTACGTACTTTCCCTTAGCGATCTCACCCACAACTAAGAGTTGCTACGACCCAAAGTCGAAGACTTTAATAAACAAATATCACACAGAAAAGTCTACGGTAATAGATAAATCCGTCTCCCACGAATATACCTACGAGTTTTGTTCCTTTTTTGATAAATCAAGGTGAACAGGAACCAATTGATAAACGACTTATATTCCCGAAGAACAACCTAGTATTATCAATCACCTCACAATAATCTTAATCGACGCAGCGAAAAAAATATTGCGGAATCACAAACGATGAGACGAAGTGTTTGTGATTTTTTTATATCTTGCCTATCAGATATCAATCTCAAGCCAATTATTACAATTGTACTCGTACGATAGAAACAGCAAGATCAGATCACACAACTACAAAAAGTAGTATCGGTCTGGCTTCACAATCCCAATGAAGTCTTTAAGTCGTTAACCTGGTTTAGAAGAAGAAACCAAAGGTTAAAGGAGAATCGACTCTAGCTTAGCACAACTAGTATCACACAAAGGTGTGGGGATTAGGTTTCCCAGTTGCTAGAGTTCTCCCTTATATAGTCTTTCAAATCAGGGTTTGCAATCAATGTTAGCTTGGTAACAAAGCATTCAATATTCACCATTAGATGAAAACCTGATTAGATTCAAGCTAATACTTTCAACCGTTAGATCGAAAACTAGCTTGTTACACACAAATGAAATGCACGTTTCTAGGCTTGTGTAACCGTACCCAAACTTACATTTGTTGGTTCAATAGTCAACCAAATGGTTAGCCATATGATCACTTTCATATCAACCATATTCTTCTTCACCATAACTAGTTCAAGTGACTCAAATGAACTAGTTAGAGAGTTGTTCAATTGCAAGGAAATCTTATGTAACTACACAAGACACAATCGAAGCAAAAACGATTTGATTCACTCGAATCGGTTCATGAACTATATAGCCACGGTTTGCAATTTGCATTCCTTAGTTTATATAAGAATAACTTCACAAACATCGTTTTTAGATATAACCTACTCAAGTTCGCGGACTTAAGTTCCCGGACGGAGTTCACAAACTCCAGTAGAATTTTTCGGGACGAGAACTTCCGTCAGTTCGCGGACTTGGCTCACGCCACCATTCCGGTTCTCTTGATCAACAAAGTTCGCAAACTTCGGTTCAAGGAATAAGGACTTATACATATATGTGTTTCCAAAACAATGCTTATATCCTCCAATGGTTATATAATATAAACTCTCATTTCAATTATTTGAAACATTCTTAGAGGACGTTGATATTCTATAGTTATTATTCACAAACTATTTTTCGTCAAAGTAAGTAATTTTCAAAGTGATTGAAACTTGTCATGACTTTCGTCACTAGGTAAAGATGAACTTGGCTAAAGCGAAAGCTTACCAACACATATTTCGAGAAATAGATAGGCGAGATAAACTCGGCACGAAATAGCAAATGTGTATAGTCTAAGTCTATATAGAAAAACGACTTTTGTCTCAAGATATGAGATAAATAGACTTTTGAGTGATAGATAAGTTCAATTCTCCACATACCTTTAAGTCGATGAAGATCCACCGGTTCCTTGAGTAGTCCTTCGTCTTGTATGATGATTTCCATGGAGTTCTTGAGCTAAACTACACTTTGTATCCTTTTCTGAGACCTTAGCTATAGTAGACTAGAAATCAAGACTTATAGTTTTGATCACTAACATTGACAAACATGCTTGAGATAGCAACGCAAGCGAGTTCGACCGAGCAATGCTCTAACAATGTGATTTGTTAATTTCCAAAGAAATCCTTCTTTTCTTGCAAAAGTAAGGTCGCTTTTGTTCTTCTTTCGGGAATGACATTTTATGGGGGGGGGGGGGGGGAGTTCTTAATTGAACTTGTGCTTGATTGCCAAATCTTTGTAGGGAATGCGGCTTTGGAATATTGTAGGAATTATCTTGTATCTTTATAAACTCCTTGATGAATACACTAAGTTTGGACTATGTGAAACCATTGAAACAAAGTTGATATGTTCCTTTTTTAGCCATGAAGTATCTCTTTGAGAATTTCATTATGATCCCGCTAGTTTTTGTACCTTTGCCAATTCATATAGACAAAAAGGGGGAGAATTATTTTGTAGTTCACACTACATATACATATGGTTTACGGATTATTATGTAAGGGGGAGTGGTTTTCATTGTGAGATGAAGAATTGACTAAGGGGAGTGATACATATCACTATAGTATTATTGTCAAAGTTGTGACACAATTGAACTTTGATGTTGTGTAATACTACTACGGTACTGTATAACAATAATTTAAAACAATTGTTTTCTTATTGTTATGGATATGGATATTGAACAACTATGATGCTGAGTTGAACACGTTCAGAATCACTAGAGTACTTGGAGTGACGAAGAATTCAAGGAATGTTGAAGAACCAAGGAAATCAAGCATTTGGATGAGAAGCTACAAAGTATATTTATTTTGTAATCCATATGTATTGATAGTTTTATCACTGAAATTAACAAAGGGGGAGATTGTTAGAGCACTGCTCGGTCGAACTCGCAAGTGTTGCTATCTCAAGCTTGTTTGTCAAGTTTAGTTGTCAAAACTATAAGTCTTGGTTTCTAGTCTACTTATAGTTATGTCTCGGATTAGGATAATGTTTATACCATATATTTTGGTATATGGGCCCAAGTTCCTCAGCCCAATAATTCTACCCAAGATAAGAATTGGGCTCTTGGGTAAAAAATATGGAAGGATAATTATAGCCCTGTCAGCAATTATCTTTCTACACCAGAATACTAGGTATAACCTGGAAGTTACCGATCCTCACAAAAAGGAGGAATCAGTTATTAAGAAGACCAGGTATAACCTGGAAGTTACTGATCCCCAGAAAAATGAGGAATTAATTAAAGACCAGGTATGCATTCAAACCCTGGAAGTTATTGATCCCCAGAAAAATGAGGAATCAGTTAAAGACCAGGTATACATTCAAACCCTGAAAGTTATAAATCCCTAGAAAAAGGGGGAAACATAAGAAGACCAGGTATAACCTGAAGGTTGTAGATCCTAAAAAAAGGGAAATTGGTTTTGGCCAGGATGAACCTGGAAAGCATTTGGTCTAGATACATAGTCAAAATGTATCTAGATGTAAACTGGACTGGATACAATTCCTCCATAACCTATAAATAGAGGTGGAATTCCAACTGGAAAGGTACACATTTCTAATCCTTCTCTCTCCATAAAAACCTGCTTAGATCTCTTACTCATTGAGGCATCAGAGTGTCTTTGCAAGTACCCCCCCCCCCTTCTTCATTCATCAACAATTCTTGAAGATTCAAAGCTTTAGGAGAACTGATTCATCAAGCAGCTGAAAAATTCTCAAACATCTGGAACGCATCACGAAAAATACTACTGAATCATCCAGCAATTTATATTCTATCATCAAGAATCATTCGTAAGGTATAAATCTTAATTCACCTAACGGTTAAGATTATGTCTTTCAATACAAATCTCGGGGATTGTTGTGGAAACATTTTTGCTACAACATCTTTTGGCGCCCACCGTGGGGCAGAGAAGGAATCATCAAAAACAAATCAAGATCCAGATCTACATCACAAGCAATTCGGAGTGATGGAACATTCATAAGATGCAAGAGTACGAAGAATTCGGAACAATGTTGATCACCCACTCCGAGAAGAAGTTGAAACATCACCAACAACGACGATATCAGGGCATCCTTCTGCAAAAACTTATACCTACGGGATAAGTAATAGAAATCGCGGGGTAGTATTGCAACCCCTTTTTAAGTGAAGGTGCTAATCTGAACGAAATAGATTTAGATCAGCATAAAAAGAACATCTTAAAGTCGCATCGAAAGTCCCTTGACAATAGAGGCTTTCATTTAGCCTCACATATTGTGCAAGTAGAAAGGACCACAGTAACACCAGGAGATCTGGGTCTGCTCGAAATATTGCAACAATTAGAGAAGGAAAATAGTCAAACAAAATATTGGAGACCTTAGTGGATAAGAGACTGCAAATGGGTAGTACCTAATACTCTGAAAGTATGGTTCCACATCAGCACGCACGACTTTGACATGAGGGTTAGAGGGCACAACATGTGCGTAGTGGTCACGATAGGAGACATAGATCGTATGAAAGGAAAGACATTAAAGCAGATACTGTTGCAAGGGAAGATTGACGACTGAATGACCGCTACGAAAGCCATCGCATCGTCAAGGAATCAGAATGACAATCAGGACCTACCCAACGGCAAAAAATAGGCAAGAACGGGAGGAATACCTGGGCCAGCAGAAAATGCGCGCTTCGACGAACGAAAGCGAAAGGAGTATTACGTCGAAAAACAACGTTCAAACAAGCACAAACTAGAGAAAGCACAAAACAAAAATTGTTGTTCCTCCATGTCGCCTACAAATATGAGCCAATCACCTCGGGTGGCTTACATGGGAATAATCTTTGATGTCGCTTACAAATATGAGCCAATCACCTCGGATGGCTTACATGGGAATAATCTTTGATGTATTCCGCCATGGAAGCAATCTTGTTGTTACGCATAAAAAAAATAGACACGCATGCATCACGCACATGTGAGGATGGCGGTGGTCAACAATGACATGCCTAGTGACATGAACATATACTATAGGCGTCAGTTGCAGTACAATCAACATATTCATGCTCTCTTAACCTAGTATCGTAAATATTCATCGTTGAAGCTATATACTCGTACGAAATCATCAAAAAGCACCACCAACATATTACTAGGCCAATTTTCGCGTTACTTGGTCGCCTTGTAACCGAGTTTTCCTAGACGCGCCCTTGGTCAATCAATCAAACTCAAGGCTTCCCCAACGATGTAACTCATGGACCCAACATTCCTCGTTTATCCAACTAGTGATCCAGCTCGCAATCCAACCAACGATCTTTTCTTTTGGATCGTTCCAAGTTCAAACTTGCACGATACTAAAACAGTTTGACTTACACACCATTGCAAATTTTACTCACAATAGTCGAACAACTGGAGGCGTCTGGGGAAGCACTGTACCTGGTAGATAAGCTAGCAGGAGGGAAGTTATATTAAGCGAGCAATAGTAAAATGAAGCCCAAAACTTGGAACTCCAGCAACTTGGATCAATAGTTGACAATTGACTTCAGGATGCATATTTCCGATGTTAGACCCATTCGCGCCTCATAAGGTAAGCCTGAACGATTGCTCAATTTGCTTATATTATTCGCATTTCCTAGCCATACAACAAATGCACAATTGACATACAAATGCATAATTCATAAACAAATGCATGATCCACACACTTTGATACTAGCCAAAGTCGTTTAGCAATAACATTCGCATAACTAATATCAGACACAGACTTCGGGCATACTAGCCAGAGCAGTTAAACAATAACTCTCGCATAGCTAGCACCGATCATAACTTGGCTTTGATTATAGGAAATATTTCAAAAAATATTCCTTGCACGGTCTTAGTAAATACTTGCGCAAATTTGCGAGCAAACTAAACCGGTTTAGCGCATGCTCAAGAATAGCAAGGACCTTGTTCCATGGGCAATGGAACCCCATCTCAGGGCAGTGAGAACCAAACCAACTTGGCTTTTATTAGAGGAAATATTTCAAAAAATATTCCTTGCACTGTCTTAGTCAATACTTGCACAAATTTGAGAGCAAGCTAAACCTGTACCGGTTAGCGCAGGCTCAAGAATAGCAAGACCTTGTTTCATGGTCAATGGAACCCCATTCTCAGGGCAATGAGAGTTCATTATACGAGGAAAAGAAGTATATTTTTTAATAAAGTTTTGTTGGCTGATCTGGAGCTAGAGCTAAAGAGAAAAATAATAAGGAATATAAAATTACATATATAAGCTTTATCGGAGCTGAAACGAACAAAAATTATTTTGCAAAAAAGATTTTATTGAGAAATTAGAAAAAAAATACAAAAGGAAGCTTTGCTGGAGAAGCAGTCAAAGCGGGGGAGAGGGACAAAAAGAGGTAAAAAATCATTTGCATGAAGAAGCATACTTGGAGCTGGAGCAAATTGCATGAAGAGACTTTGTTGGACATAGAGGAAAAGAGCGAGGAGAAGAAAAAAAGAAGAAATAAAATTGCAAGGACGGACGGTGTAAAAAAAATGAAAAAAGAAAATACAGAAGGCGGAGAAATCAAAGAAAGGAAACAACAACTATATAATATGAAGATCTCAAAGGAATGAGTTTCATATTTTACCTCATGTTCCCCTGGTTAGGTATGAGATATAGTGAAGCATCACTTGAAGAACATCACTTATCAAGCTCTCAATGCATGAGTAGTTGTGATATTTTACAACCATCTAAAAGGTGTAGATCACGATTCGACATCATCATCATTATTGGAACATCGATTGGAGAATATACAACATCATACAATTCTAAGCGCAATGGTCTATACTCCACAGAAGAAATACGACAATTTTTTCCGAACCGTGAAGTTATACAACAAATACAGTACGAGCAGAAAGTATTCCATCGTGCTGGCATCTACGGCCTCAAATTACAAGTGAAGACTTAAGTCTTGCACTCATCGCAAGCACAAAATTTCACCAAGTTTTGCCCCGGTGCAACCACGAACTCTTGTCTCAAAAACGGGATACATTATCCAAGAGACGTGCCAACATTTATAGCAGTCAGTGCAACAACTGCCACAACGAAAAGAAAAAAAAGTTGTGGTGCTGCAAGCAAGGAGACATGTTAAAGCAGAAAACACATAACTTGAAACTCGTGATATAATCATCAATCATCGTTCATATTCGACTACGGAAAACTCTCGTCCAGCGACGCGAGTGCAACCTTGTTAGAAAGCAGACTACCATGTCACGTCAACAAGTAGATCGGGGGCATCTGATTAAAAGGCCGAAACAATTGAACAAAGGGACTCTTCTTAACCCATCAACAAGTTGAGGATTAAGGGGGGCGATGTTTATACCATATATTTTGGTATATGGGCCCAAGTTCCTCACCCCAATAATTCTACCCAAGATAAGCATTGGGATATTGGGTAAAAAATATGGAAGGATAATTATAGTCCTGTCAGCAATTATCTTTTTACACCAGAATACTATGTATAACCTGGAAGTTACTGATCCTCACAAAAAGGAGGAATCAGTTATTAAGAAGACCAGGTATAACCTGGAAGTTACTGATCCCCAGAAAAAGGAGGAATTAATTAAAGACCAGGTATGCATTCAAATCCTGGAAGTTACTGATCCCCAGAAAAAAGAGGAATCAGTTAAAGACCAGGTATACATTTAAACCCTGAAAGTTATAAATCCCTAAAAAAGGGGGGAAACAAAAGAAGACTAGGTATAACCTGGAGGTTGTAGATCCTAAAAAAAGAGGAAATTGGTTTTGACCAGGATGAACCTGGAAAGCATTTGGTCTAGATACATAGACAAAATGTATCTAAATGTAAACAGGACTGGATACAATTCCTCCATAACCTATAAATAGAGGTGGAATTCCAACTTGAAAGGTACACATTTCTAATCCTTCTCTCTCCATAAAAACCTGCTTAGAGCTCTTACTCATTGAGGCATCGGAGTGTCTTTGCAGGTACCCCCCTTCTTCATTCATCAACAATTCTTGAAGAGCCAAAGCTTTAGGAGAACTGATTCATCAAGCAACTGAAAAATTCTCATACATCTGGAACGCATCACGAAAAATACTACTGAATCATCCAGCAGTTCATATTCTATCATCAGAATTCATTCATAAGGAATAACTCTTAATTCACCTAACGGTTAAGATTATGTTTTTCAATACAAATCTCGGGGATTGTTGTGGAAACATTTTTTCTACAATAGATAGAATGTGTAGTTGAGCTTTAGACTTCACGGCGTTCATCAATTGAAGACGAAGAACTACTAAGGGAAGCTTGTGGAACTTCATCAACAAAAGGCATGTGGAGACCTGAAATCATCTATCACTCAGAAGTCTATTCTATTCTATCTCCTATTGGGAAAAAAGTCGTATAACTATATAGACTTTACATTATACACATTTGGTATTTCGAGCTGAGTTTAGCTCGCTTATATCTTTCTCGAAATATGTGTTGGAAAGATTTTTGCTTTCACCAGGTTCATCATTATTCTTGACGAAAGTCAAAAGATGATCATGTGAAAATCACCTGGTAACATCTTACATGATTTGTGTGAGACAGTCATTTGATGTAGGCTCGAAATATTTCGTGTTGATCATTCCATCACTTGAAAATTGCTTATAAGCTAATAGTTTGTGTGAGACAATTATTGTCGTCTTCTAAGAATGTTTCAATGGTTGAAATGGGAGTTAAGAGATAAACCCATGTCTGGATACATTACGGTTTATGTACTTTTTATACAAACTGTTTTGACGGAATTCAGGACCAAAATTTTACATACATGTTCACAATCTTATTCTACTGTTTAAGTCAGGGTACTTAAGTTCGCATACCCGTTCGCAAACTTATTTTACTGTTGAAGTCCGGGAACCAAGTTTGCATACCCGTTCGCAAACGGTTTCAACTGAATTCGGTCCGAAGATAAAGTTTGTGTACCTGTTTGCAAATTGTCGGCTTGTGACCAGTGTCCGAAACTTAAGTTCGTGTACCCGTTTGCAAACTTAAGTGGTGCAAGTTCTTAAATCAGTTAAGTATGATTTCATAGTCATGAACGAATACATTTATAAATTAAGGAATGCAATCTTTGCAAATCGTGGCTAAAATGTTCATGAACTGATTCTTTTGAATCAATACGATTTTGCTTCAATTGTGTCTTGTATACTTCTATGAGAATATAAACAATTGAACCACTCTATGAGTAACACAATTAGATTCATTTGATTATCAATTGATCTAAAAGTGTTAAGATGAACAAGGTTAAGAGAAAAGTTTTCATATGGCTAACTTCGGTTAACTGTTGTTGAGCCAACTCAATATACACGTTTAGGAACGGTTACCCATATCTAATGAAGGTATATCTCATTTGTGTATAACAAGCTAAATACCATCTAACGGTGGAAATATATTAGCTTGAATCTTAAATCAGGTTTCATCTAAAGGTGAATATTGAATGCTTTGTTACCAAGGTAACATTGATTGCAAACCCTGATTTGAATACTATATAAGGGAGAACTCTAGCAATTGGGAAACCTAATCCCCACACCTCCTGTGTGATACTAGTTGCGACTAGCATCAATTCTCCTTTAACCTAGGTTTTTCCTAAAACCATTATAGGTTAACGACTTAAGGACTTCATTGGGATTCTAAATCCACACCCAACTATTTTCTCTGTAGTTGCCTGTTCTGATCTTAGTTTGTTCTATCGCATTGGGTACTATCTTCTCTAAGATTTACTCGAGATTTATCTCCGATAGGTAAAATATAAAAAATAATCACAAATCTCTTCGTCTCATTATTTGTGATTCCACAATAACTTGTTCTACTACCATATAGTTAAGTTATTGTGAGGTGATTGATATTACTAGGTTGTTCTTAGGGACATGCTTACTTGGGTTCTGAAAAGACGAGGGTACCCAAATATACCTCAATATAAAACTTTTCCACCTATAAGTCCTTTCTCCGAAAGTGATTGTCTATGGACTGAGTCGAGACAATACAACAAATCGGTTCACACTTTGTGTGATTGTCTATGGATACGAGATCGAGATAATACGAAAACAAGATAACTTGTGTGGTTGACTATGGATACAAGATCGAGACAATACAACAATGAAGTATGTTTACTTGATAAAAGGTTCGGACTTAACCAAACACAATAGGATTACTATCAAGTAAATAGGAATTAATGCTTGTGTATTTTACTTCTAATTATAATAAAGAAAGTTATAATTGCGGAAATAGAAAAATCAAAGACACAACAATATTTTGTTAATGAGGAAACCGTAAATGCAGAAAAACCCCGGGACCTTGTCCAGAATTGAATACTCTCAGGATTAAGCCGCTATACAAAATCTAAACCAACTTCATATAATTGAGACCAAGCAGCTAAACCTATAGTTCACCTAGTTTCGTCTGTATCCCTGCGCCTCCAACTTGCAATAAGTCACGCACTTGGAACAATTCCTTTGGTTCGTATTCCAAACAGTAAAGGAACAACAAATCTGTTCGGTAACAACTCTTTTCAAACAACGTGATATGAGTTTGACAAAAGGCTCTTCCGTTTATTCCAATAAACTCCTTTGTCAGATCCTTAGATCTATCCAATAACAACTGCTGTAGTTGCAGGAAATCCTACAACACACCCCTTGTATTATCATGACTATGATTTCTAGATCTAAACTTATATGATATGAAAATAAAGATAAAGATAATGAAAATAGAAAATAAGACACAAGATTTACGTGGTTCGATCAATGTGATCTACATCCACGGGGTTAGGGATCTTCACTATGATTGTTTGTAATTACATATGGATTACAATTGAGACTCCATTAATGAGTATTTGGAGCTCTTGGTTGAAGAAGGAAGAAGAAGGAGACAATAATAATAAAAATTCTGTTTTCTCTCTCTCTAATTGTGTCTCCCTCTCTCATCCTAAAATGTGTATCCCTTTCGGATTATTATTCTTTCTCTCTCTTGCCTTTCTCTTTATATAGGATATTACATAGTGGATTACAGCTCATATTATCTCAGGCTCTCGCTACGTTCTCTCAGGCTCTTGCTACATTCTCGCGAGATCTTACTATTGTGCGATATTTGGATCCTACATCTTTCCTCTTTTTCCTTGAATATTGCTTGAAGAGCGATCTTTAAGGAAAAATCCACCTTGTTGTAGTTGTTGGAGGAACGAGCGAAAGAATATTGGACTTGAAAAGTACGTACTTGCCTCTATTCTTTTGTGAAGTTCCGGATCTTTGCGAAGTAAATAAGAAGTATTAACCCTTGAAGTATAAGAAGTATGAAGTATCCTTGAAGAAGTATGAAGTATCCTTGAAGAAGTATGTGAAGTATGAAGTATCCTTGAAGAAGTATAAGAAGTACTCAATCCTCGAAATATAAGAAGTATCCATCCTTGACTGCGAATAAGATGTATTGCGAAATTATTACCCCGCGTTCTCTGCCTCATGTTGTGCTGTAATGCAAATAAGAATTTAGATTAGTATTCAACATTTCTTTTATCAAAAATTTTCATTTAATTGCAAGTTCAAATCATTTTTCTTTGTTTTGATTTCCTTTGTATAACTTGTTTCGTCTCATCCGATAAACATCTTTCACGGAAATGATCCTAATGAGGTCTTATGCAGCCTGTTGATGGAAGGTCTTACTAGCCTGTTGATGGAAGGTCTTATTTTGCCTCCTACTACTCTCCATGTTAGATATATTCTCATTTGAAACAAAGCAAATTTTCAAGAGAAATATATAAATTGATCTGTGCGAGATTTTTCTCGGTTTCTTTTGTAATTGTGGAATCTTTGTAATTCTGAAATTTCTGTAATTCTGCGATTATATCGCCTTTTGTAAATCAAATCAAAAATCTTTTATTTTCTGTAAAAGTAAAATGTTCAAGGAAAGTGGTACTTAGCTTTTATGTGATTCGCTGTTGTTGTCAATCTCACGCGAAAAATACGTTGCATGAAGTATAAATGTCGCTTAGCAAAAATAGATGCGAGAGGCAAGAATTGAACCCGCGACCTGCTACTTGCATATTCTCACACCATACCGACTGTGCTAAGCCTCTCTTGCGAAATAATCAAAGTGCTTGCGAAGTAATCAAATTCCAACTGTGTGAGAGACAATTCTGTATAAATTTCGCGTAACAAAAATAAACATGCGAGAAGCAAGAATTGATCCCCCGACCCGCTTCTTGCATTCATGCCTCCTGACCAACTGTGCAAGCTTCTTCTTTGCGAAATATCTCTGCGAAATTATCATCAACTCTCTTCTGTGCGAAATAATCAAAGAAATATATGTGCGAAAAAATACGCCTGTGTTGGGACTTGATCACACGACCATGAACTCATTAACTTCGCAGATGACCAATTGTGCTGCCTCTTGTTTGCGAAATAATGAAACAATATTGCGAAATTATCATTTTTTCGCTCTCTGTAAAAAAGAAGAAAACTATGTTCGCAGGAGAATTCGAACTTGCGACCACGAACGCACATACTGCTCTCTGGACCAATTTTGCAAGAACCTCTCTGCGAAATTAGCGCATAACTTTTTTCCTTATTCTTTTATTCTCCCATGCAAATGAGAAGAAAATGAAAAATATGTGTCTCTGCGAATTCGAACCCGTGACCTATTTGATGTTCGCTCATCCTTGAACCATCTGTGCGAATTTCTGTTTGTGATAGAAATTGCAGCATCTGCCTCTTATCTTTTCTTCGTCCTTCCTTAACTTCTTTCACATTTGCCTTCTTCTCCTGAACATGAAAATCTTCCACTGAAACTTCCATTTTTTCCTTAAATTTCACCACAACAACTAATTTTTTTCTCTCCCTCTTTTCATGTCTTTGAATTGTTGATGATGTTTACTCCCTGAAAGTGTGATTTCCCATAAAATTTCAATTTTTGAACCTAAACTTTGTAGATCTAGAAAGTATGAACAGTAGCTAATCTTCATGAAAATTTCTTGATCTAACAAGTTACAGGAAGGATAAATCATTTACTCGCTTCCTGTTTCTAGCGCCAAAAATGTAGTTGCAGGAAATCCTACAACACACCCCTTGTATTATCATGACTATGATTTCTAGATCTAAACTTATATGATATGAAAATAAAGATAAAGATAATGAAAATAGAAAATAAGACACAAGATTTACGTGGTTCGATCAATGTGATCTACATCCACGGGGTTAGGGATCTTCACTATGATTGTTTGTAATTACATATGGATTACAATTGAGACTCCATTAATGAGTTTTTGGATCTCTTGGTTGAAGAAGGAAGAAGAAGGAGATAATAATAATACAAATTCTGTTTTCTCTCTCTCTAATTGTGTCTCCCTTTCTCATCCTAAAATGTGTATCCCTTTCTGATTATTATTCTTTCTCTCTCTTGCCTTTCTCTTTATATAGGAAATTACATAGTGGATGACAGCTCATATGTAGTGGATTACAGCTCATATTATCTCAGGCTCTCGCTACGTTCTCTCAGGCTCTTGCTACATTCTCGCGAGATCTTACTATTGTGCGATATTTGGATCCTACAACTACCAAAGTAATTGTCCAGATATTGCAATCAATACTTTGAATCACAAAGAATTGTATTGATGCCGATCTACTCAACTAATCAATCAAGGTTATCACAAAGATAAATTGATTATAGTTGGATCCTTTTCGAGCCGAAACAAGTATTGTGGGCACCAAAGATTATGAACCCAAATCAAAAATCTTATTTGTCTTCAAATCTTCTTAGATCTTCAATAAACACCTGCACACAATCAACTTGAATCTCTTGTGATCAATCACACACAAAACGAAATATGTTAACAATAGATTATCACAAGACGTATTTAGATCTACACAGTTCTAAAGATCTCCGTCGAAACTTCGATCTAGTTTTAGTGAATCTTATATCAGAAGAGAAGATTCTCAAGCATAAACAAACCAGGTGCAATCAAAGTTCAACAACCGTTATTCAATCAAATCAATCGAAAACTAATAATAAACCGCAATTATCTAGTTTCCCAATAGAGCTTCTCAATCCCAAAGAAGTCTTTAAATTGAGCGGTCGTAAGAGATTTCGCATAATTAGGTTACTTTTCTCTCTGAAGAGGCCGCTCCACTAGTAACTACACAACTAGGTAGTTTTGCTGGCTCTGAGGATTAGTTTGCTTGAAATGCAAACTTAGTATTTATAGACAAGTGAGTTTGGACACCAAGGAATTTCCAAAACATTTTTTTTCTCAAGATATGCAATATATTCCAAATTCGGTTTCCATAATTCCTGGAAATGCTTTGTCCAAATATTGACCGAAACCTCAGTAGAAAATCTCCAATTAGTAAATGCACATTACCAATTTTTATTTTCTAAAGATATGCATTTTAATTGCTGGAAATTAAAAGCATATAAAACTAAAAACCTTAATTAAAATATTCTCAATTTATTTCGATCTGGGATTCTCCTTTAGCTATTAAGAAATATCTTTGAACAATAAAAGGTAAGAGTTACTACACATGTTCAAAGTGTGTCGACATCTTTACTTAGTAAATCCTCTTTCATATTTACTATCTTGGAACCGATTTTCCACACTTCCAAAACGAGTTTAGAATTGGTTCATCTGACTTCCAAGAACTATGTGATTGATTATCCTATCAAATCACCAAACATGGGTTTCACGGTTCTACCAAAACAAGTTTCGGTTCTACCTCCATGTGGGTACTAGAAATAGTCACGTTAGTTACCAAAACTTGGTTTACTAGGTACTAGGCTCGGTTCCCATATATATATATATATATATATATATATATATGGTATCTAACTTGTATTTGGTGCACATGTTCATAGGATCAGTTCCCAATAACTAAAAACGTGTTGCACATGTTCATAGGATCGGTTCCCAATAACTAATAACTTGTTGCACCTATTACAAGGATCGATTCCCCTTTTATGATCGGTTGCACCTCTTACTAGGATCGGTTCCCCAATGTCTAGAGTTGGTCATACCAATTACAACAAATCGATCATACCATCTCAGGTGATTACTTAAGATCGCTTTCACTAATAAAAGTCATACCAATACAAAAGTCAGGCTTTGTGAATAGTTTTACCAAGATACATAAAAAAATTATGGGCGGTTATACTAAACACACATATTGGTAATTCAAAAGAGATGCAATGAATAACAATACCAATAAGCCTAGCGATTTCCCTTTCGATTAACAAAACAATTTCATGAATTTACTTCCTTTAAATGAATGTAAAACATTGTTTCCTAGGACGAAATCTTCACCCCATACCCATACATAATCACAATAGCATTCATAAAATTATGTCGATGTCTTATATACGAAGTTCAAAAGAAAGACGTTATATTTCGTATTGTATTCCTTAATACTATGTCTAACCAGAGTATTATCATTCACAACTTCCACTAGTACAGAAATGGCCTTTAGCCACGCCAAATATAAATTTGCTTGTCACACCTTTTTGGTTTTGGCGTGTCTATAGGGTATACTTCTACCCTATAGACACGCAATATTCAATGGGCGTGTTCATATAAGTGCTTTCAGCCACGCCAGGGCTACTAGCGTGTCAAAATTTCAATCGTTTAGTCACGTTAACTTCAAATTTTTGATTGGGCGTGTTTATAGACCAGTCTTTGGCCACATTAGGTATTGGGCGTGTTTATAGACCAGTTTATGGCCACATTAGGGAGTTGTGGCGTGTCCATAGTGTACGATTGATTGACACGCCAAATTCAAAGTGTGGCCAAAAAGTTATTCTTTGGACACGCCGGTATATGTGTGTCCATAGTGTACGATTTATAGACACGCCAGTATATCGTGTCCATAGTGTAGGATATATAGACTCGCCAAGTTGAGAGTGTGGCCAAAAAGTTCTTCTTTGGACACGCTAGTATATGTGTGTCCATAGTGTGCGTTCTAAAGACACATCGGTTTTATAGCGTGGCTAAAAAGTTTGTTTTGAAAAAATTAATAAAAATCTTTCGCCCATATTCGAACGGATGACCTCGAAGATTTAGATAACATACCCATCCACCAAGCTGGCCATCTTTAGATGTTTATGATTAGTGTTTTGAAAATACTAGATTGGTTGAACTACTCAACATTTAAATAAACACGCCAAGTTGAAAGTGTGACAAAAAAGTTCTTCTTTGGACACGCTAGTATATGTGTGTCCATAGTGTGCGTTTTATAGACACGCCGGTTTTATAGCGTGGCTAAAAAGTTCGTTTTGAAAAAATTAATAAAAAAAATTCTCCCATATTCGAACGCATGACCTCGAAGGATTTAGATAACGTACGAATCCACCAAACTGCCCATCTTTAGATGTTTTTGCTTAGTGTTTTGAAAATACTAGATTGGTTGAACTACTCAACATTTAAATAAACACGCCAAGTTGAAAGTGTGTCCAAAAAGTACACCCAAAACCCTCAATACTAATTCCTTAGCTTTCTCTGGAATAGATTCTGACTTGCATGTTCTGCAAGTTATTGGGTTCTCCAAAACTATTTCTGCAAATCTTCTAAACACCTATAATCAAAATTTCTTTGGTAATCCGTTGCATTGGAATGTTATAAATAACTTGGGAGTCTGCAATTTGGTTTCTAAAAGATCATACTCCTGGACTATGTGTGCTATCAAAATTTCCTCTCAGCTACCACACTGCATTTCTGGTAAGATTTTTCATTGCTCTCTCAAGCATTCCTGTACTAATATGTTATTCTATCTCTATAACTTCAAAGTTTCCTATGCTACCAGTTGGAGTAGTTCATATGAATGCCCAGATAAAACTATTAACCCCATAAAACAATTTCAAACCTTCATGATAACGAGAAAATTTCCAAAGGTGTCTAGTTTTCTTTAGTTATTCCCAAAAATGTTATAAATTACCAAAAATGTTTGAATATGTACCCATTGCTTGATATTGTGTACACAATATCAAGAATCCACACCTATAATGTGTACACATTATACCTTTTTCGGAATTTTTAAAAAAATAGACATTTTTAGTAAATAACTTTCTGTAGAAAACACTTTTGGGCATAACCCCCTTCCAAATTCCCCCTGCTATTTACTATGGTCACCATATCAAGCTCAAAACCAAAATTAAACACAACAGCCACTCAACCAAGCATAATACAATAACCTAGAACCACATATACATTTAATTGAACATCATTGTCTTTAAAACCAACACTATCAAATCCAAAATCAGCACCACTAGCATTAATTGTTTATCCATGAGAAACATATGCAATATTCAGCCAAAAAACATTTACAGGAATACTTACTTTATCATCTGGAAGGGGATGGTTGAATACTGGTCAAGCTCCTGGTGCAACCCCAGAGGTCCCCACACCACTTCCAACAACCTTCTTGTTAGCTCCAATCCTTTCTGGTGCAGCCCTCCTCCTTGGCACATAATAGTTTCCCCTAGGAGGAGGCATAGGCACTACTACATCCTCAAGAATCTCATTAGAATCAGCTATCTCCCCTGGTCCGAAGATTGCAATATCATAAGCATCCTCTGCCAACTGTCGCATCACTGGTGCCAGCATGAAGATATTGGGGAATACTACCACATCATTGGGGAGACCATGAGTGTCATTCTCCCGAATCTTAGCTTTGCATGCAACTGGAACTGGTGCAGAATAGAACTCATGTCTAGCACCACCACAAACCACCTGTTGCTCCCCTACAAGCACCACACCTTCATTAATCACAAACCGGCCTTTGTCAGGATGAACGACATACACCACCCACCCTTCATCAGCCCCTTGGATTTGAGGAAGTTGAGGATCCAACGCATAAACACTGGCACTATCATGCATAACAACCCTATCCTCTTTGACTTCTCCAATACCTCCAGTACCAACTTGCATGTTTGGCTTTGGTTCCTCATTGTTGCTACTGCTTATCTCTACTACCTGTAAAATTGGAGAAATCGGGGAATCCCAATCAATAACACCATCACAGTTACTAATAAAGCCAATTACAACTATGAAATTCACTTTCAACACCTTGAACCCAACAATTCTTCCATGATTATCAAAAATCAATACCTGGTTTTCTTGCATATTCATCTTAGCCTTCTTTTCCTCTGGTCTACCCATGGATTCCTGATTTTTAGACATGGCTGGGCGATCATTCAGATTTAGATATGCATTATAACCTCGCTTAGACATAGCTTCAACAATTGGAACACTGAAGGGATTTTGCGGAGATGGAATGTGGAAGTTACAGAGTTACAGAATTGGAAATTAAAACTGATTTCTTCCAAACATGCCTTATGGACGAGAAGACCAACAGTTAACACATCTTACCCATCCTTTTTCAATCCTCGAGATCAATTAGTTGAGATATCGTGGAGGCACATGCCTACTAAGTGCATGCAAAGACCTATTGAACGCCACCCCAACTTATTGGCCGTTAAAAGGAGGCAACAAACACTTGGAAGCTATTTGGAAAGCGGACTCTCTAAGCGGGCTACCCGTGACCCGAAGTCGAAACCCAGTACCGAACCACAGCTGCCCTCAATTATTTTCGTCAGAGACGGGCTTGAAGTGGCAAGTGGAAGCCCAATTACCTTAAAACTTCTAGAAGAAGACGCTGTCATCCTTCTGAACAAGCCCATCCTTCTGAATAAATTAATAAAAAGCTTTCGAACGCAATATTCAAACACATGACCTCAAAGAATTTAGGTAACGTATCAATCCACCAAGCTGCCCATCTTTAGGCGTGTCTATAGGGTGTTTTGAAAAAACTAAACTGGTTCAGCTACTCAACATTTTAATAAACACGCCAAATCAAAGTGTGGCCTGTTATAATATGCATGGGATATGGTGGCTATCCACTTATCACCATTAGTTACACCAAGCACCTTGCATAAGCACCTTGTTACACCAAGCACCTTGTATAATCAACTTGTATAAGCTACTTTGTTGGATGAGATTAACACCTAAAGCTAGTGGGTGTTGAATTGCATGGTTTGCAAGCTAGAGGTGTTATTGCTACATAACATCCTACATGTAGTGTGACATGTAATACTAGGTGGTATATACAAGCTAACACCTTAAGACTTGTATAAATACCTCCCTTGGGCTATTGTATTTTGTATCCCAATTTCTTAAGTGAATAAGAAATCCTCCCTTCTCCCTTATTACTTCTCTTAATATCCATTTTGAGTTTAGTGGTTAATTAGTATTTGCTTTAATTACTATTAATATTACTTTGGAAACGTAATATGGCCAAAATTTTCCTTTTTTGGACACGCTATTATATGAAGGATTGTTCTAGCAGGAAGAGCATTTTTAGCAGGTTGCAATGAAGCCTCCCAACTGGTGCTGTCATCTCCTAGTATGCATAAAACATAAAGAGTTAATTAGACCCCAAAGATAAACATCAAAGTTTGGTGACCCACCAGATACTCCCTTAATGGTAGTTCCAAAGAGGGTAAAATTCTTAATGGGAATTAGGTGTTGAAAATAGGTATTGATAGGGTAATGATGGTTATTAGAGTGAAGGGGACACGGATGGCTTTGAATGGGCGTAGTTAACAAAGTGACATGACGGCTAACTAAGCGCCATAAATGGAATTGAATTGGCACAATAGGGTATTTGAGGGGCTAATTAGCAGAGAGATTACCATTTTCAGAGAGATCTTTAACAGAAGAGGAAAGGTTTAGGTTTAGCAAACTAAATTGAGAGTATGGCTGATCCTGCCCAGAATTCAACCAATTCCATCGGAAATCTTCCAAATGCACCACCAGTAACACCTGAATTTGCACAAGCCAAGTCAATTCTCCCTTCTTTGAGCATAGAGGAATTGCAACAGTTAAGAGAAGATGCACAGTCTGAAATTGATCATCGGATTCAAGAGCAAACTCGTCAGAGAGAGGCAGAAGAGGCTGTTCAGGAGCGGAAGAAAGGGAGATTTGGGGCTATCTATAATGCATGGCTACCCAAGTTATTAGAATGGAAAGAATGGAAGGATGAGGAAAAGGCTGAGAAGTAGGCCAAGACCCCAAAGTTTGGAAGTTCAACAGAAAGTGATTCCGAGGCCTCAAAAGGGTATGAGTATGAAGTGGAGGAAGTGGATACCAGTGACCTAGATTTGGATGTTGCAGAGGGCAAGAAAATGATGAATTCTTATCATGATGAGAAGGCGAGAAGGCGATTTGAATATGAACTTGCCAATCCCAAGATTTTTGCTCGCACCATGAGTGAGGGTGAACCTGTTGCAGTGAAGGTGAGTCGTCGAATCGCTGATCTCGATGATGAGTCAAGTGAGGAAGAAAGGGAAGAAGGGGATGAGGATAGTGATGATGAATCATCATCCAGTGGGACTTCTCCTGCACCATCTGATAGCGAGGACTATGGTGAAGAGGGTCTGGATACTGATGAAGATGAACGGTGGTAAGCTCATCAGAGTTACCAGGAAAGGCTAGATTTTCAGGCATTGCATAAATACTGAAAACGATCAACAAGTTTTTTGCAAAACAGCTTTTCTGGTAATTTTCCTTCCTTCTACTCTTCCTGATGTTGATGCGAAAGATGGTAAGTTTCTTTGTATTTTGAAAGTTGATGCGGACGGTTTTGGATTTCTTTTTATTTTGATTTTGTGGGAAAGTAGTAAGATACAAGGAATTTTCTTGTGTTTGGATTGTAAAGTTGAAAGGGGTAGTCGTTGTTTCAAGTTTGTAGTAATGGTTTGTAATGAAAGGGGTTTGGGTTATGGCCTTTTGGTGAAGGTATTTTGAGAATATGTAATAGTAATTGTAATGGTAGTTTAAAGATTTGATCTTTTGAGGGTTTGATAGTTGTGTGAACTTGTGGTGCTGATGCGAAAATTGAAAAAAACTGATATAATGCTCAATGAGCTGATAAATGTTAAAGGAATGTTTGTAGTATTGGACTTGTTTTTGTTATTGTCTTCTTGTTTTTGTAAATGTACAAACAAGCAATGTTCTTGGTGAATGATTCTAAAATTCCAATGATTGTTAAGTAGAGATGGGTAGGAATGACTGTATTAATGAATCAATAGGGTATATAAAATTTTGTTTAAGATGGTGGGTATTACTCCAGTTTATAAAATGTTGTTGGAGTAATATTAATTCAAAGACTATGTCTAACTAGAGTATAATCATTCATGCTTCGCAGTTTTGTTTAGGAAATGAAACAGTTCAAGTCAAATATCACTAACCTCAAGTGAAAGGATGATGTCGTCGTTGTAGCTCCTTACTTATTCACATTCTTCAAGTCTTCACGTAATACTTGTAATGTCTCATATCCTAATACTTTCAAGCTAGCCTATACGAAGTTGACTCTAGCATATAATCAAGCGACTCTTTAAATGAGTTTTGGTTCACTAAAATATGACAACCAAACTTGACATGCCAACGTTTGGTGGGTTCAACCGAGCTATGCTCTAACAATCTCCCCCTTTGTCAATTTTAGTGACAAAACTTTTACATCATATGGATAAACAAATTACAAGAATTCATTATACATACGCTTGATTCCCAAATTCAACAGTACAATAACCTGTATACATTCAATCCATAAATGCCGCTGTTGACATTATAATAACAAAGCTAATACTCCCCCTAAAGGTAAGATAGGTAGATTTTCAATCCGCACGTATTTGTTATTCCCTTTGTAGTCCATATAACTACAAGTATCAATGTGATATGCTACTCACCCTTAGTTTATGCTTTACTCTTTTGTTAGATATAACGTTTAAGCACCATTGATCTTTCCCTTAGTGATATCAAATCAGTACCAATCAATAACAATATCACTTGTTTACTCCATATATTTCTCCCCCCTTTTTTTCACAAAATGACAAAGGTATGAGCAAATAAAGGACAAACCGAAAGGATCTTACAAATCTTACAAGAGACTTGCAAACCTATAAGAGTCAAGCAAGAGGGTTCCACACACCATTTTAGATAACCAATATCAAAACCGAAACTACAAGTAATTTTGTTTTGATATGTTATCAAGGAAGCAATTGCTCGAAGCAATTTTCCCTAATAGTTTAGCAAACCAAAAATTGACTAAGCACGTTAGTTCCTTTGATAAACCGATTGTACAAGTACAATCGCTTGTTCGATAAGACCAAAATAAAGATCAAAATAAACTATATTTTTCTCATCAGGTTCTAATTATCCATATAACTTAGTGTTTATGGATGAAAACTATTTCTGCTGGTTTTGGTAATTTTGGGTGTGAGGATGAGAAATGAATATAAACCCTACACAAATGCACTGCACGAGAGTGCTTTTGATTCGAGAGATCAATCTATACAATTCTGGCCTAAACAAATATATGGTCGTTCCAGACTTGCTTCGGTCACAAAGTGAAGGAGATGGGGTTGATCTTAGGGAGGGAAGCGAAGAAGGTGTTGAGATTTTGAAAGTGTTGGTTGTTTATGACTTGTATCAGAATGATGAACTGGGTTGGAATAATGTAAGCTATCAGTTCTGGGTGTTTTCTGGATACTGATGACAACACTTGGTTTCTTTGTCTGTGTTTTTCCCCGTGTTGTTTGGAAATAGGTGAAGGACCTATTTATACAAGTCATTGAGCGCAACCCTCATCTCGTAGGAAGTGGAGGAGGTGAAGTGATGGAGTAGTGGGGTTGTGTAGGAGTGGTGATTGCCACACGATCACACCTTTGCCCACTTCCCTCATCACTGCTAACCGTCCACCTTTTCATGACACGTTCTAGTAATGGTGCGTTGCACGCTTCACGCTATAAACCGCCAGACCAATACCCCAGTAAGTATCCCCCAGTTTGTGACATGCTTGATGTCTCGAATGAGTGGATCGTGGGACCCACTGCAGGAAGTAACATACAGTGCTAAGTTAAATAACTAAGTTATTTAAGAAATCGATATTCATAAAATATCGTGTATGCTAGATGCATGTAATGCATCGAAAGCTATCAATATGTATGAAGCATCGATGTTTAAAAGCTTAACCGAATAAGTCGCGAATTAAGCGTCTTAAAATAATATCACGTCCAACCATCTTCGAGTGATCGTTTGGAGGCTGCATGGGCAAGCCATCTCCTGACCGATCATTCCCTGTGGAAGAGTGGCAGACGGTGATCATCGAGGTGCTTCATTGGTTGTCTAGTCTTTTAACCTAGGCTGTCCGACCAAGCCGTCAAAGTTGGATGGACGAGATGGTTTACGATACACATTTGGGACCGTTGATGGAATTTTAGGATTTTTAAGAGGTGCGCAAGCATCACTCTTTGGCTTGACCGAATTCAAGCATGGACACCACCTTTGATGGGAACGACCGGGCATGCGTGTAGACGGCATGCCGGTGTACATGTCCATACCGCTTTGTCTCACGAAGGTGCGATCTAGGCCACTCAATTTTACCGGCAAAGATGAGTGGTCGTGATCGATTTGCGGCAGAAATCCGTTGCCGCAAAGGATTTGGAAGCCGCGTGACATGCCACCTTTGGGCGTGCGTTTCAAGGTTGCCGAGTCCTAGTCTGCCTAGGCCGGCCTCTTGAGTCTATATCTACACCCTCCGTTTAGGCTGGTGAAGATGGATGGACGAGATCGAACTACGACAGATATGCATTGCCACAAAACCCTAATTAGGGTTTTTAATAGTCACGCACGCATGACTTTGGCCAAACGGTTTGGCAAGCTAAGCTTCTCCTTTGGAGAAACCGATCGTGTGGGACCTACATTGGGTTGACGGTGAACATATCTGCACCTTCCTGATGATCCTAAGCGCGATCTAAGCCATCCAAATATGTTGGCTAAGTTGGATGGTTGCGATCAATTTAAGACGCTAGTGGAATTTACGTGACCCTTGAAAAGCATCACGCTCATCATGTTTCGAGCAAACGTTCATGGCTCTAGGACCATGCCGTGAGCAAGCCGGTAGGGACGGTGAAGAGTGGGCCCGCTAATGTGTACATTAGCGCTTCACTGATCAATCGCGGGACAATCCAAGTCGTCCAATTAGGCTGACAAAGTTGGACAGTCGTGATGACTTTGAGACTGTTTTGGAAAGCTTTTGCTCGTTCGAGCCTTTCTCAAAGCAGCACGACCACCTTTCTTTGGGCCGGCGTTTGACAGGCGTTTGGGAGTGTAGTGTGTTGTTCGACCGGCTAGGGAATAAGCGGGCCCGCCGGTGGTCATCACAGTGATAACCTGCTCCTGCTAGGGTTCGTCTAGGCTGGTTAAATCATGCGGTCAACTTGAGTGGCCGTGATCATTTCTGAGACTGATACGGACAGTTCAGATTTCCCTTAGAAAATTAAACATGCTCGACCGGGCTAATATAAGCACGCTGATATGAGATTCTCTTTGTTAGAGAATGGTATAGCATGTACGGGTATTTCGTGCATACTCACTATTGGCACTTGGATATTCATGCTACTCTGCTGAGAGTAACACTCAGTCATCATGTCGCACCAATAATGAGAGTTCTGCTGAGAACAACACAAGAAATACTAGTCTAATCATACATTAATTAATAATGCCATCAATTCACAGAATATTTGGGATTGTTGCTACATGCACCATTCTGGGTGAATTTTGTATATTTGTTGAATTGTTTTAAATAAATAAAGCGAGAGGTTTTCTACGCTCATCGCTTATCAAATGGCTTTATCCTTTGCAGTACGTCAGCACACGGCTTTATGCTTTGCAGGATGTCAGCACATTAAATTTGGTTTTATAATTTTAGCCCTGAACTAAAATCCACCATCAACATTAAGTCCCCTGCCTAGCACAGAATTGTTGCATTATTGTGGGGTAGGCATGGGATGGTGACAAATAAAGATAAAACTTATGAGACAAATTGAGATGTTACCAGGAGAGATAGGTCGGCCTGTCTTTGGAACATGTCACGTTCAAGAGGCATCCAGGTGAGCGTTCCCCTAGAATGATGTCGATTGGCCTCAGGTAGATTAGGCATGCGGTTGGTTGGGATCTCAAACTATTCATGACGATGTCATAATCCTCGACTCTAATGTGGACGAGCCTTATTATGAGGAATATCCTTACAAGGCTGCTGAAGTAATTTCTGAAAAATATGTTGAAGCAGCTCCTAAAGAGAACGTTGATGTAGCTTTCGGAAAGCGTATTGAAGCATCTTCTGAAGCGTACGTCGAGGCGGCTCCTGGAGAGAGCGTTGAAGAGCTTCTGGAGCATACGTCTAAGCGGGTCCCGGAGAGAGCGTTGAAGCAGATTCTGGAGCGAACGTCGAGGAGGCTCTTGGAGAGAGCGTTGAAGAGCTTCTAGAGCATACGTTTAAGAGAGCGTTGAAGAGCTTCTGGAGCGTACGTTTAAGCGGGTCCCGGAGAGAGCGTTGAAGCATCTTCCTCTGTAGAGCGAGCTGAAACGCCTTCTTCTGGAGAGATATCTGAAACTAGGGATGCACAACGGGTAGGGTGGGTAGGATATGGCCTATACCCGCCACCCTACCCGTTTATTGGCGGTTAAGAAAAATTTCACCCGCCACCCTACCCGCCATTAAACGGGTAAGATCCTACCCAACCCATTCTCTGGCGGGTCGGGTAGGGTAGGGTGGCGGGTATAACCGTTTTTTGTTTTGGAATCACACCATACATCATCAAGTACAATAGAATGGGCTATGTCTGAGATGATGAAAGTGAATTACAGGAACTAAACTAACAAGAGAAACTGCTGGTTCTTGTTGTACAGTTAAGAGTTTTCTGCACTTCTTGAGCAAGTAAATCTACGTTTGGTGATCCAGAAGATGAACCTACTTCAGAAATTGAAGGAGGAGGAGTCGAATAAACGGGTGCTGCTGGTGTTGTACCTCTACCCCAAACACCACCACCGCCATGAACTCCAGCTACACCACCACCAGCACCATGATCTCCAGTTACACCACGACCAGCAAGTCAATCCACGTTTGGTGATCCAGAAGATGAACAAACTTCATAAATTGAAGGAGGAGAAGGAGTCGAAGATATGGGTGCTGCTGTTGGTGTTCCTCTTCCTCTTCCCCAAACACAAATACCACCACCACCACCACGATCTCCAGTTTCACCAACACGATCTCCAGTTTCACCGCCTCCAAGACCTCCAGTTACACCACCACCACGACCTCCAGTTACACCACCAACACGACCGCCAACATTTCCACCACCCCGACCACGACCTCCAGTTTCACCACCACGACCACGACCTCCAGTGACACTACCACCCCGACCTCCAGCATCACCAACGCGACCACAAATTCCACGACCACAAATTCCACAACTTTAGCTTTCTTAGCCAACAACTAACAAGCATTGCAGCTCTTCATATTGACCTTCTTCTTCAATCATCATCTACGATGATGGAATAAGTACTAAGATCACCAAATAAATCTGCATACAAGTAATATCACAACAAGTTGAGTAAAGAGAGAAACAAAAAGAGTTTTAGAGTACTAGTTGATTGGCCATAATGGTTTTTGATTAATCAATTCAAAGTGTGACACTATAGAGATATATAAAGACAACTCCATAAAACAGACGGCCAAAAAGAATGTAGGAGAAAAGCAAAAGGCAGTGAAGAAGTAGTGGTGGTGGTAGTCACTGGGATTTGGATCTGCATACTCAGTCAGATGTATCCATATCTATAGAATGCCAATCCAACAACATGTCAACAACGATATTGAATAATGAATGTATATATCTTTAGGTATTTATTTAGACTACTATGTATAAAGTTACTGGTAGCTTATACGGTGTAAGAACTCTCAAAGATATATTCGCAGTCCTGTCTGTTGGTGACAGGCTCTGGACATTTTTCAGAGAGTAAAAGCAAAAGTTATGGATAGAATGACATTTGCAGGATGGTAATGACTGCAGCATGGTAGTTATGATTCAGAGTTGCTTCAAATTAATTGGTAATGGATTACCAGTAGTCAAAACTCAAAAAAAGGAATGAGGTTTGACACTTTTGTAAGAGTTTATTAGTAGGCAGTCATCTAATCTATACATAATTGACTAATTTTGACACTATATTTACCTAGTAGCAAATACTTTACTTCTCTTTTCACAACATCTGACAGCTTCTATAATCCCATTCAACCCGAAAGTTATACTTGCATGGTGAAGCAAAATCATGTTATCAGGTAATACCTAAACTTTTTACAGGTGGTGTATTGAGAACACCTGATATTAGGGAGTAACAAAGTGGCACCAGGTAACATTTGCATCATTGCCAACACCTGACTTCACCATCTATGGAGGAAACAAGACCAGGGTAGAGAAACCCCCAACAAGTGAATTCAGAAAGGCAATAAAAATTGCAAAGGATATTGTTACACATACAAGTTACCATTGATGGATTCCAGAGAGCTTTCTCAACTCCAGGAATACTGGGTACAGTAAGAATAATAATTAAATACATCCAAACCAAAAACAAAATTTATTTACGATGAAGCTTGATTAGCTGAAAGATGACTAAACTGATGTTGGTTTGATGACCATGTACAGGTTGGAAAACTAGTTGCTGATGAAACTAAAAGGAGGTGACTATCATCTAATCTATTCACAAATTTGTTGGAAATATCGAACTAAAGAGCAAACTGAATATAATTTAGAGATTACTAACTTTGTGTTTTATAATCATGCTGATAGTTAAAGAGAATGAAATTTAAAATACCTGTAGAAACTGAACTAGGACTCGAGCATTAGCCCAGTCATACTTTTCAGGAGCATGCACGCGAGGCTTTTTCTTCTTGGATTTTCTTCGACCAGATAAGGGAACTTCATCAGCATCAAAATCAGAAGAACTGGATTCTATTTCATCAAGAAACTCAGTACTGTCAATATCATCAACATTAACACCCATTACTGATTCATCGGGAATATCGAAGATAAACCTCTCACGAAATGATTTATTAGATCGTCCTAGCCTTATAAAGACTTTTTCGTATTTTTCTGCTGCATCCAACATCAAGTAAATGGAGTTCCATCTTGTTTTCACGTCTAACACTAATCCCTTTTTGTATTCCATTCTTTTAAGAAATAAGGCATCTAAGAATTTCTTCATTCTAGCAGGAGAGGCTGTGACGTATTTAACCACCGACCTGATTCTGCTCACTGAAGTATGATATTTCTTCAACCCATCCTTAACAACTAAATCTAATACGTGGGAAGCACACCTTACATGTAAATGTTTACCTCCTACAATCGACGATCCCCAACTTACAACTTTCTCTTGGACATATTCAATTGCTTTTTTATTTGCAGATGCATTATCTAGCGTGATGGTGAACACTCTCTCAAGACCCCACTCTATCAAACATTTCTCCAATGCTCTTCCAATATGCTCACCTCCATGACTAGTAATTTGACAGAAACATATTATTCTTTTGTGTAACTTCCAGTGGTCATCGATGAAGTGGGCAGTAACTACCATGTAGTTGTAGTTCTGAATGGATGTCCATGTATCGGTTGTGAGAAAAACTCTAACCTTGTTCGACTTGAAATAGTTCACCAAATTGGCTTTTTCATTCAAAAACAGTCCACAGATATCACGATAGACGGTCATCCGCGATGGAATTTTGAACCTCGGCTCAAGATATCTACAAAATGCTATAAATCCTTCTCCTTCAACCATTCGGAAAGACTTTTCATCTATGATAATGAACTTTATCAAGGCTCTCCTACATCCATCTTGACAGAACGTAACCCCAACTGTTTGCTGCTGATCTCCCAGATTGCTAGGCTGACCGAGAGAGTCCAACTGCGCAGCTTCTAGTGACTCCAAATACTTCCGATACTTGGTCAAATGCTAGTTCGAATTTGATGTGCCATACTTCTTACCACCAGCCCTATATTTACCACCTTCACAGTAGTTACATTTCCCCCATTTAATACCAGCTTCATCAACACTCTTTTGGAAATGCTCCCACACCGAAGATGTTCTGTTCCGCTTCATACTTTCCCTGACCTCAGGTTGAGAAGATGGTGGAGGTGGAGGTGGCGGAGATATAACAACCCTGACCCTTTGTTGCACGGATTGAGATGCATCTTGAGAGGGAATAGGAGGTCTCTTTGACATCAATTCTGTAATCTCAACCATGCTTCCTCACTAGAAAGAACAAGTGATATGAATAGAAAGCAAAAAAAGTTAACAGGCTTCAAAGGGTCCTAATAACAGCACTGAAATCTAGAGAACAACACTGAAATCTAGAATTAGACAGTAGTTATATCCGTCTGTTGGTTAAGATACCCTTGGAGAATTAGAGGGTTCTATTGGTATCGATGATAGTGCTATTCTGCGTTGTATTGACTTGGAATAAGGAATTTGAGACTCATGTATAAATCTTTATTGGGAAAGTGGCATTCGAGATATTCTGCAGACATACAAGCATTGTGGAGACAAGTTATTTGCGAGAAAACATATATACTTGACTCCAGTGTCAACTGTCTATTTAAACTACAAAACAAATCTCTCCTTTTCTCACCCACCTAGCAAAGGTCTTAAATGTACTCACTCACCTGACATGATGCTAATGTTCAATCAAACCAATGATTTTTATTAATACTATTATTGCTGTGAGCAGAATCTAAAGCTAATTCAATTGCTTTAGATAAACCTTTAAAGACATGGGTGTCACATAATCAAAATCTCACTGAAATTGTTTGAAATATTGATAATCTAAACATTTAAAGACATGGGTTTTAGATAGAAATCATGAAGAGACAATTTATCAATCAGTTTACATATGACCACAGATTTTAAATCCCATTCAATTGCCTTTTCCCATCTCCTAACAGAATCGCATTGAAACTCGTCATTCATGAGGAACAAACTAAATTTCTATGAGAAATTTCATCAATCAGTTAACATGCATGTCAATTTTTCACGATGGCAATCATATTACTCAACTGATTTCAACTAATTTCTTCAAATACAAATAAAATCACCAAGCAATACAACATATAAAAGAAAAACCCATTCAAATTATTAAAAAAATTATTCAAATTTTCACCTGAAAATTAGTTTGGATTTCAAATTAGGAGGAAGAACCACTCTCTAAACCCTTCATTAGCTTTCCAAACTCAGATTCCTCATATCCAGCAACATGCATGAAACCTTATGATTTTTCAATCAATTTAACACAAAAAAAATGAAACAAAATGAACTTTGAAGTTAGATCTTACCTTGAATCAACCTATTAAAAGGTTCTAAACGAGATCTGTTAACAGATTTGAAGTTCTAAACGAGATGTGAGAGGTACTGGTAAATCAGAGGTACTGGTTTTATGTTTCTTCCGTTCTCAAAAACTTCCCTGGCCAGTTCTTCTTTTGCGTTGTGGATTCACAAGAATAGGGTTTTTCTTTTCATGATCTTCTCTTCTCTAGATTTTTTTCTTAGCAATGAATTCAGTTCTTGGAGTTTCTCTGCAGAGATAAAACGAAAACTGAATCCAGTTTTTAGTTTTTAGTGTTGTAGGAAAATATAAAGCAACGGCAGAGATCAATAGTTGAAAGATCAACGGCATAGATTAAACGAGAACTAACGGCAGAGATCAATAGTATAAACAGGCGGGTAGGCGGGTAGGGTAGGATAATTTCGAGCTTTACCCGCCACCCTACCCATCTAGCGGCGGTTAAGAAATTTTTTACCCGCCACCCTACCTGCCAAATAGTGGATAGGGTAGGATACGGTTAAAAAACTGGCGGGTAGGGTAGGATTGGCGGGTATGGGTAGGGTATGTGCACCCCTAGCTGAAACCCTTCTTCTGGAGAGAGAGCTGAAACGCCTTCTTCTGGAGAGAGAGATGAAACCCTTCTTCTGGAGAGAGCGTTGAAACAACTTCTGTTGGAGAGAGCGTTGAAGCGGTTTCTGCTAGAGGGAGCGTTGAAGCGGCTTATTCTGGAGAGAGTGTTGAAGCGACTTCTTCTTCAGTTTGATTTCCCCTTGCGAATTACATGCTTCTTGACCATCTCTCTTGTGTTTAAGAAGTTCTTGACTTTGTACGTACTGGTAGTTGATATGGTGAAGCTCTGGATGGTATTAATCGACGAGCAACAACGATTCTTGGCAGCAGCTGTGATCAGAAGAGACTGGCAGGGAGAGGCGTAGTGGCAACTTGCACGAACTCGGCACTCTTCATACAATGGTAGATATCGTCTCGTTATTAGAGGGAGAAGCTGGAACCGATGGCTTTCTTGATGTTTGTTCATGGAATAGAGAAGAAAGAGACAGTCCCCTGCCCACGAGTATCCACTGCGCTTTCGACTTGATAGATGATGTCACGCTAGGTTCATGAGGTCGTCTTTACGTCTGCTCTCTTGAGTATATCCTCGTCTTTGGACATCTTGGAATCATAATGATACAGTGCTTGCATCTCTCTAAATTCACCATCTTTGAGATGGGTCGTGCTAAGCAGTCCCCAATCATACTCCTTTGCCATTATCATCTTTGGATCGTGTCTTTGAGGAGTAGGGAAGTTTCTTCATGTGAATGACTTAACTAATAGGTTCTGCAAATATTATGAAGCTCTTGGCATGGAGGATCTGTATGTACCTCTTAAGCCCCATGTGTAATCTCCTTTGGTAACACAACTACTTCTTCTATGGGAGGCGAAACTCTGAAAGCATCTCTCATTGATGTAGTTATCGTCGATCCAGATATGGAATATCTTGGACGTTGTTTCATCATTGTGGCAGTCATTCATATGGTACTGGAGTTGGAGTTAGCAATTTTGGACGCGCAAGATGTTGTATCTCGGTGGTTTTCCTCTTGCTGCTTCAGCGAAACTGCTTATAGAAGGCTGAAGCTTGCATTGCCTGTTGGTGAGATCTATGCTTCCACGAACATCATGAGGCTCTTTATTACTGGCAGGCTTTTTCTTTCTAGCAAGGCAGGTGCTGTCGCAACTTGAGCGTTTAGCAGCTTCACGGAGTTCAGAGGATGTCTGAAAGCGCAGGTTCTTCGACAAAGCACGATTGACAGGTACCATCCTATTGATGCACAATTGCACCACTTGTTGTTCAGTCACATTTGGATCGTGACCCTTCAATGCCTGAATTCGGGACCTCTTGACATAATCATTTGGATGTTCGCTGTTTCGCTGAAGCATTCCTCTTAAGTCTGACAGAGTGATTCACCCAAGTTGCGGATTATTTCTCGACATGATGATGCGGACATCGCTATCTTCTTGAGGATTCTCCCTTGAGGTGTCGGCTCCAGTAGATCTGAAGATGTCCCGGGCTCGCTCTCGTCCGGGGTGACATAATAGGCGAACTCTTTATGATGATTTGGAGATGACAATATTCGTTGAATCTTCTGAAACGCTTCCTTGCCTATGAATCTTTGGAGTTCCTTCACAGTTCGTGGAGGCGGCATCGTGAGGATAACTTGGGTCTTGGATGGGTCCACTTTGATTCCCTCAGCAGTCACCTAGAATCCCAGAAATTTTCCTGAAGAAACGCCGAAAGCGCATTTCAAAGGATTCATCTTCAACTTGCATTCGCGGCACTCGAACACTTGTCGTAAGACTCCTGTGTGGGTCGCCTGAAATTTTTACTTGACTAATATATAATCCACGTAGTCTTCAACTTTCTTATGCATCATGTCGTGGAAGATTGCCGTCGTAGCGCGTTGATACGTTGCACCGACATTCTTTAAACCAAATGGCATTACAGTATAGTAAAAATTTCCGAGAGGAGTTCGAAAAGTTGTCTTACTTGCGTCATACTGATACATCCTAATCTGATTGTAACCGCTATATCCATCCATGAAGGAGAACATGTTGTGTCCGCTGGTGGCATCTACTAAGATGTCGATGTTAGGTAGGGGAAAATCGTCTTTGGGGCAGCATCTGTTCAAGTATCTGAAATCCACGCAGCACCTGATCTGTCCGTTTTTCTTTTTCACCGGAACCACATTAGACAACCAGGTTGGATGATGAATGGGTTTGATGAAGCCAGCAGCTAGCAACTTCTGAATCTCAGTCTTGATTTGCTCTTCTACCTCGTGTCTGAACTGCCTTGGAGGCTGTTTTAACCGGCTTGGATCCAGGTATGACATGTAGATGATGGGTGACCAATTTTTTATCTAAACCGGGTATTTATTCATACATCCAAGCGAATATGTCCTGGTACTATTTGAGAAGTTCCACGAGCTTCATGCGTTCATCCGTACACAAGGTTGAGCTGGTGGAGATAGGCCTATGGGATTCCTCATTCCCGATGTTAACGATTTCGAGCTTCAGTTGTGGAATTGGTGCCATCTTGCAGCTGTCGTGGAGCATCCAACACCTCTTCCTGTGGTTCGTCGTTGTTGTAGCATTCCATTGGGCGGAGAGACTGGGTAATAGTCTCCCCTATTAATTGCTAACAACGACGTCGGTACACCGTTTTCCCTTTCTGATCACGTCTAGCCACAAAAGTTCGCTCCCTCAGTGTGAACGTGGGTCACGGCTTCGCCAGATGAAGAAGAACGCCTTGTCAGCAAAGATGCATCGTGGGGCTTAGCCCTCAATGATGCAAGTCGGTAATCCTCCTGGATTGACGCCCACGTGGGGAATGGGATGCAATGAACTTTGTCAGATTCTTCCCGCGGAGTTTCTCTTGGTTCAAACAATTCCACTCCACATATCGGTCCGTAAGGAGACAACGATGCAGGAATACGAACGACTTCTTTATTCAGCATAGTCTTCAGGCACTGATGATACGTCGAAGGGACAATCATATTGTCATGAAGCCACGATCTCCCCAGTATCATATGGTAGTCCGGATCCTTTTTTATGACTTCGAATTTCACCTTTGACTGGACGGGCCCTACAGATAAATTCAGATTGACATACCCGTACGTGTTGGTTTGATTTCCTCCAAAGTCTGTCATCGTGGTAGGCTGCCGTACGATCTTGCCTGGGCGAACCTTGACCTCTGAGAGTCTTGAGAGTAATCACATTCGAAGATGCTCCTGTATCGATGAGGGCCCTCTTGAACTCTGAATCCTTGATGCGTGCAGTAACGTGTAGGGCTCGGTTGTGACCTTCTTTCGCCATCATGTCCTCTTCTGTAAATGTGACATTATTCACAGACATCTCTAGCGTTTTCGAGGTTTCTGGACGTAGAGGAGTTAAATGCACGCCCAGGGATATCTGGTTGATTGCAGCAAATGTCTCTGCCCGCTGATTCTTCGAGAGGTATAAATGTTTGCATAAACTTTCTACTAGAGAAGCTGCTTCCTGATCCACCGACCTATGGTTCATAGTGAATCTAATGTCATCTTGATGAGGAGATCGAGCATTCTGTTTATCGCTTCTTTGATCAGGTCCATGTTCTTTGAGTGAATCTCCTGCACCGTGATGACTTGATCAATGTTGGGATTCTTCCGGTTACACCATAGATACACCGTTGGAAAGAGGGGTATTGATGAGTGCCTAATATTGTATATATTTATCCCTTTTTGTTGGCATTTAACTCATCTTTTGTGCATTAATTCTACATTTTATCCCATATTCTGTATTTTCATTGTTTTCAAGAATAAATATTTTTATTAATTAATTTTGCATTTTTAGGTAATAAATAAATTCTGGATGAATTGCGGAGCAAAAAGAGCAGAAAAGTAGTGAAAAGCCGGGAGAAATTACGCAAGGAAGCCGCGAAGAATGGTGCGCACAACCTCATTTTCTACACACAAAAACGCCTCCGTTCTCAGCCATCAGATTAGTTCTCAGAAGCATCCGACGGTCGCTCCTTCATAGAGCATCAAAATCTGAAGTCTCTGCCAAGCACCACAGCGCTGAAATTCCAAGCCTTCAGATTAGATGGTAGTTGAATCCAACGGCTGCTCCCTTGCTGTTCATCAAAGTTTGATATCTCCGCCTTACACTACAGCACCTAACCTAATCTAGCACCGTTCGTTTCGTTGTATCCCTTCATCCGACGGTCGCTCCTCGCTTGCCTCCGCATCACCGTCCGATCTACCTACCAGATCCACATCCCACGGCTAAGCTTCGCGAAACATCAAAATCTTTATCCCTGCCTCACACCTTAATACCCAAATACCTAATACCCTTCTTCCCAAAACAGTCGACCTCTCCTCCATCACTTCTCCACAGCAGAGCCTTCCCCTTCCACCTGCTCCACCAACTCGCTGCCACCACCCACCAGCTCCGCCACCTGCTCCACCAACCCTGACACCACCATACCACCTCCGTCATCATCCTACCGTGATTGAAAGCTTCCCCCATCATTCTAGCCCTTTATCCCTCAACTTATTACCTAACCTACCCGAGGTTATGGGTTGTGGATTAACGTGTGCTAGAGAAGCAATTGATGCATGGAGGTGATACAGGAGAACAAGTGGAAGCATGGGTCGAAGATGGAATGGTCTCATCACATCAAATCAGGTTACAAAATCGATCCCTAGGTCACTGTTGAAAATTAGGGTTTCGTAAATTAGGGTTCTTCATTTTTGGGTAAAATAGAGGGGGTGTTGTATGTGTAGAAGGTGTTCTTGGGCTAGCCGAGATTCCCCCAAAATTGGGTTAGTTTAGGTTTAATTTTTTCAATTTCAACTGTTTAATTTTAGGGTTTCTTATAATTTGGTTTTAATTTCTCATTCAGTTTAAAGTTAATGTTAATGTTTAAATTTGCTGTTTTCTTTAATTTCATGTCATGTTTAATGCTTGTTGTTTTGTTTAATCCATGCTGTTATAGTCCAATTCTAGGTTTATGTTAGTTTTAATTTCATGTTAATTTCATTTCAATTTTATGTTACATTCTGTTTTGTGAGACCCTGTTAGTGTTAGTTTATCATGTTAGGTTAATGTTGTTCACTGTTAATGCTTGATGCTTCTCTTGATGTTTAATGTTTGTGCATGTTTCTCAAACTGTTAAGTTTAATTCACTGTTAAGAAGTGATGGTATGCTAGGTTAGAGCTTTCAGAGCACTGAATTGATTGAGTAATGGAAGAAATCAGTGCTCATAGCAAGCTGATTATCTTGCCATTCCATTTTTGTATGCTTAACTCTCTTGCATTGTTGTGATTGAGCAATGGGAGGAATTAGTGCTCATAGCAAGCTAATTCTCCTCCCATTCCATTGGAATGCCTAGAGCCACTGTTACTACTTGCATTGTTATCACTTTCAGTTTCTCCACATCCCTGCCCTTGGCCTTAGGCCTTGGTTCATTTTGCACTGTTCTCTGCTTGTTTTCTTTATTGCATTCCCTGCCTTGGTCTTTCCCTTTGCTATATTGCCTTGTTCTGCAGCTGTTGCTGCCACTCCACTTCTCTTGCAGCTGTCTGCTACCACTGCTTGTGCTGTTGCTTTTGCCCTGTTGATTGCATCTCTTGCACTGCATCTCTTTTTTCTCCTAGTTGCTGCAGCTGCCTTTTGCTGCTATTTTCTTGTTGCCTCCCTTTGTACTGCTGCTGCTTCCATCTTTTCCTTGTGCTGCTGCTGGTGCCTTCTCTGTGTTGCCTCTCCCTTTGTGCTGCTGCTGCTGTTGTTGCTGCCAAGCAAAAGCCCATCAGTCCAGTTCAAGGCCTAGTTTTCAGCTCTAAGCCCACTGTCCATTGTTTGTACAAACTGAAGCCCATTTCATTAAGGCTCAAAGCCCAGTTCAGTAAGGCCCCCCACAGTTTAGGTTAAGGCTAAAAGCCCAATTCAGTCAACTGTGGGCTTAATCAAAAGCTTAAGTTTAAGGCCAAAGCCCATTTACACTTCAAAGACTAACTGAGCCCAAGCTCAGTTCATTTTATTGTTATCAAACCCACTAGTACTCAAAGCCCAATTTAAGCCAAAAGGCTTCATAGCCCAATAGCAATTTAGGGACCCAATTAGCTAGAAACTTAATTAAACTTTCAAAATTAAAACTTAGTGTTTCGTGGGCCGCAGCCTTCCTCCCATTCCATTAGAGGACCAACAGTGGGCTTGCTCCCAATTTCAAAAACCAAAAATTTCTCCCATAAAAACCAAAGTTTTCCAAATGTTTCCCTAAAAAACCAAAAATTTTCTTTTTCCCATCAAAGCCAAATGTCTCCCGACAAAACCAAATTTTTCCCAAAAAGTCCAATCCCATTAAAAACCAAATTTTCTTGTAGATAATGTGTTAGTTAAAATTCCTTTTGTATATATTTTGTGCTCATCCATTGTGACTCCGAATATGTTGGAGTTTTGCCTTGGATAACGGAGTTTTAATTCTGCTTTCGCCGAAATCGGGTATTCTCTCTCCTTTTTCTCTACTCAGCATGTCCCTTTCCATATGTTGCATTTTAATTCTTTCCATATTTTGAAACATTGAGGACAATGTTTAGTTTAGGTTTGGGGGTATAGAGTAGATACCATGATAATTTGCCATAATTGAAAACGAACTCCTTCTTCTTTTTGAAAAAATTGAAAAATTCCAAAAAAATTGAAAAATCAAAATAAAAAAATTAAAAAATTAAAAAATCATAAAAATGGAGCTCATTTACCTTGAAATGTTGACTCTTGTGCAAATATGTATTTTTATTAGGAGTCTTAGTCTAGATATTTAGGCACCCTGATTCTAGCACAATTCACATAGTGATAAGAAATTTGCACGCGCACGATCTACCAATACATGTATGGCCTCGATCTTCAAGGTGTTTGATAGGAAGTTACGATTGCCAATCACTTTAGAATACTGAACGAAACTTGACTAGCTTGTGCTTTGGTTGGTTGGGATAGAAGGTGGAGGTTACATTAAGAAAGACAACCATCGAATTTAACTGGGTGCATCAAAAAGGGCTACCTCTTGCAAAGTGTCATGTAATCTTTTGTTTCTTTTTGTTATGTATCAAAAGTGTTTCCTTATTAAAAAAAAAAAAAAAAAAAAAAAAAAAAAAAAAAAAAAAAAAAAAAAAAAAAAAAAAAAAAAAAAAAAAAAAAAAAAAAAAAAAAAAAAAAAAAAAAAAAAAAAAAAAAAAAAAAAAAAAAAAAAAAATCAAGTATTTATCAATTCCATCATCTCTTGTTCCAAAAATAAAAAGAGAATAGTCAATGTAAATAAGAGTCATGTAAAGAGTTATTTTTGTTGTTTCGTTGTAATAAGCAAGGAGGGTGTATGCCATTGATGTACAACGCGAGTAATTGTGAAATACCTCCAACTCATTCACAATTCTCGTAAAGTCCGGACAGCTAGCTAGATTTCGACCTCAGTTCTTAGCCTGAGAAACTATCTCTTGGTGATTAGTAGTCATAACTTCAGATCTTTCTTTACACATGTGTAGATACACTTTACACTCTTATCACATGTCTTTTTTTTGTTATCAGTGCTAGGATTGTGCCTTCGATAGCTAGATTGACATCTCCATTTTGCTGTGAGCTTAAACTGTTTTGCACATGTCACATTTGATGGAATCTGAGCTTATATTTTAACCTAGAACTTTGTAGGTACGTTCTAAGCAAACCTTCACGAGACTTCAACTCGTCCACTAGGGACACTTAGTGGTTTAAAAGGCTTAGTGCATACGCTAAATGCATTCGAGAGACCAGCGACAGTGGTATAGTTAGGATTTCCTTAGTTTTGTTTTACTTGAGGACAAGTAAAATTCAGGTTTGGGGGTATTTGATGAGTGCCTAATATTGTATATATTTATCCCTTTTTGTTGGCATTTAACTCATCTTTTGTGCATTAATTCTACATTTTATCCCATATTCTGTATTTTCATTGTTTTCAAGAATAAATATTTTTATTAATTAATTTTGCATTTTTAGGTAATAAATAAAGTCTGGATGACTTGCGGAGCAAAAAGAGCAGAAAAGTAGTGAAAAGCCGGGAGAAATCACGCAAGGAAGCCGCGAAGAATGGTGCGCACAACCTCATTTTCTACACACAAAAACGCCTCCGTTCTCAGCCATCAGATTAGTTCTCAGAAGCATCCGACGGTCGCTCCTTCATAGAGCATCAAAATCTGAAGTCTCTGCCAAGCACCACAGCGCTGAAATTCCAAGCCTTCAGATTAGATGGTAGTTGAATCCAACGGCTGATCCCTTGCTGTTCATCAAAGTTTGATATCTCCGCCTTACACTACAGCACCTAACCTAATCTAGCACCGTTCGTTTCGTTGTATCCCTTCATCCGACGGTCGCTCCTCGCTTGCCTCCGCATCACCGTCCGATCTACCTACCAGATCCACATCCCACTGCTAAGCTTCGCGAAACATCAAAATATTTATCCCTGCCTCACACCTTAATACCAAAATACCTAATACCCTTCTTCCCAAAACAGTCGACCTCTCCTCCATCACTTCTCCACAGCAGAGCCTTCCCCTTCCACCTGCTCCACCAACTCGCTGCCACCACCACCAGCTCCGCCACCTGCTCCACCAACCCTGACACCACCATACCACCTCCGTCATCATCCTACACGTGATTGAAAGCTTCCCCCATCATTCTAGCCCTTTATCCCATCAA